>NC_064641.1:222235080-222850705 GCF_023864345.2 Schistocerca serialis cubense | reverse complement strand
GGCTTTAACACAAAAACAAACCAATATTCAGGGTACTATTTTGTACATCAAACTTCCAATTCAGCTAAAAGAAATAAAAACATTGTCTACATTCAAGGAAGCAATATTTAAATTCTTAATGACCAACTGCTACTATACTCTAAATGAATACCTGCAGTAACCTTGTAGCAAGTAACTACATTCATTTACTATATGCTAATAGTACCATAAATCAAATGCTTGCCACAGCCTCAATGTTAATTTTTCTGAACAAAAGTGTTAAATCAATTATTTACTTGTAATGTATACTTTTATATTATTACAGTAATCAAAGTTGTATTGCCCAAAAATATTGTGATGGGTACAACGAACCATTGTATTATGTAGGACACTGTACACCCTTATCTTATTTTTGTTATACTATGTTCTTTGAGGAAGTACATTGTCACTGGATGAATAAACTACTACTACTACTATTACTTTTATTTCCATATCTACAATAAATCTAAGACACAGGGCTTTACCAGAAACATCCTTTTACTTCATTTAAAAAATATGCTAGTTGTAACATTTGAACGCCCACTGCATTACATACATATCACTCACTGGAAAACTGACGACTTACGCTTCAAAAACAGTAAATTTCGTATCATTTGCTTTCAGTTCATTTTCGGTAAACAATCATCCAGTTCATTCTCTTTCTATTTTTCATTCACGTTTTTCTATGATGACAATCCTCATTTTCCAGACAGTCTAAACATCATTACATTCAAATTAAGTTTGCCCTGCATACACTAACAACAGTTCAACACTTTCAGTGTTTCAGCATGCATCATAATGGGTATCTCAATCACCTCATCTGCTCTCTCTTCCTGATAATATACGGTCCAGTCACATTAATGTGACCACTGCCTACATTAGACATCAATGTGCAATAATCACAGAAGGACAAGGCAGTAGTAGCAGTGGAGGGTATGTAAAGCATATCGGGGGGGGGGGGGGGAGGGGGGGGGAGCTTTTGGGCTTAGGGTGGAAGCATTTCTGAAATGGATAAGTTTGTGAACTGTTTCCATGTGGCCTTGATTAAAGTATACTGTGGATTGTAAAATTGTGCTATCCAAAACTGGCACAGAGGCAAAACTTGTGCATCATGGGCCATAGATGAGAGCGGTGAATGACGGGTGCAGAGATATGTACAGGCAAAGAGACATGCAACTGTTGAGCAATTGACCACCCAGATGAATCAATGGGCTACCAACAGTGTCTCCTAAATGAGGGTTCAGTGAATGATGTTGCATATGGACCTCCATAGCACACACCTGCTTCATGCTCCCATGCTGACTGCTGTTCATCAGTGATGAAGGCTGGAATTTGCACTTCAGTGCTATAAATGGACGTCCACCGAGTGGTAGCAGGTGGTCTTTTGAGAGGAAACAAGTTTTACGCTCGATTGGACAGATGACCATTACCATGCACAGCGTGAAATGTCTGAAAGTAAATACCCTGCAACAATTGTCAGAAGGGTCCAGACCAGAGGAGCAGCATTATAATATAATGTTTTCATGGCATTCCCTGAGCAATGCCGTCATTCTGGAAGACATAATAGATCGACTCAAGTAGGCATTTATCCTTGGGGACCATGTCCAATCCTACTGCAGTTTGTTTTTCCTAGGAACAATGGCATCTAACAGCAGGACAATGCAATGTATCAAACGGATCACAGTGTACGTGTGTGGTTAAAAAAGCAGCAGGATGAGTTTATTGTACTTCTCTGGCCACCAAACTCTGGATTAAAACCTGGTTGAGAACCTGTGTGACAGCCTCAATCAGGCTGTTCATGCCATGGGTCATCAACTGAGAAACCTAGTCCAGCTGGCCATGGACTGGAGTTGGGACGGCTTCATATGATGTCGGTACCTTCCAGAACCTCACTGAGTCTTTTTCTGGTCGTCTCACAGCCGTCTGCGCTGCAAAAAGTGGCTATTCATCTTTTGACACGTTCAAATGGTTCAAATGGCTCTGAGCACCATGGGACTTAACATCTGAGGTCATCAGTCCCCTAGAACTTAGAACTACTTAAACCTAACTAACCTAAGGACATCACACACATCCATAACCGAGGCAGGATTCAAACCTGCGACCGTAGCAGTCGCGCAGTTCCAGACTGAAGCCCCTAGAACCGCTCGGCCACACTGGCTGGCTTATGACAGGTGATCACATTAATGTGACTGGACACCGTACTCTATTCACTATATCTGCATCACACTGCTGTTCAATACCCAATACATAGACATAGCTATTTAACCTTTTGGGGATGTTATCGTTATCTATGTCTTCAAACCAGAAATATGTATTTCAAATTAAAGTATTCTTTCATAGGTTAACTTTCTTTTTTTCAAAAATCAGCGAAATGTATTTGGAGCTCGAAAATCTGCACTTAGATAATAGAGAGCTTGTTGCATTCAACTGTATCTATGTGATATCCATGCTTGTATTGCACTATGCACCTAAAAGCTACTGTACACAACCAAAAAATTTGCCAACTTGACTAGCTTTGCCAAATATTTGTGTGTGTGTGCTGCTTTGTTTGACAAGTTTGTTAAACATAAATTCATATATCTGAGAGAAATTTTGATTGATGGTAGATTTTAAAATATGGCAGACGTTGTTTGTGTTGATATTTTGTCACGTATTTTTAGTGAAAAAGAGTTGCATTACTGGATCATGATTTTCCACAATTGTGGAAACTGTGATTAAGTATAAAAAGAAGAGCATTGACAATGACTAATATTATTATGCAGAAAGACGTTAGGAAGAAAATCAGTGTTCTACGCGCAACAGACAAGCAGAAGTGCAATAAAATAAAAAAATTTAAGCTCTCTGGGCCTTCCAACAAGAGGCATGTGTTCCTAGATTCTGATGTTTTAATGAACTGTCAATAGAGGACCCAGTAGAAGAGAATGAAATGTTTGACTGCCCATCTGGAAAAAGTTAATGTAATCATCAGGTTCTCAGTGTAACATTTTCTTTAGTATATTTCTCTCATCTTCAACCTTCCCTTGGTCAGCATCTTATTTTCTTTTCTTCTTTAGATACAGTGCTAAAGTCATTGCCAGAAATGCTTTGTCTGCACTGAAAGCAAATTCCAGCTTATGCCATGACATGTACTGCATCTGCTTCAAAAGCATGGTTAAATAGACAAACTTTGTTGGTACACGTGCAGGCTTTATTGAAAAACCCATGGATACAAAAGAGCGAATTTGACAAATAAGTTTTATAGTTTACAGGGGCCTTAAAGTGTTTACTGATACCTCTGCAGTAACACCCCATGCAAAGGGAACTACACACTGGTGCACACAGTCATCTCAGTACTAAACTGGAGAGACTACTTATTGGCATCTTTGCCTAGAACACTGTGATAGTCTTTATGCTAGCATAAGGTGTGACATTTCGCCACAGAGGAATGTGCTGGCATACACCTACACCAGCATACTCGTCAGCATTAGGAAACATTGTGTAGCAGGATTAGTGGGGCTACTGGGGTGCCACCCGTAAGTACCATTATCCAAGATGGCAGCTGTGATATCAGCTGATGATGCAAGAACTGTTATCCAAGATGGCGGCTTTTGGCGGGAAGTTTGTATTTTGGCAGGCTACCTCCAATAAACTATCCCCCTCCTCTTCCCCAGAAAATGGCGGAAAGTTCAAATTCCATCAGAACAATGCAACACAGCTATCTCCACTAACCTAAGAAAATGGTAGGAAAGAAAGGACACTTGGGCTACATCCACTAACCTAAGTCATCCGACTGCCGCCTCTTCCTAGGAACTGGAGGGGAAAGGACTCAGCCTGTGCTGGACAAAAGTCTTTATTTTGCATGCTGTCTTTATTTAAACAATTAGAGGCAGTACCACCATCAAGTGTGTTCACCATGAGGTCCTGAGCCCAACTGACCTAGTACACAGTACTTTCACCAGAGGGCACTGTCATCCCTCCCATGACATAATCCTAGATGGTGGTCTGTGGGGAAAAATGGCGGGAAAATGACTCAGCCTGTGCTGGGCTCCTGGAGAGAGGAAGGAGTGTACCTTATTTATTTTCGAGCAATTTATTTAGGAACGGATTTCACATTATTTATTACACTGATACAAAACAGACGCTCTGACATGCTTGGGGTCACGCCACACAGCCTACAGACCCGAAAACTACTCGTAAATTACCGAAATAACGCATGTTAAACGCTCTGCAGACACGCAAACAACTCCTAAATTACCTAAATAATGCACGACACAGCTCACAGACATGCAAACTACTCGTAAATAATGCAGTACACAGATGTGCAGATACGAAATCAACTCATAAATTTTCAAAATAATGCAGTACACAGCATACAGACCTGCAAACTACTCGTAAATCACCGAACTAATGCGGTACATTGATGTGCAGACCTGCATACTTCTCGTAAATCACTGAAATAATGCATATATAACGCACTGCCAACACGCTCACAACGCTTGAACAGCTGGAAATTGCACGTAAAAACGCTTCCGTACTACCGTCAACGTATCAGAGACTCCATGGGTGCGCGCGCGTCAACGCCGCCGCGAGCCACCACCTGACACAAGCCCATGTGAGTCATCACTCTCACGCCGCTGCCGCCTACAGAAAGCAGGTGAAAGTCGCGTCTGTTTTCGGGTACACAGTTAGAGTTCTTCGAGTATTATACTGATGTCACAAAACAACCGCACAAACCGGTCCCATACGCGAAACGCCTCTGGGCAGCACGTGTGTTTACCGTTGCTGACGCTATACCTGTGGATACTGATGTCACAGATCGCGCTATAGACATCTGTTCGGGAATAGCACAGGCTGCTTTCTCCATACCAGTATTAATGGGACATACAAGCTACATCTAACCATGCACGTGTACCCAGCATGGCTGACACATCGCCGCGAAATGCCCACATGGCGACTCACCATCTAAAAGGTTCTCAATGTTATACTGACGTCACATGGCTATGTAAAATAGGAGCCAAGTCGACCTCTCGGAAATTGTTTAGTGTCCCATAAATAGTTAAAGTTCGCTTCTGTAGGAGCTTTCATGATGTCTCTGCTTATCTGCATGGAAATTCTTGCCCTAACAGAACCTGTTTACAAAAATAGCGCAGAATTTCATCTTTTATGCTCACACCATTCCCAAATACTCAATTCTCCGTGTTATCATCTCAAGGATTTCTAAATCATTTGCTTCAGCATTCATGAAGCTAAGCTAAATGTAAGAAACACTAGTCTTAATACCAGCAACCTAGAATTTCCCGTATATGGCATTTACCTTCGAAAATCACTAAGTTCGCACACTTTGAACGAGATGCAATAAAAATACCTCTATCCCTTGATCAAAAATACATCTAATTGCATTCTCCACAGCTGAGCTTGTAATACACATAATGACTCCAGATGCAGAGGCTGAATTCAATATCACCCATCATGTATTCCAAATAGCATCTTCACTCATAGTATGAGTTCTTTTGCTGCAAATTCATAAATTATCAGGGACTCAGGTCCCCTTGAGGTATTTGAAGCGTCTGGATAGTTCAGCTTTCAATCACTAGGACTGCTAGTGAGCCTAACCCCACCACTCCAAGATGCTCAACACCAATTGGTTCAAATGGCTCTGAGCACTATGGGACTCAACGTCTGAGGTCATTAGTCCCCTAGAACTTAGAACTAGTTAAACCTAACTAACCTAAGGACATCACACACATCCATGCCCGAGACAGGATTCGAACCTGCGACCGTAGTGGTCTCGCGGTTCCAGACTGCAGCACCTAGAACCGCACGGCCACTTAGGCCGGCCCCATTGGTTCAGGCTGAGATCACATGATGCTGCATCATCACATCTTATAAGGAATCGCTTTGCAACACTCTTCCTCACTCCTCTTTAGCTCGTATCAGCATTCGTTCACGTGTGTCTCTATATTCTTACACCATGAAGAAGAGTGGAAACGGTCTCGCTCATGGTTCCAAGGTCAAATACGTCCGCTCATATGAGACCCAGGGTAAGTTATGATTTTTTTCTTTCTGTTTGTGATCAATCTTCATCATGTGGAACTGAAAGTTGTTTCACTTCTTGTGCATCCGTGTCGCCGAAATTTTATTCCTCTCTCTCTCTCTCTCTCTCTCTCTCTCTCGCTTATTTCGTTTCAGCATTTGGGCTAGAGCTGTTGACAAAAATAAATCCGAAGTTTGAGGAGGAGATGAGAGAGCAACAGTAGTCTTCCTCACTTCAAAACCGTGAGTCTGAATTTCTTTGTCTTGTAATATTGTGGTTCTGTCTGTGCATCCTACTTTAGAGTATACGTCAGACATCTGATGGAGATCGTATTATCTTGCACAGTTATGCCTTAGAGCATGTTTGTTTAATGAAATTCCTTTGCTAAATTCATGCACTTCACGTTACAGAGTCTATTGATGAGGATACGTCTGTAGATCCGCGCCCATCCTCGCCAATGCCTGAGTGGATACATGAAATGGCTGAGCAGCCAAACTGGATGCAAGACATCCTCCTGGACTCCGATATTTGGGAGATGTAGTCCTGTCGGCAGGGTGGATTAGGTAATTACTATTATTACTATTGCTATTATGTGAACAAATGTTCTCTTCTTTATATAATGTGAATGTGGGTACTTATTGCTTCCATCCTATCTTCACAGAACCACCCTCTCAGCACATGGTGCTCACTCCTGCAGCATCCCCAGATGTATGCGGGGCTGCGAAAGTGTTAGGTCCCTACCGGTACACGTCGCTGGCTCACACCCCTTTGTCTGCTGCTCAGTAGAGGTTGCAGGCGGCTGCAGGCGCCTCTACAAGTGGTTGTAGCCTAAGTGGCGCTGGAGCGAGTCCATAGAAACAAGCTAGCGTTACCTGTTATGCTCTGCCTGCACCCAGCCTGGGCTGCTCTCACTGGGAGGAGGACAGAGCCACTGCTCCCACCGCCGCCACAGCCACTGCCTCCGCCCCCAACCCTGCCATGGCCGCGGCCTCCACGGAATCGCTCTGGCGTCCATAGGCTACCAACCCTCAGGCTAGCAGACTAGGACAGCAGCAACCAGGCTGCTCGCAGCAGTCCAATTCCGCAGCGTCTCCTCCTCCACCGTCACATCCTCGCCAATCATTTGAGGTACAGACGGAGTCCACGAAAAACACTCGGTCCTTCAATCAAATGCTGTTTGAAAAATTGCCCAGCCAAGTCAATATCAATTGCTTTTAAACTCCGATACACAGGTACACTGCGCCACCAGCGACGACGGTAACCTAAACGTCGTAGAGGCATTGCTGAGGCATGACAAAAATGGGCTAAAGTCGGGAATGGCAATTGTAAAATAAAGATCAATGGTGACTGTATGTTGTAATATAGACAATAAAATTCCTGATCTCTCCTTATCTCCTTTTTAAAAAAATAATAACAATTTTCATATTACTTAGTGCCAACATGGCCGCCGCCAGTCAGCGTGTGACTTTGAACTGCACGTAATATCTCTGACTTGGAGTATTTTATCTGTGGCCCTCAAGCTCTTTGGCCAAGATGGCGGCGCCCAGCCTATCCACATCGCCAACTCCATTGACTAGTTGTAGTTGTAGTATTAGTAATAGAGTAGATCCTATGGCTAGTCGAAGTTTCCTCTCCTGTCCTTTTAGTGAAGGGCATCAGGTCAGTGATATACCATAGCGCATTAGAGCTCTCGGTGATTGCAGACACGTTTGAGGAGTGAATCACGTTCACCAGGATTGAGAAACCGGCAGGAGGGTACTGCAAGTCTGTTGGATTTCGAAGGCATGCCTTCCTGTTGTGGAAATGGAGCTGCTCAAGGTAGTCAATGATCCACAGTATCCTGCCATTAAACGCAGTGTGGTGCTTTGCATCGAATTATCGCACCCACCCCAATGTTGAGTAAGCTGTTATCCTTGGGGGGGGGGGGGGGGAGAGGGGGAATGGCGTGATAACGCGGAGCACATCAGTCGCCAAGTGGTTTCGTAAATCCACCTTGAGTGCTATATTGGGCCGGCTTTCTAAGATGGAAGTGAGCGACTCAGCCAAAGCACTCAGCAGAATTCTACACCTGGACATCCATACACATGTCTACAATCTGGTAAATGGAGGGTCTAGCTATAGCAAGCTCCCTAAAGATATAGCTAATAAGCAGGCATATATTAATATCGAAAATAGATATGATCTGGCTTGTTTTGCATGGTCAACCCCAGCTTGCGAAAGAAAGTACAATTACAGAGATCATCCTGAGCGTCCGAGTACATATGATGTAAGTGATCATATTCATGGATGTTATAACTTTGATGGTATAGAGTTCCCTGTCAAGATCCAGGACATGGCTAAATTTGAGGCACAGAATACCGATATATCGGTTCATGTTATGGCCTGGAGAAGAAAAGCAAGTCAGATGAGCAAGACAAGCATATCGTCGTTGGCCCCCACCATTTCTTAAAATTTGCCAGTGACTGTTAGCTGCATGCGAACATGCTGCTGTTCCCTGAAGGTGATAATTATCACTGTTTCTGGATCAAAGACATGTCCCGACTCCTTTACAGGCAATTGAATAATTGTAAATGTAAAAAGCATATTTGCTTAAGGTGCCTGAATTATTTCTCCTCAGAAAAGTTATTAGCTGTGTATCTAGTAGACTGCGCTTCCAAGGATCCGGTACATGTTATTATGCCTACTGAGGACAACAAATTCATAAAATTCAAGAACGCTCACCACCAGGAACGATGCCTGTTTGCAGTGTACGCCGACTTTGAATGCCTGATCGTTCCTGTGACCATCGTGAAGATGATCCTGTAGCCTCACATAACATCTTTACATATAAACATGTACAATATGTGGCAGCATACCGTATTTTATAGTCATATGATTCCAGTCTTAACCGCTACAAATCTTATGTCAGGAACAGCCCTGTGGTTTGGCTGCTCACTGAGCTCGAAAAATTTTCATGGGAGGTTGATAAGCTTTACAGCGGAAACGTACCCATGACCAAATTGAAGGAGAATGAAGATTTGTGTAATAACGCGGTTGCTTGTCAGATTTGTGGGCTACCATTAGATAGAAAAGCGGAAACTCCTTGTAGGGACCACTGTCCCATGGCCCAGCTCACAATGCGTGCAATTTGAATCACCAGCCACCTAGATACATATCTGTTTTCTTCCACAGTTTAAGTGGGTATGATGCTCACTTTCTAGTTGAGCACTTGGCTGATTTCGGTTTGCAGAAACATCAGGTCAGTGTCCTTCCTGAGAGCATCAAGAAATACATTTCATTCTTCAAACGAATGACACCAAGAATTATGCTTCACTTCCTCGATATGCAACGTTTTATGCAGGAGCCACTCCAGAAACTGGTTGAAACTCTACCTCAGGGGGATAGGCATATCACTCGAGCTGCATTTCCCAACGAGGAAAAGTTTCGACTTGTTACTGGGAAGGGGGTTTTCTCATATGAGTATGTGGATAGTATGGGGAAACCAGGCTACCCGACATAACTGCATTCTCCAGCAACCTTACAGGCGATGCCATAACGGATACAGAGTATGAGCATGTCATGAATATCTGCCAGGAATTTAATATTTCCAATTTAGGAGAGTATGCACAACTTTACATGGACACAAACGTGCGCTTGCTTACTGATGTTTTCGAGAAATTCCGGAGTCTATGCATGACCACATATTCTCTGGATCCCACTTTTTATTACACAGCACCTGGTGTGTGTGTGTGTGTGTGTGTGTGTGTGTGTGTGTGTGTGTGTGTGTTGGGTAAATATTTTTGTGTACTATGTACATGTGTACACACAAGCATAGAGAGAGAGTGTGTGTGGAAAAGAAAGGATAAAAAAGGAAAGAAAAAAACCAAATTTATGTTTATATATGCACACCATATGTGTGAATGAAAGAAAAAAAGCATAAACAAAAATAATATTTAAAAAATCAAAAAATAGAAAAAATTTGTGTATTGATTTATTTGTTCATGCACAACTTATGTGTAGCCTATATATATATATATATATATATATATATATATATATATATATATATATATATATATATATATGTGCATGTTGATGTTGTTAATAGAATAGCTTTTAAGTTTTTCATCTGCCACTAGCCATCCAAGTCAGAATAGTTTTTAAGTTCATATAGCTCACAGTCCGTCAGATTTGTTATTGTAAAAGCTTTTGCTATTGCACACTGTTGAAATTAGATTCTAAGTGTACCCAGTCCACCAGAATTACTGTAAAACCTATGCTACTGCGGCTGTGGAATTTAGTGGTAGTAGTAATGAAAGTGTCTCTGCATTAGTTTTTAGCGTCGATTTATAAATAAAAATTCCTACTGGTGTTACCGATGTAGCATGTAAGTTAAAAGTATTTCTGCATTGGAATAGCAGAATCAATTTGTACCTCAAGAATATTATATTGTACCTCAAAAACAACATTGTACCTCAAGAATTGTATTGTACCTCAAGAACTATATTGCATTTGTGTGGACTGAATAAACCAAGAAAAAAATTATTCACCATACATCTTTGTTGTTGTTACTTACAAAAAACCCTATCCCCTATTGCATTATGCATGTATATGTATATATATAAAGGTTGTGCATTTCTCAAATGACGTTAGTTTTGTTGAAGATGAGTGCTGTTAAGGAGGTGAAGTTTAAGATGGAAGATAACAAAATACATAAAATGGTTACATGGAATTACACCTATCATGCAGCACAAGTTGGGTTATGGGAGCAGGAGGAATGTGACTGTGTCTGCTTCCAAAGATATATAGCAGACATGTCTAAAATTATATCTCCTGTGATTGAATAGAGCCACAGACATAGCACGTGGTAAAAAAACTGTACACTGTCACAGTGGGAACAGGGTTGAGAAAAAGGAACACAGAGGTTGTGAGGTAAAAATTCATTTATTTCTCATCCAACTTAAAAGTAATTTTACATTTTCATAATCAGACACAGTAACACTTTTTTCATACATGTTCTAGAGACGATGGAGAGAGGGACACCTGTAGAATTCCAGGTCTTGAATAGCAGCAAACTTAAAGATTCAATGCATCCACGAGATCTTCTCATTTCCCTTCACGTAGACGATGGTATCCATGTGATCGAATAATTTAAGCACAGTCACCATATCTTTATAGGGTATGCCAGGATCATCCCAGTGATATCCATGGTAGAAATGTGTTAACCATTTTGCACACTTCCGTGTTTTAGCACACTTCCGTGTTTTAGCACACTTCACATACTTGAAAGACCTTGGTGATGCAATGTTTGCTGAGAATATCTCTATTATTCCAGCATCTTGTGTATATGCTACAAACACAACATCTTTAAATATGAACTCTCTATGCTCACCATCATAGAAACCCTGTGCATCACACCTTGAGACACCATTGTGAAATGCTCTAGGTGTGGTGTAGCATTTATTCATTCATACAGCTCGTTGCACAACACTGGTGAGCAGGCAGTAGTTGATCACATGATCATGTAGAACTAGAGCATACGTGGCAATGTGTTCTGGAAAATTTGTCAAAGACTGAAATTCAATTCGCACATCTATAGGTCCAGACTTAATTACCCGTTCTGTTTCAAGCAGTCTATTACAGTGATTGGTGAAAGTTCCTTGAACTTATGTGGACTGAGTAGACACCCTCCTTCATCTCCTTCGGTAATTTCATAGTAAGAAGCACGAAACCTTGCATACATGTCATAAGCTAGACTGTATACATTTTGATTCCACTGCAGATGTAAGTTGTCATACAGGTAGAATTCTGAATTGAGATAGACTTTGCCATTAGTTAATTTGCAGTTGTCGAACATGGTGGAATCATTTGCTATCTTACCTCTTATTAGTCTGAAACGCAAGTATGATGAATCTAGGTGTCTCTAGCTGTGATGAGGTTTTTAATAGCCCATGTTTGTCTATTAGCAGTGGGTAACACTGGGTACACAAAAACCCCTCACAAGTGAAATGTCGCCACGTGGAGTGGTCGCATGGTTTGAGGCGCCATGTCTCTGATTGCACAGCCCCTCCCACTGAGGTTCGAGTCCTCCCTTGGGCATGGGTGTGTGTGTTGTTCTTAGCGTAAGTTAGTTTAAGTAGTGTGTAGGGACCAATAACCACAGCATTTTGGTCTCTTAGGTATTCACAAACATTTTTGTAGTGAAATGTCACTGACAGAAATGTACTGGAATTCAGGACTTTTAAAAGCTTCAAACGCTCCTCGTCAGATACGCTGATGTGAAGCGTTTTCCGAATTATTATGCTGATTGTGATCATATTCTCCTCTTGAGCTCCTTGAATGTATGAGTTATTGTCTATTGCACTCCGCACCAGAATGAGTTCCTGTTTAGCGTTCATAATAATCTGTCTCATGTTCTCAAAGTACCCCATAAGCATTTTTAGAGGTATGCATGCAGTAAATCGCTTGTACTCCACAAATGTTCTATCCTCTGGATCATCTATGAACTATCCCACATTTTCTAAACTATGCTAATCTGCTGGTGATACAGAGACGTATGTTTTAAGGGTTGATGTTATGAATACAATTAGTGTACGGTCCATCTCAGAACCATTGAGTTCATAGCGTATCTTTTGGAGCAGGAGTGCTAAAGCGTTACATGTAAGCTTGGATCCCACTGTATTGCTGCTTTTGGTTTTCTTGAATGACCCCTCTAGCATGATCCTGCTTGCATGGAAACGTGAGTGCATCTTGATGCTGGATGACAATCCTAATTTAATCGTTCTTGTTAAATGTGGTTGATGTGCAAGGTTTATGAGAGAAGTATTCCTGGCGTGTAATTCTCTCATCGTACTCTACCAGACTGGTCATATTGAATGAGGATGTCACTGCACGGTTTCAAGCCAACTGATTTAAGAAACTCGTAGTTCACACATGTTATCACTTTGCTGTTCAGTAGCGAAGTGACATGCTATGGATTGTGTTCTCTTGTTTTATACTGTACGCCCATCCTGCCTTACAATGATTTCCTCACCATAAAAGTCAACAAGTTGGTTATTCTGGTCCACAATACGGAGCTCCAAATAATTCAGTGTCTGAGCTGTCACTGGAAGGTATATTGCATTAGCAGGGGTCTCAACAATCTTATACCCCATTGCAACTGAGGGGGAGAATCCGTAAATAGTATGAATCATACTATCATTGAGATAGGAGTTCGTTGCAATGCTACACTCGACTCGGATTGTGCTGACGGGAAGTATGTCCACAGTCTGATCTGACTTGTAAAATTTACTTGGATCTTTCTTCAAAACTTGCCCTTTTGTTAAACCCAGCATGCGCCCTATTGAACCTTTCTGCTTAAGGTCAATTGTTACATTTACAGTCCTTATTTCAGATTTAAGTGTACTGATGTTTGCACGTTGTTTAATACCTGTTCCAGGCTGTTTTAAGACTGCGTTTAAATCGTCGATATTGTATGTGTTGGAATTATGTAATACATTTATATCGGATATGAGAAAGTTCCAGAACATCGTTCTAGAATAAGTTATATCGAGTATGTTCGAGAAGTATCGATTGTGGTGACAGCTATGTTTGTGTATATATGCGTGAGTGATGAGGCGCAATAGATAGTCTTCGTGTGTCTTTTGTAAAGTGAACATATGTATATTTTAATAAAGTATTTTATAAGTAAAAGTGTGAACGTGATTCAAAACATGGTAGCAGAGCGTGGTTGAAAAGAAAAGTAGAAGTTAAATATTATATTGTGGCCGTCGCGTGTTATTCAGAAAGTTCGACATGGCTGATATAACTATTCCTGTATTTGATGGCGAGGACTATGGGAACTGGAAGCAGCGGATAATCATGTACCTAAAAATGAAGAAATGCCATACAGTGACTACGAGGGCAAAAGTGAGTTCAGACAACGAAACGTGGGATGAAGAGGACTTGAAGGCTATCAACTACATTTATGGTGCAATCACAAATAAGCAACTAGAATTCATGAGTGATAGAGAAAGTGCTTTCGAGATCATGAAGAAATTTGATGAATTATATTCGAAAGAGTCTACAGCCCTTCAAATATTATGCAGAAACAAGTTGGACAAATTGAGGTTAAGTGATTACAGTGATACGGGGACATTTTTCAGTGCATTTGAAAAAACTGTAAATGAGCTGAAATCTGCAGGCGCTAAAGTAACGGAAAAGGAGAAGTTAAATTATATCCTGCGAATGTTACCAGAGTCAATGAGCTATATTGGGGACTTAGTGGACGTCTTGAACGAAGAGGACCAGACAGTTGAATACGTTAAAAGTAAGATTCAATTATTGAATGCAAAAACTGGAAATGAAGAGGTAAAATCAAATGTATTTCGCACAGAAATAAAATTGAATTCAAGAAATCAGGAGCAAGTATGTTATCGATGCGGCAAAGCAGGTCACTTCAAACGTGATTGTAACCAGGGAAGAACAAGTAACAGAGGCACATGGCATTGTGGAGTACATTTTCAAAGTAGCGACAGAGGTAATGGAAATATGCAGCGTGGAGGCTATAGCAATGTACACCATGGAAATTATGGCAACATGCAGTGTGGAGGTTATGGCAGCAGGCAATGTGGTCGAGGAGAGCAGCATGGTTTTAGCAGCGGTCGGCATCACAGCAAGCAAGGTTACCATCAGAGTGATCATGGTATGAGTAGTTTTATAACAGAGGTTAATTCTATGATGGGTCAAAATAGAACAGTAGAGTCAAGTAACAACAATCAAATTCAAATCAATTGGTTATTAGACAGTGGCTGTACTGATCATGTTATTAATAATGAGGAATATTTTTCTAAGAGTATAACTTTAAAACAACCTATAAATGTAAAAATTGCTGATGGAAAAATTTTGCAAGCTACTAAAGTTGGTAATGTAATTAGTAATTTTCCTGTCTATGATCAAATGGTTCCAATTAATATGCGAGATGTTTTCTTTGTAAAAGACATAGACAAAAACTTGATCAGTTATGCCAAAATTACAGATAATCACAACATTGTATCGGTAGGGAATAATGCTAAAATTTTTGATAAAGCTAATGGATTGATTGCGATTGCATGGAAAGAGAGTCGGTTCTATCAAATGAGTAGTACTATTAATAAAGGAGAAGTTAATGTTAATGTTATGAGTAAAGACAATAATATGACAACAAAGGAAAAATGGCACCGCATTTTGGGACATGTTAATTTCAATTATCTAAATACTTTATGTAAACATCAATTGTTAGATGGGGTTCCTTCAGAACTAGAATCAGAATTTATGAAATGTAAAATCTGTATCGAAAACAAAATGCATAATGTTCCTTTTAAAAATAATAGAACCAAAGCAAAAGAAATCTTAGAAATTGTTCACACATATCTAAATGGGCCTCACTCAACTACTGGAATGCATGGGGAAAGATATTTTCTTTCTTTCATTGATGATTACGGTAAGGCAGCTCGTGTTTACGCCATAAAATCTAAAGATCAAGTATACAATTGTTTTGTAGAGTATATTAATGAAGTTGAGAATCTCACTGGGAAAACTGTTAAAAGGATAAGATGTGACAATGGGAAGGAATATTTAAATGAAAATGTCTATGAATTTGTGAGACAAAAAGGAACTGTATTGAATGCTTGTTCACCTTATGTGCATGAGCTTAATGGTACTGCTGAAAGGTATAACAGATCCATCATGGACATGTCTCAGTGTCTGCTAGCCGAAGCGCGAGTAGACACGAGATTTTGGCCTGAAGTGGTTTGTGCAGCAGCGTACCTCAAAAACAGAACTTTAGCTAACACCACTGAAAAGAAAACTCCTTATGAGATATTACTGGGGAAAAGACCTAATGTTAATCATTTGAAGTTGTATGGGAGTAGAGTTTTTGTAAGAGTACCTGAGCAACTGAGGAAGTCGAAATGGGATAGGAAAGCCGATTTGGGGGTTTTAATGGGTTATTGTGAAGTAGGCTACAGAGTGCTAATAAATAATAAGATAGTTGTTGCTCGACATGTGGACATTGTTGAAAGTGGTGTTAAATGTATTGGGTTTAAAGATTATGATTCAGTAAGTGAATATTCTAGTGATTCTGAACACGAAAGTATAGAAAATGAAACTGAACTAATAGAAAAACAGAAGGAAATTGAGAAAAATGAAAAGCTTTCTGATAATCATGAACCAGAGAAAGTACTTGAGTTGAGGAGATCATCTGGAGAAAGAAAACCAAAAATATTAAATGATTATGTTTACAGCAATTTTATTTATGTAAACTTTTGCAGTGCAAATAGTCCGGAAAGCTTTGAGGAGGCGATTAACAGCGCTGAATCAAATTAATGGGAAAAAGCGATGAATAAGGAAATTGATTGTTTGAACAAAAACAAAACATGGGAATTAGTAGATAAACCAGTTGATAAAGAAGCCATTGATGGAAAGTGGGTTTTCACAAAGATATCAGAAAGTGTTTACAAAGCAAGATTAGTTTCAGGGGGTTTCAACAAAAAGAAGTCGTTGAGGATATTTATTCTCCAGTAACTAATATGCAAACATTAAAGATTTTGTTGTCATACTGTTGTGAAGAAGGTTTGGTTGTAGAACAAATGGACGTGGAGACTGCGTTTCTAAATTGTAAAGTTTTATCTGAAGTTTATGTAAAGCAGCCAAGAGGATATGATGATGGTACGGATAGAGTCTGTAAATTTTATAAAGCGTTGTATGGTTTGCGAGAAAGCTCACGAGCTTGGTACAATTGTCTTGACGAGTTTTTAAGAAGTTTAGGTTTTAAAAGGAGTAAATATGATTATTGTCTTTATGTATTGCGAGATGGAGATGTCTGGATTTATTTGATTATTTTTGTCGACGATTTGCTCATTTGCTGTGTGAGAAAAGAAAAAATTGTTAAGATTAAGAACTTATTGTCAAAACGATTTAATATGAAAGATTTAGGTGAGGTAAAAAGATATCTTGGCATCGATATTAATTATGATTGTGAAACAAGAGTTATGAGTTTGAGTCAAGAAAAATATATTGATTCGTTAGCTGCGAAATATAAAATTGAAGATTCGATCTTGTACAAAACTCCAATGGAAGTAAATTTAAAGTTAGAACCAGCGTATGAAGATTGTAATGACGTTAGATATAGAAACTTGATAGGTGCACTCTTGTACGTAAGTTCGGGTACTAGACCAGATATTAGCTACAGTGTGAATTACTTGAGCAGATTCCAAAGTTGTTACAGTAGTACTCATTTTAAATATGCTTTGAGAATTTTGAAATATTTATATTTAACTAAAGATTTGAAATTAAACTATTGTAGGAATGAAAGTGCTGAGATATTAGATTGTTTTGTGGATTCAGATTGGGCAGGTGATAGTGTGGATAGAAAGTTAACTTCTGGTTATGTAATTAGATTATTTGGTAATGTTGTATTTTGGAAGTCAAGAAAACAAGCGAGTGTTACAAAGGCTTCAACTTTCGCAGAATATGTAGCATTGTCTGAAGCTGTAAGCGAGGTGAAACTTGTACATGATATTTTAGACATTTTTAATGTTAAATTTGAAAACCTATTGTCATATATGAAGATAATTCAGGAGCATTAAATATAGCGAAGTTTGGTAATTTTACAAAGAATTCAAAATACATAGAAGTGCATTACCATTTTGTGAATGAGTATTATTTACAGGGACTCATTGATATTGTTAAAGTAGATTCAAATGAAAATGTTGCAGATATATTCACAAAGTCGTTATGTAAAGAAAAATTCATTAAAATTAGGAATATGTTAAACATCGCGATATAAATGTAAGGAGGTGTGTTGGAATTATGTAATACATTTATATCGGATATGAGAAAGTTCCAGAACATCGTTCTAGAATAAGTTATATCGAGTATGTTCGAGAAGTATCGATTGTGGTGACAGCTATGTTTGTGTCTATATGCGTGAGTGATGAGGCGCAATAGATAGTCTTCGTGTGTCTTTTGTAAAGTGAACATATGTATATTTTAATAAAGTATTTTATAAGTAAAAGTGTGAACGTGATTCAAAACAGTATGCACCCGGTTCCATTTCCACACTGTCTTTTTCACCATTAATACCTGGATGCAGTTTGTTGTTAGCATCAGTGCTATTTGGGATCCTGTTCTACGTCTCCAATCCAATCAATGCAATACTCCATTCACCAACACTCAAATCAACTGGTGGGAAATAATTTGCTTGCAACACAGATGATCGTTCTCTTAACGTCAAAGTGTATGACATTGCATCTGAACCTCAACTGACGAAGGAATGTTTAACGCTCCTCCTTATATAGCATGCTTCTTCTTCTTTGTAAACCTCAAGAGAAACATGATGCATAGATGTCCACAGAGGTATGTATTAAAAGTCTTAATAGCGCCGATAATCGTTGAACACACGTCTTCTGTGAGTGAAGTATCGTTGTAATTCTTCCGGAGGTTGCAGGTCACCAAATGAGTCAAAATAGTAGATGGTATCCACATTTTTCGTAACATATGATACCCTGTGGGTGCCGGGGCCTCCAGCAATATCTAAATTCACAATGCCACATTCACCAGTTTTCCACATAGTCTTCGGTAATGTGTCCCACATAAACACACAACAGAATCTTGGTATGGTGAATTTGTTTCTAACAAACTTAAGAAGATCAGTATTTGTCAGTGGTCGATCTGGTAGGACCGCTAATGGCTTTTTTTTAAATTTATGAATAGACCAAGCCCTTTCCTGTACAGTCTCAAGTATAGTCCTTTTCCGATAGCTGCGGCTTCCATCGTGCGGTTATGTCTTCTTGCCTCTTCTAACTGCGCTTGGGAGTTCTGCGCGTTCTTGACCGTTCGGGCGATAGCTGCAGTACCACCAGCGAGGGACCCTACCACCGAGAGTGCGGAAAGGGCCAGGATGAGAAATGGAAGAAAACCGCCAGATGTCTTGGGTATTGGTAGAGATCGAGGTGCTTTAACCCATCCTCTTCTTCTTCTTCCCGCATCTTTCTGCTTCAGTACGTTTTTAGCTGCATACATTGCTGTCAGGATACAGTTCTTCAAACAGCTCATCACTCCTAAACCCAACTTAATTTTTCCTCACATGGTTTTATGAACTGCAAATGCTGCCATGCGTTGACCTATACCAATATCCTATCTTTTCCGTTTCACCTTAGCCTTATCAGCTAAAATCATATCTGCAATGCGACGACTTGATAGATCTTTATTTGCAGCATATGCGATGTCATGTTCCATACACGCTTTGTTAAGCAGATTAACCCCCTTATCACCTTACCTTGAAAAGTAGCCGAAACTATAGTAGTTAAACACATAGCAACACCCGTTTCATAATTATACATATCAAAAACAGTTTTGTATCAGTCTAGCTCCCAGGACTCTTGAAGATAGACGTTTACTGTGGATATTGTACATCAGACACAGTCCCTTTGAGTGTTCAGAGAGGTCAGTAACCCGCCCAAAGATGTAAAAAACTATGCTTGAGCAGCGCCTATTAGACGGAGGGAGTCCGACGGCCGATCAGTTCCAGTCATTTCACCAGGAAGGAGGTATACAGCTCGTGTTGTTTGTAGTTCAACCATGCCTAGAGGGTCAATACCGCGGTTCGATCGCGTCCGCATTGTTACTTTGTGCCAGTAACAGCTCTAGAAAAGGCAAGTGTCAGGCGTTTCGGAGAGAACCAAAGCGATGTTGTTCGAACATGGAGGAGAGCGAGAGACACAGGAACTGTCGATGACATGCCTCAATCAGGCCGCCCAAGGGCTACTACTGCAGTCCATGACCGCTATCTACGGATTATGGCTCGGAGGAACCTTGACAGCAACGCCACCATGTTGAATAATGCTTTTCGTGCAACCACAGGACGTCGTGTTACGACTCAAACCGTGTGCAATAGGCTGCATGATGTGCTACTTTATTACCTGCCAAACGTTTCTGAAGCTTTGTCCCAGGTCTACAGTAGTTATACCCAGGGATGTATAAATCCACTCGCAGTTTGTCTAGAATACCAACACCTCCTCTAATGCATCTTCTAGCTCAAATGTTATGCTACTGCGGTAGTTGTGGACTATCCGCACCCATTATATAGCAAATCGTCGGCATCAATCCAACTGTTTTGTACAGCAGGAAAACCAAGCCATTTGACTAGTGTTTTATTTCCAGGACGTCTTATGACTCTCTCCACGAGAAAAACATGCGGTTCTGAGCTTTTCCGCAACTCCTCGGTATAGAAGCAGCGTGCAGTTTCTTCACTTTTACTATCCTTCAAGATATAAGTTGTAGGATTTGTTCATTGCACTTCTGAAACTGTAAATATTTCTGTTGACCAGTTCGGTATGATTTCTCAAATGCCGTCTTGTGGTTTGAGACATGTACCAAATCACTTACATTAAATTTCTATATGCGTGGATCCAGCATTTTAATGTGATAGTACACCGTATCCAAGAGTCCATTATCACGAACATCGATTGGTCTCATTTTCATTGTGTTATGTTTGGTTCGATTATACTGAGTGATTTTTTCTGGGAGGATATCTGTCCATTTGTATGAACTGTGAAGGTTAAAACGCGTCCACTTTCGACCTTATATTGTTCTGTTCGGATGCTCCAAGATACTTGCCTTCAAGTGAGTGAATGTTGAGTACCGGTAGATATGTATTCCATACCGCTGCATCACAGTCTTGAAATACCTATTGTAAAACTCTCTGCCGTGATCAGTTTGGAGGTTATCTGGGCATCGATTCGTCCCTGTCTGTAGCAAATGTTCAAAAACATCCGTGACATTTCTACGCGTTTTTGTTTTAACAGGTAATGCCCAAGCAAATTTCGAGTATGTATCAATAACCATTAAAATATATTTGAATCCATTATTCTCATGTGAATATTACCGCATATCTACAAAATCAGCTTGCCATAAGTCATCCAAAACTTTAATCATAACATGTTTTCCTTGCTGGTTTGTGCAGTTCTCGAACTACTGTCTCCATACTTATTCGATGATACCTCTCTCTCTAAACTCAGAGATTACTGAAACAACCTCATTCGTATGAGATGTATTACCTGTAGCAGCCATGAGCAGCTGTAGTCGATCTATTAGCTCGTGGGGGGCATCATAATATATATACTGCGGGCGATTGTTCTCTGCTTTATGCTCAATGTCAATACCATCACCACTGCTGCTGCTGTTGTTGTTGTTGCTGTTTTCGCCATCAAGTATTGGTTTTATAATGGTTTTATATTTCTTGTTGCTCAGGCTTTTCACGATCTTACGTACATCAGTCATGTGCAGTATTTCACTGAACGTTTCCCTATCATTAACTGAATAATTGATAGGTTTTTTGGTAGGTCTTCGGAAAACAAGATTCATTAAGCCAGGTGTTCTCTCAAACTGCCTATCACCAATCTGTATTTTGTCATGACTTACAGCTATAGGATGCATACCCAACATGCACGGTCTTCCCCTGCTAACGCCGAATGTTCTATCTATCTGACCAGGGGTGTGACAGATAATGAATTCGTCAATGGCAACACCATCTTTATCGTGTTTTTTTTTTTTCTTAAAGGTCTCTCTTAGTGTTTGCTGTCGATCCATATGCCCTAACCTCAGCAGCCGTAATTTCTCACGAACTGCTTTCTGCACTTGAATCACTTTCTGCTTCGTTGACATCTCGGTGTATACTGATCAGACATCTCTGCATGGTGAGGGTTTATATATCTGCTCATCTTCTTCCTCTTACTATGTACCTGCTCCCCCTTCTCAACAACAAGAAACTCTACATCTATTTCCCCCTCAATAGCCTCGATCTTTTGAATTGGTTACTTTCTTAGCGACTTCATTAACTAACTCATTTAATGCATGCACCATTCTCAGAAGAGTCTGGTAATACGTTTCTAGTTGCCTGTGCATACCTCCAACTTTATGTACAATAACCTGAATTTTCGCATCCATGTACAGGCGAATGTTCTGCCTGTGTACACCCATTCTCTCGTGTTGAGAGCCAGACATGCGCCCGAAATTGTCCATGGTGCAGTTCATACTGATGTACTATCCTCTCTTAACGTGCTATATATGCAGAACCTCTTGAAAGTTTCGCCTGTACCTACTATCACTCAGTTTTCTTGTTTTATCAATAACAAGAAACCCATACTGTGAATGATTCCAGCAATCATCACATATCTTTACAAAGTCATTGAACGACATGTCAGTTCCGACATGTGCCTGGTAAATGTGTTTTAAATTCAGATTTTCTTGTTTGGAGGCTATAATAAGGTTTGCATTATCCATAACCAACTGTTTTGGGATTCTGGGATATGTTTGGCTTAGATAAAATACATCAGCACACACGTGACGACCGACACAGAAATATTTTCGAATTTGGTCTTGGTTTTCAACAGCAACATCGTCAAATATGAAGACAGTGTTTGGCTTTGCTCTTTCAGGTGGGGGGATATCACAGCTTTCACTGAATGTCGTGTATGTAACACCATCTACACTGCGCAGTATCTTCGGCAATAATAGCTGATAGTTGGGTTGAAACAGTGTTTTTGAGACTACAGAAACATGTTCAAATTGGACTCCATCTACATGTGTTTGCAGTGTGATGAGGACATTAGTCTGCCCGCAATTAAATAGACCTACAATATTTGCTCGTATATTATCAGGAAGGAGGATTCTGTTCTTCTTCTTCAGGTCTTTTTCTGCATCTTCACAGGACCAGTCACCAACAACAAAGTCCTTGTGATGAGGATGTTTCACCCACCCTGCCATGACACTAACTACACCACGTCCTGACAAGTAGTTGTCATATATAGAAAGATGCACTTGAAGGGGCAGTAATAGTATGTGTAGCCACTATAGCTCCACTATTTAACCGACTGAGCTATATCGGTACCCATCAAAAGTAACTTGATGATTCATTTATGCGAAAAACAGGTGAAGCATTGACAATATATCAAAAAGCATAATACATTGACAATAATGAAAGTGGTATGAAATAAAACACAAACATAGTTTGAGATTATATATACATACATTATTTATTTATTTAAATATTATACATAGGATGAGGTATTTAAAGAAAATCTTCAGACTCTTTCTGCATCTGTACAGAATTTCCCAAACAGAGCTTTTTGACATACAATAAATTCTGCATGTATCTCCCTCAAGCCAATGGATGCCTCACAGTACTCAGGTTTTTCACATGCACATTTAATCTGTTTCTCTTTCGGTTCAGCGTTCATGTGCAAACAAAGCTACTGCTTCAAATCATCAACATGTACACTATGCACACATAGGAATTTTACATCATTGTATGCACAGTCTATGCTTGGCAACCAGCAGTTCAACCTCTCCAAAGCAAGACATAGTGCAGTATCCAGATTGTATAACTTCATAATCAAGGTGTGCCTTAGATAAACACAGTTGTCACCCAATTTCACACAATGTGCACAGTCATCATACACTGTTATAATAGGTAGTGTCACACCAGTAAGGCGAATGTCTGGGGGAGAGCGAGTTGGATAATACTCTGTAGTCATCCGCTGATTGATGTAGCGCTTTGCACGACATATTTCGTCCCAGTCAAACTCGAAAATTGGCACTTTAACACTATTCGATGCATTTTCAGTTTCTAGTCTCCCATGCAAGCCCCAGACATGATGTGCTTCTATACCAATATTTACATGTTTCATTCCACTGGGAGTTAAATTGTGTGTGGAACTGAAACGCATGGGTGCACTTGATGTCTTCTTATCTACAGCATCTGCACTCTGTGGCTGCACTGGCACAGAGATGTACTACTGGGATGGGTCATATATTGGTGACCAATACTGTCATCCATTTGCTGTTGTTTAGGGCCACTAGCAGCGTTCGATGTGTTGGGAGCAGATCGCGTGTCTTCATCACACAAATCGATGAGAGGGACAGACAACAGCAGCTCCTTATCCTGCTCCAGCAAATGGGCTATGTGCGCTACAGGATCCCACGTGGTCACTACAGGTTCAGATGTGCTAGAGGTTGTTGCTGTCACAGGTCCAGAGGTCGCTGCAGGTCTCGAAAAGATGGCAGCTGAGGTTGCTACAGGCCTGGACGCGGCAGAGATTGGCATGTTGGTGCTCGACCCTGTGGAATTGGATGTGTCAAGGGCTACTGTTGAACAAAGATGAGGAAGCATTACACATGGACCAAGACGCAAAAACTATCAATAACAATAATAATGCTAACCACAGAGAACGATGTGATATGGGATACTTACTTTTCCATTTCCTCCTGCTCTGCACGGCCATGCTGGATTGCAACTGCTGTTGACGCTTCATGGTTCTTCTTCTTCTGCTGCTGCTGCTGACTGACTGAGCACGATTGAGGTCCCAGAGCTGCTGAGCCAGCCCTATATCCCCTCCAATGATGTTACCAGATACTGTTATCCTACTGGCTGAAGTCTCACACTAACTTGATTAAGGTTCCTATTAGTTCACGCCATTTTCCCACACCCTGAACCGCCATCTTGGATTATGTCATGGAAGGGATGACAGTGGCATCTGGTGGCGGTACTGTGTACTAGGTCAGTTGGACTCCAGACCTCATGGTGAACACATTTGATGGTGGCACTGCCTCTAAATGTTTAAATAAAAAATGCAAGCAAAATAAAGACTTAAGTCCAGCACATGCTGAGTCTTCCCCCCCCCCCCCCCTGCCCACCCCCCCAATTCATAGGAAGAGTTTGTGGGTGGGTGACTTAGGTTAGTGGAAGTAGCCCAAGTGCCCTTTATCCCCGCCATTTTCTTAGGTTAGTGGAGGTAGCCATGGTGTGTTGCATTGTCGTGATTGAATTTGAAGTTCCTGCCATTTTATGGGGGAGGGGAGTGGGTTAGGTTAATGGAGTTGCCCAATCGACCTATCTTCCCGCCAAAATTCAAAATTCCCGCCAAAAGCCGCCATCTTGGATAACAGTACTTGCGTCATCAGCGGACGTCACGGGCGCCATCTTGGATGACGTCATCAGCTCACGTCACAGCCGCCAACTCAGATAGTTGTACTTTGGGGTGGCACCCCTGTAGCCCCACTACTAGCAAGGGCTGAACTAAGCAAGCTTATGACAAGAGAAGACCAAGACACACCCCTAGGCTATGCGTCTATAACGCCCCCTGGGCAGCGTGCATATAGGCTGCTGCCGCCAATCAAGTTGTCTCAATCACTCAATCTCTGCACCTCAATACGTCGCGCTGTGCTCTAGTCCTCGCACCTTTGCTAGCTGTGAAGGAGCGTTAGTTACTGCATATAGTTATGATATGGACATGTACAAGATTCAAGAATTAGTACATATTATTTGATTGCTGCTAACCACAGCACCTCAGAGTGGACTTCGTTGAAGTTAAGTACTCAATTGGTCCCTGTAATAAAATGTATTTCAACCACATGCACAATTTGTGTTGTAGTAAGAGGAAACTCGCCACCCACCTATCATACCACCCTCTCCTCATCCAGCCAGGAACCACAAAACATTACAGGAGGGAACAGCCACAACAACAGGTGACGAGTCTGATCCACAAGTTTTGTTTGCTGTTTCCATGTTCTTGGTTGTTGCAGGGGAGCTGTCTTTCCAGTGATTCTATTTGCTCATAAGTACTTGTTGTTGCATGTATTATAGGAGGGAAGCTGCAGCCCTAAACTATTTCTCTTTTCAGAAGTTTTGCACGTTGCTTTTCTATTTGTCTTTCCATGTTCTGCTGTAATTTGTTAGCTGCCCCGCCCCCTCCACCCCCTGCCGCTGTGCCTCAGCCGCAGACTGCTTCTGCTCTGGAACTAAATCAGATTTTTCCGTTTCAAAATCACCAAATCGTCACATTGCTGTCTACTGTACAGCAGTTGCTTACGTACAAGCTGCGTCGCCTGCCATCCGACCAACCAACCGATCCAGCAAGTGCCACCAAACAACATTCCACCGTTTTGGCACTTCGATGAAAAAGAAGAGGAATGGCTCGAATATCTCACCCAGTTCCAGGCCCACTGTCAAGTCCATCGACTTCAAGGTACTGTGAACTCTCATTATATCCTGCCCGTCGCGGGAACCCCTGTGTTTCACTTAATTCAAAAACTCCTCCCTACGTCGTCTCCCGACGCATTCTCCCATGATGAAGTGGTAGGTGCATTCAAGCAGTATTACGAACAGCAGATTTCAATTCTTTTGCCTTAAGAAAAAGTCAGAACAGACGTACCGTCAGCGTTATACCGACTTACAGGGTCTCACTAGGAAGTGTAAATCCAAGGGTAGTTGTGGTAACTTTTACAGAGACATGATGATCCGTTGTCGCGTCTTTAGTTTCCTGCGAGCGGATCAGGATGGGAGCTAGACGCTAAATCCAGTAATGAGGTGGCTCGTCCAACTCGAAGTCCTGGTGCTGGAAAACAAGCTGGAAATTCTTTGCAGATAAGGGAACTCAGTGGGATAAAGGATGTATGCTTCTGATGAAATAACTGAGACGAAACACGCGGCAGGATTAGAGTACTGTCGAACCCTAAGAGGCACCAACACATTGAATGTAAGTTGTGCAATCCTGCATGTACCCTGTGCAGCTAAGTGGCACGAGAAACTAAATCCTGTCCCGAGGGCAGAGTAACTCAGGTCCAGCGTCTGAGGCAACTGTCGAAGGAATCCCCCTGCAACACCAGCAGCCCTACTTATATAGGCTCGTGTGATGCAATCCCCCGCGATCACGCGCGTCTCCCGTGTCCTGTCGTCCTTCCAGAACATTCTGTCGTGGCTGGTCACGAAGCTCCAGCGTCCCTTGCTACAAAAACGCAGCCTCTCCTGCTTCCCAGCGCCCTGGCTGACGTTAGGTTGCTTTCCTACAGGTTCATCTTATGCAATCTTATGCATATCTGCTCATATCCGCGACCCATTCGCGACACTGCGATGTCTCTGATAGGAGAATTAGAGAACAGATTCTCTGGTACTCAGATCCTTCGCTTCACCAAGTGTTGCAAATATTTGAACAATTCGATTCCGGCGCTATAGACGCCGATAAATTTGATAAGGTCCCGATCTGTTGAGTGGAATCGCCCCTTGGCCGCAACCGCCCCACTCAGCCGCCACAACGAGCGCGCACACAGACGCGCAGACAGCCTAGTAAACAAGCAGCCAGGCCTGTAAATCTAGTGAAGTCTTGCCCTCGCTGTTTTGCCCGCCATAAACGGAAAGATTGCCCGTCGCGCAACGCAACATGTCACTCATGCGGAAAGAAAGGCCATGTCCAGCCAGTTTGTTTGCAACGACAAAAGAACGCCAATTCTGCCCCCTCTCGCAACAACGGGTCTCATGTACATTCTGTGAAGGCAGTGTTTACAAAAGCGACTACATGTTCTAGAGCCGCGAGGAGTGGCCGCTCGGTTTGAGACGCCGTGTCACGGATTGCGCGGCCCCTCCCGCCGGAGGTTCGAGTCCTCCCTCGGGCATGGGTGTGTGTGTTGTTCTTAGCATAAATGAGTTTAAATAGTGTGTAAGTCTAGGGTCCGGTGACCTCAGCAGTTTGGCCCCTTAGGAATTCACACACATTTGAACATGTTCCAGCAGTAATTCAAATAAGGTTGTGCCCTCATCTCGCCCCTGTGCAGTGCGACGCCATTCCAACAAACTATTTGTAAAACTACAAATTGTTGGTCGTCGTGTTGACTTTCAATTGGACACAGTTGCTTCTGTAACTTTACTTAATCATGCTACATATGAACGGTTAGGCTCACCATGCCTGTCACGCATCTCACTGCATACAACGGTCTGGAAATCCCAGTACTTGGACAGTTTGCCTACCACTTAAAAATCTCACACTAGGACAGTGAAATTTACTGTGTTGCAATCAAGAGACTGTGAAAATATTTTTGGCTTAGATTCATTTGACTTGTTCGGCCTTAGCATCCAAGACAGTGTACTTTCAGTGACTGCTTTTAATCCAAAAGACAGTGTAGTTTGTTTGCTTACAGAATTTCCTGAAAGTTTTTCTGATGGATTTGAAAAAGGTAACAATTTTGTAGCGTATATTACCCTGAAAGACAATGCACAGCCTACGGTTTTCCGGGCTCGGCACATACCATTGCTTTATGAGACAAAGTAACCGGTGAATTAAAAGAATTACAAGCCCGCCGGAGTGGCTGAAAAGTCCCCTTTTGAAAAATTATACATGACTGTGTTTAAACTGACACACAATATTTTTAGCGCAACGCAATCTGACTTTCAAAAATCCCTACAAAAGAATGGCCCTGACTAACATTAACCTATACCTTTCACAAATCACTTACCTCACAAAAATCTTCGTTACTCAAGCTACAGCAATACAGCGAGCGCCACTACTGCCAGCTAAATAAAAGATTCAAACTACCGAAGGCACTAACTACTGATATGCATAGTTAGCAAATGAAAGATTTTGATAGAGAACAAACAATGTATTTATCTTACTAGTGTTCAAAAGTCGTAATATATATAGCAGTTCATGACAACCAGTCTTACAAATTTCAACCAGTCTTACAAATTTCAAAACTCCGCCATCTCTCTCCCCACATCCACCACTGCTGGCGGCTCACCCCCAACTGCGCAACGCTACGCGCAGTTCACATCCAGCTGCCGCTGCCCAACACTACAATGGCAGACAACAATGCAAACTAGCCACAGACTGCACACAGTACAGCCAGTGATTTTCATACAGAGCGCTACGTAACGTTGCTAATAAGAAAACATAAACAGCCTACTTACATAGCCCCCATGCACCCCACAATAAATTTTACAAATTGTTTTGGGCAGTGGCCAATAATGATTTGATAATTTTTTTCATAATTACAATAAGAAATATATCAAATGCACACACTTATTAATACAATGTTGGTCAAAAGCTAAAATTTTCTCACAGTCCATAAAGACAGTCCTGATCATTCATCACAGTAAAACTGCCGTTTCTTTTCGCAAAGTCTGAGCAGTAAAATACAATGCACAAGGAAGCAGTGGATTTCCATGCAGTCTTGAAGAAGTAGTGTTGTCCTTCCAACGGAAAGACAGTGCTGACTCTTGACATGCTGACAGGTAATGGGCCACAACAGAGCAAACCCACCGCAGAGTCAGTCGAAGTTTTGAAGAATATTGGTAGGTAGGTCATCACAGAGTAGACCCACTGTAGTCCTGGTAGATAGTATGGTACTGGTGGGCCACCAGAGGTGCAGACCCACTGCAGTCCTTGTAGAAATAATGGTATTGGTGCGTCATGAAAGGTGCAGACCCACTGCAGTCCTTGTAGAAATAATGGAACTGGTGGGGTCACCAAAGGTGCAGACCCACTGTAGTCCTTGTAGAGACGGCCAGCAGCCATCTGTTGCGACTGTGCAGGTGCACAATCACCATCGAAGAGTCTTGCGGAGAATATAGCAAGTCCATCAACCACCACTTGTGCACTCACGAAGTTTTTGGAATTGTCCTCAGAACCAGCAATGCTGTTATCCAGTCCCTTGCTGAATTATTAACACACATGCAAACACTAAAGTCCCTACTTCTCATATATTGTCCATATACTATGACCAACAGAAATGTGTGCAGTGAAATGGAACTTACAAGTTACTTAATTTGATGAACTGGTGTCAATTACAATTTTATAACATAAAAATACAATTACAAAGGTACAAAACACATCATTAAAGAACATAACAATACAGATAACATTTGTAGTAATACAGGCTTTACAAAAGAATCGAAATAACATATATATCAGTGTTACAGGAATTATGACATAAGTACATACATAAAGATCAGAATAACTTTTGAAACATCAACTTCACATATGAGCAACACAACAGAATAAATAATGTCTAAGCATATTTACAAGGTAAATAACATATTATCAGAAAAATTCTACAACATAAATCTTATTAGCTAGACACATACAGACAGGAAAAACACAAATTCACATAGTGTAATAACACAAAAATACAGGACAGGGTTTGTTTTCAGTGTGACATTTGGTACTGCAGTCCACCCCAAAACTTCATTCCATATATCTTTCCTCTTATTTCAACATTTGTTTTCACCAAAAAAATTCTATCCAAGCATACTTTCTGTATTTTTATGTTCACACATTTCTTACCTCATTATTTATTTTCCATTATCTTACCTCATCAGTTATTTCCAAGAATATCCTACCTAAACCTGTTGTCCCTAAACCCTACTTTTTTGGTTCATATCCTCTTTCAAAATACTTTTTCTGGCCAAACTATTTTCTTATAGCTTCTCAATGCATTTCTTCCAATTCATCATAGTTTGTTTCTTATATAGTCTACCACCTCTTAAGCTAACTTAAATCTACTGAGCTCAGATGCTAAACTAAGGGACGAGGCAATGCAGCAGCACAAAACAATTAACACAAACAGCAATGACAAAAAATTCAAATTGGCAAAGCAATTGCAATATTACAACTAATATAAGGCACTGTGCAGTTAACAAGAAAAATAAATCCATAGTAAAATTGGCTTAACAGCGTAATACAAAGTCAAATTCAGTAGCACTATGCCTGGCACACAGCAGCAGCAAATGCAATAACTTCTATCTGAACATGACATAGCTCAAGCAGAAAAAATTTTACACTAAAGACAACAATGCAGACAAGGGAAATGTATATTCACAACTTAATGTCTATGTAATTAAAGTGGTGCACCACAAGAAGTTATTCTACCAAAAAAAATTACCAAGTAGTTGAAAAGAAAATTCCATATGCAATTCCTGTGAAGGGAAATGTCTTTTTATGTTCCTTCGTTTTTTTTAATAGATCATAAAATTATTTACTGGATCTGTAGGCATAAAATATTTATATTAGTACATCTATTAAATTTTATTTTAACCAATGCTGCAGTGCAGCTAGAAACTAGATATTAAGCAAAATGAGTAAATAAATGCATAAAGCAAGCCATATGGCATTTCCCTCAACTAGCAAGACAATAGCCGTGAAATGTTTCTCATCGTTTCATTAGGCATTTTAGTGAATATCATAAATTAAGAGCTCCACAGTATAATCATATGTTTTCAAGTTTGAGCGTGTCGTATTTGCGATGCTTTCTACAAAGGAATGTCAATAGCGAGGATAATGGCCTCCCTTTTTTTTTTCTACCTGTGCCTCTGAAAAGGCACACACTAATGGCTTTTTCTCCAGGCGTCTGACACAGCTGGGTGCCCACGACGCATTACGTGCAGGTGGTCACTTAACTTTCTTACGGAAATATTTATGACAGCAGTTTCCGCTACAGTGGCAGGTCCATATAAAAAATTTCACGGGTCGAAAATTCGTGTTGCAAATGTGTAGATACAAAATCTTATGAATATAACAGTGTCCAAAAAATTTTCGCCGGCATTGTGATACATTCATGCATTTACACACATTTCATAACTCTTAAAGTACAATTCTTGGTTTCCAACATCCTTTTTCACAAGTCAGAGTCCCTAACCACTGTTCATTACTCCTTACCTTATCACACATACAAAAATTCGTCGACACTTCTTCAATATTTCATCATAACAGATACATAGCATAATCAAATTCCTCATATAGCATCAGCTTATTGACCATAAACATACCTCAGCAGCATAATACACATCGTCGTCGTAAAAATAACATAATAACACCTCAGTCAAATCTCAAAAACGTCGTAGCTTTCTGCAATAATGTCAAAACCTAAAAAATATTCTCTGCTCACTTCAATAGTGTCATCTAACTCAAATGTACTTTAAAATCATGCACCCTTACCAAATACATCATTCAATGCACTCATAGTATCATAATGGTTCCGAAAAAATATGAACAGTTCGCAAAGTACAGACAAAATACAATTTCATAAGTGTGAAGTTACCCAACTGTGTAAATGCATAAACATGTGTCACTGATGTAGTAAAAAATGTTTATCTCTCAGTTGAATGATCAGATAGCTGTGTAATTTGTGTGTTAGAGAAATATGGTACCGATGTGTAAAGTTGTATAAGCAAATACCATATTAGCTAGGGCTCCTTGTGCTTGCCAAACACATGGTACACAAAGTAAGCGTATACCCCCCTGAGGATTAATGTAATTATACCCTCAGGTGTTACAGATTACAGCAATGGAATGAAATGTATCACTGAAAACCCTTGTATCATTGTACTTCAAATATCTTAAAAAATAAATGTTTTAAGTGCGAAATTAATCAATTAAATACGTGTACTGTAGCGCTAAACTGTGCATCATGTTGTAAGATAATCTCTGTGGAAGTCTCGTAGTTATCGTCCTCTGAAAGCTAAGTTCTGCAGAAGTCAATGTACTTACCTAATGATAAACAACAGTGAAATGCATTGTGTATAGGTATCGTAGTTATTATGCTTATTGTTATGATGAAGAAAGTACTGTACTGTAATGTATTGTTGTGCTACGGAAAAGGCTGTCTCATTGTAGATATATTACAAAAGTTACTACTAAAACATGTTTTACTTTCCAGAATAAAACAGAAAACTGTGCAGATATAAAACAGAAACACTGCAAAAGCAACATTGTAAATTGTCACTCATTAGTACTGTCGAGATAAAATCGTGTAGCTGTCACATAAACTAACCACTATGTCATCTGGTATCTCACTGAAAGTACTTTAAATCCAGAATGTATTTTCAAGTAAACCAAAATGTTGCATTAAAATCTCATTAGCAGTACCAGTATATGTCCTAAGTATGTAAGCCTGATAGTCGTTACGTAATCATGCAACTAACAAGCAAGAATGTACAAATACAACACTATATCGTCTGTTCACTATAACAATGCATTCGTAATTTCTGTTTAAAAATGTTCCCTAGGTTCTAGACTGGATATTTAACTTCAAACATTGTTGCATGTTAACAGTTTCTTAAGTCTGACAAAGCATACTAGAAATGTGAAGTGAAAAGTTTTATGGCAAAGACAAAGTTAAAAAGCAGATTATCTTTCAATAAACGGTTTTACATGTGAAATGTGGTGTAAACCTTTACTCTTCCTGGTACGCAGAGTTTCAACTTCAACACAATTATCGTGTGGTATACGTCGGATTCTGTAAGGTCCATTGTAAACTAGAAAGAATTTGTGACTCAAGTGTTTCTTCTTATGTGACAATGAATGAGCTTTAATGAGAACTTTCTGACCAATATATAATTTCTTATTCTGTTCGGTGGTTCTTCATTCTTCAGTACAAGAGTAGGTGGTAAATCAGTGGAATCATGAGGCATTTCATTCAGCACATTTTGAAATAAGTGTAAATATCTGTCACAATGCTGATGCTTTCTGTGACAATAAAGTCTGCAAAGCTTATTGATTTCTTTCATAATCCGTTCAGACAGGTTACAATGTGGTGAGTACAATGAAATAAAAACAGGTTTGATTTTATGGTTCCGAAGCATGCGTGACTAAACACCAGATCTGAATTGAGGTCCGTTATCTGAAATGACTTTACTAACGTGTCCAACTTCACGTAAGAAATTTTTAACAAAGGCGTTGGATACAGACCGTCCAATGGCTTTACGTAACGGAGTGAAAGAAACAAATTTTGAAGTAAGTTCAACAGCGACTAGAACGTACGAAAATCCATTAGATGTTCTGACAAGCGGTCCCAAGAGATCAACAGCAGCAAATTCTTTTAATTTAGAAGGAATGATAGGAAACAACAGAGCACGATGTGAGACAGTAGATGGTTTCGCCTTTTGACAAAGTTTGCAAATAGACAAGACTCTTCGAATTCTCTTTTCCATATTGTTAAAATAACAAGTCGTTCGAAGAATATGATAACATTTTCGTGGACCAAAATGTGCGTAGCTGAAATGAATGTACCAAATGAGCTTATTAACAAAATCGTCTGGAATGCAAAGTACATCAACAGTGCAGCGTTTGAAGAGTATGTTGTTTCTAACCAGGTAATAATGCCGAATCTGTGTGTGTGTCTTTTCATGCCATTTGCTCTTGATGTCTTTCCAAATCGGATCTTTATCTTGTTCATGAGCAATGTCCTTTAAAGATGTGGTGATGAAGTTTACAAAGGCGACTTTCTGAATGTAAAGAATACTGAAATTTCTCTCGAGGTTGCCTTCTGTGTTACTTTTCTCAAGCCCAGCCGGTGCGCGTGACAGTGCGTCCGCAACAATGTTCTCCTTGCCGGGAATGTAGACTATTGTGAAGCGGAATTCTTGCAGAAACAATGCCCAACGTTTTAACCTGTCATGATTTAATTTTGAAGACATAAGAAATTGTAATGCACGATGATCACTGTATACTTTTACGTGCTTACCAGAAAGAAAGAAACGGAATTTGTTAAAGAAACGGAATTTGTTAAATGCCCAAACGATAGCTAAAACTTCTAATTCAGTAACGGAATAATTTTTTTCAGATTTTGTTAGCACTCGGCTAGCAAAAGCAATGGTTTTCTGAACAGTAGTCTCATTTTCTATGGCTTCTTGAAATAAATGGGCACCAAGACCGACTTTAGAAGAATCCGTGCTAAGGCAGAAATCTTGTGACAAATCTGGATGAGCTAGTATTGGCGCGTTAAGTAGTGATTCTTTCAAAGAATTGAATTCCAACTGTGCTTGTTCGTCCCAGTTCCAAATAGTATTTTTTCCAGTGAGAGAACAAAGTTTTGGTGTAACTAGAATTTGCATATTCAGAAAACGACGGTAAAAATTTACAAGACCTAGAAAACTGTGGACTTGTTTATTTGTGGATGGAACTGGAATGGCTCTTATTGCTTCTAACTTTTCAGGATCCGGCTGAATGCCTTCAGAAGAAATAATATGTCCCAAAAACTTCACCTTTGTCCTACCGAATTCAGACTTTTCCAAGTTAACTGTAATTCCAGATTCTGCAAAAATATGTAACACGCTATTGAGGATGCGATTGTGTTGTTCCCATGAGGCTTCTGCTATCAGAATATCGTCCACATATAAAGTGATGTGACGTTTTAAGAACTCAGGTAATATGGAATTTAGCCCGCGAATGAATGCTGCCGAAGAAATGTTCAAACCAAAAGGAAGTTTCCGAAACTGATAACAAACGCCGAAACAAAGGAAAGCTGTGTATTTTCTACATTCTGGATGAAGTTCGATCTGATAAAAGCTGGATCTGAGATCAATAGAAGACAACACTTGTACGCCATTAAAATTTTGAAGAAGTTCTTCCATCGTTTGCGGCCTGTCTGTTTCAGGAATGATGATAGTATTGATTTGTCTCGAATCTAAGACAGGTCTGATCGATCCATTTTTCTTCTCAACAACATGTAATGGATTGTTGTATGAGCTTACTGCAGGCTCAATAATGCCCTCATTAAGCATAGATTGTATTTCTGTTCTAACACGGTCCCTATAATGTGCTGGAATTACGTATGGTCTAACACAAAATTTAGTATGCTCACGAACACGAAATTGGTATTGAAATCCCTTGATTGTTCCTGTTTTGTGAGTAAAAAGTGTGGAATGTGCTTGTAAAATCTCAAAAAGGTCTTGCCTATCAGTGTCATTACAATTCTCAATTGTTCGAATTTTATTCTGAATTAACTAATTAGTATCAAATATGTCGTCGATATCATCCCTGTCAGTACTTGCAGAGTGATTGTTAGTGTCTAGTTCCGTAGAAAATTCCGAACTGTTGTCTAACAGAAGGTAAAGCCGATTAATTTCCTCGTCATGGTTTGAGAGCCAATCTTCAAATTTCAAAGCTATTGACTTACCTTCTTTCTCTAAACTTATTTCAGCATCGTGAAAGTTTAAGATTGCTTTGTATTCATTCAAAAAGTCTACTCCCAATATAATATCCGTCGACAATAATGGAACAATGAGAAAGTTGATAGAGAAGCTGTGGCTTTGACAAAAGAATTCTAAGTTTGTTTGTTGGCGTACATCTACACTTTTTCCAACGATTGCACCTTGTAATTTAATCTTACGTAACGGAAGTGTGGGGCAATTGTTCGATTTGTTGCATTTGCTAAAGGCTGTTTCACTAATTACTGAAATGGGACTGCCAGAGTCAAGTACTGCAGTAAATTTTACGTCACTTACTGTAACGTGAATCACAGGATATGCAATGTTGTTACGTTTTATGTCGTGTTCCTGGAGTAAGATGTCCCTAATGTCTTCCATTTTTACGTAATTACTAGCTGCGGCAGCTGCGTCGTCAGTTTCATACGTACGTTTTGTGGCTGCCAGCGGTATGAGTCATTCCCTATTGTCTCTTTGTTGGCGCACGTCGTTATTGGGATTTGGAGACCTAACTTCTACAAATTCACCTTGTCGAGAGTGCCCTCCTCTGTTTGAATCCCGCCAGTTCTGATGGAATTCAGGTCTGTCGTTTTGTCGGTAGTTTACATAGTTTATTGTTTGTCGGTCATGTGGTGGAGAATTTCTCCCAGAGTCGTAACTGCGCGCTGAACTGTTACGTCTTAAGTTATTTTGTCTCCCTTGATAATAATTGTTTTTGGTCCCATATTGTCTGTTTCTATGGTAATCTCTGTCATATTCATTACTACGGAAATGCGATCTTTCTCTGTAACTATTATTACTCTGCCAGTGGTTGTCATATGGGTGGTGTCTGTTTTGGTCACGATTTGCGTTGTAAGAATAGACTTGTCGTGTCCAGTTATTGTTTCTGTCGTCACGGAATTGTGACGGATGTTACCTGTAGTGATTGTTTTCCTGTTTTCGCATCCCGCGACTGTCTGAGTCAATTTCTAACTCTTGTAAGAGTCCCTGAAAAGCTTCAATGTCGTCTTTGCAACGTCCTGCCAAAATAATATTTCTTAAATGTTCAGGCAATTTCATTAAGCAAATGCGGATGAGTCCTGAAGGGCTGTATGGGTTTGACAGGTATTGATTCTTGTGCAACATGTCTTCAAAATATTTGACAAAACTGGAAAATTCAGATTGTTCAAAGTGTTTCAACATCATGATGCTATGTTTTACTCGGTCTTGCGTAGCTTGAGACCAATATGCTGAGAGGAAGGCATGATAAAATTCTCCTTCACTGTGACAATCGTGAATGACCGATCGCATTCTTACAGCTGGTTCAGTCTCTAAGTAGCCACACATAAATTCTAATCTGTGCTCTGATGACCAGTTGGGAGGAAAACAATGAGAAAATTGATGGAGCCATGCTTGTGGATGAATGTCGTTGCCAGAATTCTTAAATGTTTTGAATTTACGTGTAGTAATGAACAGCTTATAGTCAAAATCATCATGTCGGCGAGTCACATGTCGGTCATTGTTACGTCGTTTCGGCGGTTCCATCTCAAAATTCGGTGTACCTTGCCAATTTCTTTCATAATTTCCGGTGTCCTGTGTTATTATTTTGTAGTTGTTCCGTATTTCTATGTCCCTCTGCCCGTATTGGAGCGCGAGTGGCCTCTGAAATACGTAATTCTTGTATTACCTGTGTCAGCTGATCTTGTACTTCCCGGATTTCTCTTTGATGTTGGGTATTAATTTGATTCTGATTTTGTTTGAATTTCCTAATTTGTTCGCACTCTTCTGTGTCATTAAAGACTACCAGTTTTGTGTCATTCAGATTATCATCTACCTTCGTAGATAAGTTAGTGAACTGATCCGAAAGTTCGGCTACTTTCTCCGATAGTGAACACATTTCCTCAGTGTGTTTTTCTGAACCAAGTTTCAGAGTGTCCATTTGTGTTGAAATCGAATCTACTGTGTCCTTTAAGTTTTCCTGAGCTTTTGCAAGTTGCATAACCGAATCGGTAGATGCAACTGATTCAATTTTAGCTTGCAAGGTCTCATGATTTTCATGAACAATAGTTTGCTGTTCTTTTATGGCTGCTTCGTGATTCTGTAGTGCATTTTCATAACGCGGAAAAATAGGTTGGAAATGCTCACAAATTTGTGTTTTTACGTCATTTCAGACTTTTTGACATTTCGATTCTATTTTATGTAATTCAGTAGTTATATCTTCACGTGTTTGTTCAAGCCTGGTGTGAAGATTTTGTTCCATTGGGTCTAACTGTTGCTGTGTTTGTCTCTGGTGTTGTTCCATTGTGTCTAACTTCTGAAGCTTTTGCTGTGTTTGTCTCTGATTTTGTTCCATTTGCCCCATTTGTTGCATTAATTGTAATAACAATGCACTGGTGTCTGGAACATGTTCCTCAGTGCTTTTCGGCAGTGAATTTGCACCGGCAACATTCACATTTTGACACGCGGAAAATGTGTCTTGACTCATTTGAGAAAACGGTGAGAACCCAAAACCTGAGTCTGCAGTATTTGCAATATTGTGTTCTGTCATTCCAGATTCCTGAGGCGAGCTGTTGCCGACCGATCGATCGATAATGCTTCCCTATTCACTACCTGTTTCACTGTCTACACCATTATTTGACGCCCGCTCCATTTCCCTATGCACAGTTACCAAATTACTACTTTGAATGTCTGTTAATTCATTACACCGCGGTGGTGGTAAGCTACGCTCGTCGTCACTATTATTTCTCTGTTTACTTTGGAACCTAGCGTTACGTTTTTCACACGCCATTATTGTCACGATATTTCACACGATAACACAGAAAATAAGAGAACACATTAACATAGCGCTGAAAATAATATCTAGTTAATTGCAAGCTGCGAAATACTTGGTGCAAATTTACATGCGTGCCACACCTGTATTACTGTACAACAATGAAAGACTGCAACTACAAAGGAGATTCTCTCTACAATTACGCGCTAGCAATAAACAAAATCTACACTAATTACACAAACTACAGGAAAAAATCAGAAGATTCCAGTGAGGTATCCTCGGCTAAGGGTCGACATATGAAACGTCCCCATTTGAAAAATGTTTAAACTGACACACAATATTTTTAGCGCAACGCAATATGACTTTCAAAAATCCCTACAAAAGAATGGCCCTGACTAACATTAACCTATACCTTTCACAAATCACTTACCTCACAAAAATCTTCGTTACTCAAGCTACAGCAATACAGCGAGCGCCACTACTGCCAGCTAAATAAAAGATTCAAATTACCGAAGGCACTAACTACTGATGTGCATAGTTAGCAAATGAAAGATTTTGATAGAGAACAAACAATGTATTTACCTTACTAGTGTTCAAAAGTCATAATATATATAGCAGTTCATGACAACCAGCCTTACAAATTTCAAAACTCCCCCATCTCTCTCCCCACATCCACCACTGCTGGCGGCTCACCCCCAACTGCGCAACGCTACGAGCAGTTCACATCCAGCTGCCGCTGCCCAACACTACAATGGTAGACAACAATGCAAACTAGCCACAGACTGCACACAGTACAGCCAGTGATTTTCATACAGAGCGCTACGTAACGTGGCCAATAAGAAAACATAAACAGCCTACTTACATGGCTGAGCGGTTCTAGGCGCTACAGTCTGGCACCGCGTGACCACTACGGTCGCAGGTTCGAATCCTGCCCGGGCATGGATGTGTATGATGTCCTTAGGTTAGTTAGGTTTAAGTAGCTCTAAGTTCTTTTTTTAAAAGAATTACAAGACAATAGTGTGATCGCTCCAATACAAGCTAGTCAGTGGGCAAGTTCATTGATTTTCATGCCCAAGCCTTCTGGTCGCATTTGTATTTGCGTTGACTTCAGAACTACAGTCAGTCTACAGACAATAATTGACATTTATTCATTACCTCGCCCTGAGGAAATTATGGCCAGGCTTGGCGCAAGCCGTTACTTTTCCAAGACAGTTTTGCGTGATGCTTGTTTGCAAATACCATTAGATGTAGAATAACAGAAAGTTTTTGTTGTTAATACACACTTGGCCTGTTAGAAGTATTTTCAGTTGCACTTCGGCAGTGCCCCGACACCCGCCATTTTTCAAAGTTGCTTGGAACAGCTGACTGCTCAGGTGCCGTTCTGTTCGAACTACCTTGATGATATTGTCGTCTCAGGTTGTACGCCAGATGAACACATTGCCAAGTTGCGTACTCTTTTTCGAGTGTCGTCAAATGCATGACTCAAGTGACTTTTTTCAGACAGAATTACAGTACATAGGTCATATGATAAACAGTCAGGGTGTGCACCCCCTCCAATCTCATTTGCTTGCAATCCGTGACCTCTCTGTTCCTCGGAACGTATCTGAACTGCAATCAGTGCTAGGCAAGTTGACATATTACATTAGTTTCATTCCGAACGCTTCACAGATCGCTGCTCCACTGCATTGTTTGTGTCGGAAAAACGTGCCTTTCGTGTGGAATGTCACGATGCATTTCAAAAACTCAGAAATGCCTTGCTCTGTGACAAGGATTTTGTACATTTTAACCCGGGCCAAACCAGTGATTTTGCAAGAAGACGCTAGTAGTAGAGTAGTAGGAGCATCAGCATAGTTTTGTTATCAAATTAATCAATTAATCACCCCTTCCCCCGGCCACCTACGCCCCCGACTACCCCCACCCCCACCCCCACCCCTCAAATGACATCACGTGTTTTTTTCAGCCAGCATGTGGGTCCCGGCCTCCTCCCCACTCCCTGTCCCACAACCTACCCTATTGGCGGGAATTTCGAATTTTGGTGGGAATTTCTTTGTCCCAGGGTTGTCCTGATATACTACCCCACCCCCCACCCAGGAATTGGCGGGAAATTAAAATTGGCGGTGCCCTTTCCAGGACTCGAACCCTGGTCTTCCTGGGTGGAAAGCCCAAGTGCGCCTCCCTAACACAATTAAACCACCAGAGGCGCTTGGAATTGACGCGAAATTAAAAATGGCAATGCCGTTTCCGGGAGTACAACCCTGATTCTACTGAATGGAAAGCACAAGTGCACTCCCTTTAACACAGTTATACCATCAGAGACGCTTGAAATTGCTAGTAGCTAATAGGAAGGCAGCATCCGATCACAGTGGGGATATAAGGTGGGCCCAGCAGCTCTGCAGCCTCAGTTGGAGTCAGTCAGCCAGAATGAAGCGCCAATCGAGATTGTCCAGTGCCATCCAGCCACAGCAGCAACAGAACACGAAGAAGCCAGGGAAGAGTAAGTACCCCCTGCTTAATGTCTGTGTCTACTGCCATGTGAGGGTCTTTGTGCCTCTTTCATCGCTTGTAACGGTCTTCCTTCTTTGCTCATCAGCGGATGCAACGTCCTCTAGCCTGTCGGGGTCTGTAACAGTGACGTGTCCCAGCCCGTCGGGACCCGCAACAATGGCAGGATCCTGGGATCATGTGGCGCACCTGTTCAGCTTGATAGAACAGGACAATCAGCTGTTATTGTTGGTTGAAGACGCCCAACCAGCCCCTGACTCGCTGAAGTGCACCGGAGGTCCTAATCAGCATGACGCAGGTCGATACTGGCCTCCATCATACGCGCCATCCCAGAATATTCCAGTGATACTGCATGGACAGAGTGAGTATGTAGTGGATGAGAAGATACCAACTAAGCCCTGTGCACCACTACTCTTCTCTTCAGTGTATAATTTAACCGCTATTGGTTCGAAACGTTTACATATTGGTATAGAAGCAACCACAGACAGAGAATGGTGTGTTGTGATAGAGATCGAGAATGTAGCTAAAAGCATTTAAATGCGGTTTATGGAGGTAGAATGGGATGAACTTTGTAATGAAAAAGCGTACATCGAGCAGCAGTTGACGGCCGAGTATCACCCGAGCTGTCCTCCTCCAGACATTTACTGTGCTGAACTAACTCTATCCATTATAACAGTGTACAATGACTCTGCACTCCGTGTGAAATCAGATGACACATCCGTTTATCTACAGCACCCCACCGTTAAACCTTTTTCGATCTACAAATGGTGCTATCCATTGTGTTGGAAAGACTGAACAGATGGCTGCCTTGCATTAAAGCTTTGTATAGAGACATTGCAGAGTATCTAAGTATGAACAGTGTGCACGTAGACGACTTCGAACAGTGTGTCAGTATGGTGCTGGTGAAAACTAATGTACTGTCAATACGTTTGAGAGAAATACATGCTGAATTCTGTGCTTACAAGAAGGCTTTATTTTCTATATGATGTACTGGCGTTAAGATAAAGAAAGAACCAGTTGATGCAGTGCATCCTGTGTATGATTACTGAATAAAAAATGTAAATTACCATGTATGTGTTTCTTATTTCTTACCTCTTATTATGTTGCAAGTACTAAAAGCTATTGCCCCAGTACTTTCACTGGAAACACGCAACAGCAGAAAATTATGTCATTTAACCAAATTCTCCGTAAAAGTCCATTGCACACCAGTACCTGAAATAGTCGGTATCGCGGAAAGGGCATAGTGTTCATTATTTTCTATAAAAACCCACTGCGCGCCAGTACCTGACGTAATAGCTATCTCGGCAGAATGGGTGAAGCATCCTCAAGACTGTCGTGAGCGACTGGAGCTGTGATGGTGTGCAAGAAGAGCGGAAGGAGAAGAATGCCGTACTCCTTACCGACAACATACGTGCAATAGTTGTGGGTCCGTCCAGCTGCGACAAGACAAATGTTCTCATGTCGCTAGTAACACATCCGGATGGAGTCCGCTTTGAGCATGTATGTGTATTTTCAAAAGCATTGTTTCAGCCCAAATACCAACTATTACAGGAGAGTCTGCAGGGTGTAGATGGTGTGACCTACACGACATTCAGTGAGAGCAGTGATATCCCTCCACTGGAGAAAGTAAATCTAAAGGCCGGGAACACACTTGGCGTTTTTGTCCGATCGGAATTTTTACCGTCGCCGCTCTAACATTGATGTAGCGTTTACACACTGAGCGGTAAAAATACCGACGCCACATCAGTCGATCACTGACCACCGTGCACCAAATGTCTATTTAATTGTCGTTTTATCACATTATAAATAGTGTTGTGTACAACATGCATAGAGAACGACTTCTTGCATTATTGTTATATCGTCGATTGAAGAGAAAGCGAAAAAATAGACTTATTTGGGTTCCTCCGATTAATGATTTAATAAACGATGAAGAAAAGTTTTTCAATTATTTTAGGATGTCAATCTCGTCATTCGACGAACTACACAACCTGCTGAAAAATCATATACAACGGAAAACTAATAGACTGAGGAATTGTATTCAACCGGTGGAAATGCTGGCAATAATTTTAAGTTAAGTAAAATTAAGAGTTGGGAATTAATTCACTGCACAATTTTTAGATTACAAAACCTTATATTTCTGTACAGAATAAGCTGCATTTTATTACATGTTTGGCAATATTTGATCATTACGAATTACAATTCAGCAAAATCAGTAGTGTTGGTTGAAGGTAGTGAAGTTACTGAAGAGCTGCGAGATTGAATATTATCATACCTGATCATTTGAGAATAATTTTCGTAATGCCGAGCAGCAGAATTTTTCTGCTGAGGTACGTTTGGAATTGGCTGGAAAGTTATGATTGGAGAGCAGTCCATTTGTTGTAATGGAACTGGAGTACTTGTAAACTGCGACGAATGTATGTTAGTCGTAAACGCTTGTTGAGGCACCTGGGGAACATTGAAAGATTGTGTAAACTTGATATTTGATGGCTGATTAAAGTGCTGGATCTGAGAAGTAGATTGGTTGTATACATTATGGGTTTGAGGTATGGAGGTGTATGTATTTTTAATTTTCGAAATGACTTGAAGAAAGTCCATTTGGCACTGAAGCCACTGAGTGTCATCAAACTTGTCTACATGAGGCAACAAAATTTCGAAGAATGACAGTTTGTCGTTTTTTCTCAGGTTCTCTTTTCTGTAATGTCTGTAAAATTTTTAAGTCGACTTCATCCATTTTTTATGTTGCCTCGTAGCTGGTTTTGCTTTTGAAGCAAATATTTCGGCTATTCCTTCAACTGTAGTCACTGGCGGAGGTACTGGTGGAGCACTTAGCTCTTTGTTATCGTAGTCTTTGTCTCCTTTTTATAGCTTCTTTCTGTTTCTCTTTCCTCGTATATTTCTCGCAGAAACTGTAGCTCATTGTTGAACATGTGCTTTTTTTCTTGGAGGCATGTGAACCACATTGATTCTTTGTATTTTTTTTTTTTTTTTTTGTGATTTGATAAAAGCATCACGTAAGTGTTTCCACCTTTTCATGACTTCTCTACCTGAAAATAAAATATTTGTAAGGCGAAATAAGGAAGTATATCGAAAAAGTACAACTTGTTAACTATAATATATGTGTTGCATTCACACTAAAATAATGGTTTTACTTTTAGGCATTTGGCCAGTGGATGCACATTTACCGACCTCCATTATTCGTACAGAATCGGAATACCTACAGCAAAATTGACTGTTGAAAAGGTCACTCAAGCTCTGTGGCTAGTTTTGAAAAAAAGTGAGTGCATACCACCACCCACTAAAGAAATCTGGGAGGAATCAGCAAAGGGATTTGAATTAATAGCAAATTTCCCTCATTATGTAGTTGCCATAGATGGAAAGCACATCCGTCACGTGTGTCCAGCGGGAAGTGGCTCTATGTTCTTCAATTATAAAGATTATTTTTCAATTGTGTTAATGGCTATCGCAGACAGTTCGTACCGATTTAAAGACTGTGACTCTTCTATTTTCAAAGACACTAAGCTGTGGAAATAAATTGAAAGTCGTTCACATAATCTACCGGAAGAGATGTGCCTACCAGAAACAGAAAGCCCGAAAGTACCTTGTTTCTTTGTTGCTGATGCTGCATTTGGCTTACATAAACATTTGTTGAGACCTTACGCTGGTACTCACTTGACTGTTGAAGAGAGGATATTTAACTACAGACTGTGTAGAGCAAGAAGGTACATAGAACGCGCTTTCGGAATACTCAGTAACAAATGGCGAATTTTTCATCGTCCCTTGAATGTACAACTTGATTTTGCTACTGATACTGTCAAGGTCTGTATTGTGCTTCACAATTATGTTAGAAATAGAGATTGGTACGTAGCTGGGGATGCTACGTCAATTACAGGACTTGAAAACATCCGAATAGTGTGCTGTTCAAGAGGTTTGAAAGCCACCAATGTGAGAAACATTCTGTGCAAGTACATCCTGTCAAGTGTTGGAAGCATTCCGTGGCACATGCCGAAGATCTGAGGACCAGATACGTGAAACCAGGAAACATAAGCATAACCACATACATTGTGGACAGATCTGACACCGTTTGGCATAAAAAACAACTCCAATCTCACTGATTAGTACAATTCAACATATAACGGGTACTATGTACACTGAAACTATAAAAATGTAAAATAAATGCAATGATATTGAAAAACAATTTAAAAACTATCAATTATTAGTTGAAACGCTATTTAACTGACATTAATAGTCTTACATCTATTTAATATAATTACTTTTGATTTGGCGACATTTCGAAACTGAGAATTTCTTTATCAAACCTTGTTTTAAGCGATGATGATAACGTACTTTATTCATTACTACAATGACCGTCCCCTTATCTGCTGGTGTTATTGTTAAGATCTTTGTTGTTTTGTAATTATTCTTTAGTGTCTTGTTTTCCCTTTTGTGTAATGTAGAGTGTTTTTTATTTGATTTAATATTTTGATTCTTTGCATTTATTAGTAAGTTTAAAATTGCAAATAAAAAATAAATAAATTTAAGACTGTTTAGGAAAATTCAATAGCATTATAAAATAAACAGATAAAATTATTTGTACTTACCAAAGTCATTCTTTTCACTGTCTTCCAGCTTATCAAAATCATGCCTAAGTTGAAGACAAACTTCATGCCACGCACTCCTAGTGGCGTTCCCATCTTTAAGAATATCCAAGGTTTTGTCCCAGAGCACAGGCCTTTCTTGTACAAAATGAATTAATAACTCATTATCAATTGCAACCACTTCGGTCATGATTAAATCACACCACTACGCCACTCTCAAAACGTACACAACAGCGGTCGGCGGCAGACTGGACGATGAGTGTGTAACCGCGCATTTAGTCACGTAGCCCATCATTTCGGCGTAGACGGTAAAAAAATCCGTCGACTGTAGTGGCAGTGGGCGGCTGCATTGCTGCCGTCGGCGTAAAATAATCCGATCGTCCAGTTTTCCACACAATGTGTACGTCGCAAGACTATGCTACGCGCCACTACTGGTACAGCGGCGACGGTAAAAATTCCGATCGGACAAAAACGCCAAGTGTGTTCCCGGCCAGACAGTGTTAACATTTGACGATGATGCTGTGGAAAACCAAAATCAAATTAAATGTTATTTCTGTTTCGGTCGCCATGTGGCTGGTGATGTACCGGTTGATAAAAAGGTCAGTATAAATTTGAAAACTTAATAAACCACGGAATAATGTAGATAGAGAGGTAAAAATTGACACACATGCTTGGAATGACATGGGGTTTTATTAGAACAAAAAAAAGTTCACAAAATTTCCGATAGATGGCGCTGGACAGCAAAACGTCAGTGACTGCGCATGACAATCGTGTATAAAAGGTGCTGTAATCAGAGAGAGAATCAGATGCGCCAGCAGTCGCAGCTTGTTGACGTTACCTGAAAAGGCGCTTTTAGTGAAGCTGTATTATCAGAATGGGGAATGTGCTAGTTCAGCGTTACGATCCTATCGCCATAGGAAGGGGATTCGAACGGGTAAAGGTCCGTTGACAAATGCAGCTGTGGCGAGAATGATTTAGAACTTCGAAGCCACGGGTTGTTTAGACGATAGACCCCGTAGTGGCCGACCTAGCACAAGGCGTAATGCTACTGAGACAGTTCAGGGAGAAATGGAGACTGTAGCGGGTTCGTCTATGCACGGGGAAGTCAGTGCCCGTGCAGTCGCATGTCGCACCGTCGTTCCATACACTACTGTTTGGTTGGCACTTTGGCGTACCCTCCGATGCTATCCGTACAAAATCCATCGGCATCATGAACTGTTACCTGGCGATTTAGTGAAGCGGAGGGCATTTGCGGTGTGGGCGTTTCAAAAGATGGCGGAAGATGACCATTGGTTGAGTAACGTGTTGTGGACCGACGAAGCTCATTTCACGCTCCGAGGGTCTGTCAACGCCCATAACTGCAGAATTTAAGCTACCGAAAATCCTATAACTGTCGTGGAAACTCCATTGCACGACGAGAAAGTCACGGAGCGAGTTGGATTTATCACATCTACCGTTATCGGGCCTTTTTTCTTCGAGGAAATGCGTGATTCTGGTTTTGTAACTGCTACCGTGACGGATGAGCGGTACGCCGATATGTTACAGAATCGCATCATCCCCAGCCTGGCTGATAAACACCTGCTGGAACGTACGATGTTTCTCCAGGATGGCGCTCCACCCCATATTGCTAGACGCGTGAAAGATCTCTTGGGCGCGTCGTTTGGTGATGATCGTGTGCTCAGCCGCCACTTTCATCACACTTGGCCTCCCAGGTCCCCAGACCTCAGTCCGTGCGATTATTGGCTTTGGGGTTACCTGAAGTCGCAAGTGTATCGTGATCGACCGACATCTCTAGGGATGCTGAAAGACAGCATCCGACGCCAATGCCTAACCACAACTCCGGACATGCTTTACAGTGCTGTTCGCAACATTATTCCTTGACTACAGCTATTGTTGAAGAATGATGGTGGACATATTGAGCATTTCCTGTAAAGAGCATCATCTTTGCTTTGTCTTACTTTGTTATGCTAATTATTGTTATTCTGATCAGATGACGCGCCATCTGTCGGACATTTTGTGAACTTTTGTATCTTTTTGTTTCTAATAAAACCCCATGTCATTCCAAGCATGTGTGCCAATTTGTACCTCTCTATCTACATTATTCCGTGATTTATTAATTTTTCAAATTTATACTGACTTTTAGATCACCTGGTATTTAATTTGAGTCAGACATATCCCAGAATCCCAAAACAGTTGGTGAGGGACAATGCAAACCTAATTATAGCATTTAACAGGACAATCTGAATTTAAAACACATTTACCAGGCTCATGTAGGAACCGACATGTCGTTCAATGACTTTGTAAAGATATGTGAAGATTGCAGGAATCAATCACAGTGCGGGTTCTCGTTAATGATAAAACAAGAAAACTGAATGACTGCAGGTACAGACGGAAGTTCCAGGAGTTCCTACATATATAGCCATGCAAACAGGTGAGCATTCGGGAGGACGACGGTTCAATCCCGTCTCCGCCCATCCTGATTTAGGTTTTCCGTGATTTCCCTAAATAGTTTCACGTAAATGCCGGGATGGTTCCTTCGAAAGGGCACGGCCGATTTCCTTCCCAATCCTTCAATAACCCGAGCTTGCGCTCCGTCTCTAGTGACCTCGTTGTCGACGGGACGTTAAACACTAACCACCACCACCACCAAACAGGTGAGTACATCAGTATACACATCACCATGGATAAATTCGCACGCATGCAGGGAGCTCGGTTTAATAGGATGGGTATGCATAGAGAAAACATTTGCTTGTACATGGACGCGAAAATTCAAACTCTCGAACATAAAGTTGGAGGCGTACGCAAGGAACTAGAGACGTATTGTCAAACCCTTCTGAGACTGAACAATACACTGAATGATCGGGTTAATTCAATCGAGAAGAAAGTTAACGGTTTAACTGGAGGGGGAATAACTGTCATTGAGAATGGGACATTATACGAACGGGTTAGCGCAACTGAAAAGAAAATAGGCAACTTAACTGAAGGGAAAATAGCTGTTACCGAGAAGGGGTGCAGCATAAGAAGAAGAAGAGCGGATATATAAAACCTCGCGCTGCACATAAATCCGATTAGTATGCATCGAGATGTCGACTAAGCATAAAGTCATCGAGGCATGGAAGGCCGTTCGCGAGTGGTTACGGTTGCTGAGGTTAGGGCATTTGAAGCGAGAACAGACACTGCGAGAAACTTTTATACCAGATACTGATCTCTCGATGAACTCTCAGCGAAATTTCGCAACGACGACGATGACGTTGTTGTAGATTTTTTAACTGGCACAGCGACACTAGGACAGACAAAACATTCGGTGTCAGTGGTGAAAAACCATATATGTTGGGCACACAGCCTATAACTTTAATCGTGGGACGTCTGAACAGAACGTTGAAAACCAAAGTGTGGATGCAATTAAATCCTTGTGGTTCATAAAGATGGATCGATATCCTCTCGCAAATAATTGCACAGCATAATCGAACCAAACATCGCACAATAAAAATGATACCAATCGATGTTCGTGATAATAGACTTCTTGATACAGTATACAAACGTATTAAAGTGTTAGATCCGAGCAAACAGCAATTTAATATAAGTGGTTTAGTACGTATTTCAAAACACAAGACAGCATTTGAGAAGTCATACATGTCAAACTGGTCAACCGAGGTATTCAGCTTCCAAAGTGCCGAGAACGAATCCTAGAACCTACCTCTTAAAGGACAGTAGTGCTACTGAAACTCTCAAGTTACAGGATGTTTTTTCTTTGTCAGTCATTTCAAGTATAGCATTTATTTGTTGCAAGTAGACTAGGGAAAAGGTGAATTATCGCATCATTTGGTTAAGTTCGCACATTCTGCCAACTGATTAATAATATATCTGGCGTCACAGTGAAGAACAGGGAATTCGGTATGTCAGAGCTGACCTCGATGACTAACAATAGCTTCTTAGTGACATTTAATTCTTGCAACACACCCCTTGCATGTAATCAACGTCAACAGCGCAACAATTAGAAATGTAAAAGCGCGGGAGTGTCGACGTTGGCAACAGCGATTCAAAAAGGGCAGTCGACAAAGGTCCCGAGAGGTACAGACATCTAACAATCGGTGCTTGGACGCCAATCGTCAACTTATTTTACAAAGCAGAAGATTAGTAAGTGGATGACATCTATTTTACATAGTGATTCCAAAGTTGCTGGCTGAAAAGAGGGAACCACTGAAGCATAAGATAAGATCCTTGTTTGTTCATATACACCCCGAAATGTAAACCATAAAAAGTTTGTTGGTTCTCGGTATGTAACTGTGTAGGAATCACCTATTTGTGTTTGATATTGCCATAAAACACTGTCGTTTTTATTTGTATGATTTCGAATACAGTAGAGATTTATTTAGTGCTCAGAAATTGTTCACCCTTAGTACTGGTATATACTTGAGAGTTTTCAATAGCACAATGGAACGTCATCGCTTTGAACTCATATTTTAAAAAGGAAAACCGAACAGTGGTGAAATAACAACCTTACAATCGATTTTGCGTCAAAATTTGAGCAATAATTTTGACAGTGCGCAGCTTTGACCATCTGTTGTTGTTGTGGTCTTCAGTCCTGAGACTGGTTTGATGCAGCTCTCCATGCTACTCTATCCTGTGCAAGCTCCTTCATCTCCCAGTACCTACTGCAACCTACATCCTTTTGAATCTGCTTAGTGTATTCATCTCTTGGTCTCCCTCTACGATTTTTACCCTCCACGTTGCCCTCCAATACTAAATTGGTGATCCCTTGATGCCTCAGAACTTGTCCTACCAACCGATCCCTTCTTCTAGTCAAGTTGTGCCACAAACTTCTCTTCTCCCCAATCCTCTTTAACACCTCCTCATTAGTTATGTGATCTACCCATTTAATCTTCAGCATTCTTCTGTAGCACCACATTTCGAAAGCTTCTATTCTCTTCTTGTCTAAACTATTTATCGTCCATGTTTCACTTCCATACGTGGCTACACTCCATACAAATACTTTCAGAAACGACTTCCTGACACTTAAATCTACACTCGATGTTAACAAATTTCTCTTCTTCAGAAACGCTTTCCTTGCCATTGCCAGTCTACATTTTATATCCTCTCTACTTCGACCATCATCAGTTATTTTGCTCCCCAAATAGTAAAACTCCTTTACTACTTTAAGCGTATTATTTCCTAATCTGATTCCCTCCGCATCACCCGACTTAATTCGACTACATTCCATTATCCTCGTTTTGCTTTTGTTGATGTTCACCTTATATCCTCCTTTCAAGACACTATCCATTCCATTCAACTGCTCTTCCAAGTCCTTTGCTGTCTCTGACAGAATTACAATGTCATCGGCGAACCTCAAAGTTTTTATTTCTTCTCCATGGATTTTAATACCTACTCCGAATTTTTCTTTTGTTTCCTTCACTGCTTGCTCAATATATAGATTGAATAACATCGGGGAGAGGCTACAACCCTGTCTCACTCCCTTCCCAACCACTGCTTCCCTTTCATACCCCTCAACTCTTATAACTGCCATTTGGATTCTATACAAATTGTAAATAGCCTTTCGCTCCCTATATTTTACCCCTGCCACCCTCAGAATTTGAAAGAGAGTATTCCAGTCATCATTGTCGAAAGCTTTCTCTAAGTCTACAAATGCTAGAAACATAGGTTTGCCTTTTCTTAATCTAGCTTCTAAGATAAGTCATAGGGTCGGTATTGCCTCACATGTTCCAATATTTCTACAGAATCCAAACTGATCTTCATCGAGGTCAGCTTCTACCAGTTTTTCCATTCATCTGTAAAGAATTCGCGTTAGTATTTTGCAGCCGTAACTTATTAAACTGATAGTTCGGTAATTTTCACATCTGTCAACACCTGCTTTCTTTGGGATTGGAATTATTATATTCTTCCTGAAGTCTGAGGGTATTTCGCCTGTCTCATACATCTTGCTCACCAGATGGTAGAGTTTTGTCAGGACTGGCTCTCCCAAGGCCGTCAGTAATTCTAATGGAATGTTGTCTACTCCCGGGGCCTTGTTTCGACTCACGTCTTTAAGTGCTCTGTCACACTCTTCACGCAGTATCATATCTCCCATTTCATCTTCATCTACATCCTCTTCCATTTCCATAATATTGACCTCAAGTACATCCCCCTTGTATAGACCCTCTATGTACTCCTTCCACCTATCTGCTTTCCCTTTTTGCTTAGAACTGGGTTTCCATCTGAGCTCTTAATATTCATACAAGTGGTTCTCTTTTCTCCAAAGGTCTCTTTAATTTTCCTGTAGTTAGCCATTTTGCACTTCTTGTCGATCTCATTTTTGAGACGTTTGTATTCCTTTTTGCCTGCTTCATTTACTGCATTTTTATATTTTCTCCTTTCATCAATTAAATTTAATATTTCTTCTGTTACCCAAGGATTTCTACTAGCCCTCGTCTTTTTACCTACTTGATCCTCTGCTGCCTTCACTACTTCATCCCTCAAAGCTACCCATTCTTCTTCTACTGTATTTCTTTCCCCCATTCCTGCCATTTGTTCCCTTACGCTCTCCCTGAAACTCTGTACAACCTCTGGTTTAGTCAGTTTATCCAGATCCCATCTCCTTAAATTCCCACCTTTTTGCAGTTTCTTCAGTTTTAATCTACAGTTCATAACCAATAGATTGTGGTCAGAGTCCAAATCTGCCCCTGGAAATGTCTTACAATTTAAAACCTGGTTCCTAAATCTCTGTCTTACCATTATATAATCTATCTGAAATCTGTCAGTATCTCCAGGCTTCTTCCATGTATACCAGGCGGCTTCCTCTTTCATTTCTTACCCCCAATCCATATTCACCTACTACGTTTCCTTCTCTCCCTTTTCCTACTACCGAATTCCAGTCACCCATGACTATTAAATTTTCGTCTCCCTTCACTATCTGAATAATTTCTTTTATTTCGTCATAGATTTCTTCAATTTCTTCGTCATCTGCAGAGCTAGTTGGCATATAAACTTGTACTACTGTAGTAGGCGTGGGTTTCGTGTCTATCTTGGCCACAATAATGCGTTCACTTTGCTGTTTGTAGTAGCTTACCCGCATTCCTATTTTTTTTATTCATTATTAAACCTGCTTCTGTATTACCCCTATTTGACTTTGTATTTATCACACTGTATTCGCCTGACCAAAAGTCTTGTTCCTCCTGTCACCGAACTTCACTAATTCCCACTATATCTAACTTTAACTTATCCATTTCCCTTTTTAAATTTTCTAACCTACCTGCCCGATTAAGGGACCTGACATTCCACGCTCCGATCCGTAGACCGCCAGTTTTCTTTCTCCCGATAACAACGTCCTCTTGAGTAGTCCCCGCCCGGAGATCCGAATGGGGGACTATTTTACCTCCGGAATATTTTACCCAAGAGGACGCCATCATCATTAACCATACAGTAAAGCTGCGTGCCCTCGGGAAAAATTACGGCTGTAGTTTCCCCTTGCTTTCAACCATTCGCAGTACCAGCACAGCAAGGCTGTTTTGGTTAGTGTTACAAGGCCAGATCAGTCATTCATCCAGACTGTTGCCCCTGCAACTACTGAAAAGGCTGCTGCCCTTCTTCAGGAACCACACGTTTGTCTGGCCTCCCTCCGTTGTGGTTGCACCTACGATACGGTTATCTGTATCGCTGAGGCACGAAAGCCTCCCCACCAACGGCAAGGTCCATGGTTCATTGGCCATCTATGATGTACATTTTAAGCATTGGCACATTGCACATTGCAGTACCCCACCCCACTGTAGCCTCTTAATGGCAAAGCGTCAAGCACTAACATAGCTAATTGGTTAAACAATTATTTTAACAGCAGGTTAATAATTTTCAATTAACAAACCCGTAGCGTGGAAGAAGTAGCTCTTGAATCTGTACTGCACATTAATATTGTCAGCTTTACAGTTCGAAGGAAGTGTTCCCTTAACGGTATCTCTAACTATTTTTCAAAGGTTGGTGATCTGGAAGACGTCCACCCAGCTACTCAAGACATTGGCAACAAAAATCATTCAATATTGGACATAGCTTTGCTGCATATAAGGCGGTACTCTGAATGATACGCTCAGTAGTTTCCACTGCATTGTGAATTCACACATCTAATGAAGTTGTAACTTGATGTCTATACGTAGGAGATATTAAAAAAAAATATGAGGGTGTTTTTTATTACTGCTCTCGAAGAGAAAAAATTATTTTTTCAATTTTTGTGTGTATTGCTGTAGTACACCACGCAAAAATTAATGCACGGAATAGGATATGATTTTGAGTTGTGTTTTTGCAGGTCTAACTTAAAATGTGATACAGCTTTCATTTTGACACGTCGGACAGAATCAAAGTTTTCGCAGTTTTGCTATTAAAGCATGGGCTGTAACACACCATAGGACATTGTCACTTGCTGCAAACAATCAAACGTGCCGGCAGAACGGCAAGGCTTTGTGATCCACCGCCGGCCCCGGCGTCTTTTATGCGCGGACAAAGTCACGGGTAAAAACTAGTCGCAGTATAAAAATATACACAGCAAAGATGTCTCTGGCACCATTTACAGACTAATAAAGCAATCTCCGTTGAAAGAAACTACGCACACTTTTGTCACCATTTCGCAAATTTTTAGCGTTGTTTTCGATCATTCTAATTTCTCCGACAACAGAAACAAGTCCCTCCCCTCAGTGGACAGCCTAGGATGCGGTCAACGCGAAGACAAATGCGGACTTGTGACAACCCTAAACCAGTAGGCAATCTTTTCCACCTGGTTTTATCGTCGTTCCTGACAAGGCAGACTCTTTAGTTACATGTTCTTCATTCATTGACAAGGTTTTGTGACCCCAAGACTATAGCGGAATGAAAACTAATCTATCGGAACATTGTAAGATTTTAGCAAACACGTGTTCTCGCGACATCCGTCAGTATTTCTTGTCTGTAAAATGACCAGTCTGCTAAAATATGATACCCACAAAACAAACTTTGCTCATGTCGTGCTCCTAGTATGCCCGTCGCTTCTGTTAAAAGTAGCGACAGAGGCGACAGCAAGTGTCGATATGCAGATACCGTTGGCATGTTGTGTAGCTTTATATAGTATTACTGATGCACACACTGCACGAGTGTGTCGTCTTTTATCCCTTTTTGATAGGAAGACGACCATATGTGATTTATAAAATGAAAATACGCTTACACATATTCTGTCTATCGAAAATTCACTTACCATAGTAGCTAGGGTGTCATTGAAAAACTCTTCACACACAGTATATAAGACTGTTTCGTAACGATACCTAGTTGTTTTGTTGTAGTAAGATGGGTTACCTTCCGCACCACAACGGAACTCCCATTGAATACGTACACCAATGTAACAGGTTATTTTCTTTAAAATTGAGCCCACTTGTATTGTGGCTATAGTGTCCCATTGCTCAATATATTAACGTCGCGTACCGTCACGTTATTGTAGCATACGATATTAAATTTATGTAGCATGATTATGTTGACCTTTGAAAATATTTGCATACGCGTACATCGCTTTCTACCCTATTTACTGCTAATTTACAGATCGTTTTTGTTATTCTACTAAAAAAATCTTCTTAACCGCCCTGAAAGATTCTCTTCTTTTTAGTCTTCCAGAAAGTAACAGACCGTTTCGTATACTCCTTCGCCATCATCTCGAGATATTACCGATGAATTTAAATCTTCAGAGCAGTTCTCACTATCTCTCACTTCCTCATTTTCGCATCTATAGCCCTTACGGCCACTGGAGATTGTAAGCAAGCATCGAAAGCTAGTCCATTACTTGCATCTTCATTTGGAAAGTTGTCTATAGTATCTGCAACGAAACTGAAACATATAAATACACTACTGGCCATTAAAATTGCTACACCACGAAGATGACGTGCTACGGACGCGAAATTTAACCGACGTGAAGAAGATGCTGTGAAATGCAAATGATTAGCTTTTTAGAGCATTCACACAAGGTTGGCGCCGGTGGCGACACCTACAACGTGCTGACATGAGGAAAGTTTCCAACCGATTTCTCATACATAAAAAAGCAGTTGACCGGCGTTGCCTGGTGAAACGTTGTTGTGATGCCTCGTGTAAGGAGGAGAAATGCGTACCATCACGTTTCCGACTTTGATAAAGGTCGGATTGTAGCCTATCGCGATTGCGGTTTATCGTATCGCGACACTGCTGCTTGCGTTGGCCAAGATCCAATGATTGTTAACAGAATATGGAATCGGTGGGTTCAGGAGGGTAATACGGAACGCCGTGCTGGTTCCCAACGGTCTCGTATCACTAGCAGTCGAGATGACAGGGATCTTATCCTCATGGCTGTAACGGATCATGCAGCCACGTCTCGATCCCTGAGTCAACAGAAGGGGACGTTTGTAAGACAACAACCATCTGAACGAAGTTCGACGACGTTTGCAGCAGCATGGACTATCAGCTCGGAGACCATGGCTGCGGTTACCCTTGACGCTACATCACAGACAGGGGCGCCTGCGATGGTGTACTCAACGACGAACCTGGGTGCACGAATGGCAAAACGTCATTTTTTCGGATGAATCCAGGTTCTGTTTACAGCTTCATAATGGTCGCATCGGTGTTTGGTGACATCGCGATGAACGCACGTTGGAAGCGTGTATTCGTCATCGCATACTGGCGTATCACCCCTCGTGATGGTATGGGGTGTCATTTGTTACACGTCTCGGTCACCTCTTGTTCGCATTCGGCACTTTGAACAGTGGACGCTACATTTCATATGTGTTACGACCAGTGGCTCTACCCTTCATTCGACCCTACGGCTTGCCATGCCATTTCCACCTGGCGCCTCAGTTGGACCAGCGTTCGTGCTGGACGTGCAGACCGCGTGAGACGACGCTTCGTCCAGTCCCAAACATGCTCAATGGGGGACAGATCCGGAGATCTTGCTGGCCAGGGTAGTTGACTTACACCTTCTAGAGCACGTTGGGTGGCACGGGATACATGCGGACGTGCATTGTCCTGTTGGAACAGCAAGTTCCCTTGCCGGTCTAGGAATGGTAGAACGATGGGTTCGATGACGGTTTGGATGTACCGTGCACTATTCAGTGTCCCCTCGACGATCACCAGTGGTGTACGGCCAGTGTAGGAGATCGCTCCCCACACCATGATGCCGGGTGTTGGCCCTGTGTGCCTCGGTCGTATGCTGTCCTGATTGTGGTGCTCACCTGCACGGCGCCAAACACGCATACGACCATCATTGGCACCAAGGCAGAAGCGACTCTCATCGCTGAAGACGACACGTCTCCATTCGTCCCTCCATTCACGCCTGTCGCGACACCACTGGAGGCGGGCTGCACGATGTTGGGGCGTGAGCGGAAGACGGCCTAACGGTGTGCGGGACCGTAGCCCAGCTTCATGGAGACGGTTGCGAATGGTCCTCGCCGATACCCCAGGAGCAACAGTGTCCCTAATTTGCTGGGAAGTGGCGGTGCGGTCCCCTACGGCACTGCGTAGGATCCTACGGTCTTGACGTGCATCCGTGCGTCGCTGCGGTCCGGTCCCTGGTCGACGGGCACGTGCACCTTCCGCCGACCACTGGCGACAACATCGATGTACTGTGGAGACCTCACGCCCCACGTGTTGAGCAATTCGGCGGTACGTCCACCCGGCCTCCCGCATGCCCACTATACGCCCTCGCTCAAAGTCCGTCAACTGCACATACGGTTCACGTCCACGCTGTCGCGGCATGCTACCAGTGTTAAAGACTGCGATGGAGCTTCGTATCCCACGGCAAACTGGCTGACACTGACGGCGGCGGTGCACAAATCCTGCGCAGCTAGCGCCATTCGACGGCCAACACCGCGGTTCCTGGTGTGTCCGCTGTGCCGTGCGTGTGATCATTGCTTGTACAGCCCTCTCGCAGTGTCCGGAGCAAGTATGGTGGGTCTGACACACAGGTGTCAATGTGTTCTTTTTTCCATTTCCAGGAGTGTAGTTGGAAAATAATGATTTTAGTCAGTCATGTCTTTACTAGCTCTCGCTGTTTTACATTCAACCGTTTCAGTTTGACCGTCTTTCCATTCAAATCCAGGAACTGCCGCACTGTAATTCGTGGGAAGCCGGTAAGTCGAGGTTACGTACATACTTCGCGCTTAGGCTTCTGCAGTGTGGTAGAGCGAGTGACGAACAACCAGTGTGCACGAGTACAGCAGGTCTTTAACTGCGTACTTTCACTATATGGCCTACATTCTCAAGCTAGGTCGTTTGTTGAAGTCGACATTTTACAAGCGTGCTTCCCTTATCAAATATAAAACATGAAGCCAAGTGGATGATGTTTTGTTGACAGCGCTAATTACGAATAATTTAAAGATGTGCCTGAGTTTGTATTGATGGGTAGATAACAGCTAAGAGCTTACTCTCGACTCGTTTTCTTCTTCCTCCTGCATAATCTTTTATGGGCTGAGATTCAATAGATCTCGATAGGCGGGAAGCTGTAGTAGTCTAATCTCTTGGACGGCCACTGTCGGTTTCTCCCCACTCTCGTATAGTGCTAGCGAGCAGACTCTCGCTTCTACTTCCACAGCACGTGTCATTCACAAAAGTTCTATGGGTGAAAAACTCTCATCTATATATATATTAGCAATTGCGCAGTCAACTGACACTAGCTTCAATAGAAAATGGACGTATATCATTTATGATACTTAAGCGTTACGCAATCCGATTAAATAGGAGTGTTCCATTTTATTTTGTAATTTATTTTCCCTCCTACACAGATCGAGCTAACCACCATGAGAAGGAGACAGAGAGATACCGGACACCACTATGCTTCTGAAAGTGCAAAGAGTAATGCAAGAGATGAAAAAGAGAGAAAGACACATGCTGTCATATCTAAAATACGTAAACTGTCTGAGCTTTTTAATGTTCAGAATGATCTTGCAGAATATACAGAAAATTAAGTACAAAATACAAAAGCTGTAGTTGATTGTAACGATGTCAGTTATGCTACAAAAGATTCATCAGAATATGCAACTTTTTTCCAATGTAGTTACGTTTTCCACAAGTTAAACAGCAATTGAACAGGCGGCTAGTCTTCCCAGTTCAGCCATGTCTTCAAGCCAAAATGAATTCAAAAGCATAGGAAGTTCCATCGGCCCAGAGAACTCGTCTTCAAGACAAAGAGAAGTCAAAAAAATGTTACAGGCTTCAGATGTTACTGCATCTTGTACAAGTGGAACACAAAGTGAAAGTAAAATGTATTCTAACGACATTGGTGAGACGCCAAACAACTTTGACAGATTATTGGATTATGAAAGGAAGTAGCGAAGTTCAGCGTATGAACAGTAGATTTTTGTCTTCGTTGAAAATATATGAGAAGGAAAATAGCCAAGATTCCGTAGAAAGTCGTTTCTCACATATAAACATAAACTAATGAGTATAACTTACATGAGAGATTGGTTGTGCTATTCAGAAAGCAAAGGGTGACTGTTCTGTTTTGTTTGCAAAGTGGCAGATTCCGACGACTCGTCACGGTTTGCGAAAGGCGGATTAGATGACTAGAAGAATGTAAATATTTTACTGAAGACACATGAAGAAAGCAGTTCACATAGAAAAGCGATAATTTCGCTGTTACTTCTAAAAAAACAAGGATGCTTCTTGTCGATTCTCAACTAGTAAGCCAAACTGAGAGCGAACAGAAATATTGGCGAACACTCTTAGAACGAATTGTTGCTGTTATAAGTTTTTTAGCTGGGCCAGGGCTTGCATTTCGAAGTAGTGGTGAAATTATTGGATCACCTCACAGTGGAAATTATTTAGGGTTATCAGAATTACTAGCCAAATGTGATGTGTTTCTGGCTCAACATATACATATTCTTGCAAATAAAGGAAAGGAGCATATGTGATATTAGTCAAAAACAACGTGCGAGGAATTTGTCCCTCTAACAGCATCAGCCATACTGGACCATATTATTCGCTAAATTACGAGATTCAAATACTATTCAGTCTCATTGGATTCTACTCCTGATATATCTTACGTAGGTCAACTGACTCTGATAGTGCGCTATGCCCTACCATCTGGACCAGCGGAAAGATTTGTGAAGTTTTTGGATATGGAAGGTCATACTGCTGAACAACTCTCCCAAAGCTTACTATCTTTTTTAACGGAAAATGGCATTAATATCAAAGATTGTCGAGAGCAAAGCTATGAGCCAGTAACAATGAGTGACATGTACACTGGCTTAGAAGCAGGCTTACAGATTGGTTTTGAAAATGCGTAAGTTGGAAACGGGAATAATGTGTACCGCATGGTGCATGGAACAGAATCCTACAACGCTTGCAAGCGACTGGCGTTTCGCTGCAGTCATCTGATCAGGATCTGAGCACCGGATGTGCAGTTGATAAATCCGTACATGAACATATCCTAGCAATGAAGTTCACAATTTCAGAAATTGAGGCAAAAGCCAAATCCCTGACTAACTGTGAAGAATATCAGCAACAAACTTCAAGACGGCACAAGCGAAATACAAAGTACGACCAGTTTAGTGGGTCAACTACACTCGATGAAGTTGTAGAAAATCAAACACCTGGAGAACATTTTGAATTTCAGGTCTTTATTGTCATAAATGACAATGTATTGTTTCAAATGGCTCTGAGCACTATGGGACTTAACATCTGTGGTCATCAGTCCCCTAGAATTTAGAACTACGTAAACCTAACTAACCTAAGGACATGACACACATCCATGCCCGAGGCAGGATTCGAACCTGCGACCGTAGCGGTCACGTGGTTCCAGACTGAAGCGCCTAGAACCGCACGGCCACACCGGCCGGCGACAATGTACTGACTGCAGTAGCTAAACACACGGAAAAGTACCATCACTTGACTAATTTTTTTGGAATATTACAGGACTTTAAATATCTTACAGCAGAAATCTTGAGAAAAACTCCCAATAACGTGAATGCTAGAAGAATGTTAGAAGAGTCGCTAAGCAGCGAACTGGTACAGTTTGCTGAGCTGCTGAAAATGGATATCGCTGCTGCCATTGACAGAAAAAAGAACTAAGGTTTGGAACTACAAATTTACAAACTTTTAATGGAAAATTCTTTAGGATTGTGTTTTCCAAATGTAAAAAACGCCTTATGCATTGACTTATCTTTAATGATCAACAACCGCAGTGGAGGACGTTCTTTTTCAACATTGAAGTGCTTTACAAATGAATTACGAAATACGATGGGACAGGAACGCCTAAATGACCTCAGTATAATGAACATTGAATACGATTTGCTCAAAGACATTGAGCTAACTTGTATTATTTCTAAATTTGCTGAAATTAATTCGAGAAGTTTATGTGTAGCAATATTTTATTTTATATTCTAAACCATACAACCTTAAAAAGCCAAGGCTCCTTCTCAGAATTTGCTATGGGCCCCACACGTGCTAAATCTGGCACTGCTGTGGGCCTCATATAAGAGGATGCTAAACTGGATAGTAGTGTTGCTGACCGTTGATGGTCAAACCTGGGACTCCAGATGGCCGAGCTGAAGCCGGGACCCACCGCCCCGTATTTCGTCAGGAGGCTGAGCAAGTTCAATAGCGTCAAGGCGTCAAGGGGCAGTGCAAAGAGATACAGCGGTATTCGGAAGTATTACTTTATTCAGCTAGTTTACAGAAGGATAGTGTCAGCGCGCTGCCCGCGCACTGTTCTGTGAGTCCGGCCGTCTCAGCACTCCTGGACTGCCGACACCACTGCTGCGGTCGTCAAGGCTGCCCGACGATGGAAGTCAGCTGCGCTCGCCCGGTCGCCGCCCGCCGATTGCGTCTTGTAGCTGCCCGCGATTCTGGAGACTGCTAGTCACTGGTCCTCGCTGCCCTCCGCTCCGTGCGGTCTGCTCTGTCCGGCCATGGGACGAAGGTGGATGTACTGCTCACCAGTGGCCCTCGGGCCACTGCTGCTACCAGAACAGGACCAGACTTGAACCCGCGCCCTCCTGGATGCCGTGCCGCAACTTGCTGCTAGTGGTGCTTGCCGGATGCAACACCCGCTGCCATCCCTACCGCTATTTCAGCGCTGCTGCGCTTCCCGCAGTGTACGCTCACCTGGACCCTGGTACGCCAGGTGGGAAGAGAATGTGGCCCGTCCTGGACCCGCTGCAGACCGCTGTCACTGCCGTCCTTCAGGCAGACCATGCAATCTCCAAGTACCTGGCTGCCGTTCCGTCCCGCTCCTGTGCTGTGTCCCCCAGAGGTGGAATACAGCCCGAACAAGTACATAGAAACAAAGTACAGGTCTACACCGAATATTTACAACATCGCTGCCAGACTGGCCCCTATAAGCGTAGACCAGCACAGGTGTGGCCCGACTCTCGACTGATCTGGCACCACCCAAGCTAAAAGTGACTGACTATTTATACTGCTTTTCCCCTCGCTTCTGACGTAGTGTCAGAGAGAGACAGAAACTATGGCAGGGGTAAATTCCCATACGTCAGCCACTTACACATCGCCACTCCCGGCTCTAGCCTACTGTCTCGCCCCATTCATTGCAATAACGTAAAGCAACGCTGCAGTTCCCTGCCTCGCTGTTGCTCCACTCCAAACAAATTGAACGTGCAATACGCCATTGCAGCTCCGTACCATGCTTACCCTGTCTGGCCTACTGGCTGCCGACTATTATCACACACTGCCAGCGGTCCCAGACTTCATTGCCCAACCCCAACTTTATTGAATTTTAACCAAATTTTCCTTTCCTACGACTAAGACTAATACTAGCGCTGCACATCTCCCTCCTTTTAAGAAGATTCGTCCCGAATCGAAATATAACAGCCGTGGCCTGTGGCTGAGTAAACATATCCTGTTCACATTTAGATGCTACAGACTAAAACTAATGAGAACATAGAAACATTAACGCTACCAGTATACACTGTTTAGTCTAGTTACCCATGCCGTAGGCAACTGATGTGTTGGCACCTCCTCTGCTGGCGCACGTTTCCACACTCCCCACAAACCTATACTCAAGAAAAATAGAAAAACGGCATACCCTGTGGATGAAATGCCCACTGTCATTATTCTGTCGGTGCGATGATGTTGTTACGTTTGAACGTGTTGCAATACTTTATTAACTGTGATAGATCCTTTCTGTGCATTAATAAAGGAATGCAACGTTTTCAAAAACTCTGGATTTAACGTTGAGCTTAAATATGTGAGGTTCTGCAATGGTAATATCCCCAGAACCCCTTCCCACTACAAGTTACTACAACATCGTACGACATCTTCAAAAATTCCCGGTAGTTCACTCTGCCCCTATTGAATTCTCTGAAAAAAAAAAAAAGTATCCCCCATACAACGACAAAACTAAAACAATAAACAAGAAAAATGCAACTATTATCTGACCCCACCAAACACAAAGAAGAAAAACGCAAATTATCCCTTGATACAAAAACACAAAATGTAAACATGCCATGCAATATTACACATATAATAATTTACTCCCTCCGTGACCGTAACGAATACGGAACGTTATGTGTCCGCTGTTGTCCCTCTGAACGACCTTCTTCTTCCGTTTGCTTTGCCTAGCCTCTGAAATTGGGTCACTTTCTTGTAACTGAAGTAATCCGTCCACCATTTCTTTAAAAGTCTTTACTCTACTTACGTGGATAACGGATGTTTTTGTTGGCAGTGCACTTTAGCATTTACAGGCGAAGTCATCTCCACGACCTGGTATGGTCCGTGGCACTTCGTCAAGAATTTTTTCGTCTTTCCCTTAGGTGTATATGGATTCGTGATCAGTACCCATTGACCTACCCTGTACTGTGGTAAATTTCCCAACCGCTTATTCTGTTCTTCCTGCCTTTCCAACGCTTTCGTATTGGCCTTCTCTACCCTCCTCCCATACTGTCCGTGCAAATTTCCTCACTGCGTCCCCTTTAGCTCCCGATTTCGGACATAGAACGTCAAACGGTGATGGCATCTTTCTTCCATAGACCACCTCGAACGGTGACATTCTGCCCCCTGAATGTATTTTGGTGTTATAAAATGGTTCAAATGGCTTTGAGCACTATGGGACTTAACATCTGAGGACATCAATCCACTAGAATTTAGAACTACTTAAACCTAATCAACATAAGGACATCACACACATCCATACCCAAGGCAGGATTTGAACCTGCGACTGTAGCGGTCGCGCGGTTCCAGACTGAAGCGCCTAAATCGCTCGGCCACAAGGCTGGCTTTTGGTGTTATTACTCAATACCATGTACAGAAGATAAACGTCCCAGTTATCATGGTTTCCATTCGCATAATAACTTTTTGAAATTGTCTTAATGTACTCTCTCCGTTTTCCCATTCGCCTGCGGATGAAATGGACTGGTCCGTTATTTTTTAATTCTCAATAACCGACACAACTGTGTCATTAATTCGGACATGAAGTTCGTTCCCTGATCCGTAGTTATGGTATCAGGCACCCCAAACTTCAGTAACCAGTTATTGACTAAAGCTTGTGCTACCGTGCTTGCCTGTTCGTCTGGTATTGCGACCATGGCTAGAAACCGCGAAAAGTGATCAATTATAGTTAAAACTTAACGATTCTTTGGCCTTGTTTTGTTGTATGGCCCACAGATATCTAGCCCGATAAACTCGGAAGGTTTCGAAGCCTCTAGTAACCGTTGCAATGGAATTCTTGCGCGCGTCACATCCGCTCGCTGGGCACAAGGTACACAATTTGCTACGTATTGTTCCACATACCTTCTCAGAGTGCGCCACCAAAATCGTTCTGCTACTCGTCTTTCCATTGCTCGACGACCCCCATGCTCTGAGAGCACATGATCATGGGCCTGCTTTAAGACTTCGTCTCTCAAACTTTTTGGTACCACTACCCGTGATCCACACCTGGTAACTCTCCACAACCAATTTCCCTCCACAATGAAATTTGGTTGAGTTCTAAAACCCTGGCACTCCTCATCCTCTGCTTGTGCCCTTTGCTATTCCGCGACACTCTTACTCATTACTTCTAATGCGTCTAACTTGCGACTTAATGAATCTGCATTCCCGTGTTTCTTCCCTGGCTTATGAATTACTTCAAAGTCAAACTCACTTAATTTTAGAGGCCACCATGTTAATCGACTAGAAGGATCCTTGAGTCCCAGTAACCACCTCAACGCTGCATGATCTGTCACGACCTTAAACTTCCTGCCACAAAGGTAACGACGAAAATACGTTACTCTAAATATTGCAGCCAACATCTCCTTTTCCGTTGTGGAATAATTCCGCTCTGCCATATTTAACTGTCTGAAAGCATACGGCACCGGATGCTCCTGCCCCTTTACCATTTGTCCCAGAACACATTCTACTGTGCCATTTGAAGCGTCACATGATAAGATGAAGTCTCCTTCAAAATTCGGAAACACCAACACCAGACCAGAAACTAATCTCATTTTTTATTAATCGAAAGCTTGCTGGCATTCCCCTGTCCATTGAAATTTAACCCCTTTCTTTAAAAGCTTTGTTAATGGCTCGGCTATTTTAGCAAAATCCTTTACAAATTTACGATAATATGAATACAACCCAATATACGATTTAATTGCTTCGTTGTATGTGACTTTGGAAAATTTTGAACTGCCTCTGTTAACCGAGGATAGGTTTGAACCCCTTGTTCGCTGATAACATGACCTAAATATTTGACCTGCGTCTGCGCAAAATTACATTTTTCTAAACTTAATGTTAACCGTGCCGACCGCAATCTTCTAAATACTTCTCTTAAGCACGATACATTTTCTGGTATATCCTTCGAAAATACTATAATGTCATCTAGGTAAACCATATATGTCATTGGTGTCAACCCTATTAAAATCCCATCTAATAATCCCTGAACCGTTGCCGGTGAATTCTTCAACCCGAACGGCATACGAATATACTGATAGTGCTCCCCAGGAACAGTAAAAGCTGTCTTTGCTCTATCCTCTGGCGCTACTTCCAACTGATGGTGTGTACTTCGTAAATCCATCGTCGTAAAATACTTACATTGTCCCAGATTATCCAATGTGTCCGTGATATTCGGAATTGGATATGCGTCTGAAATGGTGTTCTCATTCCGAAACCTATGATCACAACAAAACCTATACTTCCGAGTACCATCCACCGACTTCTTAGGTACGAGAACTACATTGCTTGAATACAGACTATCACTATGCTCTGTGATTCCATCCCGTAGTTGTTGTTCTATAAACTCCTCTAGAAGCGGTTGCATATGATGTGCTATCCTATATGGTTTCCTAAACACTGGTGTATTATCCTCCGTTGGTATGTGATGTTTCGTAATTGGTGTTGCCGGTAACCTACCCTCCGTTCCGAATAAATTGCTAAATGTCAATAACAATTCCTCCAACACGAACCTGCCGTCTCCCAGCAGATGTTGTAATTTTCCCCTCAATTGCGCTGCATCGACGTTTTTCTTATGGCTCGCCTCTAAATCCTCCCTATCGACGTCATCTCCATGAAAAACTCTCAATGTGGCCAATAACAACCCTTTCGACAAGCTAAAATCCGATCTGCCGAAGTTATCTGTGCTTACAGGAACCTATCTTCCACATAACTTGCATGAGCTAAACTCCTCTGCACAAAGCCGTGCACATTATCCAACTCCTCATTACTCGAGAGTGGCTCCACCATGTACAACGTCTCCTTTAGTTAAGTCCGTATTTATTGAAACCCAGACTACCTTCCCTGTACCTGCCAGTATGTTATTCTGCTGATCGACCTTTAATGAATCCGTTCACAGTTTATTTGGCGTCACCGTCGCCTTGCGACATTCGTCCATTTGCAACCGTTTCCCCCATGCAAAACATTGTTCCACTGTTGCCAAAGATGTATCTTTGCACGATGCCTGTCAAGGAAGTCAAGTCCGAGAATCACCGAATCCCCCTCTCTCACACATGGTAACACCTCTACCTGCTCACTAAACTTAGTTCCTGCGATTACAAATTGAAGTACCGTCGTAACCCCCCCCCCCCCCCCCGCCCCTATGTAACCTAGTAATATGGTTGCTCAAGCCTTCTCCTGCTAACCAAGTCTAGACTAATAACAGACACATGTGCCCCCAGTCAACCAGAAATCTTTGTTCCCTTCCGTTCACCAAGCCTAATAAGCAGCATTCCGTTTGTGCACCTACAAGCGCATTCCCTAATTTCCCAGAGACCGCCCTCCGACGGTTGAAGCAGTCCCGTTCTTGTTTAACGACTGCTTTTGCCGAGGTTCCCCCCTACTTATACTCCTGCAGTTCACTGTCTGGTGACCCATTTTCCCACATAAGTAACACTGCACCTGACGCTGACACTGCCTCCCAATATGCCCTACCTGACCACAACCAAAACACTTAATTTCTGCTGCCAGAACTTTATGCTCCACCCTTTGCTTCGTTGAATAATCTACCTCCTCTAAGTATGTGGCAATCCTTAGGGCCGCCGCAAGATCACTGGGATTCTCCATTCTCACTCGACGTGATATCTCCGGCGGTTCTTCCTGCAAAAACACATCTAATGCCCTGTTGTCGGCCTCCTGTAACATCACTCTTATTTGTCTCCCCATTCGGTGACAGTTTGAACGTTTGAGCATTCATCTTTCGAATCCTGTCCGAGAAAACCTCCACAGTCTCATTTCTTCTCATAACTAACGCACTTAATTTTTCCCGAAAAAACCTGGTACTATACTGTTTTTAGTACCACTGGTGTAACCCAGTCTCAAGCTCTGCAAACGTCCCCACATTGTTCAACGTTTCATGGTACAGTAGGAACGACTTGGCATCCCCTATCAAGCGTAACTTCGCCACTCTCAACATTACAACATCCGACCACCCATTGTGATAATGTCATTAAGGAATACCGACACATCCTCCGTTGTTTTACCCAAAAAGGGGTTAATCAATGCGGCGATTGTCGAGTCAAACGGTCTAGGACACTCCCCAACCTGCAATTTTCTTTCACTTGATATCCCTTCCCCTACTTGCAATGCCTCAAAATCTCTCCACTAATTTTTCGTATTTTTCTTTGTCCCCTACCCTTGCCTCTGACAATACCCGAATTTGTTCAGTTAAAGCGGCTACAGCTTCTGCTGTAGTCACTGCCACAGCCTCTGCTGCTTGCCGTGTTTCTACTATTCTTGCTTATAGCTCTACTGTTAGTATTAATTTCACTCTGCTACTCCTAAAACTTAGTTCTTGCAGCGAATCATTGCCCATCTACATTCTGAACAATTGCATGCCAAATCTGGTACAAATAAAACAACTCTTTGGCATCCAATTTGTACACGGTAATCCGTAACATGACAGGTTACAAAAATTACATCGCTTACGCCCTATGTCGTCATGTCCCCTGAATTCAGATAAATCTACAGGCTCCTCTGGCCTTACAAACGGCACCATCAGAAAGTCCACCCCAATTGATACTTAACCCCTTAAAACAAAAAAGAATGACACATAAACAATAAATCAAACGTCACTCACCCATCCCCATCGTGCTCGCGCGCCGGTGACAGTTCTGCATTCCTCCCTATAGTGGTATAGACGAACACTTCCCGAACAACAAGACGTAACAAGAAAAGTGTATGACCATCCATCAAAAACACAACTAAACACCTCAACTACCCATCTACACAGGCACACCACAACGCTACTTGCTCGACATAAGATGCGGGAGTGGAAATCCGGTACCAGCATTGTAACCTGCACCACTACTGACACCACTGTTGCGGTGGTCAAATCCGGGACTCCAGATGGCCGAGCTGAAGTCAGGACCCACTGCACCATATTTTGTCAGGAGGCGAACAAGTTCAATAGCGTCTTGGGGCATTGCAGAGTGATACAGCGGTATTCGGAAGTATTCCTTTATTCAGCTAGTTTACAAAAGCATAATGTCGTGCACCGCTCATGTGCTGTTCTGCAAGTCCGGGTTATTGGAATTTGCGCAGTTGAATAAGTATTAAGGAGAAAAAAAGGACATTTTACTAATAACTATATTTGCACATTCAAGAACAAATAAAATTTACAGCGAACACAACAGAATAATTAGCGCACACAAAGAGTGTTAGACAATGCCAAAGAGGTCTATTTTACACAGTGCACTTTGCGCCGTCACACACGAAATATATTGTTCACACAATTCCAACACCCCTCCTTGAACTTATATTTTGTGTGTTGCTTCCATAAGATAAACCAAATAGTCCCACAATCTTCTCAGACTTCTCCCTTTCCAAGGGTTTGGTCTGAAGGTCAGCTAACATGTCTTCTGTGCACAGATAATCCACGGCAATGTTCTGTCGCTCTATGTGGTCCCGAATGAAATGGTGCCGTATATCAATATGCTATGTCCTAGCACTAGTAACATCATTTTTAGCTAGGTTTATGGCTCCCTTATTGTCACAGAAGATGGTTGTAGGTTCCTCAATTAAATTGGGTTCTATTTCACTTGTTAATGTTCGTAGCCATAATGCTTCGTGTGTGGTGTAAGATAGTGCCATATACTCGGCCTCTACGGTGCTCAATGCAACAGTTTTTTGCTTTTGACAGGACCATGATGTGAGGCCCCCCCATTAATTAAAAACAGCAGCCAGTGGTGGAGTATCTGTCTCCCAATTCACTCCCCCAGTCCGCATCGCTATATCCCTCTAGTTTTGCGTTACCATCTCTATGGTATTTTAACTCATAGTTTGAGGTTCCTCTTAGGTATCGGAATATCCTCTTTACAGCTTTCCAGTGCTTTTCCTTTGGGTCTCTGCAATATCTGCTCAATGCATTGGTGGCAAAAGCAATGTTGGGTCGTGACGTTTGAGACAAATATAACAGACTCCCTACTGCTTCTAAATAAGGAACATTCTTGTCACATTCCACATCAGTCTCATTTACACTTAACTTCACTCCTACTTCCATTGGAGTACTTATGGATTTGCAATCACTCATGCCAAATTTCTTTAATATTTTTTCCGTGTATGATGATTGACTTATGCTCAATTCTTGTCTTTCTTCATCCTTAGTAATCTGCATACCTAAATAACGTTTGACTTCTCCCAAATCATGCACCTTAAACTTGGTTTGCAGCTGTTTCTTGAAAATTCTCATTTGGCCTTCACTTTCAGTCAGGATAAAGAAATCGTCCACCCATATCACCATTATTATTATTTCTTCTTTTCTCCCTTTATAGTAAATGCTGGGATCCGCCTTGGATTGCTTCATATTTATTAGAGTTTCATGTAGACATCGATTCCAGCAACGTCCACTTTGTTTAAGTCCATAAATACTTTTTCTCAAACGCCAAATCTTTTTACTTTCTGATCTGGTTTTTATGGCTTCCCTTGGTGGAATGACTTATATCTCCTCCTCCAATTTCCCATTTAAATATGCCGTTTTAACATCCATATGATGAATTATTAAATTTCGTTTTACTGCCAAGGCTAAAAGATATCTCAATGATGCATACTTGACTACAGGTGAAAAAGTTTCTTCGTAATCTACCCCTTGTTTTTGTGAATATCCTTTTACCACAAGTCTTGCTTTGTTTTTTGGTGATGAGCTTTCAGGGTTCTTCAAATTGAATACCCATCTTGCCTGCATTGGTTTCTTATCTATTGGCATATCTACCCATTCAAAGGTTTCGTTCTGATATAAAGATTCTAATTCTCTCTTCATCGCTTCTTTCCATTCTTGAGAGTTTGGGCCACTCATTGCTTCTTCTGTTGTTCTTGGCTCATCATTAAAAGACTGTGCTGTATACATCTCAAAATCCGGATATTCCTTCGGTTTTGGCACACGAGAAGAACGCCTTACATTGTTTTCTTCATTTGTTTCATCCTCTAACTCATTGTCATCATAAATTGTATCCATTTGTCCTTGGCTGTCGTCTTCCTCTTCTTCACTTTCTATTTCCTCACACAAGGTTTCATCTTCTGAACTAGGTGCAGTTGACTTAGTGGTTTTGCTGTCTTTTGAGTCCTTTCTATTTTCAAAGAATATTATATCTCTACTTGTGACAATCTTTTTAGTCAATGGATCCATTAATCGGTAGCCCTTTTAATTTTCACAATAGCCTACAAAAATACAGTTTTTAGCTTTCGGATCCCATTTTCCTCTTAGCTGTTTTGGAATATGTGCCATTGCATCACACCCACAAACCCTTATATTGCTTAGATCAGGTTTCTTTCCTATCCATATCTCATAAGGGGTTCTATTCTTTACTGCTTTTGTAGGTGATCTATTGTTCAAATATACATCTGTTGACACTGCCTCTGCCCAAAAATCTTTGGATAATTCAGCGTCAGTCATCATGCTCCTTGCTTTCTCAACAATGGTCCTATTAGCCCTCTCAGCAACCCCATTTTGAGATGGGCTGTACCTTATGGTAGTTTGATGCCTGATTCCCTTTTCTGCCAGAAGTTTCTTCAATTTCTGGTTAATATATTCTCTCCCGTTATCAGACCTGATGATCTTGATCTTCTTTCCCATCCACCTTTCAACCATATTGCAATATTCCTCAAAGATATCTCTCACTTGGTCTTTAGAACTAAGAAAATAAACATGAGTATATCGTGAGTAATCATCTATAAACATAAGAAAATAATTACTCCCACCTATGGATTCACACTCCATCGGGCCACATACATCTGTGTGGATTAACTGTAAGACTTCTGTGGATTTACTCTTACTAGTCTTGAGGGGTAACCTTGCTTGTTTTCCCTTTATACATCTCACACAAGGATTCTTGGACACACTAAAATTCTGTATTCCCTTTACCATATCCTTTATTATAGACATACTCTTTCTATTTAGATGTCCAAGCCTCCGGTGCCATAAAAAACCTTCAGCTGAATATACTGAATCGCTAACATTTTTATGTTTACTGTCAATGGTATCCAACTTAAAAATACCCCTTTCGTTACTTGCTGTAGCTATAACTTCACCACTTTCACTGATTATTCTTGCACCCTGCATGTCGAAAGTGACTGTATTTCCTTTCTTGACAATTTCCCCTACAGACAGCAGGTTAGTTGCCACATTTTTCACATAATGAACATTATGTGCTGTAACCATATCTGATTCACCATTTACACTTACATGTAGATCTAGTTTCCCAGCCAGGTGACACTGGAGCGTGTTGCCATCAACAGTAGATATTCCCATATGAGTCTTATCTTTGATGTCATAAAGAAGTGATTTATCTTTAACAATATGCACAGATGCACCTGAGTCTAAAATCCATTCCATATCACGATTACTCATCCCACCAAAAGAATATAAACATGAGAGTGCCTTACCTTTGTTATTGGTCCTTCTCTCTGGGCTATCAGTAACATACCCCTTTTGTTGAGTGTCTGATCTTGGGCTTACTTTTTCTTTGCACTGAGACGCAATATGTCCCATCTTCTGACATTTATAGCACCTCACCGATTTCTTCTTTTTGTTTTTTGAGTAGAGAGCAGACGCACCTTCCTTCTCCAATGTGCAACAGCTTGGAGCACTCTTTACGTCCTGCAGGATTTTCACCTTAACACTGTCGCCTGTGATTGGTATACCCGAGCTTTCAAGTCCCATAATCATAGGTGCATACCTTTCGGGCAGTCCTGCCAACAGCAATGTTCCTATCCATCTCGAATGTGATGTTTCTCAGTCGGTTCAACGTGGTTATTATTTTGTTAACGTATTCGTCTACACTCTTACATTTGTCCAGACGAGTGGTAATTAACTCGCGTAATAATCCTACTTTTCTCGTAAGACCACCATCCTCGAATGCACTCCGTAAATTGTCCCAGACTTCTTTCGCTGTAGCACCTTTTTCAACGTGAACATAATTCACGAATCAATCAGTAATATCAATTTTGATTTTGCTTTCCTATCCTTACTTGAATAATTCTGATCTGTGGATTTCATTGTCCCATCTACCACGTCCCATAGGTCGTCTAAACGTAAATACGCTTCTACTGCGAACTTCCAGGTTGCATAGTTTTCATTACCTATAAGTCTTTCAATCTGTGGAATTTGTGCCGCACTCATTCTTAACGGTAACTTGCTTTTTATTGCCGTAACGAACATCGAAAAATAATGCGGAAAAAAATTGCGATCGTCTTGTAAGGATAACTCGCACTTCACGTAAATTGGAACTTTTTCAATACTTTCTCCCTACTATTTTATTGATATACTTATTCCAAATGCAGCCTGGGCCCATAACCTATTGGAATTTGCGCAGCTGAATAAGTATTAAGGAGAAAAAAAGGACATTTTACTAATAACTATATTTGCACATTCAAGAACAAATAAAATTTACAGCAAACACAACAGAATAATTAGCGCACACAAAGAGTGTTAGACAATCCCAAAGAGGTCTATTTTACACAGTGCACTTTGCGCCGTCACACACGAAATATATTGTTCACACAATTCCAACACGGCTGTCTCAGCACTCCTGGACTGCCGACACTGCTGCTGGGGTCATCAAGGCCGTCTGACAATGGAAGTCAGCCGTGCTCGCCCGGTCGCTGCCCGCTAATGTGTCGCGTCTTGTGCCACGTAGATGCCCCGATTATGGAGACTACTGCCTCGCCTCATACATTGCAATAACTTAAAGCAACGCTGCAGTTCCACACCATGTTTACCCTGTCTGGCCTACTGGCTGCTGACTATTACCGCACACTGCCAGCGGCCCCAAGCTTCATCGCCCAACTGCGCCTTTTAACAAAATTCCCCTTTCCTACAACTAAGACTAATACTAGCACAGCAGTAGTAACAACAACTGTGCTCAACAATCCTCTCCACTGCGCAGCCAGTGGTGTAATTATGGCAGGACAAGACAGCATCAAGTGGGGTGTGTCAAAAAGCTGGGACTACCTCCTGGGCACATTGGGCAACAGACTGACTGTAGTCCACAGAATTCACAGAGAGAGAAATGCAATGATAACCTGTATCATCCCATATATCACGGTAATACACATGATGATAACAAATGGAGTTTACATATAGGAAATCATAGCCAACAACACAAAATAACAACAATAATAATAACATGCCGGAGGTTTCCATACAGAGATGCACTAATGGAGGTGATTGCTGAGATAACACTCCACTGTAAATATAATTGAGAAGGATCAGAGTTGTGACCTGATAGTATGGTGTCCAGCCACATTGCACTTTCTAATGTTGGCGGAGGGTGGGATGGGGGTGATCAGATTTATAAACTTGCTTTGTTATGATGATGATGTGGATATCCAAGAGGAATTAACTACACATCATTCCAAATGCTGTGTTCAAAATAAAGATATTGCTCAGACCACAATATGTGTAGCAATGGGATAATTACTGACTACAGTCAAATTATACACAGGTGCTACGGTGAGCATTTTATTGTCTAATTTATTCAATAAAATCCATGAGGTCAGTGAAGTACCCAAATATCCAGTACAGAATTGTGGAATTACTGGAGCTACTGGTGTGAAGTCAGTAATGTCGAGATGCACACTAAGGTGTGAAAACAGGAAGTGGAGTAATAAAATGCCTGTTCCTAATTACAAGGGGATTAGATGTCGAATGCATTTTAGGCACCAATTTGCTACAAGAGGGCTGCAATAATTGCCTTCTCTGCACGCAAAATTTTTTGAACATTGATAGCTAGCACATCGTCATGGATTGAAATCTAAAATACAATTGGAACATGGTAAATGCTGCCCGGCTCTAGGGGTAAGACTACTTAAGGCACAGACACAATGCACCAGAGGCACATCTTGATGCTGCAGTGAGGTTGAAAATCTTGAGAATGTGGTGAAAGGTAAGATTCCTGAATGCACTAGTACTGGCACACTACAACAAGCAGAATTGTGAGATTTATTATTGAAGTATGTACATGCATTTTGAAGTAAGCCTGGTGTTATCAAAACATACCAGTATAATATGGAAGTATGCCCCATCGAGATCTATTGTCATAATATGTACCCTGTCCCTTGTAAAAAGAAAGTAGACATTGCTAATCAGGTAAGGCAAACATTAAATACCTTAAATTGAATGCAATGAAGCAGGTCCCATTATTAAAAGAACAGTAAAATGTTACATACCAACAGTTGGCAAGTCTACCACTGTACTGTCAGATAATGCTTCAAATTTCACTTGTCACATGTGGAAAACATTTTTACGCGGGAATGGCATTAAACAAATACCAATATCATGCTTACAGCCAGAAGGAAATTTAAGCAAACACATTTTCTGAGAATTCAACAGATGGTTAACTACCAATACGTACCACTTCATATCAAATAAACCCCCAAAGTGATGTAGTTGAATGGCTTTTCCAATATTGTTAACAGTAATGTCACAGCCATTCAAAGGGGCTCTGTAATAAATTATTTTGCTCTGCATAGATAAAACCATGTAATACCACTACCGTATTTCCACAACCATTGTCCCTGTTATTTTCGATGTTCATCTTGCAAAATAAGAGGCGCATGAATCGCTTCCTGTCTGTCTTCTTCTGCTTTCCACAGTGTAAGCATCTCATGTTATTTATTTGTAGTATATGTTTCAGTGTTAATTATGTTGGAAGGAGATCATATTGGTGGCGTGTTGATTTGTGTGCCATTATTTGCAGATTTGCGCAATGTAGAAAAAAGTCGAAGATTGCAATCTAATTTATTTAACAAAGTCTTGATTCATGTTGACTAGTGTTAAGCAAATTATTTTTTGCATACAAACACACTTCACTGTCACCAAACTTATCTGCTTGGCAACAAAGATTCTGAGCCTGAAGACTTTTAACACCGGTAACCAAATTAACTTGAATTGACCATCCCCAGTAAATGTGATTCAATACTGATATTGTTACTTTTTAATTATTTTTTCCATATTCTATTACTGCAGTGGTCATTATGACGTGCCCAAACATCTGAACAGTTAGACTTTGGAAAAATGCAGCATTCGCGTTTTAGTTCAAATTTCAAAATGTTTCCTTTCTGTTTGGGTTATAATCTCCTCAAAATGGAGGCTGTACATAAAAGTACATTACTTCATGGGTTTGGCAGGAATGTCTTGCACAGTTTAGCACACGAAACACAGCTAGGGCCCATGTGTAGTGTGTTAAGGTTATGCTGCAAGCAATTGAACTGCAATAATGTCTGATGATTCAACAGAGAGTGCACTGAAATTTATAGCTGATTACAGCCAAAAGAGAAGACATAAGGAATGCCACAGATAAAGATCATTTGACTAAAACTTTGAGATGTGATGTCCTGAGCATCAAATATTAGATAAAAAGTCTCCACTCATATTACTGTAAAGAATTAGATATCATAAGTCTTGAAGTATGAAAACAATGGAGAAGAAGCCTACAAAATTTATGAAAACGAATATTCATGTTTGGTGATTAATAGCACAACTAAGGAACCTGACATCTGAACAGAAGAGGTGGAGTATGTGTAGATCCTCAACAATTTATACATTTAATTGCAGTTCTTCTGTACCAATTTCAAATAATCCCTTTAAATCACTGTGTAGATAAAATGTAAGGTCCAGTCTTCAGTTTTCTACTAAATTCAAAGTAATTGCAAAGTCTTTAGTAAATTTAATGTTTTACAGTATCCCACCCTTGCTCACTTACTACAGCACCCACATACATAATGACGTCTGCATTCAACATTTCTCTTCCATGCTGTCCACTTGAAAGTAGCGAAACAATCTTCAAACTTGAGAAACCAAGTCATAATTAAAGTATTCTTCAGTAAAGCATTTCTCTCTTCCTTGAATGTTTGATTCTTCTTCCCAAGTATCTTCAACTTTCTTAATCTCAAAATCGAACTTCTTCACTGTAGATTTGCATCTCACATTCGTCGCAATGTAGATGAATTCCGGGTGTCAAATCTGTATTAAATTCTTGATATCGTTTTCTTCTTAAAATATTATCAAATAATTATTCTTCTATTTATACTTGTTCAACATAATTTTTGACAATTTAATATAACCATGAATGTTTATTACAGATTCCATTACAGACATTTCTTTTGAGTGACTACTAATCTCACACTATACAAAATTTTTGATACTGATATTATCCATTATCATCTTGCATCCTGATCGGCAACTTGTCATGCAAGATTACAAGCACCCCTCCCCTGCCCCCTCCCCCTCCCCTAGGCAGTCTGTGTGGTGTTGGTGGGTCTGCTGCTGAAGAATTCCAACTGCTGCTGAAGAATTCCAACTGCTGCACACTGCCCAAAGAGTGCCTCAAACAAATAACAAAATACAATACAAATATTTGAACTAATGCAGAATATCCTATTTATTGAAACATATGTCAATGAAGACTGTCTACATTTGCACTCTGGCAACTTGTTCTACTTTTGTGGCGACCCAGAAGGAAAACTCAATGGAGTTGGGTTCTTAATTAACAAGAATATCGCTTGTAATGATACATTACAATGCAGAGAGATACAATACTTTAAATTCTGTGCCAAAGATTAAATTGAGAGGAATTTAGAATATAATCTCTGTAATGTTCATATTTGATTCTCTTTTGTTTCATACTCCAAGAAAGAGTTAACACACTCTCGCTTGTTACCTTGTAGGGGATGGACATAATTTTTGGGGTAAGCTGAAAGGCAGCCATCTTGTTAGTATTTATGATTTGTGCAAAAAGAACATAGCAAGTCTTATTGTCTTGTGAATAAAAAATAGTGAAAAGTATCCAAGTTTTACGAGAATTATTTAAAGTGACGTAGCAATGTATTCTTTTGTTTCCACCATCTTCACGAAGGAAGCTGATGCTGACTTAGGAAGATACGCACGGTCAACGAAGAGAAGAACATTTAGGGCGACCAATGAATTAATATTGTGACAGAAGTGAGAACTGTGAATAAATAGACAACAATGTAAAATTCCAAAATATTGTTAATCGGAAATGTACATTATATTTCAGGCAAAATTCAATCAGCACTGAATTTGTCCGCATTCAAAGCCAGTCATTACAGTCCTTAAAAGCCTTTCAAAAATTCTAAAGTTAGAGTTCCATATCCCTATTTTTTTCCTTTCATAAAATAAATACATAAATTTATTTATTTATTTCGCTGCACTGGTGACCATGACAGGACAGTGCTGGTGGAACAAAGAGTAAGTACTTGATTGTTGTACTACAATTGTACTTGTACTAATTATCATTTCTCTGTTACATGACGCACATGGAAAATGACGAATAAGGTGAAACAATATTAATTGTGCAAACGGATGGCACAATAACCAGAAGGAACAAGGACAAGGATTTACAAAACTAATGTAATTGTGAGTGACGCAGCTCAGCCAGAATTAAGGTAGGAAAGTGCAAACGCGTACAGTGGCTGCACCTTGGCTTAGCTCCACTTAAAGCAGAACCTTTTCGTTTCCATATTAAAATCCTGGTAGTGTTTGTGGCAACGCACAACACACAATTACACTTTGATAATTACATTTTTATGTTTAACAATCGCAGAATTAGAAGATGTAGTGCGCCTTTTGTAAATTTCTGATGTGCACCAACTAACTATTGCGAAGATTTAGATTAACAGTAAAGTCCAGATAAAAATAATATCTTCAAAATGGAATCAGAGAATTTTAATTTGACAAATGTTCATGGACACGTCACTGATTCTGACAATAATGACGTAAATGAAGACGCAATTAGTTTTTCAGCACAAAATAATGCAGAGGTAAATACAATTCAATTGCACTCCACAATAATTAAAAATAACGAACCACTTGCAAATGAAACCTTGTACACAATCGATGAAGCATCGATTACCAGATCAGGTGAAAATATTTCGCGTGAAATCAGTGAACCTAGCCTGGTTGCGATTCAATCAGACCGTGGTAGAGAAACAATGGCTACAAATAATGGCATAAATACAAACACACAAGTGTCGACAATTACACTTGAGGCATTATATAGTCTGATGTCAAACATGAGTACGCAATTATCTGATTTAAAGATCAGTCACAACACGATGAACACAAAACTGTCAAATCTAGAAATGAGCCACCACACGGCAAACACAAAATTGTCAAGCATGGAAACTGGGTTCCAAGAGCAGTTGTCAAGTGTAAACATGCAATTTGAAAATATGCACAAACATTTCGATCAACGCTTAAACTCACTAATGAATCAATCAAAGGTTCGAAGACAAAGTCAACAAAACAGTTAATAGTGTATATATATTCTGACAGACACAAAAGCAAGGGTGAGATTCAGAGGAGCACTGTCAGAAGAATTTGAGATCAAGACTGGTGTTAAACAGTGAGACGGATTGTCACAATTGTTGTTCAATATAGCACTGGACGAACTGATCAGGCAGTGGAGAGCAATAAACGAGGAAATGGGAATACCAAAGACCCATGTGGGGGACAAAAAGGACAACAGGGCTCAAGTGGACTGCCTAGCCTTTGCAGATGACATAGCAATAGTAAGTGAGACGGAAGAAGACACAAAGACACAACTCGACAACTTAAGTAAGGTAGCCAGAAAGGTGGGACTGACGATCGCCTACAACAACACAAAGACATTAAACACCACTGCAGACTGGGAAACACCGGAAGGCACTGTGCAAATGGTGGGCAAATTTAAATACCTGGGAGAATTTATAACAGGAAGGAACAGGAGCGAGGAGGGAATAGCAGAGAGGATAAAGAAGATGAGGTCAGTCTTCTGCATGACGAGATAGGTATACAATAAAAAGAATATATCCACAGAGGAAAAGATAAGCCATTACAAGGCAACAGTGAGGAATGAAGTATTGTATGCTGCTGACACTAGGAAGAAATGGGGCAGAACAACTAGAGAAAGAAGAGAGAGAAATACTGAGAAAAATACTAGGCCCCAAAAGAGGTGGAGAGAGGTGGACGCGAAGACCTAGGAAGAATTGTACCAGAACATGAGAACAATATCCGGGGAAATCAGACTCAAAAGGGCAAGGTTCGCTGGACATGCAGTTAGGATGAATGTGGACAGAATGACGAAGAGAGTGTGGGAAACAACAGGGAGGACAAGGGGAAAGACAGGAACCAAGTGGATTGTTGAACTTTGGAAGAACTGGTTGGAATTGGGGATCAAGGTCGAAAGAAGGAAAATTGGAGGAACAAATATACACTGACAAATATGCTGGAGATCAATGACAGAGAAGAATACAGGAAAAGATTAGAATGTCACCAGTGGAGCTGCCACGAGAAATGGAAACTGAAGAGCTCGAAAGAAGAGCGGGAGAGAAGAAGAGAAAGAATGAAAAGGTTCTGGAAGAAGAAGAGGAAAATGCAGGTCACGAAGGGGCTACCCGTGGTCTTACAGAGGCTGTAACGCAAGAAGAAGAAGAAGAAGAAGAAGAAGAAGAATGTATTGGCAAATGATTTAGAAAAGAAATTTTCAGATCTTACAAACAAACAGGAACAGGAACTGTTAGCAATCGTAGAAACACACAATCAAACATAGACGGTACCCGGACGCTGGAGATTTGCTAGAATGGCACGCAATCAGCCAACGTCCCCCACTAACGGACAGCTAAATAATCAGGTGTGCATATCACCCGCCCACATTCAACACTGGGGCCAGCGAACAAAGCTCGCCACCCCAGAATAAACATGGAAAGCAATACACAGACTTAATTTTCACCTCTGAGGAGGAAGGAAATATTTGTAAACAATGTTGTATTCTTTGTAGATTTTATTGAATAAACTTTACTATATATTGATGTTTTCTCAGCCTAAATCGAAAGTTTGTATATTAGGATTAAGGTTTGTAAATATCAGCATAAGTATACCAAAAAACTGACACACACTCAGTAATACGAAAGAATTCACAGTGTCATGAAAATAAGACATTAAAATTGAAGTTTGTAAATAAAAGACCCCCAAACCTATCAACTGCAAGGTCGACTACTGTATCCTGTCAACCAAATAAAAATTTCTAGTGACAGTATACAATAGGGGGGCAGTTGTAATGACACTACGACGCAGAGGGATACAATACTTTAAATTCTGTCCCAAAGATTAAATTGAGAGGAATGTAGAATGTAATCTCTGTAATGTCCATATTTGATTCATACTCCAAGAAAGAATTAAGACACACTCTCACTTGTTACCTTGTAGGGGAGGGACGTAATTTTTGGTGTGTGCTGAAAGACATACCTTGTTTGTATTTATGATTTGTGCAACGGGCATATCGAGTCTTATTGTCTTGTGAATAAAAAATAGTGAAAAGTATCCAAGTTTTACGAGAATTATTTAAAGTGAAGCATTGTATTCCTTTGTTTCCACCATCTTCGTGAAGGAAGCTGATGCCGACTTAGGAAGGAACACACGGTCAACGAAGAGAACATTTATGAATTAATATTTTGGCAAGAACTAATTCCACATCTTAGGTGAGAACTCTGAATAAATAGACAACAACTTAAATTCCAAAATATTGTTAATCGGAAATGTACATTATATTTCAGGCAAAATTCAATCAGCACTGAATTTGTCCGCATTCAAAGCCAGTCATTACAGTCCTTAAATGCCTTTCAAAAATTCTAAAGTTAGAGTTCCATATCCATTTTTTTCTTTTCATAAAATCAATAAATAAATTTTTTTATTTATTTCACCACACCCTGATTGAGTATCTGTCTTAGAAGGAACTTCCAGCAGGATAGCTTGAATGGTCCTTAAGGTGTCGAATAGGTATAAAATACAGATTGTTCAGGTGTACGCTCCCACCTCAAGCCGTACTGACGAAGAAATTTAATCTTTTTATGAAAGCCCGGGTAGCACCGGTAAAAAAGATAGTGACTGTCACTTCCAGTTGGTTATTGGCAATTTTAATGCATAAGTTGGCACCAAGGAACAAGGTGACACAGTGGTGAGCAATTATGGGATTGATGACCCAAACGATATAGGTGAGAGATTAGTCCAATACACTGAGTACTCCAATATGTCCATCATGAATATGTTCTTTAAGAAGCACCCTGACCGAAAATGGACTTGGAGGAGACCAAATTTCAGTGTTAAAAATGAGATAGACTTTATTCTGTCAAACATTCTGCAGACTGTAAAAGACGTATCGGTGCTAAATCAGTTCAACAGTAGCAGTGATCACCATCTGGTGAGAGCAAGGGTCAAACTCAATGTAAGTGATGAAAAGAATAAACTTACGTAAGGGAAGAGAAGTGTAATCAACTTCAAAAACCTGGAAGAACATTCGTCAAAATTCCAAGAAGTCCTCCAAAGCAAGTTCCACGTAACTAAAGATAGAGGTTTGGTGGAAATGATTGTTTCAAGTGCACAAGAAATTTGTGGCCTATGCCAAAAGAATAAACAACGAAAGAAATTTAGTGCCAAAACTGAAAACCTTTTACAACAGAGGAGAGAAATTAAAATCCAAACCTACCGATTGTGACATGGTAGCGTATTCTGAACAATGTAAGGCAATTTGAAGAGAAATGAAAACTGACACACAGAAATTCAGTGAAGACACCTTACGAGCAAGTTTAGAGAACAAGACAAGTTTAAAGTCATCCAAACGCAAACTCACAATCGGTAAAAAATCACTGAAAAGGAGGGGAGTTTTGAAGTTCATCACAGACTTTTATAGTAATTTGCATAGCAAACCAAGGGAAAATTTGAGTGTATCTAAATTACATGATGTACCTAGTGTTCCACATACACTCCCATCAGAAGTCAAGTGTGCACTACATAGCATGAAGAAGGGAACATGCTGGGTGTTGACATCCTGAAACTGACAGGAGAGGTAACAAATCACTTGGCAAAAGCATTTACTTCTTGCCTGCATTATGCTTCAATCCCACTATCATGGAACAAGGCAAAGATTATATTGGCACACAAGAAATGAAGTATTCACAATATCAAAAATTATTGTCGCCTATCAGCTAGCTCTCAATTTTGTACAAAATTTTCACAAAGATCCTGTTAAATCTAATTAGTTCCACCCTAGACTCAGTCCAACAAACAGGACTCTGAAGCAATTTTAGCACTATTGCCCACATTCTGACCATTAGTGAAGTGATAAGCAGAGCAAATGAATACCAACTGCCTCTCTGCATTGCCTTTGCTGATTCTGAAAAGGCTTATGACTCCGTTAGTCATATAGTTGTCCTCCAAGCTTTGAGTGAGCAAGGAGTGGGAGCAGCATACATTGGAGTGCTCAGCAATATCTACGAAACTTCTTCAGCTTATGTTAATATCGGTGAATCAACTCAAGAATTCCACATCATGAGGGGTGTCAAGCAAGGTGACCCCATCTCCCAAAACTGTTCTCAGCTGTACTAGAAATGGCTATGTCAAAGCTGAGCTGGGAAGGTAAGGGAATTAAAACTAATGGAAGAAGGCTTACCAACTTGAGATTTGCTGATGATATCACCTTACTGGCCAACGACTTCGCAGAGCCCCAAAACTTAGTTACAGATCTTGTATCGGAATGTCAGCTGGTCAGCTTGAACATGAACCTTTACAAAACAAAAGTAATATCCAACAAATTGGTCCCAGCTGAAGATGTGAAAGTCAAAGACAGTTCATTAGAAGTCAGTGAATATATCTACCTTGGCCAGATTATAAATATGAAGGGAGATGTAAAGCCAGGAACCTATTTGCCCATCAAGCTTGGCTGGCAAGCATTTAGGAGGAATTCAATAGTATTAAGTTCAAAAATGCCAATAAATCGGAAGAAAACAGTATTTGATCAATGCATTCTTCCTGTGCTGACGTATGGTTGCAAGACATGGACACTGAATTAATTTACAAAACGGAAACTTAGGATAGCACAGAGAGCCATGGAAAGATCAATGCTGGGCTATACAAGAAAGGATAGGAAAAGGGCAGATGACATCCGGTCTGTGACGAAAGTTAAGGACATCTTAGAGACAGTAGGCTCCTTGATATGGCAGCGGGCTGGCCACGTCGCGAGAAGAAAAGACAGCGGATGGACGAAGCTATTACTGGAGTGGAGTCCGAGAGAGCATTGGAGGGCTACAGTAAGACCACCGGACAGATGGGACAAAGGTATCAAGAAGATTGCTGGTAGTACCTGGCAGAGAACTGTCCAAGACCATTCCACTTGGAGAGGACTGCTGTGGCCATCCCTGCTGTAAGACTTGCCCTATGCACCCTACTACCACTGCCTATTCCAGCCCTGTAACTGGCAAAACATGAACTATCAGATGGAGAGTCACATGTGAGACAACACGTCATATATGTGCTGTTATGTAAACACTGTTCGGCATTTTATATCGACGTGACTACCAGCGCGTTATCAGTTAGGATGAATGAGCATAGCCAGCAGATGTAAATACACAATATAAAGCATGCTCTACAACATGAAGTCGTGTCCTCGTTACCTGTTTCACCACATCTGCCATATGGATTCTTCCCACAGACACTAGTTTGTCAGAACTCCATAGGTGGGAACAGGGGTTACAACATGCCCTTGGTTCTCGCCACCAAACTAGCCTCAATTTATGTTAATTTTCTTTGGTCTCAGCTTTTCTTCATAGTAAGTATTCCTTTATTCACTGCTGTTTAGTTTTCTATATCTTTCATTTTCCAACCAGTCTGTTTTTCCGCAACCCCTCCCCCCTCTAGTACATACAATGCACTTAGCTTTCTGCTCTTATTAATGCGTGAATAATGTTTTGCCAATAATCTCCGTCTTGCATATTACCCTATCTTCTTCAGGGTCTCAGGTTTTCAAATCTCGTCCAGTGCAATCCCCTGCAATCAGTTTTTTCTTCTCATACTGTCTGGTACGTTTCTCCTGAGCTGGGATTCTGGTTGATTTTTCTGAATTCTCACTATTTCCTAAACCTCACCAGTCCTTTTCCTTCCACTTCAACCCTTCTGCCAGAAAAAGGAGCCACTGGCTCCAAAAGCTTGCAAATTTTAATACCTTTATATGTGTATTATCCTGCTGCCTATTTATAGAGAAGACACACTTTTGTGGTATTTAAACCTCATAACCATTACAAAGTAACATTAATTACAGACATACTTGCTGATTTGTAGATGACAAGAGTACAGATCACTTCAAATCTGTAATGCTTATGGGAAAACAAATCCTGGATTTTTGGGCACTATTAGCTGAGGGCAATTACGGTTGCCACTTGATGCCATCAGTGATGACACTGGTTTGAACCATTGTCAGTGGTGGCATCACTGTTGAGCATCTGCTTCCTTCTCATCAGAGTACAGTCAGTTGACAGAATGGTGTCCTAAGAAGGACTACTTCCTTCTGCACTTCTTTTAAAAAAGAAAAGTCAAAGAATTAGGAAAATGCAAAAACATCCTACATATGCTTCTCGACTAGCTAGATCTATATTATACACTGTTTGACAAAATAAGTGATGACAACAGTAAATTTTTCAGGATGTTTTATGAGTTGCTTGGCTACGTAAAAGAAGATATAATGGGAATCAACACAGAATTAAACAAGTATTACTCAGCAGAAGAAAAACTGGACCTCACACTGAGGTAAGTCGAGTTGTAGTTGTTACTTCATTCTTATATCTTGCACAGCTATCTATAATTTAGGCAAAAACAAATAGCTAAGACTTTGAACACCTTTATTTACATATAAAAAAAAAGTTAAAATGTACATTACTTTTGAAATCATCATTTTCCATAAAAAATTACTGGAAAAGTCACTGGAAATCTGCTGCCTCACTGGGTACGTGAATCACTAGTAGGTTATTCAGTAGATAGTGATGGCGGCGCTGGTGATGAAAACAGGTAGTTTTGTTGGTGATTTGGGTTACTTGACAGACTTTGTGCATGTAGAAATTCAGAAGAACGGATTTGCTGATGAGGTATATGTGGATAAATATTGGAAAATGGATGCCTGACGTCGTCTTTTTCTTCTTCCCTAGAATGTGCTTCTGCAGCAGTTTTCTTGTTTAATACTGCAGTGACTTCATCGTCTTCACTTTTACCTCTTTTCCTTGCGCTATTTTTTGGAGTTTCAATTTCAGTTGGATTCTCACGAGTGACTGGATCAACTTCTACACCTGTGTCTTATGGGTCATAGCTGTTAATGTCTTCCTCCATACTGCTTGTAGATTTCTTGTGAAGTGTTTCTAAGAACTGCTGTTGATCAAAGTATACATATCACTTTCTGTTAATAGCTTCAGAACTGCTTTTCATATTTTTCCTCTTCCGAAGTTCCCGGCTGTAGCAAGAATGAATTGATTTTGTTTAAGAAATGGATAAATATGTATTAGGTGCTAAGTGCAGAGTTACATTACACTGTAATGTACTTTACAAAACAATAATAGACGATATAGTAGCTCAGATGATGAAAAGCTGCCTTTGAAACATGTCAGTTTCAGTGCTTTTGATTTACATAATGTGTTTCTAATATGAACACAAAGTCAGTTGCTCATGTTTTACTCTACAATTTTCAAAGAAAGTGTATCTTTTTTTAAAAAAACTTCGAGATAACAAGTTACAAATTCCCCACCCCAGGGCTCTTTTATAGGAATGACAGACCACACCTTTTGTGTTTGTTGCTGTTGAAGGATTTGGATTCTCATCTCAATGTGCTCAGTCCTTACTCAGGACAGTGCCTTAATGTTAATAAATGTGTATTTAATTACAGACTTTGAAGAGCCTGCCAATATATAGAATATTCATTTGGAGTCCTTGCAAATAAGTGGAGGATTCTCCATTGGTCTTTTAATGTAAATTTGACGTTGTGTGAAGATATTGTTAAAGTACACGTTGTTCTTCACAGTTTTGTCCAGGACAGGGATGGTTTTCAAATGGAAGACACTCTGACAGTTGATGATTTGTTTGACTTGGACTATGGAGAAGAAGTGCGATACAAGCAAGCTACTAAGCTGAGAGGTAAGTCTGCTGATGATTCTGTGAGTGAGTGAGGTGCTCTTCCACAGCAAATGAACTGCATTTAAAAAGTATGTTGAAGCAAATAGATTGTTTACCTAAAGCTTCAAATTAGGTTTGTTAACTTGATACTTCATTACGATTTTTCACACTATTATTGTGGAATGTGTTAATCTTTGTAATATGGCTTACTGAATAAAAAGACTTGCCTTTTATACTTACAGTAGACAACTGTATCAGTAATTTTTAAGGATTATTGATAAATAAAATTACAGTCCATCAAAAATCTCCTTCATCTTGAAATTATGTAGTACACCTGACAAAACAGAAGATCCAGCTTGTCATATCAAAACAGCCAACATTTTAGCCATTCAGATCCAAGTTCATGTAACAGTACATGTCAATATTCAGCTGGACGATTTTTTTTTTTTCTCGGTTGCCACATACAGCAAAGAGATGGCTACCTCCGAATCTCACTATGTACCTGTTGTTTCGCTAAGCGTAGTACATATAATCCGGGAAGTTGTTAGTGCAGTAATTATTTCTGGACTTACACATTTATAAACAATATTTTCCAATTAGTTTAGATCAGTGGTTAACAACTGAGGGTAATTACCCCCATGATGGGTGAAATGAAATTTTCTGAGGAGTGAAAATGAAAGAGTTTAAGTTTGTTTTGGTTTCGAAACTTAAACCCATTACTATCATTAGTGTTTTGTAGTGCTGGAATACTGCCTACACCAGTGACCAATAACTACGTTTTTTTTTTTTTTTTTTTTTTTTGAAATGCTAACATTGATTCGTGACACAATGTGGCAGAGGATGCAGCTTGTGAAACGAATGTATGAATATATGTTCCTCATACATATTTTGTACCATGCATCTATGACAGTATACTTAACACATAGTCATCACATATGCTTGAGTATCTCAGGAATATGCCTTCACCGAGTTGTAGCTAATTCCCACGACAGATCAGAAATTGCTTCATTATTTACTCCACAGTAATGAACGAATTAACTGACAGCACAACACAACAGTAATGTAATGGCTGGTACATTTCTGTAGGGCTTAACATTATTATTAGTTACAGTAGTCAGACACAAAGCATTGTAACCTGAGTGATTTTAAATCAGGGTGGTGGGTGTGGGCGAAGCAAGTGCCTCTAGGAAGGAGTAGTGTGGAGGACTCAAGCACTAATGTTGACTGAGAGGGGAGGGGGTACCAGATAATATCTGATTTTACTCATGGTAATCGTCTCAGGAATGTGACAAATCACTGGTTTCGCAGTCTTATTATTATCTGCATTGTAATTTTGTCTTCAATAATCAACTGGATGCAATGAAAATATTAACAAAACCAAGTTCTGACATGACCCGTTGGACAATTTCCTTGTTAGCTATGGCTCACTAATAAAGCAACGTAATGGAAGAACATGTACAAATATTGAATAATGATTGATTATTTACGGATATTACTAAATTCTGTATTGAGCTATTAAAGTTATAAAACTCACCTAGAACATTCTTCTCACTCATGGATCTTTCCTCGAACTCTGAAATGAAGTTCTTTAAAATACTGCACCAAGCACCCAGTTTCTCACTTTTGTTGGAATATGCTTCTGTCGTTACATCACAGAGTACTAATATTTTTTGTATCTCAACAATTAAATCTTCTGTATTTATTTTACTTTCAAAGAGTTTATTCAGCTTCCTGAGTTCTCGAGGCAGTATTTACATATTCATAAGTTAACAATATTGTAACACAGTGCAAGTACAGCGTACACAGTAATGTTGTACATGAGCTATTGGAGGACAGCTGCCAGAGTGACACACCATATGTGTGCACTGGCCCAGTGGAAGAAAAGTGGTGATGTAAGTGTCTTACGGGTCATGGGCCCCATTTACCACAATACCCCGTGAGGGGTCTGGGCAACTCAGAGTCGCCAGGGCAGTCACCAGGCCCCTACATTGGTGTCTCAGTGTTGCCACAGGTGTCCGCTAATTGAGTGCCATTTGACACAACGCCCCTTGAGTCGCAGGAGACACTAGTGGTGACGCTAGCTGCCCTTGGCTAATAGCGCCCATAATCAGCAAAAATTCTGTGCCTTCAGACATGCCACCCCATATAAATGAGTAAGTAAATGGACAATGAACATACATTTGTGCAAGATAGGTGTCTACGACAATGATGAAAAAGAACTTCACAATGTACCATGAGTTTTGTGATAGCTTTACCTATCACTCTTGTTTTAATGATAGATCTTATCTGCTCTGGTTTCTTTTCTTTTTTGATATTTTGGGATAAAATATGAGAATATGTCTGCATGGTAGATCTTTAATGTAGTAACAAAATACTGCTGGGGAACTACATAAGATTAATGAAAATAAAATAACGCTATCACAGAATAAGGATGTAGAACAAAAGTTACCTACACAACTTATGAATACATGTAAATTTCCTGAAGTTCGATTTCTTTCAGAAAAGCCTTCTGTGCAACTGCCAAGAATGAGTATTGGCAGTAGATGATGATACCAACAAAGTTTGGTATTATGTGACTTCTATATTGTTTCCAATATTATCATGCACAGGCAATAGTATTTTCAAAAATTATTTATTTTTTGGGCCGTATGTTACTGTGAATTTCTCTGGTTACTGAGACAGCTTTTTCAAAATATCATGACACTGTAAATGTTCACAGAGGATGAGGGATGTAATGTAAAGATACCAACAGAAACATTTACTCTCCACTCGGGGACTTGGTGTGATCGTCATCGTCATTCTTTGGTACACCAGGAAACATTATGAAAAATTTGGAAACTTGCACATTTGTGAGGGGATATAACCTTCACACATCAGTATTGAGTGTAATCAAGTACACTCAATGTAGTGACACATTATCACTTCATTAGGACGTAAAAAGAAAAGGAAAAAGATTATAAATTAATTTAGTGTCAGCTGAGTAATGAATATTTCATTTTATGACTCATTATTTGTTTAGCAGAGATGATATGGAATGCTACAGTCACAATCACTACATTATACAGACAACTCAAATGTTATCACTTATATGAGGAATTACAAACACTGTCAATGTTATACTAATCACAAGCCTTACAATTGGGAGCAGTGCACAATAAAACTAGATTTCTTATTATAAGTTATCAATAAGTGATACTGCTAACATCAAAAGTTGCTGGAACAAAGACCAGTCCAGGTTGAAGTCCAAAGGCCTCTGTAGGAGGTGGTTGCACAAACTGGGCAGTTGTTCCAAGAGTTGGTCCTCCAGTTGCTGTGGTCCCATCAGCTGCCATCAATGGGCCTAACTGTACAGCATCAGTTAATGTCAACATGCCTGCATGTCCTCCATCAAGCTGTACTAGCACAGGAGGTGTACTAGATGCTGATTGCTGCTGTGGTACAACAGTTTCAACAGAGAGTGGAACAGGTAATGGTGATGGCTCATCTGGATCATCAATGTCAGCAACTGGTGTCAGTTCTGAAGGAGCTTCAGTAGATGCTGAAGCTTCAATAGGGGGATTTGAAGACTCAACCTCTGGATGACATTTCCTGAAAAGTATCACAATTGTGGGAACACAACAAATTGCTCTAAATATTGTGTTAAATGCTACACATGCAGCTGTCCTTGTTACATAATGACATAATGAAAACTAAATTGACCATGTATCCCTCTCTCAAAATTTTAAATTGTTTCTGTAAATCAAAGATATAGTACCAACCATTGTACTGCAATAATTGAGATTAACTTTCATGGAAATAGGCTATCTTCCCCTGTAAACAGGAGGGGGGGGGGGGGGGGTGGGGGGGGGGGAGGAAATTCTGCAGCTCTAACAAATAGCTCTTTTGCCTTAAGTTTCTCTTCATAACTTTTCCTTTTCTCAGTATGCCTCATCCACTATCTTGTATTACTCAGCTCTGTTATGGCTTTCTACAGCCTCAAATCTTAATGTTTCATTGTTGATTATAATTTTGTCACACACTGAACTTTCTCTCATGGGGCCCAAACTAAAGACTTCCCGATCTAGTTATAAAAGAGCTTCTACACCTTTTGCTTTCTCATCACAAACTACTTTCCACGGACTTCTTGGTTCTGAATACTTTAGCTCTGATACAGATGTGCAGAGATACTTCTATTAATTGATCCTCATACAACAGTACTGGATTGTGTTCATAATTATACGCAAGGAAATAGGATGCACAAATTTCTTTGCATTACTTTGCTGCTCTTTTCTGAAGTTAACATACTTGTAGTTATTGTCAGATTGAAGGAGACAGTGAAAGAACCAACTGAAGCAAAACTGATAATCTATCTCAAACCCCTCTGTCCCAAACTCGAATTGCATGAACAAGCTTAAATGACACTTATCCTTTCCTTCTGTTGGTTTTTCATCAAACACTTCCTGAAGCTTGCATGCTGATTGCAAATAAAATTGTCGGTGGTAGAAGGATTTAGATACTTACTTCCGATGCAACTTAAGGTCCCAACTACTGGCATAGCACTTGGGACAAAGATCACAACTGTATCGTTTCTCTCCCAAATGCCGCCGAATGTGATCATCCAATTTTGATTTTCTTATGAATCCTTTGCCACATGTCTGGCACAGGTGAGGGCGTTCTCCTGAAAAGGAGTAAGTATTCATACAGAATTATGAAAAACTGTTTTTACTAAATACTGATTTTATGTATCACCCTGATTTCAAACTTATCTCCAAACAAGTACAGCAATGATGCGTGATTTACAAAGAAACTTACAGAATGAGGCATCACCTCACTTATGGAAAACTTACATAAACAAAAGTAACCGAGGAATGAACATTACCTACAGACTGGAACACAGAAGCTCAGTTTACTTATTTTACACCCCCCCCCCCCCCCCCACCAAATACATATATGCACATGTGCACATTGTTCCAGTACTTGTACCTGACAGGGGATGGGGCTGCATTATGTGAGGTAAGTGGCATACAGAAGCGGATATGGGTGAAAGGAAGGAGGACATAAGCAAAATTTATGTTTGAGGCACCTTTGATGATGAGATCAACAGAGTAGGGACATGATCCCTGATGAATAAGAATGGGGAAGGAATTCACCGATTTCTTTTTGACAAATATAAGAAAATCACATAAAACACATATGGAAGGTTAGACAGTGATCTGAAACTCTCTCTTCCTCCTGGATGGAAGTCCAATTGCGCCACCTCACTAGGTGGGAGGGATGGTGGACGAAGGAGGCTAATAGTGGTAAGGGAAAAGAGAGGAAGCACCAGGGTGGGAAGGTACAAGGGCACATTAGAGATTTTGCTCAGATGCTGGCAGAGGCATAGTTTGTTCAAAATGTCCTGAATGAGGTCTTCCTAGACATGGATGACCTGAAACTGGTAAAAGTTAGTCGACTTTTTGTCAAAAGTATTTTACATCTGCCTGCTGTCAACAATGGCAATCTAAAAATACAGTACCTGTTTAAAGAAATTACTGTCATGCAATGCCATGCAGTATGCACTTGCTTAGAGGCAGTGCTGTGTAAGGACAGTGCAAGTTGTTCTTTCCACACCTCTACTGTAACTATGGTTTTCAATGTGTTGGGCTGTAGTAGATGGAGCCTGATTCCTCAGCTGCTCACACCCCCATCCCCTCCCCCCATAAATTCGTTCAGGATGTCATGAACAAACTATAGCATTACATTGCACATGGCAAAATAGGAGGGATGGGGATGTGAGTACAGAATAAAACAGCTTCTGCAAACAAAAATTTAAACTCATAGATCTATGAGTCGATAGACAGTAGGAAGGGGGATAATTAAATAGGGGTGAGGAGTAAGAAACTGAAGGGTAGTGAATGGAGAGGAGAGGAAAGAACAAAGGCAGGGATGAATGAGAAACAGGGACTATGGCAGACTAAGAGGGATTGCAGGATAGAAGTAGTCATGTAGTTCGCAGGTGTGTGTGTGTGTGTGTGTGTGTTGTTGTTGTTTTTTCTTTTTTTTTTTTTTTTTTTTTTTGTGTGTGTGGGGGGGGGGGGGGGGGTGTTTGAGGACAGGGGTTGGGCGGTCTTAAGTATTCAAACCCACTTTATTCTTCTGCATCTGTATTTTTCCTGCCATTTAAGTGACATTTACATATCATACACAAGTCACTTCTCGAAACCAACACAATAAATTTTTAGGGTGGTTTGAAGTAGAGCCTATTAATGAATCAATTAAAAAATAACATTCAATATTGTTAAATGCCCATTACCTGGTCAGGTCTATCAGCCCTTCTCTTTGTTGATGTCACAAACCATGTTCATCATTTTCCATGCTGATGGAATGAATGTTTATTTTAGTAACCCACTGGAAGTTCAAATGGAAAATAAGTACATATCAGTATGTATAAGACTGCTCATACCTGGTGATGCGGTAGGAAGGCTGTAAATATTGCAGACTGATCTACCTGAACTTCCATAGCATGCAAATATAATGCCACCCAGTGGACTTACTCGCAGTTGCTGTTATTTGACTTTGTCTCTCCATGTGTACTACACTGCCACTTTGAACATCTAAGTGTTCAATTTTATTACTCACAGTAAATATCTTCACTTTCTTAAGAAGCCTACACTTTCTCATCCCTTAACTCAACCACCAAGTTTCATTTAAGTCTATTTTCAACTTGGTATTTCTTATCCAGGTTTTACTGCCATGCAGAAATGAGCATATGATAAATGTTCTATAAAATAATACATCAGAAATCATGATGCAGTAACAAATTTGGTTGAAATTTCTCCAGATGTTGCTGAGTTACCTGGACCCACTAGACATTTGTTGTACAGTGCTTCACCGATGAGCGTGTGATTTCTACCATCGCCAGGCTTAATGGAATTTTGCTTAACTTTATATTTACAATATGCATGCAAAGCAAATTAGTAGTGCTTGGACTTGTATCAGTTTCAGTGAGGAACTATTGCATAATAATTACGATCTGAAACTATGGCTTACGTTAGTTTCCATCACGATTGTGGACGATTATACAATTTTGATCTGTCATTACAGTGGTTTACTTGTGTTCAATATATATTGTTGTCCCTAAAATGAGGATTAGAATATTGAAGTCTTCAATTTTATTATTCACAGTAAATATCTTCACTTTCTTAAGCAGCCTACTCTTTTTCATCCCTTAACTAAAATAAATAAATGTAAATGTCATGTGATTTGGGCCTCCTGTCGGGTAGACCGCTCACCGGGTGCAAGTCTTTCGATTTGATGCCACTTCGGTGACTTGCACGTCGATGGGGACGAAATGATGATGATTAGGGCAACACAACACCCAGTCCCTGAGCAGAGAAAATCTCTGACCCAGCCGGGGAGTCGAACCTGGGCCCTTAGGATTGACATTCTGGCGCGCTGACCACTCAGCTACTGGGGGTGGACGTTCCCTTAACTCAATCACCAAGTTTCATTTAAGTCTGCTTTCAACTTGGTTTTTCTTATCCAGGTTTTACTGTTATGCAGAAATGAGGATATGATAAATGATTTATAAAATAATACACAATAGCTGTAGGTCACTTCTTTACTGAAGCGCTACTAATTTTGGTCAAACAACAGGTGATCCTAAGACATTACAAATGATGTTACTTACAGGCCATTTGTTCAAATGTGAGGATTTGTCTTGAATCGCCAAATTCCGTTTCAAAAATATAAAATGTAGGGAAGCAACGAAGTTACATGTGTGGGAATATGTTGGCAAGATGAAGTGTCAGGAACAGTCTGGCCTCACTTTTATAATATCTCAGTTCAAAAATTAACACACACAGCTTAATTCCTATGAGCTGACTACATCATAATTCAACATTGTTACTGCTGCAAGTAAATTATATCAACTATTCCCTGTAGTAATTACTACTTTTCAAAGTAGTAATTTAGGCAGGATATAGTACTATTTCCATGAACACCAAAGTATCTTATAATGTAAATAACAATTTATAACACGGTATAAATGTATGAATTATGTGATGTAACTTTATTTCTTGGTTGAAGGTTATTTGTAAAATTGATGACTGAAGTAGAGAGAGACATATTTTTGTAACCAACAGTGATTCGTATTCCCTGCCAAATCGCAGTGTCTATATGGAGTTGGAGGTACTGCTGCTGTTAAGTAAGACACAAGTCCCATGCACCTCCACCAGTTACCACTTGAAGCTTTCAGCTAAGGCCATTTGTGTAGTCTTGTTTTAGTTTTTATCATTCCATATTCAGTCTGGTCTGATCATGTCTACTTAACAGCGACCTTTCTGCGCTTTTAAAATTCTGTTTCTAGCAAGCCATTCACTAAATCAACTTAGTTGTTACTGACTACTGGGAAGCTATTCACTATTGAACTTAATTGTTACTGACCACTGGGAACTGTCAATTGTTCCACTGGTCACTGTTGCTGAATGAAACTGAACTTTTGCTATCTACCACTGAGCAGGGTAGTAAAAATATGTCACAAAAACAAAGGATAATTTTGGTTCCAGAACATATCTTTTTTAACTCTGTTTCTGGTTTATGTACACGAGTCAGGTGCTTCACTAATGCTACATAATGCACCATAGCTAACATGTGCTTCTATACCTTCAACATTGTTTATAAATTGTTATTTAGATTTAATGTTCTGGACTCAGCATGGAGTCTGAATTTTAGAGGTTACTGTTATAATTTCATTTTATGATGAGGTGACAGGTGATTGATGAGATGACTGTTACATCAAGAAGCATCAGTTTCCAAACAGCAGAAGAAAAACAAGTACATTTTTGCCCTAAGTGTGTTAGCAGCTGGCAAAATGGGGAAATACCAGATTCTGACAATGCCACATAGAGAAGTTTAGCAACATACCTTCAATCCATACCAACAATGAGGCAAGCACTATAGGCACATGTGATTTTAACTATTTTGAGGGACTGCAGATGTAGAGCCTACATGTGTGTCACCTTCAGAATGTGTAGGCACTAAGTACCTCTTGAGTGTCACACAGTGTGTATAATTTGTGCAGCGGTTTTTGCTTCATCAAAATGCTATTGATACTACATTCCCCACATATGTAACAGCCCATCTGGACTATGAGAAACCATATCTGGGACTATGAGAATCCATATACTATACATGCACTCCATAAATACACCCAGCACATTGATTGATGATGCTTCCTGTTAAGTATCCAAGGGCAATTAGGGTTCTAAACCTAGTCCGAATATCAACTGAGAGAACACGTCAGAGCTGCTGCAGCAAGCACATGAGATGGCGCTACTCTCTGAGAAGTGTTTACCAATACACTACAGCCTAGATACTATGAGTCGTGTCTCACTAGTCACTGAAGCCTTAGTTACGCGCCACCAAATAGTAGAGTTTTGATCTTGCCTGATTTACATTTGTGATTGGATTCTTCTCCCTGGATGGTTGTGTATACTTTAGATGACTTTTTTTAGTTGACCTCATAATCTCTGCTGTCGTCCATCTCCAGAATGGTCATTTTCGGTGCACTGATCTCTATGTCACCATCAGTGCAAGTTATCACAAACCGAGTTTCTATGCCTGCAGCTGATGATAAACTGTATTTCTACCTTAGCAAAGTAGGGCAGAAATTTTCTCATCATACAACTGTTCCCATGTGCATGGAGCCAAAATTTCTCAAGTTGTGGCAGCAGCAGTTGCACCTGCACCAGCAGCAGCAACTGCAACAAACAGGCAGTGGGAACTTCTACCACCAACACTGGCTTACCCCCCCCCCCCCCCCCCCTCCCCCCATGTCTGTATATGTGCCGATGGATGTGTGTGTGTGTGTGTGTGTGTGTGTGTGTGTGTGTGTGTGTGTGTGCGCGTGCGTGCGAGTGTATACCTGTCCCTTTTTCGCCCTAAGGTAAGTCTTTCCACTCCCGGGATGGGAATGACTCCTTACCCTCTCCGTTAAAACCCACACTCTTTCGTCTTTCCCTCTCCTTCCCTCTTTCCTGATGAAGCAACTGTGGGTTGCGAAAGCTTGAAATTTGTGTGTTTTTTATTGTCTCCTATCAACATACCAACACTTTCGTTTAGTAAGTTACAGTATCTTTGTTTTTAGATATATTTTTCCCACGTGGAATGTTTCCCTCTATTATATTCATATGTATTTATATATTGATATGTGTACTGGTTGCATGCATACCTAATATGTTCCAAAACAGAACATAAAAAAATGATTTTCTGATGTTCATATCTTGGGTTCTATTGGTAATAAAAAGGTAGGGTCAAGTGTTTTGGATAGTGCTTGGGCTAGGTATCATTTTTATACCCAAGAAAAGGATTGTCTTATTGTCACTATCCTACAGCACAGGGCCAAAGTATGAAAATTACTCACTTTCTCCTGCACAGGCAAATGGAGCAAATTTGTCGTTTCTTTTTGTCTTTTAAGTGGTCTTTGGTGGGATTGATGGGACTTACGGAGTCACATTAGTTCACAGGCAGTTCCTTCGAAAATCCAAAAAGAAGGGTTTTTTTACCATAGTTTTGCCATCACCTGCAGACCAAAACCCAGCCAAGAAATTCCAAGATGGCTACGCACACCAAATGGCTGAAAATTTTACAATGTATTCCTATGATTCCAATCTCAAATAATATTAAAAATTTTTGAAAATATTCTTTACATCATTATCTGTTTCTGAGACACAGAAGATTAAAGTTACCCTATTTGTACTTGCAAAATACACATGTAAAATGTGATATGTAGGAAAACAAAGTTTATAAAGTGACGTAGTATGGAGAAATATGCTGTAAAGTGTTTTCATTATCATCTAGGACCCCCATGTAGTGCTGAAGCACATGCATAATTTTTTTGCAGCAAAATCCAGTCTGAGGTGTACAATTAGTTTTGCATAATGTCAATTTCACGTAAGTAAACTATCTAAATTTTACCGATCAATACATTTCTTTTCATACGAGTTGCATGCCTTGCTGCAGCAGGGAAAAGAAGGGAACCAGCTGCAAACTGCTCCTATTGGACCAGAAAAAAATGTGAATATGTTCTTGTTTATTTAAAAGACTGACTGGAAAGTGGGGTATCAGCTACCTCATTCTACTTTCCTCAGTACATTTTAAAATTTTCGCCAAAATTTTGGCATGCAAACATATTCGCAGTTTTTATGCTGAGAGAGAAGAGGACAGTTGCAGTGGCAGTGAGACAGAAAAGAAATCAATACTGGAAGATAGTAGACAGTGGTTGTATTATATAAAGAGTAAATGAGAGAATGGCAGTGTGAGAGAAAGAGAGGCACACAATTGCAGTGGAACATAGCTGACGGTGACAAAACAGTACTACGAAGAGTGTGAAGGCAACAACACCACGGGGGTTGGAGAGGAAGGAGTAAAGAGAAAGAGAAAATGGAAGCGGGTGACAGCCAGTAATAATGAGAGACAGAGTATTTGACCATAAGGCAGTGAGAGACAGTGACAGTGAGAAGAGACAGCAGCAACAGGAAATAATGAATGAGATATTAGCAGTAAGAGAGAGCAAGATGGAGACAGTGATAGTGAGAGGAGGCTGTTGTAGGGGGACTGTGGCTGTGACATGGCAGACAATGACAGAGAGATATGAAGAGAGAATGAGAATGAGCTGGTCTGAGTAAGTCAGTGAGAAAGAGCAACTAGAAATGGATGGGTATGACTGATTTACAGTGATGGACTAGTGGGTGTCAGTGAGTAACAGTTAGGAGAGCTTGTGGGAGTTTGAGATGAGTTGCATGTTACAGCGCAAGTGTGTTCACATGCCAAACTTTTTGGGAAAATTTTTGGAGGTGCTGAGGAAGGTACAGTGAGGCAGCTTGTACACCACTTTTTAGTCAAGAATCTTTTAAATGAACACGAACATAACCACGTTTTTTTGTGCTCTCATAGGAGTATTTTTTGCTGGCGTATGTGTTCCACATCTCCTCCTAAACTACTGGACCAATTTCAACCAAACATGGTACACATATCACTTACTGTCTGGAAAGAACTGCTGTGGGGGCTAAGAACCACCTACCTATCTAAGGGGTGTGTGTGGGAGTGAAGAAGTAGTTTACCCCACAATGTGCAAATACCCGAACTTCATTCATCCAGTATTTGAAAATGAGAGTGCTTAGTGACTTGCAACAAACTTTACACGTAAGTTCAAACCATTACAAAACTTTTCCTCACTGACAAGCCCCACAAAATGATGAAATGAATAAATTTTATTCTTTATTACATTTATGCTGTTCAGGCTGTAAAATTGCCACATCAGGGACAACACATCAGGGACAACATTTTAATTTATTAGTTCTTTACTACTAACTGTACTTGCGACACATTTAGCAGACAGTATTTGTAAATACTACTGAATGTATCAGCAAAATTATATCATTGTATGACATAGTTCAGGATACATGACGTCATAAACACTGAGATGCGAGCAAAACTTCCACACATCCATGAAATTTAAATTTATTACTTTTTTTCTACTAACTCTATTCACAACACATTTCACTGATGGTATCCACATATGCCACTGAATGACCTACAGAATTACTGTATATTGTTGCATGACATGTAGTTCAGGAGATATGACATCATGAAAATTGAGCTGTGTGGAAATGAAACAGTCATGTGAAATTTGCTAGAGCTCCAGGTGAACTGTATGTACATATATGTCTGAAATATGTTAAATATATGTGGAAAATATTTGACATATGCATACATGGTCAAAGCAACTCATAAAAAGCTTCTCCTAAGCCCCTGTATCAATTTCAGCCCAACTTGGTGCACATACTACTTACTATCTGGAAAGAAATACAGTGGAGGTAAGAACCAGCAATGTCCTATTAGGGTAGGGCTGATAATGTGGAAAGAGAGGAAGGAGGAGATAGACAGACAGAAGGAGGACAGAGGAGGAGATGGGGAAAGAAAGAGAAGGAGATGGACAGAGAGAGGGAGGAGAAAGCGGTGGAGAGAGAGAGGGGGGCGGGGAGAGAAGAGATAGAACGAGAGAGGGAAGAGGAGACTGACAGAGAAAGGAAAGAGGAGGAGATGTACAGAGAGAGTGAGAGGGAGAGGGTGTGTGTGTGTGTGTGTGTGTGTGTGTGTGTGTGTGTGTGTGTGTGAGAGAGAGAGAGAGAGGAGAGAGAGAGAGAGAGAGAGAGAGAGAGAGAGAGAGAGAGAGAGGGAGGGGGGGGGGGAGGGGGAGAAAATGAACAGAGAAAGGGAAGAGGAGGAGATGGACAGAGAAAGGGGGAGCAGGAAGTGGATAGAGAGGGGGAGAGGAGAAGATAGACAGAGAGTGGGGGAAGGAGGAGATGGACTAATAGAAGACTGGAATAAATACACACCTGGGCAACACCGGGTACTCAACTAGTTTTTATGCATCATACTTTTCATTTACCTTCTGGACCTGTAGGGTAAGGTTTCCCTATTTAATACTGTCTTACAGATATTAGTATTTTTTCATTGATGATAACGATTTCTTTGGTTGTTTGTTTTGATACTGATACTACATTATTACTTCTGCAAAAGCAGATTGGCTGTCCATGATGATCAGGCATATATTTTTGAACTAGAAGTGACTCAGTAGTCTTCTTTCCTTCCTTCATACTTCTTTTAGCGACCACACTGAGTGCTTTCATGGAGTGTAAGTAAAACACAATAACTATGGAGTCTTAACAACCAATGTTTTCTATAAACATTACAGCAGCACAGCAACAGCTGGTTCTAGTACCATGGATCATCTCACTCAGTTTAACTACCACTAGCACAAATTTCGAATGAATAGTGCATTTCACAATACGTAAAAGAACTCTGTCATACCAAGTACCGTGTATCACTGCTTTACATTTCCCCTCTACTTTACTATTGTAGTAAGATTTTGCAAGTACGAGGGCTATTCAGAAAGTAGGGAACGTTTCCGTCTGACACTACTAGGCAGATGTCGATCACATATATTTTGGTATGTGCGTGCTCAGCAGCTCAGTCGGCATCCATCCGTGACAGCGGGAAAGTCTCTGCGCGTCTGGTTTTTTCAATATTTGAACTTGAAATGTGTGCTGTAATCGAAAATCCTGCCAGTTGTGAGGTGCGGTATGTGATACAGTTTTTGTTGGCAAAAAACCTAAAACCTATAGGAATTTATTGTGAACTGTGCAAAGTGTACGGAAACAATGTAATGAGTGAATGTTCCATTCGGAAATAGAGCATTCGGTTTAAAAATGGCCGAACCAACGTTCATTATGAAGAGAACAGTGGATGCTTGAGAATTGTGACTGATGATCTTGTCACTAAAGTTGATGAAATGATTCGTGAAAACTGTCGCTTCACAATAATGGAGCTTTCACTTTCTTTTCCACAAGTTTCACGGACTTTGTTGTTTGAAATTGTCACTCAAAAGCTAGGCTACCACAAATTTTGTGCACGATGGGTGCCCAGAATGCTTACAGAGCACCATAAAGAACAGTGAATGGGGACAACGTTGACATTTTTGGAGGCCTACCACAAACATGGTGATTCACTACTCAAATGGTTCAATGGCTCTGAGCACTATGGGACTTAACATCTGAGGTCATCAGTCCCCTAGAACTTAGAACTACTTAAACCTAACTAACCTAAGGACATCACACACATCCATGCCCGAGGCAGGATTCGAACCTGCGACCGTAGCGGTCGCGCGATTCCAGCCTGAAGCGCCTAGAACCGCTCGGCCACCACGGCCGGCTGATTCACTACTGGATCGAATTGTAACCAGTGACAAGACATGAGTGAAACATGTCAATTGTGAGACAAAATTACAGTCCACAGATTGGGGGCACACAAGGTCCCGCCAAAAACCAAGATAATGTTTGCAAACCTTGTCAGCAAGGAAGTTGATGGTGACAGTGTTTTGGGATAGGCAAGGTGTGCTTCTTATTGATTTTCTCGATCGTGGAGCAACCATGAATTCTGCCCGGTACTGTCAAACTTTGCACAGCATTAGAAGAGCAGTTCAAAACAAAACACCGAGGAAAGCTGATGTCCAAAATTTTGATTTTGCACGACAATGCCCAACTTCACATGGCAAGCCACAATAAAGAACTCCTTAATTCATCCAAATGGGAAATTTTCCTTCACCCACCCTACAGCCCCAATCTTGCACCAAGTGACTTCCACTTGTTTCCCAAGATGAAGAACTGGCTTGCAATGCAGCACTTTGATGACGACATGTAACTCCAGGCAAGCGTGACTCAATGGCTGAAGTCTCAGGTGGCAGAGTTTACAATGAAGATCTTTCAAAGCTTGTCCACCGCTGTGATAAGTGCCTCAATGTGTTTGGTGACTATGTGGAAAAGTAGTATATCAGTCGCTCTTTCAGACGTATATAATAAAATGTATTTCTTGTACTTAGTTTTTTTAAATGCCAAAACATTCCCCACTTTCTGAATAGCCCTCATAACATGTACGGCCTATAACAAAACAAATACATTTACATATGCTGGCACATGGAAGTAAAACTTTGTGACAAGTTATACCAAATTTTAAAATACAGTCTACACATACATACTGCATTTGACTGTTACTCTGAAACCAATAGTACATGTGACAATAATGCTAAGTTTGGGAAACATAGATATCTGCACAAGAGGAGTTACAGATACAATACTTGGAGATATGCAGGTACACTAATATGGCAACTTCTCAAGAATGTACATTCCATCATTCAAAGTGCTCTAGTACTAATTCCAAGAACATTATGTCTTCCTACTGGCTTTATACATGAAAAGAATGGTCACTAATCCCTTGTTTTGCACTGTTAACTGATTGCTTTGAAATGCAGAGGTGAGAGTGCACTGCTTTTTCCACCTCTGGTAGCACCAACTGCTCAGATGCTCTTTGGCATCAAGTCAAACTGAACTTGGATAACAGGTACAGGTACATCTATGCCAGAGATAATCAATCATCATGGCTGGTGAGTAATGGCACGCTAGTCTCACAGCAACCCATGGCCACATGTTTTCAAAGGGTGAGAAGTGGAGAAAGTGTTGGCCAGGGCAAAGGTCTAACACTAGTATTTTTTAAGACTAGTGCAGGACTCAGCAATGTTACCTATGATTTAACAATGGAAAATCCAGGATGGAATGTAACAGTATTATGAAAATCATAGTTGCTACTTGCCATAAAGTGGAGATGCTGAATATCTCTGCAATATGGTGAGTAGCAACTACCCTTTTAATAATATTGTCACCCGCGATTTAGATTCTCTGGGGAGAGATATTTCTAAAGAAGATCATGTAGTGGTCGTTGGGGTCCTGGAAACAGTTTGAACTGTAACCTCAACCAAGCACTTGAGGCTGATAGCAGGAATGTCAGTGAGAACGCGCTGCACACAAACACGAAGAATGTGTCACTCAGACACTGATTTGATGAGCTCTGCATGAAGCATTTGGTTAAACATGGAAGTGAAGAACTCCAGGAGTTGCTCAACAAATTGAGGCTACGATGCATGTGTATTAGTGATGTGTTGCCTCTGACACGGTTGTACCCCACAATGCATGTTATATATCTGAATGTTTCCAGTAGGAGGCTATTTGCACATCTCATTTTGGGAACCAGTCAGTGTAACAAGAAAACTACATCCAATACTAGCGATTTCCAATATTTTCTCCAGATATTTTTAGGACAAACTGTTCTGAAAGACAGAGCTGCCAAATAACATAGCTGCAAAGAACAGTGAAGACACAAAAATCAGCAGATTGGACTGTACAATGATTGACAATCATAATAGATTTGGACTTTTCCATCAAACCATAAGAAGCTTTTTCAACACGAAAGATTAGCTTCTCATATCAATACAGGGCACTGAAAATCTAAAGACATTCCTACAAATGTACTTCGCACAACGGAATATCACCTGGAAGCCACGGAAATTGAGCGTGAGCATCTAGATGGAAGATTGCTATCACAATATTGAAGGTGTAATGTGAGGAAGGCTTAGCGGCTATATACACAAAAAGTAGAACGAAGTACCACACCACAGACCTCAGTGAATACTGCATTAAGCAGCTAATTGAGAGTTATACTTAGTAATAGACTTTGAAACATAGAAATATCTGGGAAATGATTGTATGTGGAGATTTCAATATGAATTTCATCAGAGATTTCAATATGGATTTCATCAGAGATTTCAATATGGATTACATCAGAGATTTCAATATGGATTTCATAAGAGATTTCAATATGGATTACAGCAGAGATTTCAATATGGATTTCATCATGGTTTGTTTCGATTGAGGGCACCTAGTGTTACTGATGTCCGGGTTTGTTTTGAACCCCAAAGTAACATTTGCAACAAGAACAGAGGGACGCAGTCCAACAGACATTTCTAAAATCCATCTGTCTTTAAGGAAATAAATGTGAGCCCAATAGCAGCTAGTTCATCTGATCTGACAGTCAAATGGCATCAATAAAGCTTCGCTATCATTCAGTCTTAACAACAAAAGGAAAATGAAAGGTTCACAAATCTGTAAATCTGTCACACTATTTGGAGAGAATTTACAGGGTGAAAAATGGGAACGAATGTACAAAGGCCACCAGCAGATGATAAATTTAATTCTTTCCTAAAAATATTGGCACAACATTATGACTGCAGTTTTTTTTTATTTTTTATTTTTTTTAAAAGTGATGACTAACATCTGGAGGTATTAAAAGAGAGCTTTATTTAATGCAAAGGACTAGCTCTAATCAAGATTTAAAAATGCTTTATCAGGTTACCTTCCATTAGGAATGAGAGTGCACTCAGTAATATGATATACAAATGATAGAGCACAACAATCAGTCGTCCTTATTTGCAGGTTTTATTCAGCAAATCTAGATTTCAGATAGTGCCTATTTCATAGTATCAATGCATGTCAGTCGCCTGTTGTTCGGGCATCTATCACAGTTGTTTCGAGACTTGTGACTTCAAGAGTCTTGACAGAACTGCGATAGATGCCCAAACAACAGGCAACTGACATCCATTGTACTATGAAATAGTGCACTGATAATGGCTAGCACTGGACGAAATCTACATTTGCTGAATAAAACCTGCAAAAATGGATGCTGACTGCTATGCTCTATCACTTGTAAATTTATTTCGAAAAAAGACATATACTGACTGCATTATTAATTGTAACTCAGCCCACCCTAAACAGCATAAAGCAGCATTTTCTGGTTTGCTTTTAATCGTGTATGTAGTGTCCCGCTTTCTGATGAAGACCCATAAAACCGAACTGGAAATTATTTACTTCATAGCTAAAATCAATGATTATCCTTTGCCTTATATTCAAAAAATTATGAGAAAATTGCCAATAAATATAGAGATATGGGGGTGAACGAACCGAGTGTAGCGAATAACAAAAATAAGACAATGAAATATATTTCCTTACCATGCTATAGGACAGTTAGCCTGAAAATTGTGGCCGTTTTTAGGAAACTCAAGGTACAGAAATCTTTTTCTACTAAGAATAATTTGGGACATATTTTAAATCAAGGGGTAAATAAAGTCAATCATTTACACCATTCGGGGGTTTATAAAATATTTTGCCCCAGCTGTAAAGCGTGTTATATGGATCAAATGGGATGGAAAATTGAAATAAGGTTTGCCGAACATGTTGCTGACGATAGAAGAGACGCGGCTGAAAGATCGAATTTTGCTGCTCATACTATTAATAGTTGACATGAGCTTCCTGTGATTGGAACACATGCGAGATTGTTGCATAAAGCCAAAAAGGAAGCTTTTCTTGAACTACCTGAGGATATGGCCATCACAGATCGCCTGATGTTTGCCTTCTCAACGAGCAGGGGACAGTGAGGGGTGTTCATTTCTGGGAGCTGTTCTCCAAACATTTGCTTGACCGGGGGGGTGGCGGGTGGGGACTCTGCGGGTTTGCAATATGAATAATGTCTATAACATCCTCCTACCATTTAACTTTGACATTTACTCCGTACATCCTGGGTTCCTTTTCGCTGTTTCTTCATAGATAGTAGCGTTTCTCCGCTTATCGAGCGTATGTAATCGGCATGATTTTACCCATTCTACCAGCAATGAAAAATAATAGCTTTTCATCCATTTAGCTAGGTAAAAAAGGCACACCATACTTGATAGTTCAATTCCCTCGCAGTGCCATCTACCGTTCTGGAAATGATATGTGCTCATCAATAACTATGCTTTTTCCCTATAGATGGCCTCAGTGGTTCGATCTAGTTCAATGAAGGAGTAGATTAACAGATTATGTCGTCACTGTTTTTCCATTTTCTAATGACTGACGTGTTGTTAACAGTATCACCTTACTTGATATGCGGCAGCCTTTATATTTTTCGGACAAATTTACGTAGCTAACTGTTGAATCAACGAATTCTTTAGTTTGCTTATTGAGCAGATGATCTGTGATCACAATTTTGTTCATATTTGTTCACATTAGAACGATATAACACAGTAGATTGCGTTGTTGTCTTCTTCATGCTTATTTATGTCACCTTACATTGAGTGACGTCTATTCTACAATTTTAACTTTTGGTTTTATAAATGGTTTTGTATCTCTTTATATATATGTATTAACCTTTTTTAAAAAAATATGTATTTTTTGAAATCTGATGCAACTGCCAATTTTCACACCTAAACTGAGCCTTTCTCATTCAAAATGAGTGGTTGTTATGTGCTAAATGGTTTTCGGAGTTCAGAGCTGGTTTTACATATTTTGAACATGCTGCTCTTGTTGTTTTGTGACTGACTTTTGAGCACCTATTTTATCACTGGTGGTTGGCAGTGATGTGACAATCCTTGTATCGGTTACCACCATACTCATGAGAAATATAAGGGCATATGGTACATTTGTTCATGAGGCTATAGTTTGCACAATAGATCTAAAGTTGTTATCCACATATATGGTTCTTTATATGTGCAGCACTTTGTTAATCGCATTATTTAAGTAATACTATTGTTTATGTTGTACTTTAATTTTTACCTGAACTCCGTCAACTTTGGATTTGTGCATTCAGTAGCATAGCGTCATCTATTGGAAGTAACATAAATGTGCTTTCTGATGTGCTTGTAGCTCATATGTAGAATGGCAGATGGCCATTGATACCACTATCCTGTTTCGTCATTATGACAAATAAGTTATTTGTGTGAATGGAATGATATTTCTAGCGAGTTTATCTCTTCTTACAATTTTGAAGATAGTAGTTTTGACGTATATATTTAATTTGTTACTATCATCTGACAGCGCTCAGACATTTTCACTTGTTGTAATTATTTAAACTGGTATTATCAATTACCATCACTGTATAATTTTTTTGTAATGTGATATATTCCTTATTGCTTGTATTTTACATTACTTTTGTATTTTACACAGAGGGCACTTATTGCAACGTGGTGCCATCTCATGTTGTCTTGTTGTAGTGTTGACCGATGATGTGTCACTTTATGATAGAAGTCTGCCAAGGACAGTACTTCTACTTATGGCATGTATCTGTCAGAAAAATGGTATGTTATGACTTTGAATTTTAATTTCAGACATCTGTATATGTTGCAATTGATGTAACTATGTTTCATTGTCAATTTTTTCATTTTTTAAAGCAGTTGTTGTTTATGCCCTGCCTCTTGTATTTGTTTTAGCACCGATGATGACTGATATCAGTTGAAATCGATTTGCAACAAGATAAATAATGTTTCCGTGACTGGTTGCTACATTCTTTATAATTTTATATTCCACAGTCACTGCACAGAAAGGGAACCTTACGGAGCCCAACATTCAACACTAAAGTGTGTTATTAAAAAGACAAAAACCAATGCAAAATTCAAAGAACAATGTAAGGATCTTCTGGAGCATTCTACACATGAAACAAATAGTCTCAACAACACAAACTATACTGAACTCCCAGACAGCAGCATCACGATGATGATATGAAACTCAAATATTCAATGAATTCTTCCTGACTGCAGCTGAAAGCAAGGAGACAAAAAATTGTCCATCAGTAGCATATCCAATAAAGTTACATAGGAAATACATACTCCACTACAGACATCACTTTCGCCAACTAATGTGTTATAGAAATTACGGAGGTCATTAGATGACTAAAAAGTAGTAATTCTTCTGGTATGATGATATCTCAGCCAAAGTACTAAAATCTTGTGCTGTCTTGGTAGTGCCACCCTTGAGTTATCTTCGTAATCCATCAATGAGTCAAGGTGTATTTCCTGTACGACTGAAGTACACAGAAGTAACAACATGCTCAAGTGGAGACAAGCAATTGACTTCTAATTATGGACTGATCCCCCACCTCCCATGTTACCAAAATATAATAAACGATATTTCTGAGAATAAGCTTTTAACAACAATTTCCATAAGGCTTCTTTACTGAGAGGGCAATATGTGAACTAAATTTCAGTACAACTAAGCAATAAAAATTGTACACGCTGTCTGTGTTTTTAGCCTCTTTTTCCACAATAATGGTTATGCAAGTTATGTAGGTTAAATAACGTTTTTTGTGGCTCTGATAAAGTTTAATTATGACCATTTATTATTGTCACAAAAGATGGTATTTAAACTACATACGTCGAATAAAAATGGCCCTGCTGGCACTATCTGCGGCCTTGCCAAGGCTTTTGAATAGGTAGTTATTTAATTTTGTTAAGGATAGAATCATATCTTACCAACAGAAAACAGTGTCTTATGAGCAATTGATATGACTGGAACAATATTAAATTCAAAGTGATTAAATATTAAATATAGTGCGTTGGGAGTTTCAGTGCTTGGCCCACTGCTCTTCTTGGTTTACATACATGATTTACCAAGGACACTGGAATACTCTCCAAAAACTGCAATGTTTGCTGATGACAAAAGTATGCTGATAAAGGGTCCAAACATAAATACAACAGACAGGCAGACAGGGTAATAATGGAACAGGCAGCCAATAGCTTAACTTTTAATCTTAGAAAATCTCATATTATGGAATTCCAAACAAATAATAATGAGACATTTCTTCATAAGAAAGTCCACTCCAAGTACAAAACTTACGCGAAAGTGCTGGACAATTAATATGTTTTTCTCAAATTCCCTCTCTCTATTCTTAAATCTTATTAAAGCCTGCCCATTCATCAGTTTACTCTTGTTCCCTATGACAGTAACAAAGTGGATTCCACTGACTGGTAAGGTTGGAGTGTTTTAATTCTTCTTTAACAGATCATATAGTATGGCAAGAGAGCATCCTCACTGCCATTGTCTCCTAAGATATTTACCTTTATTCTGTGTACCCTCAGTCTCTACAAAAAGTGCTAACCCTTCACAATGTATGACATTGTTTTCGTGTACCAGATCTTGCCCTTGTCCCTCTGGGCTTCAAATTTTATTGTTTCCAGTGTTTGTTCCCAACCAGGCCCCATTAGTTCTTTTAGTTTTCAGATTATTGATGTGCTGGCATGCATTCTCCACGATTATTCTTTTCTAACGACTGGTTTGGTGACCACCTCCTATTGTTCACAAATTCAGGACAGTTCTATGTGCAATATCCTCCCTGTGTGAATAGATCTCCTGAATTTCTCGTGTCTTCATAGTTCCTGAGATTACCGTAAACATTGCACTTTGGGTGGTCATCACAATTATGATGCATATACTCCCCATAATAATCTTTCTTCCCATGTGCATTGTGGTTATGGAAATTATCACAGCTGCGTTATCTCTGTTCATGTTTGTGCCCTTCATTCCTCCAGCTCTTCTCTGTCATGGCTTCTATATTATCTAGTAGTAAACATAATTCCTGTATATCACACTGTGTGTGTGTGTGTGTGCACATTCGTGGGGGGGGGGGGGAGGAGGGGGGGGGGGGGGGACAGCTCAAGAGGGACAATTTTGTTTACTTCACAACCAATAATTCTTCAGAAACATATCCTCCAATTATTCATAGCTCTTGAATTTTTGATTGCTTGCTATGCCGCAAGTGTGTGTTCCTCCTTGCATAACACCAACACAAAAATCATTTTCTTACATTTGTCTCAATTTACAGCAAACGCATCTTTAAACAACTGTTTTAGAAGGGCAGCTGGGTGTATATTGTCAACTGGCTAGAATGACTGAAATGTATGCATATTTAAATAATTATCTCTCAAGATGTGATAATAACAACAATAACTTATTTCTGTTTAACTTCAAACATTTTAGCAATTTCTTCACACAGTTTCCTTTTGTCTCTTTCAAAATTGGTAGTTAACAGGTCCAACCAGGTTGTTGCTGTAACTCACTACATTGGCTTTGCACTCCGCGGACGTTTTAACTGATGATTCTTTTTTACCTGGGAGACACCTTTTGCTTCTGCAATTTATCTGTCTTGTTTTTTATCCTGCATGAACAAAATTGTCACCATTTCTTCCCACCAATCTTCGTTTCTAGGAATACCCTTGTAGTCCTTGTACCTTGTCCTTAAATCTTTTTGTGCTTGCTGCTAAATTCTTCTTTAAGTTCTTTGTTAATATTCTTATGAACATCCATGAGTGAAACCTTGATATTTTTCTCATTTGACCTGAATCTCTTCCTTCATGATGATTCATTCCGTCTCTATGTCTATCTCTATTGTTCACAGAGATATTGTTAATTGAAAAGTCCTAATCACTTTTCTTCCCCTGATCAACATTCTCTTACTTTGTGCACAAGGCACAACTATGCAAAAATATTGATACCCTTACCATTCACAGATTTTGCAGTCAGTCATATCTGAGCCTAATTTCATCTCTTTAAATAAGGCTTTTGGAACTCAAAGACATATCCAGTCATCCTCCCATTCTGTCTGTGTTGCTATAACCAGAGAGAAAGATGGCCTGCTGAGTTTCAATATAACCACAACAATCTGATTGATGATAGTCCACCTGCAATCTGCTTCCTGACTTCAGCACAAAGATGCAGCCAACGTGTTACAAACAACAGGATCTTAGGATCAGTGCATGTATCACCAAGTTGTAATACCCCCTTCTCCTTCCTGATATACTGAACATATTCAGAAGATGTCACAGCAAGGATCAATGCATGTATCGTCACACTGTGACACCCCACCCCCTTCTACTTTTCCTTCCTAATACACTGACCATATTCAGAAGGTGCAACAGCAAAATTATTTGTAGTATTTACCACTTGAATTGCGAGGAATCATTAGTTGATTAACAACAGAAGCACTGAGATATAACTAAACTTGTGATTTTTATTAATACTTTCTCACACAGCTGCTTATCGCATGTCACTAAACAACTGCTTAAGAGCAAATCAACTTTCCTACGAATATTTCGAAGGAGCAAGATAATAAGAGGTGAAGTTCACACATGAGAGCTCAAATAAAAGTGAATCTGGCATGCAGTGCCAGTTGCCATCAGTACACTCCTACATTGTTAACACAGAAAATTACTTCCGACATTATTGACACACATAAATATGCCCTCCTATGGTGTAATATGATTACAAAGGTTACATTCCATATCTTACTTATACTGTGCCATGCAGGGAAGGGATGGAACATGTTCTTTTATTTTTCATATTTTATACAATACAATCATGTGAGCATTTCACAACGGTATAATCAGTTTGACCAGCTATAATCTTCATGACTGGTCTCTGGCCAGAGATTCAAACAAGGTTCTATTTTAATTCTGGATTATTTTACCCAGGAAGACAACATTAATCATCAAACCATATAAAACAGATGCATGTCATTAGCAAATGTAAAAGTGGTAGGAAACAAACTTCCTATTGTTACTTTTCCTTGAAAGCGAATTCAAGAGCTAAGCCGGGCATCAGAAAAACTTAAAAAAAAAAAAAAAAAAAATGTTAGAAACATCCCAACACATCACTCTGCAGTTAACAATCATGGCTAGTTGTTATAATGTAGTAGAACTCATGGACATAAATACAGTACACCTAAATTAATGCCTTTATCAATATCTACTTGCTCTCAGGATTGTGACTAGTGACACTATTAAAAATGTAAGCATGGATATCAATAAAACTCTTGTTTACTGTAGATACCATGTAACACACATTATTATGTTCAATGTATGGCTGAAGAAATTACCTGTATGTATTCTGATGTGGAACTTCAGTTTTTCTTTCTGTCGGAATTTGCGACTGCAGAAGGTACATGAAAATCTCTTGAGTTCTGTATGTGTGTCCAAGTGAGCACTTAAACTGCTGTGGGTTGAGAATTTTTTGCCACACACCTATACAGATAATACAAACAGGCGTTATAAAAATTTGTGCACTTAACTAATTCAATGAATTTATTTGAAGAATAAATAAAGAGACTCTAAATGTAGCAACAAATAGCGATGAGCATTTGAGTTTCACTGTATATAGCTTTCTAGTAGCTGTGTAGCATATACACTAGGGGTGAATCTTATTTTTCAAACTTGCTGCCTGTGCACAACAAAATAAGTTGTGTATAATATGGGCTCAATAGGAAAAGGGAAAGGCATGCCCTTAAGCTGCTACATTAGGGAAAAAAAGGCATAAAATCCTTTTTTTTATATCTTAAAAATGTTGTTCAATAGTAGGCGACTTGCCAATAACTTATTCACTCTCAACGTAATATTGATATTTCTGTATCAATGTTAATACTACAGTCGACAAAGCTACTATGTACGATGTTTGCAAGGAAAATGTGACGAGAAACATCATCATCTCTTTCTTCCAAAAATTGCTATTGTTGATGATGTCTCCTTTTATGCTCTGAAAACATATGGTGATACACAGATACAACCTGAACTACATGCTGCTTCTGTTTTCATTTTTGTAAATTATTTATTGTACACCACCATCAGATCGATGCCTATCTCAGCCAGATTAACAACAATTTTCACATTACAGTAACAGCTAGCATTGGCAAAATCTTCATTTTCATGCCACTAAGAAGGATCTGTCTTAAGAAGTTTATCCCCCAGAACCAAACTGTTGAAAAATATCCTCACTTTATTAGAAACATGCAGTTTAATCTCATTACTGATATTGTGTGGGATCTGACTGACTGCTACTTGAACCCCTATAATAATTTTGTCTGCTAGTTCTGGTCCACTATTCAATGCATTGATTATTGATGCAGAAAGCTAATTAGGAACACAGATGGCCTAAAGCACAGAAACGGAGACACATATTATAAATGAATTTTAAGTTTTTCCAGTGCTGCATGACATCATCACTACTGATGACCCAATATTTATAAATTTCTGAAAGAATACTAACATACAAATTGAGTGGTTGGTTTAGAGAGTAAAGGGACTGAACTACAGGGTCACCAATCCCTTTTTCCTCAAGCAAGCGGGTCTCAGGTTAAAACCATGCCCAAAAGGAGACAGGAAAAGTAAAAAGGCGTAAAACTAATTGGGAACCACACCGCAAGACAAAACAAAAGAAGCAAAACAAAAGAGGAAATTGTGCACTAACAAGAAAAAAAGCGGTGGAAGGTATTAAAATAATGTAGCAGATGGCCTGGGCTGGGGTGATTGCAAGAAGAAAAACGGACGAGCCAGCCACTCTACAACATGCTAAAATCTCCAGCCGAAAAACACAAGGTTAGAGAAACACAAATACGGAAAAGGCAAACATCAACGCAGATAAACAGCAAAGAAAGAGTGAGAAAGAGTTTAAAAAAATAGGGAGGGCGAAGGCCTGAGAGAGAAAGCCAGACGACCACCCTTAGATTGAGTGATAAAAACTTCCCTCTCGAAGAAAACAAAAAACTAGATCAGCCGTTGAGGCATTATCTCCTACCATGATGCTCAAATCATTATACCCACTGAAAGCAGGCTAAAGCCGGAGATAAGCTCAGCCAAAATTTTTGAGAAGAACCTACCAGTGCTCCGAAAGAATAGGCTAAATATGGTTGGTGGTGGCGTGATTGTTGCTGTTAGAAGTAGTTTATCTTGTCACGAGGTTTGAAGTAGATAGTTCCTGCGAGTTAGTATGGGCAGAGGTCACTGTTGGCAACCAGAATAAAATAATAATTGGATCCTTTTACCGACCTTCCAATTCAGATGATAAAGTTGCTGAAAGGTTCAAAGGAAACTTGAGTTTGATTTCAAACACATACCTAACTCATATAATTATAGTTGGTGGCGACTTTAATTTACCCTTGATATATTGGTGAAAATACATGTTTAATTCCAGAGGCACGCATAAAACATCATCCAAAATTGTGCTAAACACATTCTCTGATAATTATTTCGAACAGTTAGTTCACGAGCCCACGTGAATAGTTAACGATTGTGAAATCACACATGACCTCTTAGCAACAACTAATCCTGAGTTAATAACAAGCATCAAAACAGATACAGGTATCAGTGAACACAGGGTCGTCATACTGAGATTGAATACTGTAACCCCCAAATCCTCCAAAAATACACGAAAAATATACCTATTCAAAAAAATCAGATATAAATACACTTGACGCCTTCCTGAGAGACAATCTCCACACCTTCCAAATTAATAATATAAGTGTAGACCAGATGTGGCTTGAATTCAAAGTAATAGTATTGACAGCAATTGAGAGATTTATACCAAATAATTTAACAAATGACGGAGCTGATCCTCCTTGATACACAAAACAGGTCAGAACACTAATGCAGCAACAACGAAACAAACATGCCAAATTTAAACAGACGCAAAATCCTCAAGATTGGTAATCTGTTACAGAGGCTCAAAATTTTGCGCAGACATCAATGTGAGATGCTTATAACAGTTTCCATAATGAAACTTTGTCTCGAAACCTGGCAGAAAATCCAAAGAGATTCTGGTAGTATGTGAAGTATGTTAGCGGCAAGAAACAACAATGCCTTCTCTGCACGATAGCAATGGAGATACTATTGGAGACAGTGCTGCCAAATCAGAATTACTTAACATAGTCTTCTGAAATGCCTTCACAAAAGAAGAGAAAGAAAATATTCCTGAATTCAAATCAGGAACAGCTGCCTACGTGAGTAACGTAGAAGTAAATATTCTCGGATTAGTGAAGCAACTTAAATCACTTAATATACGCAAGTCTTCTGGTCCAGACTGTATACCAATTAGGTTCCTTTAAGAGTATGCTGATGTATTAGCTCCATACTTATCAATCATATACAACCGTTTGCTCGACTAAATATCCATACCCAAAGACTGGGAAGTTGTACAGGTCACACTAATATTCAAGAAAGGTACTAAGAGTAATCCACTTAATTACAGGCCCATATCACTAACGTCGATATGCAGCAGGATTTTGGAACATATATTGTGTTCAAACTTTATGAATTACCTCAAACAAAACCGTCTATTGACACATAGTCAAAATGGCTTTAGAAAACATCGTTCTCGTGAAACACAACTAGCTCTTTATTCGCATGAAGTGTTGAGTGCTATTGACAAGGGATTTCAGATCGATTCCCTGTTTCTGGATTTCCCAAAGGCTTTTGACACCATACCACACTAGCGGCTTGTAGTGAAATTTCATGCTTCTGGAATATCGTCTCAGTTATGTGACTAAATTTGTAATTTCCCGTCAGAGAGGTCACAGTTCGTAGTAATTGATGGAAAGTCATTGAGTAAAACAGAAAATATTTTTGGTGTTCCCCAAGGTCGTGTTATAGACCCTTTGATATTCCTTATCTATATTAATGATTTGGGAGACAATCCGAACAGCCATCTCAGGTTGTTTGCAGATGACACTGTCTTTTTATCAACTAATAAAGTCTTCACAATATCAAAACAAATTGCAAAACGATTTAGAAAAGATATCTGAATGGTGCAAAATTTGAAGTTGACCCAAATAATGAAAAGTGTGAGGTCATCCACACGAGTGCTGAAAGGAATTCATTAAACTTCAGTTAACAATAAATCAGTCAAATCTAAAGGCCATAAATTTAACTAAATACCTAGGAATTACAATTACGAACAACTTAAATTAGAAGAAACTCATAGTAAATGTTGTTGGGAAGGCTAACCAAAGACTGCATTTTATTGGCAGGACACTTAGAAAATCCTACACTACACTTGTCTGTCCTCTTTTAGAACACTGCCGCACGGTGTGGGATCCTTACCAGACAGGACTGACAAAGTATATCGAAAAAGTTCAAAGAAGGCCAGCATGTTTTGTATTATGGCGAAATATGGGAAAGAGTGTCACTGAAATGATACAGGATTTGGGCTGGACATCATTAAAAGAATGGCATTTTTCGTTATGATGGACGGGATTTGGGCTGGACATCATTAAAAGAAAGGTGTTTTTCATTGTGACAGAATCTTTTCATGAAATTACAATTACCAACTTTCTCCTCAGAATGAGAAAATATTTTGTTGACACCGACCTACATAGCTAGAAACGATCACCACAATAAAATAAGGGAAGTCAGAGCTCGTACGGGAAGATATAGGTGTTCGTTCTTTCTGCGCACTATGAAAGGTTGCTATAATAGAGAATTGGGAAGGTGGTTCGATGAACGCTCTGCCAGACACTTAAATGTGATTTGCAGAGTGTCGATGTAGATGTAGATGTAGATGATCATCATAGGCAGTGTGGTGAGAAGATTAAAAGTCAGTCTCAGTGCAGCTAAAACTGAGCAGTCCAACAAGATGTGGACCACAGTCAAGTGGGAACCACAGCGACACTGAGATGGGTCCTCGAGATGAAGGAGGTGACCATGAGTCAGCCGATATGGCTGATGTACAGCCTGTAAAGGACAACAGAGTACCTGTGAGTGGCGGTCATGGGTGACCTCCACACATTCGTTGTCTCCTTGGTAACACATGATTTATTGGTGTACTGAGGGTACATCACTCAGAATCCCAGATTCCAAAAACTTTACAGGTACAGCTGATTAGAGATCAGTTTCTGGTGTGCCAATCTCTACGGATGGGTTAATGGTAGCCTGTTTGGCCAGTCTGTCAACAAGCTCATTGCCTGGGATCCCGACATGTCCTAGGGTCCAAATGAAGGCCACAGAACATCCACTTTTTTTGAGGGCATTAAAGAGACTCCTTAATAGTTGTTACCACAGGATGGCAAGGGAAGAACTGGTCGAAATCTTGTAGGCTGTTTAAGGAGTTACTACAGATGATGAAATGCTCACCTGCGCAGGAGCGGATACGCTCAAGAGTGTGAGAGGTGCCTACCAACTCTGCAGTGAAAACACTGCAGCCACCCGGCAAGGAGTGCCGTTCAGTCTGTCCAGCGAAGCCAACATGACCATCGGCCATCGAGCCATCCATGTAGGTTATTTCTGAGCCCTGGAACTTGCCAAGAATAGAGAAAAATGGCCTGCGGAGAACCTCATGTGTAACTAAGCCCTTTGGGCACTGTGATATGTCCGAACAAAGCTGTGGCCAAGGCATGGACCATGGAAGTGTACGTGAGTGGATCACAGGAAAAGTGGTAGAGGTAAAGTCTAAATTTCAGTGAGAAGGGCCCAAACAAAGACTGCAATTGGAATACCCGATCTGGGCTGCCATTGCGGGAGATGGGTTTCTGTGTTAGGGAAAAGGAGACTGTAATTTAAATGTTGAAACAAACTACGAAAGTGGTCAGTATAATGTGCAAGCAGTTGTTGAAACCTGAGCCGCAATGGAAGTACTCCCAATTTCCAAGAGGAGGCTGTCTGCTGGGTTTGTTCAGAAAGCTCCCGTCGCAAGTCAAACTCCACAGTGGTGTTTAGGGTCCAGTGACCGCAGTGCTGAGGGTGATGCTGAGCCATATGCAGGGCTCCCATATCCGGCAAGACGGGACTGCATGAGGACTTTGTACTGCTGCAGCAATGTAGGCCGATCTGCCAACCCAGTCGGTGTGGCTCAGGCTTTGAAGAAAGTTTAGATGCCGCCAACTCTTTTCCTTAGGCTGATGAAGATGTGGAAGCCAAGTTAAGCAAATATCGAAAACCAGTCCTAAAATGCGATAAGTCTCCACTACATGAAATAGTCGGTCATCAAGGTAAAGTTCTGGTTGTAGGTGGACAATACAACAATGACAGAAGTACATGACGCAAGTCTTGGTGGCTGAAAACTGCATCTTTTGTATGGCTCCCTGCAGTCAACATTCAGCCACACCAACAGTAGAGGAGCAAAAGGAGATACAAAAGTCGTCAGCATACGAAAAGGGTGATACGAAGGACCTGACTGCCACTGCAAGACCATTAATGGCCACTAAGAAGAGTGGGATACTCAGTACAGAGTCCTGCAGGACTCCGTTCTTTGGGACATGGGGGGGAGCTGTGTGAATCACTGACTCTAACTCTGTAACTGTGGAGCAACATACAAATAATTGCATTGGTTTCAGTATGGGCACAGAATCAAGCTTCAACATCCCTACTTTCATAGACAACTTTTGCCTGCTGTATTCTGCAACAAGTTAATCAACTGAAATATTCCTATAATTAGCAGCATGCATGTGTAGTGGATTTTTATTTTATTTTATTTAGATTAATTTTCACTATAAATACATAGTATACTGAATTGCTGAAATTTTTACTTGCTTGATCCCAGTTCACACGTGTGGGTGGGTGGACACTGTTTCTTTTCAATTATTAATTTCTGGCATTCTTCCAGCATATTTTTGAAGTTGCCTCCACTGTTAATACATAGCTCCTAATTTTGATACACAGTTACTATGATACTATGTCAAAATTCATGATTTTTCCCGATAAATTGTCACTTCCAAAACAGCAAGTGTGACACTCCTCTAAAAAGAGGAGGCTGAGGGTGGTAGGGAGAGAGGGGGAAGAGAACAAAAAAGAAGAAGATGAAATCCTGAATATTTCTTTGACAGATAGCACATTAACTCCATTTATCTCACGTGAATCATGCTCAAGCAAATATATTACAAACTAAAGAGGAAGTCATTGTACTTGCTGCAACATATACCTTTCCATCAAAGTGAACTACTGGACCGAGTTGAGCTGTGTAGCTAAAGGGTTTGGTTCAGATCGCTCTGAACTCCTCTATCTGTCATGGGGTCACTAACCCCACATGAAACTTTACCAGTAAGAACTGTGAAATGAGAATGCTTTCAGTTCACGAAACAGAACTAAAATACACATTCATTATGTTATGAATTTATCATGTAGAAGTAATATTTTGCAAAGTTGGCATTTTTTTCCAGGATTTTCCTTATCCTACTAAACCCAAATTTCACACAGCTCATTTTAAAGTGAAATGGAACAACACTGGGGGATGGCCCAAGAAAAATGATCGAAAGTTCAAAAAGTTCTGCCCTAGTATAAATTTTTCTTCTATTTTAAATTTACTGCAATACAAATAACAAAAAAAAGCAGCATATTTTTGCAAAAGAAAATGGTGATAAAAATTCAGTGTTTTTAATAATAACAGAAATATATTAATTATTTTATGCAGTAGGTTGTTTACCTGGCATAAGAATTTCCTTTCAAACCGATGAAAACATATTTTGTGCCTAGTTAGATGTATTCTCTTCGTAAATGTTTTCGAGCATTCATCGCATGTGAAAAGGCTCTCGTGCCTCTCATGACGATTTACTTTATGTTTCTGCAAGGATGTTCTGAGCTTAAAATTTAAACCACACTCATCACAGAAAAAGCTATTTGCACCCCTGAAACACAAAGCTTCAATCAAATATATACACATGTTCTGGCTATTCATTACCAGGAATCTTGTGAAATTGCTTTAGAATATGTTCATACCTCAATTATAGAAACAAACAGTTAAAAATACTTTACACGAAAAATGTACAAAAAGTTTCAAAGTTTGCTGATTCGAATAGCATGAAGGATTGTGCTCTACATCTCCTCACACTGGCCAGAGTCACTCAGTTTTGTGGCTTCACAGAAGGTAGCAGTAAACGAATGACAGTAGAAGAGATTATACTCCATGGCCACTGGCAGTGTTACTAGGATACTTCTAAGGAAAAACAATAGCCAATAGCCTTGTTTCGATCTAGCAGTCACATGAAGATTTTAAGTATGCAAGGTATATCAACGACGAAACTACGACGACGACAACAATAAAAACATCCATCTGCTGAGCAACAACTTTGAACTTGATTTCATTGCTACAGATAGCTCGGTACAATTATACCATGAGTGCTTACCTTTATTCTTTCCATTTTTTGTATGTCTTTAATGATTTACCAGTATTTCATTAATACAAGAAGATACAGTTGGATATATAGGATGCAGATGGTGACTACTGGATCAAGACTCCCTTTGAATGCTTTCTTGACAAATGACTTTCTGTTTTCACATTCTCCTCTATTTATTTATCTCTTCAGATCCAAGAAAAAGAGAACTATGGTTTTGAAAGCATCAACATTTATTTATCTTATGGTACCCATCATTCCAAACCTCTTTCACAGTTTATAATTCACAAAAGATCTCATTATTATTTTTATTATGAATATGACAATGAATAACTAAGGACAGCAATATAAAACAACAGCCAATCCTTTATAAAATTAAATTTTTGTATAGTGGATAAAGAATTCTGAACATGACTGAAATATAGTTTCTCTAAAATTACACACACTATCTGTAAATGTAACCAGGGTTATTTATAGTCTTTTTGTTTCTACCAATGGTGTCTTTCATTAATGCAATTTCTTTCAGATACACCTTTAGAAAGAGAAAAATAAGTGAAGCAGGTTTTACTTTCTTGACAAGATCATTATAAACGGTACAAGAGTTCACTTGAAGAAGACTGTGTGAGAGAATGTCTTGGCTTCATTGATGAAATCATGTTGGAATTCACCTGAAGTAATTGAGGAGCCTTACAGAAAACCTAAGTCTCAATGGTTGGATGGGGATTTGAACCTCACTTCTAAATATCAGTCCTCTGTCTTAACAGCTGAACAACTTCACACATTTGACAAATTTTGTCATTTAAGCAAATATGCATTATAGTAGGGAAGATATTTAAGAGGAAGAAGACCAGGGACAGATTGCTACTCACTATACAGCAGAGATGTTGAGTCGCAGACACGCACAACAAAAAGACCAGAGGGCATTCTGGCCAAAAGCTTACATGTTTAATAGACTTTTTGTTGTGCCTGTCTGCGACTCAACATCTCCACTATATCATGAATAGCACCCTATCCTTTTCATAATATTGACTGTTATGTTCTTTTTCCACAGAATTTAATTTGTGGATAAATGCAAGCCTCATCTGAGAGGTTTATGAAAGAAGTCACTCATGCCTCTTATTATAAATCCAGGCTCTCTGATTTAAGAAGACGCAAGTATACATAATCCGCAGAAATCTAACAAGAGCTAAACTTAAAATTTTATAGAAATGATTTCCAATGAATCATTCAACAAATTTATATGCATGCTGCAGGATCTAAGCTCTGCCTGTAAAAAATAAGAACTCTAGGAACATTTTTTTATATGCTTTATAGTGGCTATCACTTATTACAGCAGCCAGAAACCACAAGAAGATTTCTTAGAGTTACTATATCACCGCAGCAGCAGTCAGAGAAAGTGAACTGTCAGTGACTTTGTTGTCTTCATTCTGTGTTCTTGAGGCTAATTATTCATTTCAGTTATGGAGTTCAGAACTGAGTGATTATTTTGCATTCATAGCCTTCATTGTGAGTGGTAGGAAGCAGTCACATCATGTGCTGTACAAGCAAGCAAGAGGCACAGTGTTACGTATGTATCAGCACTCGAGAAGACAGTCTTTCATTGGATCTTAGCTGTCATACAGCATGTGTCTTGCCATTGCCAAATGTCAGAGGTAGATGGCAGAAGCTGGTGAGTTTGGCTTAAAGACTGTACAGAGAATTACGAATGAGATAATGCAAGCAATAAAACTGCAAAAAAGCGGGTGATCTAGATGGCTTAATGAAAAACATTTTGTGGTGGATTGTATTCAACATGTATGCTAAAGATGAATATCCATCAGCAGAAACATTACTTTTGCTTATGAATAAAGCCAAAAATTTTGAAAGGAGCAAATGGACCACACTGAGGATAATTAAAGATATGGGTTTTGGGTACCAGAAAAGAGCGACAGGAAGAAACTGCTAACGAAGCATAGTGGTACTGCAGGTCTGGGAACTGTGTTTTTGAGAACAATGCACGAGATCAAACAAGATAACATATCTCAAATTCATTACATAGATGAAACATACATCAATCAAAAGCACAGAAAGGGAATGTGCTACACAATGAGTAATGGGTACGGTGAACTTAAAGTTGGCAAAAGTAATTGACTTACAGTGCTTCACGTTGGGTCAGCAGAACATGGCTTTATTCTACAGAGTACGCTGATTTTAATGTGTCAAAGGCTAAGAATTTTGAAGATTACCATTCTGAAATGACATACAGTATTCTTAAAAATGATTTAAACAACAATTGTTGCCAATTTCCCTGCAAACTTCTAACACAATACCCCATAGTTCATAACAGACCAGAGCAGAATTGCTGGTACTTATCAGTAATCATGAGCCTGCAGACAGAACTTATGAGACAGATGAAACTGCAAAGCAGCATGGACACAATGTTGTTGGACCACTGTCATTATAGCACAACAGAGCTGGTCTTACCTCCGGCAAAATCATATACTGTGGACAAGAACAATATACTCAGAACCGTACATGTTGAGAAGGTTCACACACACATGGCAGTAGACAATAAGCGACAGACATCTCAACATCTGCAGGGATAGCTTGCATAAGGCACATGGGAAAACTACAGGATGAAGAGTACCATGAAAAAACTGTCAGGGATGCGACTGTGAAACCTTCTATTAATAAATCTTTGTGAGTGAGATTTCTTACAATGAACTATGGAAATATTAATTACTGGTACTTATGATTTTGTTATCATAACTATATCTACAGCTGCATTATAAAAATAAGGATAAGGGTTCATCTTGGGCTCATAAAATGTATTTTACTATATAAGACACATTAGGTCTCATGCAAATATATAAATATTGTAAGCAGTTCATGCAAAAAAGCAGCAGATATTGTAAGCAGTTCGTACAAAAAAAAAATTCAGCTTTTAATATCACACTAAATCTTCTGTTTCTGATATCCTTAACTTATATATTTTTACAGTTTGAGAATGACTTAAGTATATCTGATTAATGTAGCTGCCAAACACAAGAATTACAAAGAGTCATTTGATCAACAAAACAGATCATTCTAAGTGTAGTCTTCTGTGGCCGTTATCACTGTCAATAAAATTCTTCTGGGTGTGAGTGCATTTTCAGTGTGTAAAATTCTCCAACACTTCGGCCACTGTTGCAAATGGGCTTCCTCAGGGTGTTGTGCTTTTGCTGAACGAGATACGAAAAGATGTCTGTTTCCACCAATAACGTGGAATAAAGCAGACACCAATAAATGATGTATAACACCCCTCCTCCTCATCCTCAATACCCTACCATATTACAAAAGCAGCTAATTCCTCTAGAAAGCAAAAAGTAAGTTTTCTCATTATGCACTCAGCACAACACCCTCAGGAATGCCATTTGCAACAGTGGCCAAATCATTGGAGAATTTTATGTATTAACAATATGGTCATATACCCAAAAGAATTTTAGTGAAAAAACAGATCATTATTGTTCAAAGTACAAAATTTAAACACTGACAGTATTTAAAGAAAAAAGCTACACCAACAACATCATGATTAATATAAAAAATGACTCTAAAAATGCTTATTGGATGCTGAAAAAATCTTGTAGCTGTTTTTGGAGACTTTTTTCTTTCCACATTCACAATATATTTTCGGCCCAGCCCATCGTCTGGTGACCTGTCAGAAGTTCAAATTTGGGATTCCAAACTCTTCCTCTAATACAAATGCAAGTATACACAAGTTCAAGATTCAAAAATGTAAAAGCTGTCAAAACGGGCACAAAAGGTACATATCATATACAATTACTAAGCTCAAGAGGCAGTTGCATATGCTGTACATCAAGAAATGTGTGTGGTATATAATAAGGTGCAACAACCTTTCACTTGTACAAACAGAAACCAAATGTACCAGCACCAGAGTGGTAGGTAGTGCACGCCATGGCCGATAGTGGGCACCTTGGGCTAGCACGCCACATGGCAGAACCCTCAGTATCAAAACAAAATTTATTAAAAGTTGCATAGCAAGATTACTATCAATGACTAAGGTAAGGCTCAAAAACACAAACCATGTAAGATATGACAGGAACTACATGTGTGAAAATTACAGGACATTAAAAAATAAACTCAAAAATGTGGCAAATTTCACCGAACATTTGATGTTATAAATAGTTGCCGCAAACAGCACGATTTTCACTCCCAGTGGCAACTGAAGAAATTATCAATAAGGCGAAAATACCAATATCTTGTTCCACAGATCTGGTCATTAAGTTATCAGTCACACAAGCACCATCTGTGCACGAAAATTTAAAGGTCTTCCAAAACATCCAAATAAACACTTTTATTCTCACATTGAAGAATCTGTACATTGTTTTTGATATCACGAAGCAGATGATTACACTCAAGTAAGTGGATTCTTAATGCACGACCACAGCTAGAATAACCATGTTCCCTACATTGAGTTCTGAACTCCCTCCCAGACTGTCCGATGTAAAACTTGCAACAAGCTCCACACTTAATCTTATAGTCACCCCCCCCCCCCCAAATGCATCCTTATCACACTGGCAGTTCTGCTACAAGGTGCTGTGCCAGCCAAAGGTGCCCTCTATTGGCCATGGTGCGTGTTACCTACAGCTCTGGTGCTGGTAAATTTGGTTTCTGTCTGTGCAAGTGGTAGGTTATTGCAACTGATATACCATATGCATTTCCTGATGTGCGGCATTTACAACTGCCTCTTGAGCTGAAGTAGCTGCATATGGTATGTAGATTTACGTGTGTTTTGATATCTTCGATTTATTATTATTTTTGTGTGTTTTTGAACCTTGCATTTGTGTATACATGTATTTGTATTACGGGAAGAGTTTGTAATCTCAAATTTTAATTACTGACAAGTCACCAGATGATGGACTGGGCCCATAACATGTTGTGAACGTGGAAATAAAAAACTCTCCAAAACCAGCTATTAGATTTTTTTCAACAACTAACAACCCTTTTATCATATATCTCATGATGGTTGCCTACCTTTACCAGGACTTTCAGTCTGAAATAAACATCACTATTACTGACAATACTGTCGTGTGTATGATTATCTATGCATTTGCATTATTGAGAATGCAGATCACTATGGAAGCTTGTGTATGCCAGTGTTCCTACTGCACTGAAAAACAGAAGTAAATCTCTCGGCATCACATTCACATTGTCTCTCTCTCTCTCCCCCCCCTCCTCTTCTCTCTTCCCCTTCCTTACTGTGCAGAATCCACTACCCACCCACTTTCTTTACTACTCCACACTCTTATGCTAACACTTATCCTCCTCAATTCTACTCAATTACAAACCTGTGTGCCTTGCTTTTATGTTGGTTGAGTTCACGTGGATAATCATACTTGTTTGGGCAGAGCTCACAGCGATATGGGCCACCAGAACAGCGTGCCAGATGGTACAATGTTCGAGCCAAACTTCTGAATTCTTCTCGGCAAAGGCCACAAAGAAATTTACGAAGCTGTCTCAGGTGTTCAGCACTTGCTACTGCCTCTCGTCCTAGCTGCACTCATAAAAGAAAAAGAAAATGTAGAAATTAGTGACAGTGATCAGAGGAACAACAGCTTTCCCTTTACTTCAAAACACATTCTTGAAATTGGAAGAAATATAATTTTTCTGGGAGATCACAATATCTCTGCTAAAAATGAAGCATAGTGTGACAAAGGAAAACATTCAGAACTAAATCACATGAAGGACAAAAAATAAAACAGGTGGTACGAGGCAGACGTTCTAATGTTCATTAGAGTCAATGGTAAAGACAATTTTAAATAAACACAGAATAAGCGATTCGAGTTAAATATCTGGTGTGTAAATTAGGAGTGGTCATGCAGAGTCCTTGATCGGTCTGTGGGTATACAAGCCAGTATAGAACTTAAATCCAGTCTGTATGATCACACATTCATTCTCCATATTACACACACTTAAGATAAATGGAGCAGTATACATATAAGCCAAGGATCATACAGGCAAAAACAGATAGTTAGTGCACAACAACAGAGAACAGCAACTGAACACAAGTTACAGAAAAGCAAGGCATTGACAAGAAACTATTATAACGCAACAAAAAAGCAAGTATAGAAAAATAGTCCCTTTTTGCTTTCAAGAAGCAACCAGCACTTTTGCAGGTATAGTTTACATTTTCATACAGGTAATGGACTTTTCAGCCATCAATCCAGTGTAAATTAGAGTAAGATAGTAACAGGAATAAAGTGGAGATCAGTGGAAACACCAAGGAAAGTTTACAGTAACTTATCACTACAAGTGAGGTAGGTACTAGAATGTATACCTACTGAAAGCAATCACAGGAGTATTCAATGCAGCCACACGGACAGGAGAGTAAAAGTCACAAGAAAACTATTAGGATAATTAACTCTGATGTTGTGAATGATATTTCCTAACTTAGACAACAATGTTTGTACTAATGTGTTATTTGTCTGTCTTCTTGTAATGTAGCACGGTTATTCACCATTACATGAAACCACTAAATGTAGCAATCTATATAGTTGAATGTGAATCTGCTTCACAGATGATGACAGAGCTTTCAGACAGACAGAGACAGCTTTCGAATTTAACAGCCCTTACTCAAGTCTCACCTCTAATAATTCAAGTATTAGAGCAGCAGAAGCAGCATTCACTGCTGACATTTTGATCTTGCTCATTGTTCTCCATTCCTCTTCTTGCAAATGCTTTCATACCCACACATAAATAGCTTAACTTTCTGATAAACTGATTACAGAAGGAAAGTTACTTCAGTTCAGCTCAGATATGTAGTAACAGTTCTTGACTCACGTGATTAAAAATTGTAATAATACAAGCCTATACAGACAATTAATTTTATTATTTTTTTAGTGTCTGTGAAGTACAAGTTCTCATAACTTTCTTCAACTACAAACTGTGACACACATGTCGATGATAGGCTGCGATTTAAAGAATTAGCGAGCAGTCTGCTACATCCCATGTCCGCATTTATCAACGCAACAATTAGCTCTAAATATATTTGTGTATGCGTATATGGGAAAACGAGGGGGGGGGGGGGGGGGGAGGAGGGAGGGAGTGAAAGATGTAACATGAAATAAAAGTGCCAGACCCATTGTTCAACGATCCAAACATATCAAGAAAGAATGCCATATAAGGAATTGGAAATGAACAGGCCAATTGTTGTGACAAAGAGAGAAGTATATGGAACAAATCCAACTATTCAGTTTACAATTACATAAAAATGTTACATAAAGATACCTTATACACAATGACATACATCATCCAAGTGGTGCCCATTCTCTCGTATTCAATTTTCAGCTATTTGCGAGAATTTACTCACAACTTGGGCTAGTACACTGCTGGCAGTGGTGGGAGAACCGTTCACTATTTCAGTAGTAATGATACTGTGGAGTACTGTTTTTGCTTATGAAACTTTTGGTCTAAATGCCAAGTCTGTTGTTGCAACAAGGCACATATTTCACTTCTGTTTTAATTGCACAGCTGAAATTGCAGTGCAGTCATATGATGGGTTACAGCTTTCAGAACAGCAGAACACATTCTTAAAAAGAAACTGCTAAGTTCTGATAAAAAAAAGTGGGAACACCTCACATTGGTATTGTGAGTCATCAGGAGCCTGAGATGATCTGCATATCATTATTCGCACTGTCTACAGATGTGCCTTGAGCCTGTGAGAAAAATATTATTTTTGGATATAAATTTCCATCCGTAAAAAATGCTGATAGTCCAGCAGATGAATGATTGGGACTTCCAACAAGAAGAAGACTTCAATTTGTGTATGCAAGTCATCTGTGCAGCTGACCCAACTGCAAGTGTTTATGAGCAGTTATGTAGTTCATGAAAGATCTCTTCACTCCCCATGTGTGACCATATGGTTTGCCCTAGCAGCTGTTGGTGTAATCAGTCTCTCTTTTTTTGAGAAGGATGGCAAAACAGTGACAGGGAACTCCAGACATTAGGTACACATGCTTAACATATTCCTTCCACCAGAATTGCAGAGACAGCAGATAAATGAGGAGTGTTAATTTTCCCTTTGCACCTGATCCCTCATTTTGGTGGCGTGCCATGGACTCCAGGATCACAAGACATGTCTACTTCTAACTTTTTCGTGTGGGATATTTGAAAGAGCGTACCAGCACTAATAAACTCCAGAGTTTAATGGAGTTTGGGAGGTGGGAGTTGGAGAGATGGATTTGATTGTTGAATGCCACACATAAACAGTAAGTGGGCTAATTGAAAATATAAAGGATCTTAGTCTAAAGTATTTGAAGGTGATAATGTGAAAGTGATCCCTTCGAATTCGATCTCAAAAGATGATAATAATAAGAACTCAAATGTAAATCAACAAATATCAATTCTCAAACTATTCCTCTCTAATGGCTCTGTCAACAGGAACTATTGTATATTATTTAATAAATCTAACAGCTGGATGTTGCCTTAAACAATAGTTGATTAGTTACATTCATAAGCAATGAACCATGTTCATGATGCCTTACTATGATGGGGCACATGTAAATTGATTTACAAAAGTACCATAATACATGTGCAACTAACCTAGTCTTTGTCAGATAAGAGTTGTGGTCCAAGAGTATTAAAATTAGGGCAGAGAAAATTAAGAGGAGCAATTCAAAATTGTTCTCTCTTTCTGACTGTATTTACAGCTGAAGCAACTCAATAAAGCGGTACACCTGGAAAAATGAGGGCTAACTTTTATTACTGTACATAAAATATATATTTGGGGAGAGATAATTACTGAAAATTTTACTTCATACTGTTAGCCCTTGAGTGGGATACTGTCTTTCATAACATGAGTGGGCATGTGGTGTACTTAGTACACATGTAAAGAATAGCTGTCTTTATGTTACCACAGTTTAATCTCAGTTGAATTAACCAATGATAAAATAAACTTACATAATATGAGCTCGAGCACTGTTTAATTAAACAATAATGAAATAAATTTTCATTACATTACTCAGTTGTCATGGACAGGAGACAACCCACAGTAACGATTCACTGGAAGCATTAAATAGCACAGTTGCATCAGATCCCATTCAACTGCTTATTCAATTACTGATTATCTCAGAAGAAACTGCCTCATTGTGGGATTGTGGCACTAGCTCATAATATGGGCCGTTTTTTCTCACCTAGCTCCCTGTTAATTTTATATTACCACTGGTTACTTGGACGTATGACAATACAATTTATCACTACATTAGCTAAAGTAATAGTGAAGGAATGGGTATGGGCTTACAATTGTGAAACAACAATGGAATGGTGCAAAACACTTTTATTTGTGGCTGGCACACTTTATACCCAGACACACCTGTTCAAGGCTTAACGATACCATTTAGCACATAAATCTGTGTGCATTGGCTGTTCATTACATAATACTTATTTCAGTCTGGTTCAATGTTTACCACTAGAGCTTGCACAAAAAACGGTGTTCCAGTGCCGAAACAAATTTTCGCGCTGAATGCTGTGAGAGTCCACCCTTTATTCTAAAGGGACAGTGACCTCAAATTGCTTGTCACCTGCCAACTTGTGCACTTTGAGCGTTCTGTTTGTTTTCTCTACATTGCATAGCATGGCACCACAGGTGCACTGTCATTTCTTCATAAAAAGGCGCAAGTGACTGTATGGAATGTAATTACATTTATGCTGGAAGACACAAACAAAGCAGCAAAAAACTATTTAAAAACCTGCTTGAGAGGCTTTCAAGAAATATTAACCATTCCAGTCATTTCATAATGAGAATGGAGGGAGGGGGATATATAGTTACAAGTACTTCACTTCACTAGGCTGGACTACTTCTAAAATACGCAGAAGAAGGAGAAGAAAATTTAAGCAGGAGACTGACAAAATAACTGTCAACTGAACCCTGTGCTTTATTTTATATTTTCAATATACAGTATAACCTCGTTAGCGTGAACTCGCATAAGACAAACTCGCGGTTAACGCGAAAAAAATGTTGGTCCCACCAGGAATACATTTGTTCTTATGGTATGTTTTATCGGTTAACACAAATTTCGGTTAAGGCGAATTACGAACTCTGTTTCAGTTCCTAGTGTAATTAAATTTCACTGTAACACAAACTTCCGACCATAGAGTATTCTAAAGCGTAATTTTTTTCCCAAAATGAATGTAGGAAATGTAGTTACAAAGCTAATTATATTTATTGTTAACTCGTTTTTAATGTTTTGTAGGTCGGTAGCCGCGATGATCACCTCAACAATCAGCGTACACTGTACATTGTAAGACATTCAATAATGTGTGCAGCAGCATTTAGGAATGTACTCAGTGCCAGATTTGACAGGTGTTCTGTTAGTCGTAGCCGTATTGAGTTGGAATACTGAATAAAAACTACAGTTACAACTGGTAACGTAGCATGCGAATATGGCAAAGAGGAAACAGACAACTCTAAATGTACAGATAAAGTTTAAGATTCTAGATGAAGTGGACCATGGTACCAAGAAAACAGCAATTGCAGAGCAGTTTGGAATACCTAAATCTGCTTTATCTACGATTATTAAGAATTGAGAAAAAATTATTAATGCTGCGGCATCAGGTTCTGGAAACAAATCTAAACGACTTCGTACCGCCAAGTATGAAGACATCGAGATGTTACTGCTAGAATGGTTCAATCATATGCATGCATCTAACATACCTTTAACTGGCCCTGTGATTCAGTCAAAAGCAAATGATATTGCTAAAGATATGGGCATCGAAGACTTCCGTTGTTCTGCTGGTTGGTTGTATCGGTTCCAAAAGAGACATTCAATTTCATCTGTAAAAATTTGTGGTGAAGCAAATAAAGTTGATAAAGAAAGTGCAAACAGTTGGTTGCATGAATTCATCTGAGTGAGGGAAAAGTATGCCTTGTGTGATGTGTTTAACATGGATGAAAGTGGATTTTTCTACAATCTTTTTCCAAATCACACCCTGGGGATAAAAGGTGATAATTGTCATGGTGGAGCATGAAGCAAACAATGTGTGACTGTTGTACTGTGCTGTAATGCTGATGGCAGTGAGATGTTTCGTCCCTAGGTTATCAGTAAATCGGAGAAACCACGTTGTTTTAAAAAGATAGATATGGACACTTTACCTTGCATCTACTCTCACCACAAGAAAGCTTGGATCGATGGCACATCATTTCGCAAGTGGCTTCTTCATTTCAACAGTTGAATAGTTGCTCAAAATAGACATGTTGTTCTTACATTGGACAGATGTACTGTCCATAACGTTCATGATCTGAACCTATCCAACATAAAGGTTCAGTTTATTCCACCAAATGCCACAAGCCGCCTTCAGCCTTTCGACTAAGGCATAATCTCTCTCATAAAGAGAGCTTACCATAAGCGACTTGTAAGAGCTGCAATTCATGCTGCTGAAAACAATAGTGCAACCCCAAATTGGAATCTGCTTGACGCAATAAAAGCCATTGCAGCAGCCTGGAACTCAGTATCGCCACATCATATAGGGAATTGCTTTACCAGAGCTTGGAGACATAGCAACACTGAAGACATCCACAAGTTAGAAGATGCCACTTCACCTGATGAATGGACAGTTCTGCAGGACGTTGCGAACCATGGGGTTAGTTTCAAAGAATTCATTAGTGTAGATGACAATGTTGCCATATGTGCTTCTGTGGAATTGGATGTGCCAAAAACTGTGAACGAGGTGCAAGAAGGGCCATCAGAAGAAAGTGAAGAGGAAGAGAATACAGATACCATCATTACAATTGGTTGAGAAATTACAAAATATTATTGTTCCCATGAATGTCAGCGAATCATGACCCAATTTTTTCCAAGAAAGTAACGCTCATAATTTGTGAATACTTGTAATTTTACAATCACTTTATAGTGTTATAAGTCTACAATAACGTGATTGATAGTGTAGTGTATTACACATTAGTGTACTGCTGTACATGTATACTTATTAAAATCTGTGTTTTTCACTTAACATGAATTTTTTTAACACGAACCCCAGATTTTTCGGTCCCTTCGGATTCGTGTTAACGAAGTTTTACTGTAGTAGTAGGCAATGTTGTCTCTTGCACTATATTCTTATCCCTTCTTTGTTTTATGAGATTTCTTTTTGGCAATGCATGATTGAACTTGTTTTGTTTTGGTTCATCCTTTTTCAGTACTCTAGTGAGAAGCTATTTACTTTGAACATCTACATGGGTCAAATTATTGGTCTGATAAACATAACCGGTTACTACAACCACCTGCAGATTCGCTAGGTGTAGCTTGTAAGTAACACAAGATATGCATAGTATGCTTCATGGATATGCACAGGCTTCAGTTATCAAACAGCACCGCCCTTGATGTTCAATGGTCATTCACGCTGGAAACTCCATGACTACTGGTGTCACCTCCCCTACAGTGCCGTCTGCACAAGTACATTCTGTCTGCACTTTAGTTGTGACTTTTCTTTTCAATTTCCTAACGTACATGAAAAATATAACTATCAGAACACCTGTCACATACTTCAATCAAGCCAAACATCTCAGAAGGAATATAAATATCTCTTTACCTCTCTCTCTTTTCATTGTTTATACTCACAGAAACGTTAAGACATCTGATAACTTACTTTGAGACTGGCGTCCTTGCATGCGTGGGTCACAAAATCAGATACAGACTTGTAAGCAGACTGACACACAACACAGCAGAAGAATGGTAAATCATCTGGAAAATCATCCTTAAGAGATATTGTATCTCCAGCGGTAGAAGCAGATTCAGTTGATGCCAAAGGCAGTTTATGAATCTGAAAAGTAGATATAAAATAATGTTGAATATAGTGTATCACATGAAATGGAAAATTGCTGTAGATTAATTTGCAACAAATTTAGGTATAGGCCTAATCTGAAATAAAAAATAATTCAATTACTAAAACAATATCACCCAGAGTAAATGCCACAATTTTTCATCTAGTAACCATTTCAGAAGATAGACATGTAGTCTCTAGAACTAAATCCAGAACAGAATATGTTGTTTCAAACTTGGAGATAACATCAACAATTCTTGCCAATTTTAAATAGCTGGCAATGAAGTCAATTTATGAAAAAGGTTGAGAGACACAATGTAAGGTAGTCTAGGTGCCTATCTGTATTACTGGAATTTCAAAAGTCACTAAAAGAATTAGATATGAAAGGGCATGCAGCTTCTCTTGGGGTAAAATATGTTACATACAAAACAAACTTAGTAAAAAGTTAACTGAAACACCTGTTTATAAAGTCTTGAAACGGACCTTGATTATCACCATCAAGATACCTTAAAAAATGTAAAAAATGTTTCTACAGCACTTGTGCTTATCAACAATAATTGTATATTTGTGAAATTTTATATTATTTATCAAACAATACATAAAAAGAAAATGTAATTGCACTTGACACCAACCTCAGTATTAAATGAGATAGTGATATGATGACACTGATCTACAACAGTAGCCATTCCAAGTGCGACAGTGCTAAGAAACATCTGCTTCACAGTGAATGACAGTTATTTCTGTGTAAGTTACAGATAAAAATCAAGTACACTAAGCTCATACATAATGATTAAGGGAATATTAGACACAGCAAACATCTCACGTCTGGGAGGGAGGAAAAGAGGGAGGGACAGGTGGGATGGGGGGAGGACGGGATGAGTTAGGTGGAGGGAAAGGGGGGGAGGGTGAGGGTGAGACGGGGTGAGGGGGGAGAGGGGGAGGGGGGGAGAGGGGGAGAGAGAGAGAGAGAGAGAGAGAGAGAGAGAGAGAGAGAGAGAGAGAGAGAGAGAGAGAGAGAGAGAGAGGGGGGGGGGGAGGGGGGGGGAGAGAGTGTCTTCTTTCCTTCCTTTATGCAAAACAGTTTAGGTTAAAAGCACTGATATCAAGACTCAAAATGGGCTGCCTTTCAGAAAAAGCACTCTGTGGTTCTTGAAATTAGTCTATGCATGGGAGCTTAAACAGCTTAAGTAAGTGGGTAAAACTAAAATGAATAATGACAGTCATTATATCCCTGCCATTTACCTGCTGCTACTACAGCTACTGGTATAACATCCATGACGTGGGGTTCCACAATCAATGTTTTGTATCCTGCCGTGGTAGACACACACGCAATAATTGCTGATTCCCAGGTTCTACATAAATAATACTTTGCTGATACAACAGGCGTAAGAGCAAGGTTCAAGATAATGCACACTCATGCTCATAAATTAAGGATAATTCCAGAATGTGGTGCCACACAACGTGGCACTGCACAAAACTGGCACTAATAGCATAGGCACATAGGGAACACATTTGACACAGATCTGCAAGTCCACGGTATTGGTGATAAGTTGAGAAAACCGTCCCAAAACACATGCGCTACAAAACGCCAGTGTTTCCTGCGCATGTACCCTGACATCAATGATTTTATCATCATGCACATGTACACAGGCCGCACAAAGGGTTGGCATACTCTGGATCAAGTGGTCGAGCAGCTGCTAGGATATAGTCTCCCATTCTTGCACCAGTGCCTGTCAGAGCTCCTAAAGTGTCGTAGGGGTTTGAAGACGTACAGCGATACATCGACCAAGAGCATTCCAGATGTGCTCGATGGAGTTTAGGTCTGGAGAACAGACAGGCCACTTCATTCGCCTGGTATCTTCTGTTTCAAGGTACTCCTCCACGATGGCAGCTCGGTGACGTCGTGCGTTACCATCCATCAGGAGGAAGGTGGGACCCACTGCAACCCTGAAAAGGTGGACATACTGGTGCAAAATGACATCCTGATACACCTGACCTGTTACAGTTTCTCTGTCAAAGACATGCAGGGGTGTATGTGCACCAATCATAATCCCACCCCACACCATCAAACCATGACCTCCATACAGGTCCCTTTCAAGGACATTAAGGGGTTGGTATCTGGTTCCTGGTTCACGCCAGATGAAAACCTAGCGAGAATCACTGTTCAGACTATACCTGGACTCATCCATGAACATACCCTGGGACCACTGTTCCAATGACCATGTACTGTGTTCTTGACACCAAGCTTTACGGGCTCTCTTGAGACCAGGGGTCAGTGGAATGCACCTTGCAGGTCTCTGGGCAAATAAACATTTCTGTTCAGTCGTCTGTACATTGTGTGTCTGGAGACAACTGTTCCAGTGGCTGTGGTAAGGTCCCGACTAAGGCTACCTGCAGTACTCCGTGGCCGTCTGCGGGATTCTGATGGTGAGATATCGGTCTTCTTGTGGTGTTGTACACTGTGGACATCCCGTACTGTAGCGCCTGGACATGTTTTCTGTCTGCTGGAATCATTGTCATAATCCTGAGATCACATTTTGTAGCACAAGGAGGGCCCGTGCTATGACCTGCTGTGTTTGACCAGCCTCCAGTCGCCCTGGTATTCCACCCCTCATAACATCATCAATATGTGTTCTTTGAGCCATTTTAAACACACCGTCACCATTAGCACATCTGAAAATGTCTGCACACTTACTCGCTGCACCGTACTCTGACATGCACCAACACACCTCTGCATACGTGGACTGTTGCCAGTGCCACCGTGCGACGACCGCAGGTCAAATGCACAGCATGGTCATACCCCAAGGTGATTTAAACCCGCAAACTGCCCACCAGAGAGTTGTTTCACCATGTATCAGCATTATCCTTAATTTATGAGCATGAGTGTAGACTCTGATGCTGCAGTACCACAGGCACCTCGATGGCAACATCACAGCCAAAAACATAAGTATGCGTGTTGATAAGCCAACCTCCAGCAGGCACCACTAGAGGCAGTAGCCTCACCAGCAGCAGCATGTGCATCAAGGATGATGCCACTGCAATTGTGGGCACTATGCTGCATCTGCAAGTCACATGCCATGCTCACTGACCACTGCGCGAGTATCCTTCCACTAGATGAATATTTACAATGCTGTCTGGTTGCACCCAGTGGCCCATCTCTCTGAGATCACTGGCTCTATTTACCTGAGCATAGCCTCTGCACCTACAACACACCATGATACCGCTCCAGCTGCCACCATGGAAGATACTGAACAAGAGCAACAGCAGGCTGCCAGCCATCACCCTCAGAGCCATCAACTTCTTCGACATTGGCCTTCTCAGGACTCATGACTGATATTCTTCTGTGGAATGTAGTGTGTGAACCACTATTCTTCTGTGGAACTTAGATTTTGAACCAGTGCCTGGAAGTAACATCTCAAAAGATTCCGATTCTGTCACATTTATATGAGATCATGTGGATCCTTTAGTTGCGTCTATTAGAATCTCTTATGGTGTTGTGTCAACAAAGTATTATTCATGCACAACTTGGGAACCAGCAATTAATGCACGTGTGTCTACCACTGCAAGACACAAAAACAGTGATTCTGGAACCCCATGTTCTATAAACTTTGCTGCAACCACTGTATAGCATTCTACATGGGCATGATGACTAACAAACTACTGTATCTGTCTGAATGTATGGTTACTGCCAAACCACGGCCATTAGTCAGATGGACCACCGAACTGCTGAACATGTCATCAAACACAATTTGATTTAATTTAACAACTGCTTAACAATATGTGCCATCTGTATTCTTCCCATCAACACCAGCTTTTCTGAATGGTGGAAGTGGGAACTCTCTATACAATACACCCTTCCTTTCCATAACATCCCTGGCCTCAATCTTCACTAGCCCCTGTCCTGCACCTGCTGCTATCCCATCACCAGTATTACACATGCCTTCTATCCCACCAATGTAACAACACAGTATTTCCCTCTTCTCTACTCCCCCCCACCCCCACCCCACCAACCGCCTCTCGAAGCTGCACCTAGCAGCTCTATCCTGTCCCTACCATGTCCCTGCACACCAACAAGTGGCACTAACATCTTTTTCCACCCTACCCTGCTATCTCCACTCCCCCAAGCCTCTTCCTTTACCCCACACCAGCTAGACTGCTGCTCACGTCACATGCAGTCGCAGTTGGGCCTTAGTGGTTATGGTCAAAGGTCGTGTGTGTGTGTGTGTGTGTGTGTGTGTGTGTGTGTGTGTGTGTGTGTGTGTGTTGGGCGGTCAACTTCTAAAGGCGGGTCCACACTGAGCGCGCCGCGCCGTGCTGCGCCGCGTTGCTGCACCCCGCGCACAGCTGTAGCAGAGAGGAGAGCGCCGTCCGCGCCCCGCCCCGCCGCTCCGAGGCGTGCACTGTGTTCCAGTTGGAGCGCGCGCACGGTCTGAAGATGGAGCAAGCTGAAGCCCCGTCTAAACTGAGTGCGCGCAAACGTGCCACTTCCTTTGATGTACCGACAACAGCCGAAAACTGCGCGGCGCGGCACGACGCGGCGCAGCGCAGCGCGGTTCGCCGTCCACACTGAGCGCGCAGAGCCACGCACAGCCGTTTTGCGCAGCGCGGCGCGCTCAGTGTGGACCCGCCTTAAAGGAGGACAGCAATATTAATATCATTCTTTTTCGTTGTGCCTGTCTCCAACTCAATGCCTTCTCTATGTGGAGTAGCAATCTATCTGTTCCATAGTTTGCAGTATGTCTTGTAATGAGTTATAGCATCAATATAAGAGCTGGTTCTGACTAGCACATGCAGTTTTTTTGGTCTTACAAGACACCTTTATTCCACGAATAATCATTGGCTTCTCTGTAGACTTTGGTCTTGCATTTTTCATTCATGCCAAGAGCACTGTATATCTCACTCTAGTTCATATCTATGACGAAGTTCCCAAAATAATCCAGTTTTGGTTTACTGACTACCCTCTTGAACTCAAATTTAGCCCACGCTGTTTAGCACCCGTAAACCTCAAACCACACACACACACAAATTTAGTAGATTTTATATCCTGTTCATTGTTAACAAAATAAACTACATGTCATGGTCTTAGAGGCTGTTGACTATTTGCTTTCTAATATAATTTTGTTCATTAGAGCTTCCTGTAGAGATACTATCAATGGTATTTTGTAAGCAATTACCTACGCTAGTTAGAAAGTTTACGGGAGGAATTAAGCTGAATAACGCAGATTGTAATAAAGTCTTACTGAAGTGTTTTAAAGGGAACCTACATTAAAATAACTGTAAGTCACTATTTCTTTGTATTTCACTGTTAAATAGGCCAACAGAGCTTCACAGCTATTGATGAATGGGTTAAAATAACCTGAAGGTACTCAGTACATATTATTATTATTATTATTATTACTATTCGTTACAGTCAACTTTGGACTACGCTAAGCATCAGTCATTTCTTGTGCTTTTTCTTGCGTTCTTCCCAGTACTTCTTCATTTTTTCTGAGTGGGCTTCTTTACGTTCTTGCGACCAGGTTGTTCCCGTCTTCTTTGATTGCGTTCGGTCTTTGAATCCCTGTATTTTGTTGATGGCATTCCTATATTCCATTCTGTTGTAAACTGTCTCTGGTATAATGTTCATTTCTGCAATGTCTTCTTTTACTTCTTTCAGCCAGTTAATTTGTGTCTTTCTGCTTTCCATGTATTCCAGGATTTTCTTTGCCGTTCTTTCTGGTGCCATTCTTTTGACATGCCCATAGAAACTCAGTCTTCTCTTTTTAAAGGATGTTGTCAGTTTTTCAATTTTCTCGTATAACTCTTTATTGGATCGCAATTTATAATCCTGTCCATCCTTTTTAGGTCCTAAGATCTTTCTCAGTATTTTTCTCTCTTTTATTTCCAATTTCTCCAACAGACGTTTTCTGTTCAGTGGGATGCATTCAATCGCATACAAACTTTCTGGTTTTATTACCGCATTGTAGTGCCTGAGCTTGGCATTGATGGAGATCGACTTTTTATTGTATACATTTCGGCATAGCTGGTATGCCGTTTCCATCTTTATTGCTCTTTCCTGTAGTGAAACATTTGGTAACCCTGTCGGTGTAATCCATTCCCCTAGATACTTAAATTTATGAACTCTCTTAATTATTCCATATTTAGTTTGCAATGTCTGTGTTGGGTCTGTTTTGTCCTGTATCATCAGTTCTGTCTTTTCATACGATATTTGTAGACCTGTCTTCTCAGCGATCTCATGCAGCATTTCTATCTGAATCTTTGCTGTTTCGATGTCATCTGCCAATATTGCCATGTCATCAGCAAATGCCAGACATTCAATTTTTGTTTTATTTCTTCCTAACGTTATCCCATTTTTCACTCCAGCTTCTGCCATCTTCTTTCTCCATTCCCTGACCACTTTTTCAAGGACAATGTTAAACAACAGCGGGGAGAGCCCATCCCCTTGTCTAACACCTGTTCCAATTACAAACGGCTGTGACAATCTACCCAAAAACTTCACTTGCGATTTTGTTCCCGTAAGGGTTTCCTGGATTAGACTTCTGCTTTTATCATCAATCCCAAATTCTTCTAATGTGTTAATCAGAGTTGGTCTATCAATACAATCATATGCTTTTTTGAAGTCTATGAATGTAATTACTAGATTTTTCGACGTGCGTGCGCGAAGTTGTATTATGGAGAGTAGACTGAATATCTGTTCACTGCATGATCTTCCTTTTCTAAACCCAGCCTGATATTCACCCAGTTCTTTCTCTACCTGATTTTCAATCCTGTTTTGTAGTGCCTTGGATAGGATCTTATAGGCCACTGATAACAATGAGATACCTCTGTAGTTATTTGCATTTGTCTTGGCACCCTTCTTATGTAACGGATGAATCAATGCCGTCTTCCATTCCTCCGGAATCTTCTCTGTATTCCAAATCTCTTCAAACAGCGCCTCGAAATTATTTATTAAGTTTTCTCCTGCGTATTTCAGTAGTTCCGCGACTAACGAATCTTTACCAGATGCTTTATTGTTTTTCAATCCTTTCAAGATCTCTTTAATTTCTTCTTTATTAGGTGGTTCAGAGTCTGGTAGCTTATTCTTAGGCTTCTCAAATGTCAAGGTTTCATCAGGTCTTTTGCAGCTTAGCAGCGTTTCAAAGTAGTTCGCTAGGTGTTGGCAATTTTGTTCCACGCTGGTGATCAGATTTCCTTTTTCATCTTTGAAGCAGAGTGTCGGTGGTTTATATCTTGTTATTGTAGTTCTGAATGTTTGAAAGAAATTGCGTGTATTATTCTTAGAAAATTCATCTTGTATTTTCTGTATTTGTTGTGTGTCATATTTCCTTCGTTCACTTTTAATGATTTTCGTCGTTTCACGTCTTTGCGTTTTGAACTGCTCCCAGTCAGTTGGCCTTTTGGTTGAGTTGTATTTCTCCCAAGTTCTGGCTCTTTTCTGTAGTGCTTTCTCACAGACCTCATTCCACCAGGGATGCTTTTTCTTTTTGGTTAGTAAAATTGTTTGTTCTGCTGCGTCTCGTATTGAGGTTGCAATTTCTTCCCATTTGTGACTTTTGATTTTATCTGTCTTTTCCTTGTAGTCGTCTAAGACTTGCTGATTGAGCATTAAGTCCTGTACTCTGTATTTGGCTATTTTTGTTTCGTCACTCTTGTGACTTCTTTCTGGTGTTAATTTCATCTTAATTTTGGTCAGATAATGGTCAGAATCAAAGTTGGCCCCTTTCACCACCTGTACATCTTGAATGTCCCTTGAATTATCATAACTTATTGCCACGTGATCAATCTGGAACTCGCCAAGTAATTTGTTCGGTGATTTCCATGTTGTTTGTTTTTTGGGATTCTTCTGGAATTTAGTTGTCATAATGTTCAATTTGAATTTCTCACAAAACTCTACTAATCTCTGGCCATTCATGTTAGTTTTAGTGTGTGCTGTAAACCTCCCTGTGCTTTTTGATAATTCGTTTCTTCCAATTTGTGCATTAAAGTCTCCTAACAGAATTGTAGTGTGTTGCTCAGGGATCTTCCCTATTGTTTCTTCCAGTTCCTCCCAAAATGTCTGCACTTTCTCTGGATTTTGTTGGTTGTCTTTATTTATTGGTGCATGGGCATTTATAAGTGTGTACTTTTTATTTTTATTTCTGAATGTTATCAATGATATTCTTGGTGATTTAGATTTAAATTCTAGTACCTTAGTAGAAAATGAGTTATGTATCACAAATGCTGTGCCATATACCCGAAGACTCAGTACATACTTATAAAGAATTTACTATGAAATTCTACTTGTGTCACACGTGCTTTCTGTAAGTAAAATTTATAAATATGTCTGTTTTTAAATTTATGATATTTCCTAATAAGTGTGGCATCACCTCCTCTCTCCATTTCTGCTCTAAACACTAATGTAAATTCTGTAACACTTAACACATCTATAGCAGTAATTTACTTAAAACATCTGTACCAATGGTCTGATGATGTTCAGAGAGGTAGATTATGAAAACTGTATTTCGTGATGCTAATTCATTAATGAAGTTAAGTAGTTCATTAATTGTACTTCTCAGTCTTCAAATATTTTAATGAGATAAAGATAGTAGGCATTTCACATTGGCTGAGACAAAACTGAATGGAAATAAAATTTTTAACCTACATTTCTTTATGCTGATGCAATATGCCATAATTAAGTCATTTAATTTCTTTATCAAACTGAAGATCTGTTCCAATCCTAGTCCCCCTTAAAATTTTATTTCTTTCCCTTCCTATTCCAAAAAGGTGCAGCTCTGACAACTGTAACCACAACATGAGATGAGTTAATAATTTCAGGCACTAAGCATGTACCTGTTTTTTTACTTGGGCTAGTATCTTACAGTAGTGTTTATAATTCCTTTACTGTGCAGGTTTAGAATGCATTGATGCTATTTGTGTTGTCTCTTTGTCTCAAAAGATGCACTTATGCCTTTACGTTTTTAACACACTTTGTAGGTTGGATTCTGTAATATTTTTGGAAACATGCTTTCCAAAATTGTTATTTCAGTTATGGACAAACTGTATTTTGAGTTAGCATCTTCTCCAAGACACACTGGCCTCCATTATTAGTTTCTTGAAAGAATGACATGAATACCTGAATAGCCTCATTATTCATTATTGTTGTAGTTTTTCACTGTGGCCCATCTTGGTCAGACTAGGCATTACGAGGGCTGATCAACAAAAACTGAGACTGATTTTTTTTTTCCATGATTGGTTATTACTCCATTTCAATGTTTACATCATATTTTTCAACATACTCCCCTCCTACTTGAATGCAATTTTTATGGTGTTGTTGTAACCCGATGGGATTGCAACATACTTATGTGAATCCCTTAAGCAAATAGGAAGTGATGGGAGATTTTTCAGGTCTATGGACTCTCTGACAAATGAGTGGCTTCGTGCAAAGGAATAAGTTGGTGAAAGAGTCTAGCTAAGATTAATTGGAGACAGTACAGAAACACTTGTGTAGCAGGTTAGGAAGGTAGAAATGAAGAAACGAGCCTCTGAGTTGGTACCTTGGTCTGATTTTATTACTTCTTCCTGAGTTTACATGAACATGCTGAAGAACATGGATACTGGGTCATAATTTCTAAGAGTGAAGAACATAGATTAGACTTACTGGATACTCAAATTACTAGAACAAATAGCCTGCCTGGCCTATCACTTTGACTTGAACCATGGAAAGTGGCCAGTTTCCTATTGATCAAATAGAAACCTCACCCCAGTTCCATTACATGTCACACTGTAAGTGACAGTCAGTCATAGGTACAAGTAAGCCATGACAGACCAACTACCCACAGTCCAGAGGTACATACAGACAAGAATGCAAGTGCTTCTTAGTGTATAAGCTTAACTGAAGAGATTCTTTCACTCACATAACTTTCTGCTGCCAGCCTACATACACCTGAGGCTCATCTGCTGGTAGGAACTATCAAACTGTTGAATTCTGCCCTGCTCGTCAACTGGTGGCCTCTTTATACTGTACTGAGGATGTTAGCTTACAGATTCATGTGACTGTGTCACATTTTTTTACCTATAATTTGCAATCAGCCAACTTGATATCGGCAGTTTCCTAATGCACCCAACCTCATATTGGTCTGGTGAAAGCGTCAAGCACCGGACGTCTTCACCTAGGTTTGCAGGGTCTACTTGTTAAAATTCTTACTAAGATGACTTTCTCTCTGTTGACAATCTCTTCACGATTCAGTCATTACAGCATGTCTGCCAGTCCTCAAACACAAAGTGCATGCCATTTTTTGTCAGGTCCTTGAGAATTACCTCACTTTTCTTGAGCACTGCTTCAGAAATCTCAAATCTAATACCCCAAAGCTTTGCCTTTAGTGATCAAATAAATATCACAGAATGCAAAGATTGCTGCCATAATGTACAAAGGTGATACTGAAATGAGCCAGAAACTGCGTAACTTGGTACGTGATAGGGTGCTGCTCACTGTCATGATGCAGTCACCACTCCGTCCAAGAATATTCTGGTTGTTTCCTTGGAATTTGCTTCCTCAGTTTAGCCAATACTGATATGTAGTATGTTGCTGTAACAGTAGTGTGAGTGGAAACTGCATGCTGGTAAATCATTTCATGACAGTAAAAAAATGTTATCACTACCACTTTCCCTGCAGATGGAATAACTTTAGGCTTTTTTGGTGTTTCCACACTTTGCTGGCTCATTTTCCTTCAGGATCATAATGATGCAGCAATGACTCATCATCGTGATAATCAATGCCAGAAACACATCCTCTCCATCATCAAGGAGCTGAGCACCTTATGCCTTGTCTCCATATGCACAGCGTTTTGTTCATGGGTCAACAGATGTGGCACCCAATGCGCAAAATCACGTGTACATGGAGATGATAATTAATAATCGCAAAAGCACTGCTATATGAAATTCTCAGCACTTCACTGAGGTTAGATAAAATTATCTGCTGATCCCAACATACAATCACAGCAGTTGTGCTGATGCTGACTTCAGTCATAGCAGAAGTGGGTTGGGTTGTTTTGGGGAAGGAGACCAGACAGCGAGGTCATCGGTCTCATCGGATTAGGGAAGGACGGGGAAGGAAGCCGGCCGTGCCCTTTGAAAGGAACCATCCCGGCATTTGCCTGGAACGATTTAGGGAAATCATGGAAAACCTAAATCAGGATGGCCGGACGCGGGATTGAACCGTCGTCCTCCTGAATGCGAGTCCAGTGTTTAACCACTGCGCCACCTCGCTCGGTATAGCAGAAGTCAAAACACTAGGCCCATCTTGCTTAACACAGACAAGTCCGCCTTCTTTGAAGCCCTTGAACCACCGGAACACTGTTGCATGAGGTAGTGCATCTTCACCATATGCATACTGCAGCTTTTCCTATGTTACAATGGCTGTATGATTTGAACACAGAATCTTATCGTGCCGTACTGCTCCTCTCGCATCACCTCCTTCGTTCATTATGTGAAACGCAAGAGTGTCTACAAAATAGACCATTACTACCAACCTACTGATACGGGAGTTCCGCCGTCTACAACATTACACATAAAAACTCACTCTTTTCAAACTGAGCCAGTCCGGGATCAATTGTCAAAGATCTCAGGCTGAACTCAAGGCCGCACTACCCTTATTGCCTTGCTAGGAGGCAACAGAGTTATGACACTCCGAAATAAAGGAACACACATTGCCAGGCTAAGGGGTCTGTTGGTCCTGTCTGCCAGGAGTGTTGTATATGATGCTGGACGAGTAGTGTCTGAACACCAAGTCTGTTGTTTTGAGTTGAGGGAAGAGCCTGTGGGAGTTGTATGGTGGCACTTGGCAGTTGGATGTGTGGTATTGTTCCCTGGCCATGGTAGTGCACCTTGCAGTAGAGTATAGCATACAGATAGTAGCCATAGCAGATAGCTGCTAGATACGGCAATCAGAAACACCACATGGAGTTGTCAACTGTTCCGTATGTTAGTCACCTAGTGTGGATATTTCTCAAGATATGTTTGCTAATGGAGAATAAAGCAACACTGCAGTCCCTGGTGAGCACTATGTTTGCATGCAAATAGTTTTTCATTGGCATTAGGACAAGAGAGGGTCATTTGTACTCTGAACGTTCGGGTGTGTGTCTGGACTTTGAAGTTCCTGAATTTGACTGGCCCTAAGGCTTTCGTTGGTTTAAGAATTTATTGTTTTAAGAATAGAGATTAAACTGTTTAAAATTCATTATGTGTTTGTTGACACAATTCCTTTTAAATGTTCTCATTGTGTTGGCCCACTTATTTTAGTGCCATTAAACTTTCTGTAGTTAATTATGAACTTAAATAGTTATGATGCTTGAGGCAAATTATGAAAGACTGCAGCTAGCTTGTAATGCCTTGTGGTTTTCTAAAAACTGATTAGGCTGATCCGAAATTTAGTTTATATATGTTACAAGCATTAACATTCTACCTCAAGGTAAAGCGTATTTTCTTTTAAAAATTTGATTTCATATTACTAGGCATAAACTTTTTAATGAATATTAAGTTTTATTACTGGTTTTTAAACTTTTCACTGTGAGACTGACTAAATGAGTGTCAAGCAGGTTTCCTTTTAATTATGTTAAATGATTATTGCCACTCTATGTTTCGCAATTTTATAATATATGTGTTTATTTTACATTTTGCCTGTACTTGACATGTGTTAATGTGTTTTTTGAAAGCAGTGGTTAGCATGACCGTAGGGGCTGTTTGTTTGGAGACTAGGCCGTTAGTCCCATGCTGAAGTCACTGTTATTTGAAAATTTTTGTAAACTATTCAGACAGTTATTTATTGGTAACTTATTGCTGAATAAATGTATATAATTTGGGTGTGTTTCTCTGGGTTTGTGTCCACAGTTCTTGCATGATATAACTGAGCATGCTTGCTTTTCTTTGTCCAATAGTACAGGAAACTATCATGGAAACTATTGGAAGAAAATCAGTCTCAGTCCTTGTAGATCAGCCCTTGTATTACTTTTTCCAACCGAGGTACAGTTGACTTTACTCTAACAAAAATGTTGTTAGTTAGGATGATGGTTGAAGTTGTGCCTCTGGCGAGGATACAATGGTGACATGGTTTAAGTATGCTTCAGATGTTTACATTGTTTCATGTAGATAATTTACAAAGAATTCTACATTAAAATCTCCTGTTGCTATCAAGTCACTATTTTTTAAGCATCTGAAGTGTATTGGCTCGTTTGCTATTTTTCGGACATATTACATTACATATATGATCTAATATTAACGTGAATGTCGAAAAACTGTCTCTAAGACTGTAAAGTTATTAGGGGCAATTAAAGTTATTATTATTATTATTTCACCAAAGCAACATGATCTTATTTCACTGATAATGACACCACAACCACCCAAATACTTGTAGCAGTCAGAATGAACAGCCACACACAAAACTTCATGTACTAGCAACATATACTAGCCTGCAGTTGAAAATTCTGTGCAATGCAACAGGAGTGATCTGAATATCATTTTCACCACTTAGAGCCATTTGTCTGACATTTTAACACAAATGTTGCAAATGCATACACCGAAAGCATGGCTACCAACTATCACAGATTTTAATTGTTACAGATTTAAGGAGTTACGTGAAGTTACTAAAAAATTCGGGAAATACACATTTTACAATTTGATGTTATAAAAAAGTTGGAAAATGTACTGTTCACTTTTCGCTAATCATATGCCATTAAAATGTTTTATAAACTGTAATGATTTCCTTACTGAGTATATAGTACAATTGTCTACAAACGGTTTTGTCACCATGGTGTACTAAGAGAGATTATGCTGAGTGACAACAAAAATTTTTAATTCTCTGTGTGTCAGCTTAAAGGGCAGGAATAAACCTGGAATTGAAATTTCAAAAAATAAATCTCACAAAGGCGATGATGTTACTGCCACTGGAGTACACACTAGAAGCTTCATTCATCATACCAAGTCCCAAAAATCTGTTGTTATAAAATGAGAATCCAGATTCTGTATTATACAAGATAGGCAAATCCAGGAAGAAGAGGGGGCAGTGGATGAGGCAGGATTGTGAATATTTCTGTATAAATCACTAAAGACAGGCCTCTCATTTATGAATGTAACTTGATATTGTTTCATGTGTCTATTGATTTTGCAGTATTTGAAAATCACAGAATGTTTCTCAAACACCCTTGATGTTTACTAAACTAAAAAGTATTTTTCACTTAACTTCATTTTTTTCATTACAGTTGTTTTTATTTCTAGAAAATCTTTATGTAATGTAAGAAAATTTCTGAAATCTACAGCCTCTTTTCAAGGGTGGCAGCTATGTAAGAGTAACAATATCCTGGACAAAATCCTGGATTTTTCATTGTCTGAGGAACACATTTTGGGTCTTCTCATTCACTCTGGTTTGATTTTGTTCCTTATCCCTTTTCCTACTCTATACTCTAATACAGCATCTTCCCTTCCATCTGTGTGCTTTTATCAGTTTATGCTTATCTTCTCAATATCCTCCTCCCTTCTCTTTCCCCTTCCCTTTACATTTTCCTCCATTTTAGTATCATTAGTCTCTTGTGACTTTTTTTATGTTACAGAATTTCATTTTTAACAATTGAGTGCTTGCTGTTTTCTTCTTTAGACAGAGACACGTGGGTTGTGAAAATTATTTCTTGAAACCAGCACAGCAAAACTAATTTCATAAATGACTGTCTACACAGTGACATCAGCGTACATTCAGTTTTGACATTTTATGTAAACTGAAACACAATTTTTGTCTTTAAAATGAATGTGGTGGCGGTTATGTTGGTAATGCTGGAGTTCAGACTTGTCTGCTTGACATCAGTACAAAAGAAAAAGAGTAAATATAATTTGTGACTGTATCAAGAGAAGATGTTAGCACAGATAGTCAACAACAAATTTCTTTTAGATTATTTCTGAAGCTACTTCAAAACTTTAGAATGATGTCAGAAAGATTCATGGATCATAACAGAGTTCAAGATGCTACAAGGTGAAGTCTCACATACATACTGAATCAGGAACTTGTGTAGTAAGAATTGCTGAGATTAATAGTTTCCAAAGAGTTACATACATGTGTTTTAAAATAACTCTCCACTATTCAAGCTACTTCTGCTCATAATTGCACTAGTACAGATGCTTAAGAATATTTTATAAGAGTATTGCTGCCATATTGTCTTGTATCATAATTAGTGAATAATCTGGTTGAGTCCATTCACATATGACTGTCGAGTTGGATTCACCATTGCCACTAATATGAGTTTTAAGTTTTTCTTTTCAGAAATTAAATCCTCATTTGTTGCATTTTCGAAACTTGTAGTTTGAGAAACAAAATCAGATTTAGAAATAATAGGGGAATATGAAGGGTTATTCTAAAGGATGGACACATTTTCAAAACTTCATATTTATTCAAGTACAAATCCAAAATGAACGAGCTTTATACCAATGAAGAGAGGAAGTTTCAAGGTTTTTTTATAATGTTTGATATCAATTTAACAATTTGTAAGTAATCTGAACGATCTGCGGAACCGTATCACTACTACCGTGCACTCAGTAACAGCAGATACACTTTCAAGTGTGTGGGATGAATTTGGCTACCGCGTCGATGTTTGCCATGCAACCAATGGTGGCCTCATTGAATATTTATAACATATACCACATTTCTAATTATTAAATAATTATTAAAAACTAATTAATTATGAATTATTACAAATTATTAAATTTATTAAACTGATGTCAAACATCAGGGAAAAAGCTTTGAAACTTTCTTTTTTCATTGGTATAAAGCTCGTTCATTTTGAATTTGTACTTGCACACATACGAATTTTTGAAAATGGGTCCATCATTTAGAATAACCCTGTGTTATTATAATATAAAGCAAAGAGATATATTACTGTGTGAAGCATTATCATCAAATTTGAAACTAGAGATCATATAGCATTTTTTGCCATGTAGATATTTTTATTCCTTGTCTCTATAGTACTGATGTCAAATTCTAGAATTCAGAGCTGCCAAGCTTATTTGTGATCCCACGCATCTGGGAAGTTTCTTATCTCCTACATTCGCTTTGTACACATTAAATTTTCTATTTCTGATGTTATCTCTACACTGTATTCTTTGGGTAACTTCGCATTTGCGCAATTATATTTTTAGTAGTCATTCTCTTCAGTATGGCTTCATACTGAACTAAAAAAAATCTATACAAGTTTCCAAATGCAGCAAGGGATATCCATTAATCTTAGGAGTATCATTATTTTTTACAAGTATGGTATTTTGGTCAGCAACTCAGATATCGTCATTCGCTTGCTGTTCACATCATGAACAATTGACTCGAGTGCAGTACTGTGTCACATTTTGTTCTTGTATTGGTTATCATTAATACCCTACAAGCATAGTGTAACGCCCCAAGAATCAACAATTTTCTCAGTTCCCCATCCCACCTAACCCAAAAACACATAATTTACTATCCAATGTACAGTTCGGCTTTAGATGTAGTTTAACAACTGAAAATGCTATATTCTCTTTTCTCTCTGAGGTACTGGATGGGTTAAACAAAAGGTTTCAAACGCTAGGCATATTTTTTGATTTAACTAAGGCATTTGATTGTGTTGATCACAAAATATTGCTCCAGAAGTTGGACCATTACGGAATACAGGGAGTAGCTCATAATTGCTTCCCCTATGACTTTAGCAATAGAGAGCAAAAGGTCATTATTCACTATGCTGAGAATGCCTGTGATCAGTGTTGGGGCCACTCCTGTTCCTTATTTATATAAATGATATGTCCTCTAGTATTACGAGTAACTCTACAATATTTCTGTTTGCTGATGATGCTAGCTTGGTAGTAAAGTATGTTGTGTGCAACATTGGCTCGGTTTCAAATAGTGCAGTTCACGACCTAAGTTCATGGCTACGGCTAAATCACAGCGAGACTCAGTTTTTACAGTTTCTAACACACAATTCAACAAAACCTGATGTTTTAATTTCAAAGGTGGGCATATGATTAGTGAAACTAAATAGTTCAAATTTCTAGATGTTTAGATAGTTAGAAAACTGTCATGGAATGCTCATGTTCAGGATCTTGTTCGAAGACTTAATGCTGCCTTTTTACTATTCGAAAGGTATCTACATCTACATTCATACTCCGCACGCCACCTGACGGTGTGTGGCGGAGGATACCTTGAGTACCTGTATCAGTTCTCCTTTCTATTCCAGTCTTGTACTGTTCATGAAAAGAAAGATTGTCAGTATGCCTCTGTGTGGGCTCTAATATCTCTGATTTTATCCTCATGGTCTCTTCGTGAGATATACGTAGGAGGGGGCAATATACTGCTTGGTTTCTCAGTGAAGGTATGTTCTCGAAACTTCAACAAAAGCCTGTACCAAGCTACTGAACGTCTCTCCTGCAGAGTCTTCCACTGGAGTTTATCTATCATCTCTGTAACACTTTCGCGATTACTAAATGATCCTGTAACGAAGCGCGCTGCTCTCTGTTGGATCTTCTCTATCTCTTCTATCAACCCTATCTGGTACGGATCCCACACTGGTGAGCAATATTCAAGCAGTGGGTGAACAAGTGTACTGTAACCTACTTCCTTTGTTTTCGGATTGCATTTCCTTAGGATTCTTCCAATGAATCTCAGTCTGGCATCTGCTTTACCGACGATCAACTTTATATGATCATTCCATTTTAAATCACTCCTAATGCCTACTCCAAGATAATTTATGGAATTAACTGCTTCCAGTTGCTGACCTGCTATATTGTAGCTAAATGATAAGGGATCTTTCTATCTATGTATTTGCAGCACATTACACTTGTCTACATTGAGATTCAACTGCCATTCCCTGCACCATGAGTCAATTCGCTGCAGATCCTCCTGCATTTCAGTACAATTTCCCATTGTTACAACCTCTCAATATACCACAGCATCATCCACAAAAAGCCTCAGTGAACTTCCGATGTTATCCACAAGGTCATTTATGTATATTGTGAATAGCAACGGTCCTACGACACTCTCCTGCGGCACACCTGAAATCACTGTTACTTCGGAAGACTTCTCTCCATTGAGAATGACATGCTGCGTTCTGTTATCTAGGAACTCTTCAATCCAATCACACAATTGGTCTGATAGTCCATATGCTCTTACTTTGTTCATTAAACGACTGTGGGGAATTGTATTGAACACCTTGCGGAAGTCAAGAAACACGGCATATACCTGGAAACCTGTGTCTATGGCCCTCTGAGCCTCGTGGGCAAATAGCGCGAGCTGGGTTTCACACGATCGTCTTTTTGGAAACCCATGCTGATTCCTACAGAGTAGATTTCTAGTCTCCAGAAAAATCATTATACTCTAACATAATACGTGTTCCAAAATTCTACTACTGATCGACGTTTAGAGATATAGGTCTATAGTTCTGCACATCTGTTCGACGTCCCTTCTTGAAAATGGGGATGACCTGTGCCCTTTTCCAATCCTTTGGAATGCTACGCTCTTCTAGAGATCCATGGTACACCGCTGCAAGAAGGGGGACAAATTCCTCCGCATACTCTGTGTAAAATCGAACTGGTATCCCATCAGGTCCAGCGGCCTTTCCTCTGTTGAGCGATTTCAATTGTTTTTCTATCCCTCTGTCACCTATTTCGATATCTACCATTTTGTCATCTGTGTGACAATCTAGAGAAGGAACTACAGTGCAGTCTTCCTCTGTGAAACAGCTTTGGAAAATGACATTTAGTATTTCGGTCTTTAATCTGTCATCCTCTGTTTCAGTAACATCTGAAGTGAGTGATCATTCGACAAGAAGATTAGTCTACTTTGCTTATTTTCATTCACTTATGTCGTATGGTATTATATTTTGGGGTAACCCTTCCCATTACAAAAGGATATTTTTGCCTCAGAGATGGGTGCTTCAGACAATAAGTGGTGTAAAGTTCGCACACCTCATGTCGACCCCTGTTCACAAGTCTGGGTATTTTGACATTGGCCTCTCAATGTATATATTCCTTACTGTCATTTCTTGTTAACAATATAAGCTTATTCCCAAGAATAAGCAACTTTCACTCATTTAATACTAGGCAGAAATCAAACCTGCATTTGGATCGGACTTCCTTAACTCTTGTGCAGAAAGGTGTACAGTATACTACTGCATCCATTTTCAATAAGCTACCACCCAAATTCAAAAATCTTAGCAGTAATCCACGCACTTTCAAATCGAAACAGAAGAGTTTCCTCGTGGGTCACTCTTTCTATTCTGCCAAGGAGTTCCTTGAAAAATTAAGCTGATTCTTGCTGTATTGTTGACTGTGTTTACTTGACCTTATGGATTGACTTTTTCGGGTTCATCAATATTTTATTTTTATCTGTTATTACTTTTATGTTGTAATTTCATGTATGGACACGTTCCATGACCTTGGAGATTTGCTGCTCAATATGGTCCTACGGATCTTCATGTGTAAATAAAAACACAAAATAAAACACACAACTGATAGTCATGCTGTGAAAGTTGGAACGACTTAAAACTGAATAGTTTTAATGATTTTCACCACTGTGAGCCACGCATACGCAGTTGCTAACAGCACAGTTTTGAAACATTGTTTTGCAATGTAATGTCTACTAGTAAACTAGGCTTAGCTATAAATGCAACTATGTTTCTTTCATTTGCAAGTCAGTTAATTCTACAACATGATTCCTCTTTCCACAGTTGATACATGAACACTTCACATCTGTTATTTGTAGGCAAATACTAAGACAAATTTAGCAATTATTTGTTTTGTGCTGCTAGGGAATCTGATGAATCACATGACTTGTGTTTTCACTACTAAATGCAACATATTACAGATACACGATCAAAACTGTGCAGCTTATGAGTTCTTTTCTTAGTTGGGTCTTTGTGATTGAGTACCAAACTGAGATTAAGCCTGATAAATTTAGAGAGCAGGAGGTATTCTTCAGGCATTCAAATTGTAAGTCACATGGAATAATAACAGTTATTTAACCCCTTAACATTAATTCCTGAGTTATCTCATTTTAATTATTTTGACAGAAACTTTAAATCCCGAGTACGCTCGAGCAACTTAAGAACAGATATTTTTTTAGGGGGAGGAGCAAAAAAAACCATTTAGATTCATTTAAGCACTGATAGTTAAGATTTCAACCACTAGAGAGCATCTGGTCCTACATTCGTAGCACAGCTCTCAAGTTCTGCTTGAGGTAGTTGCCACTAGACATCACCTTTACTGAGTGTAGCTTTGGATACTTTACAACAAAACAAATACTTTCAGCTTCTCTCCTGTATTGTTGTTTAGGCAGTGTTTTAAAGAAAAAGGGTGGCTGAAGTGATTCAGAGTTTGACGCTGGATTTAGTGACTCAGAAAATGAAGAACAATGCGATGTTACTTCATTGGAGACAAAGTGACGACAGTTTGTCAACTGAGTGACAAATGCCTGTCAGTGGTACGAGATAAATACATCACATCCATTGGGCTCCAGCTAGCTTCTCCAAGATTGATGTTCATAGGAAACCACTGTGAAATGCATGGTTCGAGTTTGCAACTACACAGAAATTAAAAAATGACTTCAAGTTTCAGGATATTTTAGTCAAAGTCCAGTGCACAAGCATACTCGGGATTTTATTATTGGTGATCATCAAAATTTTGTAACTCTTTATTTTTAACTTTAAAAGGTATCTTCATTTGTCTATATATAATGTCATTCATTAGAGGATGTTTTCTTTAGTAAAAAACTATTATTTTCTGGCATTTAATTTGAAAAAAAAAAAAATCATTATGTTATGGGTTTCATTAACATTAAGCAATGAATAAGCAAAATAAAACCTATTAACATGGCAACCACATATCAACAAACAGAGTAAAAAGATTATCACAAAGTTGCCAATATCAAGGAAAGGAACGCACTGAAAATAAATTGAGAGTTTTGAAAAAACTCCACCACCAAGAGTAAAAAATCATTACTTATTCATAATGAATACTATCTCATTCTGGAAACACCCCCCAGGCTGTGGCTAAGCCATGTCTCCACAATATCCTTTCTTCCAGGACTGTTAGTCCTGCAAGTTTCACATGAGAACTTCTGTGAAGGCAGGAGATGAGGTACTGGCAGAAGTAAAGCTGTGAGCCGGGTTGTGAGTCATGCTTGGTAGGACATTTGCCAATGAAAGGCAAAAGTCCTGAGTCAGAGTCCCAGTCCAGCACACAGTTCTAATCTGCCACTAAGTTTCATTACGTACTGTCTGATTGCTTATAATAAGTACACCTAAATCCACTAATTTTAGTAACATTATTAGAACATTATACTACACTAAGATTCCATAAATCTTCATATCTTCTGATCAGACGACCATCAGGAATTTTGCCAATTTAAAATTAAACTCGGATAACTTACTATGAACTCAAACAAGTATCAATAAAGTAACGAAACCTCATGCAAAATATGTTAATTTCTTCTCTGCTGTCAGTATACACTCATAAATCTTTGCAAACACAAATTACACATTTATTATACTACTAATGCCTATAAGATTCTTAATGACTTACCCTTTCAATATGTAAATTTAACACACGTTGTGAAGAAAATCCCATGTCACAATATTCACAAAACCTCGTTTCTGCCTTGCCCTTTGCCTTGCCACACTTCGATAAATGTGCTGCCAATCGACTTTCCTTGAGAAATTTCCTGGATTCAGAATACTTTAGTGACTTTATGTATAGTGGACAAAATAAGTCAAAATGAGAAATGTTTTGATTAAGAAAAGAGAAGGCATAGTTACTCAATTTAAAACTTCACACTATGGCACAAGTGTCAATATGAAGGCATTTATATATAGTACTGAATGTGAAGGGAATGAATGTTATGAGTTATGAAAATCCAAAATAAAATTTTATGGTAGTCACAACTGCTATTCTTGAATACCCAAGAGGATGTGTAACGTGAAATGACAAGTCTAATCAAATCTCATGAAAATTAGTTTTACTTTTACTGAACTCCACTACGAGTATGAAGTATAACTTCCACATCTACATCCATACTCTGCAAATAACTGTGAAGGGTAATTCCTCAGGCTTTCCCAGCAATTTGCTGACATTCTTGAATTGTCAGCACTGTCCAATATTGTCTTCTTCCCTGTATGATATTCTGGTGGCGTGGCTAGTCACTGTCATCAAGTGCTACCTGAGACTACTGACTGGATGTGCATGTTCACAATTTGTACCCTCCATCTTCCTTCATCTGTGGTTCACTCTCAAGTCCCCAAGTGTTTTGTTTTCAGTCCAAACCGACTGGTTGCATTCTGTTTGTGGCCTGTCCTGTTTGGGTAATCCTGACATGATCTGATGCCAGTCCACTCTGACTGGTAGAAAGCTTGAGGTTTCTGGGGTGACAAGGTCTAAATTTGTTGTAGTTTGAAGTGCGGAGAAAAGCTTGTACCATTTAGTACGGCATCATCACATTCCACTCACATATGGAGTGTGAGGAGGAGGAGGATTGTTTAAATGCCACTGTGGGTGCTGTTATTAGTCTAATCTAGTCTTTCACTATGAGAGTAATAGGAAGGGAATTGTATATTCCTGGAGGGGAGGGGAATCTATTTTTGATGAAGGCCTTACTGTCCGAAAGCTTTATTTGTGACAGTCTTTTTTTGTGCCTATCTGCGATTCAGCATTTCCGCTATATGGTGAGTAGCAACTTCCCTTTTCATAATATTGTTACACTACATCGTGGATTTTCCATTGTTTGAGTTCTGCAGTTCAGATATTTCAAAACCTCTATGCTGCTCTTTAATGGGTTAATAAAACTTGTGACTGTGTGCCGCCATTCTTTATATTTGGTCAACATCCCATGACAGTCCTCTCTGCTATATTTGAGTAATATTCTAGGGTGGGTCACACAAGTCTTTTGAAAGCAACCTCCTTTTGTCAAGTGACTGCATTTTCTTCAGTATCCTACCAATTAACTGAAGTCTGTCACCTGCTTTATCTATGAGTGAGCCTATGATCTTTTCAGTCCACATCCACACCAAACTGTTACACCCCACTATTTGTATGAGTTGACAGTTTTCAATTGTGACTCACTGATATCGCAATCACAATATACTACATTTTAGTGCCTTGTGAAATGCACAATTTACATTTCTGAACACCTAAAGCAAGCTGCCAATCTGTGCACCACCTGAAATTTCATAAAATCTAAATGAATATTTGTGCAGTTTTTGTCAGACAGTACACCATTGTGCATAATTGCATCATCTGCAAAATGTCTGAGATTACATAAACAGCCAGTGTCCCAACACACAACCCTGGGAAGTATCTGAATTTAATACTACATCTGTCGATGAGTCCCCACCAAAGATAACGTACTGTGTCTTTTCTACCAAGAAATCCTCAATCCAGTCACAAATATCTCTACTCCAAATAATCATATTTTCATTCATGTGTTGGGGTGGCACTGCATCAAATTCTTTTCTGAAATCAAGAAATACTGTACTGCATTTACTTGTTTGCTTTGATACATGGCTTTTGGGATGTCATGTGCAAATTGAGGTTCACCTGACCAGTGTTTTCAGGATCAGTGGTAGTTGGAATGCAGAAGGTCATTTTACTTGATAGCTAATAATATCTGAGCTTGGGATATGTTCTAAGGTTCCACAACAGATGGATATCAAACACGTGGGACTATAATTTTGTGGATTATTTTTGCTGCCATTCTTGTAGAATGATGTGACCTGTGTTTTTTTTCCAACTGATGGGCTAGGGACTTTCTTTTTGTTTGAGAGATCTATCGGTCCTTTTTCAGATTTTCAACATTTCTGTATTTTCTTTGCTTTTAACTTTCAGTGTCATCTATGAGTATTAGGATAAAACTTTAGAATCACTGACAGCTTTTGGGAGGTTTTATGAGAGATCTTTCAATAAAATGTTGCTACAATGGTGATCAAAGGCTTCACGCACTGCCCTTTTGAAACCCAAACAAATTTCATTTACATGTTATTGTATCCATGCTGGATCGTTGAACTGTACAGCTGTTAAGGATTGTGATGAAGAATGTAACCACCTGTAAATACTTATAGAATGCTTTAATTTAACTCCGTAACCTGTTTTGGGCTACCCTTCCCATCCTCAGATGGCTAATATTTCCAATTACATTAATGTTTTCATCAGCAGCATGTCATTCACTCCTGCACAACACAAGACTATTTTAATGTTTAGTGCCACTTTACATGTTGTTTGGATAGCAAAACCATACTAATGTGCCAGCATCTGATAAAATGAAACAGTTGTATTCACTTACATATGTTTCTATGGGTGACACTCCGTCTTGCTTTGGCCCTTATGCTTTCTTGTACAATGTTCCAACTGTTGCAGTGCAAACAGCACACATATTCTACAAAAATCACTGTGCCAAATTAATATATATGGTAACATTAGCCATTTGAAGATGAGAATGTCAGTGTGAAACTGGTTATAGTGTTAAAATAAACCTTTCTATAAGTATTTGTGTCTGATTTCCTCCTTCATCACCAGTGATTTCATTTAGCTTTTCTCCATATACAGCACTATGTTTTATTGTGCAGTAGCTGCTACTTCTATTCCTGTACACCACATAATGCATCTTACATCTTGAACTGTTTGACTAGATGATATATCTATCCAGTTTTTGGTCAAGCATCTGAAGTTCAGCCACAGTTCCTCTACATGCTTCAACCCAGAGCCAGATGTTTCAAGTTCCACATTGGGATACGATACTACTACCTATATTTTGTTTGCTGAATTTGTAAATTTCTCTACTTGTTTTTGTTGCTCTTTGTAATTTGGTAATCACTGCTGAAACAACTGCATGATGAATGGTACCTGTTTCAATATGGACATCCTCAATGAGGATTGGATCTATTTGTTGCCATTAGAGCCAATATTTTCTCTCATGAGGGGGCTTCCGAATTATCTGTTCTAAGTACTTTTCAGAGAAGGTATTTAGTATTTTTCTGGAAGGTGTCTTGTGACATTCACCACTTACAAAACTGTAAATTCATTCTGAAGGTCAAGCTTCCTGCTGAGGGTACTTAACTCTGATCTCAAAGCAAAGCAAATAAATGTGTATCCAACAGACGTATTTCCATCTCATTATGCACATTGGGATGTAAAATTAAAGAAAGAATTGAATAAATAATACTTCAGAGGCAATCAATGTGCTTCACAGCTTACTCTGTTTCTACACCATGGACCACGGAATTATATTTATATTTATGGTATTTTTCCCTGGATGTATACAAAGAAGGGCAACACAAATGAGTAAAAGTTTGTGTACCCCACAGGATAGAGTCATGGAAGTGCTAATAAACCAGAACTGATAGATTCTTGAAGATAGATGCCAACTACCCCATGAAAATCAACTTACAAAGTTTCAAGGACCAGTATTAAGTGGTTAATCTAGGAATACATTACAGCTTCTCACATATCATTTCCTTAGGAACAGTGAAGAAAAGAGTAAACAAACTGCAACAAAAATAGTCACTTAAGCAGTCATTCTTCTTGTGCTCCATATGTGAATACAATGGGAAGAAACCCTAATATGTGGTCAAAATGGGAAGTACCTTCTCCCATGCAATTCACAGTGGTTTGCAGAACCTGGATGTGGATGTAGTACTGAGTCAGCCATGATGGAGCTAACAAAAACGCTTACATTGTGCACTAAATAAAGATTGTGTACTGCTATATTTAGAGTTATCCAAGGATTTGATAATATTAAACATAAAATTTTACAAATAATTCAGAATCATTAGGAATAAGAGTAGCAGCAAATGAATGGTTCCAACCACAAAACACGGTACAAACAGTAGAGTTGGCATAGGTCTGTAATAAAGTGAAAATTTTAATAACACTTCGATCAGAACCAAAACACTTTACTAAATGTTTCTCAAGGTAGCAACTTAGGGTCATTACTGTTATTGATATAAATCAGTCACTTTCCAGATAAAGATGGGCTCATGGGAAAAAAATTTCTTTGACAATGACAGCAACATTGTTATTACATATAAAACTACAGAACTCCTGACAGAGAAAGCCTCTTGGCCTGACAGATTTGGACATTCACAGAGGTGGCGTTACTGCTAGTTGTGATCTCCAGTGGATATGGCTGCCAAGGAGGGGAAGAAAAAGTGTGCACTCTGTATACATACTGGAGACATCTCAGACGTGGAACAGGGGGCAGCCAACTGCAAGTGGTGGCTCATGTTGGCACTGATGATGTGCATCACTTTGAATCTGAAGAGATTCTCTCTGGTTTCTGGCAGCTATATGAAGTGGTAAAGACTGCCACTCTTGCTTTACAGATGAAGGTAGAGTTTGCCACCAGTAGTATCATGGACAGGACCAACTGCGGACCTTTGGTACAGAGCCAAGTGGAGGGTCTGAATCAGAGGCTCAAGCAGTTCTGCAAATGTGTTGGCTGCAGATTCCTTCATTTGGACCATCAGGTGGTGGGGTTTTGGGTTACATTTAACGCATCAGGCTTCCATTAAACACAGGAGTTGACTACACATGGAGTGGGCACTGGGTATTGTGGACAGAGTTGTTTTTTTAGGTTAGAGTGCCTTGAAAAAGTACAACAGCAATTCGGTCTCAAAGGATGCATGGTAATCACAGGTTGAGGACAGGCCTAGGAACAATCAGTATTATAGCTGTAAACTGCCATAGCTGTATTCCATAGCTGGGTTGGGAAAGAACCAGAGCTTCAAGTACTAATAAAAAGCACTGAAGCCCAAATAGTTACAGGTTCCGAAAGCTGGCTAAAGCGAAGTTTAAGTTCAGTCAATTAAATACAGTTGTTGGTTGTGTGTTTGTTGCTGTTAGAAGTAGTTTACCTTGTAGTGTAATTGACAGTTCCTGTGTGTTAGTGTTGGTAGAGGTTAAACTTGACATCTGGAATAAATTAATAAATAGTCCCTTTTACAGACCCCAAACACCCAGATGATAGAGTTGCTGAAAGGTTCAAAGAAAGCTTGAGTCTCATTTCAAATAGGTATCCCACTCATACAACTTTAGTTGGTAGTGACATCAACCTATCTTTGATATATTGGCAAAAATACATGTTTGAGGTTGGTGGTAAGCAAAAAACATTGTCAGAAATTATACTAAATGTTTCCTGTGAAAATATTTTTGAGCAATTTGTTCAGGAGTCCACTTAAAGTGTAAGTGGCTGCAAAAGTATATGTGACATCTTAGCAACAAATAATCCTTTGCAAGCAGGTCGCATCTTGATGAACACAAGGCTTACTAACCACAAGGTGGTTGTAGTCAGATTGAATACTACAACATCAAAATCCACGAAAAACAAACATAAAACATACCTATTTCAAAACGCAATTAAAAAATTGGTTGATATCTTTCTAAGAAACAGTCTCCACTCCTTCCAAACTAACTACGAAGAGTGTCTCTACTCCTTACAAACTAACTATGTAAGTGTGGACCAGATGTGGCTTAAATTCAAAGAAATTGTATTGATACCAACTGAGAGATTTTTACCAAATAAATTAACAAGAGATGGAACTGACAATGGTACACAAAACAGGTCAGAACACTATTGCACAATGAATGGAAAAAGTATACCAAAATTAAGAAGCATATTATCTAAAACTCGTGATGCTTTAAATAAGTTCAAAATTTAGTGTGGACTCCAATTCAAGATGCTTTTAATAGTATCCACAAAAAACTGGCAGAAAATACAAAAAGATTCTGGTCATATGTAAAGTACACAGGTGGCAAGACACGATCAATACCTTTGCTGCTTGATAGCATTGGTAATGTTACCAATGACAGTGCCACTAAAGCAGAGTTTACTTTCACCAATGAAGGGGAAGTAAATATTCCAGAATTCAAATCAAGAACAACTGCAATGTGAGTTGAATGATTAATTTATAAGTAGATATTATGAAAAGGAAAGTTGCTACTCGCCATATAGCGGAGATGCTGAGTCGCAGATAGGCACAACAAAAAGACTGTCACAAATAATGCTTTTGGCCAGTAAGGCCATCGTCAAACATAGACGGCAGACACACACAAACACACACACACACACACACATCCACGCACGCACGCAACTCACACACACGACTGCAGTCTCAGGCAACTGTAGCCACACTGTTGGCAGCAGCACCAGTGCATCATGGGAGTGGCGGCTGGGTGGGGGTAAGGAGGAGGCTGGGGCGGGGAGGGATAGTAGGGTAGGAGTGGCGGAGAGTGAAGTGCTGCAGGATAGACAGAGGGCAAGGGAGAGGTGGGGGGGGGGGGGGGGGGGGGTAGCGGAAAAGGAGAGAAGTAAAAAGGCTGGGTGCAATGGGTGGATAGTGGGCTGTGTAGTGCTGGAATGGGAACAGGAAAGGGGCTGTATGGGTGAGGACAATGATTAATGAAGGCTGGGGCCAGGAGGGTTATGGGAATGTAGGACGTATTGCGGGGAAAGTTCCCACCTAAGCAATTCAGAAAAGCTGATGTTGGTGGGAAGGATCCATATGGCACAGGCTATGAAGCAGTCACTGAAATGAAAGATGTCATGATGTCATGTTTGGCAGTGTGTTCAGCAACAGGGTGGTTCACTTGTATCTTAGCCACACTTGCTGCTTATAGTGTGGGTACAGTTGCCTGAGACTGCAGATGTGTGTGTGTGTGTGTGTGTGTGTAAATCTATTTTTGACAAAGGCCTTACTGGCAGAAAGCTTTATTTGTGACAGTCTTTTTGTTGTGCCTATCTGTGACATTGCATCTCCACTTCATGGTGAGTAGCAACTTTCCTTTTTATAATATTTTTACACTCCAGCCTGGTGTTTCCATTATAAGTAGATATCCTTGCCTAGTGAAGTAACTTAAATCACCTAACAAAGGCAAGTCTTCTGGGCCAGATTGTTTACCAATTAGGTTCCTTTCAGAGAATGCTGATATAGGAGATCCACACAAAGCAATCATAAAAAACTGCTCATTCGATGAAAGCTCTACACCTGGAAAGTTGCACAGGTCACGCAAACACTCAAGAAAGGAAGTAGGAGTAACCTGCTGAATTACAGATCCATATCACTGACATCAATTTGCTCTATGTACTATCTAGAAGAAAATGATCTATTGACACGTAGCAAGAAATGATTCAGAAAATATCATTCTTGTGAAACAGACACAAAGTAATGAATCCTGTTGACAGGCGATCTTAAACTGATTCCATATTTCTAGATTTCCAGAAGGGTATTGATGCTGCTCCTCACAAGCAACTTCTAATCAAATTACCTGCCTATGGAGTATCATTTCAACTGTGCAACTGGAATTGTGATTTCTTGTCAGAAAGGTCACAGTACTTAGTAACTGATGGAAAGTCATTGAGTATGACAGAAGTTGTATCTGTCATTTCCAAAGGAAATTTCTAAGAAATCCATGTGATTTAGGAGACAATATGAGCAGCCCAGATGTCATTTAACACCAAGGCATCAGGAGATCAAAACCAACTGCGAAATGTGATTCTTCAGTTTCTCCCAGCATATTTGTTACTCAAACAGTCTATGAGTGTACTGCCGGACCACGGGGTCCAACAAGCACAATATTTCAGTGATCAGACCTATCGCCATGTCAGGTGCTCTGAGACTGCTATCTTACCTGCTGACAAAGTTAATGCTACTGTTGTTCTCTCCCACAAGATCAACGCTGACTCCACCAAGAAAGTAGAGAACAAGATCAAGGCACTTCTGAAGGAATCTGAGTTACCAGAGGGGTCCTCAGGAAATTGGCACCACAAAGACCAGTACCACCAAGATTTTGTGGCCTCCCAAAGTCCTCAAAGATGGTATGCAGTTATGTTCCATTGTTGACAAAATACCTGATAGACATACTAAGTGGGTGAATGCCCACATCAAACCCAAAATTATATGGATTTTGTGAAATATCTCAACAATTTCAGGTCGAAGAACTCAGATATCATGGTGAATTTTGATGTTGTTTCACTAGGATGTCTGTACGTGAGTCACTAGAACTCACTGGTAGGAAATTTGAGATAAGACCACCAGCCTTTTCATGCGTGTCCTCACCTCCGCATATTTTCTATTTAATGGAGATACTAAGAGCAAAAGGTAGGAGCCACAATGGGCAACCCACTCTCAGCAGTGGTTGTGAATTTGCAAATGGATGACTTTAAGGAAGAGGCTCTGATGGCATCCAAATGGAAACTGATCTGCCTTTTCCTTTATGTGGGTGACTTGTTCATCATCTGGCCTCATGGAAGGGACAAACTTCTTGATTTCTTGGTATATATGAACTCCATACATCCCAACATCAAATTCACTATGGAGATCAAAGTAGAGGGGGACTACCAATCCTGGAAATATGGTGGTCAAGAGAACAGCTGATTGCACCCTGGGCCATAGTGTCTATTACAAGAAAATGCACACTAAGCTGAGTACTAAAAACATTAGTACACAAGGCGCCACACCATCCCAGATGCAAAGTGTCTGCCACAGTTAATGGAACGTCTCAGAACTGTGTTTCAATAAAAAGGATACTCAGGGTGGCACATTAAGAGCGTTCTTTGCCCCACCACTACAGTACAACCTGTGGGGACAGATGAAATCACAGATGAGTGCATACTGAATAAGCTCCATGTAAGAACTGTCTCCTGCCAGTCCAATAAAAAAAATCATTACTGGGCAGTGTCAAATATGACCTTGGTTTATGGAAGGCCAGGCTGTATCAGATTCCATGCCAATGTTGCAAGACATATACTGGACAAGCAGTGCACACCATTGATGATCAATACCAAGAACAGCAGCAGCACACTACTAATTTACCCCCCCTCCCCATCAAATCAGCGGTCACTGAGCACTGTTTGCCAGAGAATCATGCGATGGAACACATACGTATCAGGATTTTAAAGCAGACATACAAATACTGGTACACTGTCATGACAGAAGCCATCAAAATTAGTACTGGAGATAATCTTATCAATTGGGACTGTGCCTATAATCTCAGCAAGGCTTGGAAACCAGTACTGATTCTAATGAAAAAGACACTCAGCAAACACGATATAGTTCACTACCATAGAGGCTTACACACATGTCTATGCAGCAACTGCCAATGTGCGCCGTCAGATGTGAACCACTGAGGCAATGGATTGCCGTAGGAGGGGATATAAGTCAGCTGCCTACCATCAGGAGTTCAGATCCTCAACAAACCTGGCAACGGTGACATGGCTGCCTGCTGAAATAATGTGCCTGCTGGACACTATGGACCACCAGTACACTTGTGAAGCATTTGCAATATGATTTAGACAACATATTTGTACGGTGCAAAAAGCAGCAGTTGGCTCCAAATAGTGAAAAGTTTAAAATCATACAGATGAGTACAAAAAGAATTTGATTATATTTGACTTATATGATATATCACACAAATTTAAAGGCTGAAAGTTCATCTAAATACCCAGGGATTGCAACTATGAACAACTTAAACTGGAACGTTCACAAAGATCATGTTGTAGGGAAGGTGAGCCAAAGATTGTTTTGTAGGCAGAACACTTAGATGATGCAACAGGTCTACTAAAGAGACTGCCTACACTATGCTTGTCCCTCCTCTTCAGGAATAACACTGCATGGTATGGGATCCTTAACAGATAAGGCTGCTGGAGAACACTGAAAAAGTTCAAAGAAGGGTTCACTCCAGTAATAAAATGAAACTAAAGAACCAACCATGTGAAGCAGGGGATTAGGGCAGTGACAAATAAATACATGATATGAAAACATCACCATCCGAAAACAAATATTATCCACAAACTCAAACAAAAAATTATCAGCATATGGCACAATGCTAAAAGTACGTAAACCACAGGACTTGTACATTTCCCTTAACCTATATAGCTCAAACAAAGCTCTTGATATCAAAAAACCAACATAGGCAAATCCAAAACACAGTATCGCAAATTTCTCTTCACCTATAAATCTCAAACGAAGCCATCAATACCTAGATCCCAAACAGAAATTGAAAGTCCTGGTATTGTAAATTTCACACAACGTACATTGCTCAAATGAAGCCAATGATATCACACCCCTCCTCCTCATACACAATTTGAAAATCCAAAATCCCTAAATTCCTCTGCCCAACTAAAATACAAGCAAAAAAACTATACAGCAAAACAAACAAGTCATAAACAACACTTTAAAAACCAAATAAAACAAAAAAATTACAAGCAAGTTAGCTATCTTCCTCCACCCCCCCCCCCCCAGCACACACACACACACACACACACACACACACACACACACACACACACACACACACACACACACAAGACTCTTCAATCTCCACTACCATCCCAAGTTCCCCTTATACTTCACATACTCATTATAAGCTTCCCTACAAAAAATAAAATCAATCCAACACACTTTGTGCATTCACTCTTGCCTTATTGGCACAAAAATGTAAAGATGAACAATAACAAAAATAATATGTAAGAGAAAATCGCTCAAACCAGGTCCTCATCAAACAGTTTTGCAAATATTGTCATGGTGACACCGCCACACATACAGGACCCTGGTTTGAGAAGTTGGGACTCTAGTAAACTTCCTCATAGCACACAACTTTTTACGCAGTCAGCAATCACGTAAAACTCCTGAAAAAACCTTATAGTTGTTGTCATATCACCACCCAGAGCAAGCCAGAGCGAATAACTAATAAATTTTTCAATTATATCCATAGCTAGCAAAATCAAAAATTGTATTGCATTTCAGTAAAAACATGACAATTATAACTAAGACAAACAAGAATGCATAAATACCAGAAACAAACACATTCTTCCAACAACAACTTCACAGAATGATTACACAAAGTCAAATGATCACATACCACATGTAACACAAAAACTTCACACATGAACATCCACTACAAGAGTGCACCAACAATTACAACAAGTCATCTACAAACATGACCTGACTCAAAACACTGCACCACAATAACGTCATACAACACAACACACTTATGTCATGGGTCACACAGATGGGTGGAATCTGGCATTTCCCCTGACCCCACCTTTTATATATTACCGCGAAAGAGGGGGCAGAGTGTCACAGATGTGATACAAGAGTTACGGGTGGCAATCATTAGAAAGAAAAGCATTTTTTACTGCAGCAAGATCTTTTCATGAAATTTCAATCACCATCTTCCTCTTCTGAATGTGAAAATATTTTACTGGTGGCCACCTACATAGGGAGAAATGATCATCGCAATAAAAGTGAGACAAATCGAAGCTGGCACATAAAGATTTAAGTGTTCATTTTTTCCATGCTCTTCAAGAGTGGAGCAGAGAACTAGTCTGAAGGTGATTCAATAAACCCTCTACTCGGCACTTAAGTAAGAATTACTGTGTAGTCATGTAGATGTAGACACTTTGAGGGATGTTTACTTCTAGTCAGCCATTAACTAATGTTGAACATAAATAAAATAAAAGTGCACGAATTCCAGTTTGAAGATGGGGAATTAATAATGCCACGTGTAGATGTTAATTCCATTGACTGTAACAAACACAAAAATTTTAGCCATAACCATTCACTGTCAGCTGAACTGGATTGAGCACACAAAGGTACTAACAAAAGACTGTCATGAGCATGTTATGCCTTTAGAGCTTTGTCATCAGTGGCTAATAAGAGATGCCCAGGCTCATTCTTTAGCTACGGCTTCTTTTTGGGGAATAACATGCACAAAATACAATGGCAATATTCTACCTATACAAGCCGGCAATAAGAATGACAGAAAACAATAACTGAGGTTACTGTAAAACTCTGTTTAAAGAGCTGGGATTTTAACTGCCTTGTCTGAGTACATCTGCCAATCCATTACACATATAAAGGAAAAAATATGTATGTTAGTATTAGACTATCAGCACTATTCAGGATCATCAAAAAAGAACCTGATTTTAACACATACTGAGGAAAATTACACAAAAAACTTAAAACTATATAGACTACCAGCACATCAAACTGCAACCTCACCACCCTACAACAAATTACCCACAACAGTGAAAGGGGTAACTAGCACTAACATGTTTTATCTCGAAAATAATATAAACTATAAAATAATATTCAAAAGTAACAGGGGTTGGTAAAATGAAAATATGTCGGTTATTCTATAATATACTTTCAGAATGTAATGCATATTACTGGAAAATTGTAAACAAAGATCTGTGATGAAAAATGGTAGCTGCCTCTTGTCTTTCGGAGCTCAACACTGCTGTCATTAAAGAGAGATGCTTACTCAATTTTCCAAACAGATAAATAGGAATGAAATGAGAATGTAAGGGAGAGGCTGGTGTATACTCATCAGCCTTTCAGCCAAATGGACGTATTGTATGTGCAAACAAAGTTGATACTCGGCACGGAGGCTGATTGGAGCGACTGCAAAGGCATTTCCCATTTACAACCGCTCCCATCAGCCAGCACACCGAGTGTCAACTTTGTTTGCACGCTTAATATGTAGGCCTATAATGTTTCCAATGAGTGTAATGTGTGCATGACTTAGAGATAAAAAAAAAGTACAATTAGTTTTGAAATCTGTAACTAACATCATGCCTGCATGTTTTTTAACATTTAATTATAATTTATTGTTGTCTTTTATCTATTAGTTCATCCTGGAATTATTTTACAATGACACAGGATTTGTGTCAAAATGCAATGAAAATAAATAGTTCCAAAATATATACACAAAGAGGATAGGATAGGTAGTCAGCTGTGAATTTGTCAAAGGAACCATCCTGGCATTTGCCTGAAATGATATAGAAATACCAAATTTAGGATGTTCAGATGGAGCAGACTCGATCCTCCAGAGCATGAAGTCAATATTTTTAACAATTACACAGGCTGCTGGTTGGTCCATAATGTGCGTGTTTTCTTGATCACACACAATTTGCAATTAATAAGTATACTATAATTGTAAAATTATCTATAGATGAATAAAGAACTAACTACCATAACCAGCTAACTAAGATATCATTTGAAAATAAACACTGAATATATGGTCACAACACTAAAGAGGATATGACACAAGCAAAATTGTAGGATGAAATTCATTATGTGGGCACACCAGTACCAGAAGCATAAATTATTCAAATAAGCTGTGTTAGCTGATTATTTTCCCACAGACATACATTGCTTATAGCGAATCGTTACAAACATAAACTTTGAAGCCGTCTTCAAAAATATCTTTCCTCTTATTTCAGCAATGGGCATGGTAATTCTTCAAATATATTTTTCTAAGGGGACATTTGCATCTTGAATTTTTATATGAAGGTTCGGGTTCGGGCTACTATACCTGTTGCATACTGGACACATGAAAAATCTGCTTCTAGAATCATTGTTGCCGGTGTCTTGCATATGAGAGCTTTTCCCTATAACGTCATTTTCTGTTTTGCAGCAGGGCTCATCTTTTTGCTTTCGGCGTAATGTTTTACAGGCTTTGACATTCTCTTTTGGGCTGTCGATATTCTCTGCCACTACACCCTCATTCCCAGTCCCATCCCCGTCCTGAAAGTTAGAGGGTGTTTCATGGTTTGTTGAATCTGCTTCGTTCACATTATGAAGAGATGTTAGGTTCTGAATGTCTTTTGTTGAGTAATCAATTTCACAAAATGATAAGACGACGGACTCGTTGGTTCTAGTGGTATCAGTCTTCCCTTCTTCATTGCTGCTACACGTTTCAATCCTAACACCATTTAAATTTTGAGGCGATGTTACTGCAGGTTGACTGTATGGTCCAAGGGCCTGCTCCTGAATCACCAACTGCAAATACAAATTAGAACTCAGATACAGAAATAATCGTGTGCTTTCTCGTGTAATGAACCTTTCTCACCTGCAATTCGTTTATAAGCTCGTTGACAATAGGCTTAAAAAGATTACTAGCAGGTTCCAAAACGCCGACTTTCAGTTTGTAATTAAAAATGAGCGCTTCAAATACACCAAGCTGTGCAACCTGAAAAGGCACATAATGTTGCCGTGGTAATCATATAATTAAAATATTGTATTTAATTAAGTTTTTAGTGATAATGATTTACCTTGTGTAGAAATAGTTCTAGGTTAATAAATGTTTTGCCAATAAGACTATCGGCAGCCATACTACGGATACATTGACAGTTGAGTGTACTGACGCGTCGAGTCACTAGCGGTATTTACAAACGACTTCGGACTAGTATTTCACAGTCCCTTGACGAAAGAAGCTTGTGTTAGAAAAAAAGGACAAAACTTATTTAGGGGATAAAAGGAAATGGAAAGAAAGTGCAGAAATTACCCGAACAGTCATACTTTTGCACGTACATTTAACGACTTTTGATGAATAGGCGCTGCACTTCAGAATGAAAGCAAAATTGCATGAACCCGTAACTGAAACCATATGGTATTCATTAAGAAGTTGTACACTGTTTTTGCAGGTAACAAGCAATTAGTACATTTGATCTAATCCGATCCGTACTAATTAATTTAATGCGAATAGATTGTACTAGCTTTGCGAGTCGTGGAGAATAAATTAGTGAAACTTTAGTATGATTACAATGTTGATGCGTTTTTACTGCGGTCATTCTAACTACTTACGAATGTCAGTATGTGTTTGCTAAATATATACACTAGATGTAAACATTATATGACATTACTGGATTTTTTTCATATTAGGTAAGAGGTACTTCAATTGCATCCAGTTTTCTTCCTCCACTTTGCAATTTATAATTGAGCCTTGTTAGAATAAGGTTGTCTCACTGAAAGGCTCTATCAGTAGGAAGCAAGCCTATAATCACTGTATGTTTGTCATTGTATAAACGAGCAGTAGTAATAATGTTTGAAGTAGATAATGGCCTATCTTACATATCAGTAGGCCTATTATAGATATCTTCAAAGACCTCACAATTCTTTCTGAGTTAACAGTGCACTTGCCTTTTTAATGCTATTTGTGTCTACTTCTAAATACTGTTTTAAGATGAGCAATAATTTACGCAATCACCATACAATACTCAAAACAAGTTCTGTGTAGAATATAAATGTTTGACTAGGGTTAGAGTGAGGAACTGTAAGCTACTGGAAAGAGATCTTTTTAACAGGCTACTGACAGACATTACATGACAAAGTGGGTATTCTTGCAAATTCAAAGGAAAATTAAACAAGTATCGTTCTAGTCATTTTTACTACTTGGCATTTTGTTTTGTTATTTATTTATACATTATTTGGCCTGTATTTGTGACAAGTTGCCATAATGTTGAACTTCTTCGTAAGTTTACACCACACATTATCTTTGTAGGACATTTATGTGCAATTAATAGTATTTGCCTATGTGTGTGGACTATATCCAGAAAAGTTTTTCATGTGGCATTAATGAGGAAAAGTATGCAAAGTAAGTTAAATTTCTGATGCTGTCTTCAACAAAATCATCAATCTGAAATAGAGCAAATGTTATAGGATATTTCAGGAAGAATGTTAAATACCGGTATCTTAGGAGATGGTAGTGTAGACAACTTGCAGTAAAAAATGCCATATAGTATGTGCCAATTTTTATTGAGTACAGACATACAGCTGAGTTCAACGCATTTTCATATCGTGTGTTATTACACTGGTTGGTATTGTTGCTATGGGCATATTTATCGAATGTCAGGGTATTCATGTTGTGAAGTTGTGCTCTTAATTTACATTGAAGATTTCATTGTAATTTGTTGGCCAAGTCAACTGTACTGTAGCATATAAACATGCCACACGTATTTACACATGCTGAGTATGGTGATATGGTATTCGCGTATGGGTTTTGTAATGGAAATGCTGCTGCTGCTTGTCGAGAATACGGTATATGATTTTTTAACTACAGACTACCAGATTAAACAGTGTTTACTTGGGTGTTCAATACATTGCTTGACACTGGGACACTGCCCAGAAGTCATATTGCATCTGAACTTATAAACGAACAGACTGTGGATGAAGTAGAAGACATTATTCAGTTGGTACAATGTAGTCCTTCAACAAGCGCACATAGAATTTCTGCACATATCTGTGTTCCACATACAAGAGTATGGTGGACATTACGTATGCACAAGTTCCATCCATACAATTTACAGCTCATTCAATATTTTCGAGCAGGAGATGAAGATAGATGACTGGGATTTTGTCATCAAATACTTGAAAATTGGCAGGTAGTCCCATTTCTACTCTTCACTGATGAAGGCACTTTCACTTGTGACGGCATCAGTAACACTCGTAATTCACATCAGTGGTCTGAAGAAAATCAATGTGCCATTGTGGAGACATAATTTCAAGAACATGTCTCTGTAAATGTGTGGTGTTGTTTGATAGACAATGTTGTTGATTGGGCCTGTTGGGTTGCCACATTGTCTTACAGAGCTTGTTATCTACACTTTCTTGAAAATGAGCTTCCAGCATTATTGGAAGAGATTCCTTTGGCTAGAAGAATATGTATGTTCATCCAGCATGACAGGGCTCCTGTATATCATCTAAACCTAATATTCCCAGGAAAATGGGTCGCTAGATATGGGCATGTTGCTTGGCCACTGAGATCCCTGGACCTTACCTTTTTGGATTTTTGCCTGTGGGGATGGCAAAGTTTACAAAGAGCCGATTTGATCATCCAGATAATGAGTAGCACAACCCTCACAAAGGAACACAAAAATGTCCTCAGAAGTGCTACGCATGGCGTTATCAAGAGAAGCCAAAAGTGCGTTGAAGTTGGCAGTGGAATTTTTGAAAATCAACTGTGTACATCATTTGCCTTTGTTTTGAGTTTGTTTGGGTTACATACTCAGTAAAAATTGGACACATGTTACATGGCATTTTTTTTTTTTTATTGCAATTCGTCTATACTACCACCTCCTAAAATAATTGCTGTTCTTCATGAATCACCCTGTATAAGTGATTCATTGTCTGAGGCTCAGAAAGTTCTGGTTGTAATTTATGAATTATTTAAGAATAAAGGAGATGACTCACCAAAAGGCAGAAGTGCTGCGCCGTCGATACATACACAAACAAAAGGTTCGGAGCTTGGCTAGCATACAAAATGCACTTCCTTTTTCTACCTGTAGGAAGAACATGCACAGAAAGACACACACAAGCATTCACTCACATGCACACACCTGTCTCTGTACATTGTGCTCAGTTGACTGCCAGCTCTTTATTGGCCCATAGTGAATGTACTGGGGTGAGATGGGGGTGGCCTTTGGTGGGATGGGATGCGGGATGGAGAGAGGTGTGAGCAGGTAGTGGGTTGGGAGAAGTGTCTAGGGTCTCAGGGGAGAATGGGGTGCTATCTGTGGGCTAGCTAGGGAAGCCTGTGTGGGGACTGGAGTAATTGGTGCTGGGTGGATGGATTGGTCAGGGCTTGCATCTGGATATTCCACAGGGGTATGATCCCTGTGGCAGGGGATCGGGGGTGGGAGTGGTATAGGGATGGACTAGAATGTTGTGGAGGTTGGTTGGGTGGGCAGCAGAACACCACTTTGGGAGGGGTTGGAAGTGTCTCGGATAGGATGTCCCTAATTTTTAGATAATCAAAGCCCTGATGAAGGATGCCGTTCAGTCTTTCTAGTCTGGGGTAGTATTGGGCGACAAGAGGGGGGGGGGGGAGGAGGTGCTCCTTTGTGGTTGGTTCTTGGGATGGATGTGAGGATCAGGTGTATGTGAGGATATGGCATGGGAAATACGTATGTGAATTAGGCCTGGAGGGTGTTGCCTCTCTGCAAAGGCCTTTGTGAGGCCTTCAGCATACTGGGCAAGGAGGTCTCATCACCATTACTGCAGATGCATTTACCACAGGTGGCCAGGCTGTATGGGAGAAATTTTTTGGTGTGGAAGGGGTGGCAGCTGTCACAGTGCATGTCCTGTTGGTGATTGGCGGGTTTGATGTGGACCAAGATGTGGATAGAGCCATCTGAGAGGAAGAGATTGACATCTAGGAAGGTAGCACGATGGATGGAGGAGGACAAGGCGAAGTGGATGGGAGAGGAGGTGGTGAAGTTGTGGAGGAATGAGGTTAAGGTGTCCTGGCTTTGGATACAGATTATAAAGACGTCATCAATAAACTTGAACCAGGCTAGGGGTTTGCTGTTTTAAGAAGCTAGGAATGTATCCTCGCAGGTGCCCTTGGCTGTGCCACAAATTTGTTTGTATACCTTTCCTTCAAAGGGGAAGTAATTGTGGGTTAGGATGTGTGTGTGTGTGTGTGTGTGTGTGTGTGTGTGTGTGTGTGTGTGTGTGTGTGTGTGTGTGTGTGTGTGTGTGAGAGAGAGCGCGTGCATTGCATTCTGAAAGCTAGCCAAGCTTCGTACCTTTTGTTTGTGTGGCTATTGATGACAAAAGGAAGTGCATTCTCAAAAAGCTAGCCAAGCTTCGTACCTTTTGTTTGTGTGGCTATTGATGACACAGTCCTTCTGCCTTTCAATGGGTCATCTCCTTTATTCTTAATTAATTTGTGATTTTCAACCAGAACTTTCTGTACGTTATTATACTGCTTAGGGGCTGGCTTCCATCCAAACTTCACGTTGTTCATCCTTCATTACTGTCTCCTTCATTTAGCTCCCCTCTATTGTCTATTTCTTTCTCTCTCACTCTGTAATGGCCATGGCACACCCTTTAGTATTGGCTGCGTTCATTATGACAGCTGCACGTGTACCTCCACCAGCCATGCGACCCCTAGTAACAGCATAACACAGTTTTAGCAACTCAAAATCCTTCCCTCCCTCACAGATCACTCCCAGTTTGCCTGTTCTTGTTTTCTTTCCATGAGATTGGATGTGTTGGTCAGCCAGGTCATGCACCATTGATCTAATCACGTGACAGTCAGAAGGAGCAATGTCTGGAGAATATGACAGGTGGGGTAGGACTTTTAACGTTTCCAAGAGCGTTTTGACCTCTTTTGCAACGTGGAGTCAAGAATTGTTGTGCCGCAAAATCACTTGATGGTGCCTCTCGCTGTATTTCGGCCATTTGTCTTTTAATGCTCTGCTCAAACACATTAATTGCATTTGATAACGAGCACCTGTGATTGTTTCACTTGGTTTTAACACCTCATAGTACATGACACCGGGCTGATCCCACCAAGTGCAGAGAATGATCTTGGAGCCATGAATATTCAGTTTGGCTGTCAACGTGGAAGCATGTCCAGTATGTCCCCACGATTTTTTGCGTTTATGGTTATCGTAATGAACCCATTTTTCGGCCCCCGTCACAATGTGATGCAGAAATCCCTTCCGTATTTGCCTTTGAAGCAACTGTTCACAAACACCGTTCAACGTCTCTTGGTTTCAGCTCACATAGGATCCAAATTCCTTCTTTCTGAGTCATGTCCATAGCCTTGAGACACTTTGAAATGGCTTGCTGTGTCACTCCCATTAATCGTGCCAATTCTTCTTGAGTTCGACGCGAGTCTTCACTCAGCAATGTCTCCAATTCTGCATTTTCAAAAACATTCTCTCTTCCACCACTATGCCAGTCTAACATGTTAAAATCACCGTTCTTGAAGCTGACACGTTCTTTCACTAATAGCATCCTTACCATGCGTACTTGAGAGCATTTGATGAGACTCAGCTGCTGTGTTCTTCATATTGAAACAAAACAGTAGCACCTCCTGCAAATGATGAGAATTAGGCTTGTAAACTGTCATTTTCAATTAAGAACAACTTTATGATGCAGGCACAAATCGACTAATGTTTGAATGTGGTTATGTTGACTGAGGTCCAAGATAATTGCCTGTTGTCTGCGATCTGTTTCTTTTGACCACTACGTACCACTGTCTACACCTGTTGGTAAACGGCAGAACCAAAGTTGTACACCTTTTACATTTAGGCAGACCATTGGGAGCGTTAACTGAAATCTCTACTCTACCGGAGAACTTACAGTGGGAACTTATACATTGCCCTCACTGATTATTGAAAACTTTTGGGATTCATTGAAAGGGTGGATCAGGCAACTTGCCATAAACCAGGCTCGGAGGTAATGATATAGGAAATAATCGTAGGGAACAATACGAGTTAGGTTAACAATCATCAAAATTCAGAGGTAGAAATCTAAATGAAAGCTGAAATGAGAACAGAAATAGGGATAGAAATCAAAATGAAAATTGGAGAGAAAACAGAGCAACGTGAAATGATGAAAATAGGAACCAAAAGGGTCCAGGAGAGAATGACTACCAGAATGAGGAAAGGTCAGTGCAGGAAGATAGAAACAGGAGAGGGGAGATGAATAACAGAGGGGAACAAAACAGAATTCCTTAAACTATGAAATGTTCTAACTGGAATCTGATTTGGGGCAAGACACAATGACAGAAACAGGACCAGGCCACAGGAAAATAACTATAGGAAAAATAATGGTGGGGTTTCAAAATAAGTATTAAGTAATGCAGTAAGGAAGGAAGAGGGTAAAATTTAAAACTGCACTCAATGATGATTTAGTGGCTATTTTGCATGGGGCACAGTGCTTAATGGATGCGATGGAGGTTGAGGAGGAGTTAAGGACTAAAGTAAATAATACTAAGAGGATTTCTGAAATGAAGAAGCCAGAATTATATTAGTTATTCATTAGAAACAGAGACACATTTTCAGAACAACCAGAGAAGGTGACAGCTTTTGAATACTTACTCAGGTTGAAACCACATGAACCCATTAAGATCAGACCATATCCAGTAGCATTAGCAGACCGAGAGGCAGTTAGAATAGAGCTACAGTATATGTTGGTATGGGGAATTGTTAATCAATACAGGAGTGAATATTACAGCTCAACAGTAATTGTCAAGAAGAAGGACAAGTATTTGTGTTTCGTTGCAGATATTAGGAGGCTAAATGAAATAAGTGCAAGGGAAACAGACCATCCCAAAAATATGTATGAATTAATCTTAGGTTTCAACAATGTAAAATTATGAACAACTATGGATCTGACCAGTGGATTTTGCCAGGTCCAATTTACAGTGAAAAGCAGAAAATGTACCGCCTTTCTGTTCAAAAGTAGTGTGTACCAGTAAAAGTAGTATATTTGGACTTTGCATGGCTGTTGCTGTATTTGTAAGGGGTCTGTGTTAATGCTGGGAATTGAGCTGATGAGAAGACGGACCACATACGTGGACGACATACTGATTGCCATGCCAACTTGGAGGGAGCACTACTGTTTGTTGAAGAATGTGTTTGCAGCTTTAAGAAATCGTGGTATGCCTGTAACATTAAAAAAAAAATTGAGTTTGTCAAGGCAGAAATAATTTCTTAGGCCTGTGCTGTCGTCAGAAGGTCTTGTACTGAATGAAGACAAGATAAAAGCAATAACAGAGTGTGCTTAGCCAAGGAATTGTAAGCAGTTAAAGTCGTTCCTTGGAATGGCAAGTTTTTACTGGAAATTCATTGGTGATTTAAGTCTAAATTCACCAGACTTGTCATGCTTGCTTAAGAAAAATGTACCATGGGTGTGGGCAGCTGACTGTGATAGGAATTTCAATAAAATGAAGGGTAGTCTGAGTGATAGTAGTTTACTCCATTACCTGGACATGTGTCTCCCATTTTACCTTGCCACAGGCAGCTCAGACTATGGAATAGGTGCTGCTCTGTTTCAGAGGAAGTTCATGAATGGAAAGGTGGAGCATCAGGGCGTATCATATGCCAGTAAGGTGTTGACAAAATGCGAGTGGGTCCATGACACATCAGAAAAGGAATTACTGTAGTGGTATGGGCATTCTTGAAATTTCACACATATTTGGAAGGACATGAGACCATTGTGGTGACAGATCACAAGGCTCTTTGTTACTTACAGGACTGTAACCTAATGAATAAAAAGCTCACTTGGTGGATGATGATCTTGCAGAGATTTCAATACCAGATAGAGTTTGTCAAGGGCATTGATAGTGTGGTTGCTGATGTGCCCTCACACTTGGCAGTTGGAAGTGATGGAAATAATGAAGAAGGGTAAGAGAGGAGTGAGTTTAGAATGTACATGAGTGGTGGTGCAGGAAGTAGAAGGGGAAAATCACATTAGAAGTATATGTAAGGACATGAGATGGACACACAAAGCTGATCCTAATTTAAGTTAGTAAAGATCAGTTTGGAAACCACAGGGAATGAGAAGTTGGACAAGTTTTATTAGATTTAAAAAGGGATGTTGTTCTGTAGCAGCTAAAATAAAGAGGAGTGTGCGGAACATGTACAGTCCCTCATAAATTATGTGCAACTGAATCATGGACACTATGGGGCACAGAAATGTGTAAAAGTGTTATGGGACTATGTATTTTTTAACAACATAGACTGCAGAGGGTGGAAGAAACTAGGTGCTTGTGACAGGTGCCAAAGAGTAAAACACAGAACCATTGCAAGTCAAGCAGAAATGCAGAACATCTTCCCAAAAATGTGAGGGAACTTCTTGTGATTAATGTACTCAGTCCATTGCCAATGGGTATGGGCGGACAAAAATACATTCTGCTTGCTGTAGAGGTGTTTTCCAAACATGTAAAGTTGTATGAAATGAAAAAGGCCACTAGTAGAACTATAACTATTATAAAGAAATTGGAGTCTTACCAAGTATTACCTTAAGAGCCTAGGTAAGCCAAAGGCATTGCTTTCTGGCAATGGATCCCAATTAATCAAGAGGGCATGGGAAAATTTCATGAATCAAACAGTTGCAAAGCACATCAGGACCTCAGTTTATCACCCAGCAGGAAATATGGCCGAACAATAGATGCGCAAGCCTTACCATCTGGGCAGAATATGTAACCACATTTGAGGATGTGATGAACAGTCTGAAAAGTAGTGCTAAGGGATTCACACCACATGAAGTGATGTGGACAATAAGTTACATGAATTGATTAAAATATTTTTTGTGGTATATAGTTTTCTGTCTTTATGTTTGTGGCTTACTTTATTCAGTGAGGTTAGAATGAAATTGTGTATTGTGTTGTGTAATGGGATATTTATCAATTTTTACTTTTGTTCATTACTCCCCTGCAGGTCCGGAGGTTAGAATAGGCCCGAGGTATTCCTGACTGTAGTAAAGAGATGACTAAAAGGAGTCTCCCATTTTTCGGCCCTATAAGTTCCGGTAAGTTATAAGAGTCAAGGGACATGAAAGGGAAGCAGTGGTTGGGAAGGGAGTAAGACAGGGTTGTAGCCTCTCCCCGGTGTTATTCAATCTGTATATTGAGCAAGCAGTAAAGGAAACAAAAGAAAAATTTGGAGTAGGTATTAAAATCCATGGAGAAGAAATAAAAACTTTGAGGTTCGCCGATGACATTGTAATTCTGTCAGAGACAGCAAAGGACTTGGAAGAGCAGTTGAACGGAATGGACAGTGTCTTGAAGGGAGGTTATAAGATGAACATCAACAAAAGCAAAACGAGTATAATGGAATGTAGTCGAATTAAGTCGGGTGATGTTGAGAATATTAGATTAGGAAGTAAGACGCTTAAAATAGTAAAGGAGTTTTGCTATTTGGGGAGCAAAATAACTGATGATGGTCAAAGTAGAGAGGATATAAAATGTAGACTGGTAATGGCAAGGAAAGCGTTTCTGAAGAAGAGAAATTTGTTAACTTCGAGTATAGATTTAAGTGTCAGGAAGTCATTTCTGAAAGTATTCGTATGGAGTGTAGCCATGTATGGAAGTGAAACATGGACGGTAAATAGTTTGGACAAGAAGAGAATAGAAGCTTTCGAAATGTGGTCCTACAGAAGAATGCTGAAGATTAGATGGGTAGATCACATAACTAATGAGGAAGTATTGAATAGGATTGGGGAGAAGAGAAGCTTGTGGCACAACTTGACTAGAAGAAGGGATCGTTTAGTAGGAAATGTTCTGAGGCATCAAGGAATCACCAATTTAGTATTGGAGGGCAGTGTGGAGGGTAAAAATCGTAGGGGGAGACCAAGAGATGAATACACTAAGCAGATTCAGAAGGATGTAGGTTGCAGTAGGTACTGGGAGATGAAGAAGCTTGCACAGGATAGAGTAGCATGGAGAGCTGCATCAAACCAGTCTCAGGACTGAAGACCACAACAACAACAACAACAACAAGTTCCGGTCCCATTTGATGGTTTGACCTGCCACTTTCTAAATTCTACAGAAGTTCGGGCCATATGGGGAAGGATGCCTTACGTGGTGCACTAGTTATCCATAGTGCCATTAGATTCGATGTCCTGAACCTATTCTCGTCATGGCTTTGCATTTCCACCTGCAATCAACTATTTGGGGGAGGACACTTCGTCTTCTTCTGTTGTCTCCTGTCCTCTTTCACTGCCATGACAATATTGGATTTCTCTGTGCCCAATATCCAGCACGGTAGCCAGCCATTGTGGTGGGGCCGTCATGTACCCCCTGACAACACAGGGATCGCACTGCTGATGCCTGAGCTGTAAACTCCCCACATATGCCAAGGAGTAGATGGTCATCTTCTTGGGGCATCAGGACTCCCAGCAACGGCCATCATGCCAAGTGGCCACTGCTGTGGCTGGGTAGCACCCGTAGGGAGAGCCCCTGATCGGAGTGGGTGGCATCAGGGCTGATGACCCGCAATGAAGTGGACTAAGTCACCTCTTGTTGGTGTCTGAACAGCGCCAGCAGTCTCTAAGAAGGGAAATATCAAATACAATGCTGACAGGTAGACCCTAAATTGTTTCCCTCCCTCGCTATGCCATGGGAGGAACATAGAGTTATAGAAAGAAGAGAACCGTATTTGCCTTGGTATTTAGTCTCTAGCAGAATGGATGGGGACTCCTTTCTATCTATGAAGTCTCAATTTTTTGTTGATCATTTCAAGGATAAGTTTGGGGAAATGACAGCGCTGTCCAAGATGAGAAACGGTGCAGTCTAGATTCAGACAGCATCCCCAGCCCAGTCCTGGGCCTTACTCACCTGTGATGAGCTGGGCAATATTCCTGTTTCCATCACTCCCCATAAAAGCATCAACATGGTCCAGGGATTTATTTTCCATCGTGACCTCCTCTTGCAGTCTGATGACGAGCTACACATCAATTTAGAATGGCCGTGTGTTCATTTCATCCAGCGTGTTTACAGGGGACCCAAAGACAATAGGGTTGCTACTGGTGTCTTAATCTTGGCCTTTGAGGGTGATTCATTGCATGAAATGGTCAAGGTGATGCTTTACCACTGTGATGTTAAACCATACGTCCCTCCCACTATAAGGTGCTTTAAGTGCTGGAAATTTGGGCGCATGTCTTCTTACTGCAATTCCAGCGCCACATGTTGAGACTGCAGACATCCACTGCATCCGAATACTCCACGTGTGCCTCCTCTCACTTGTATCAGCTGTGGAGAGCACCACTCCCCCTGTTTGCCAGACTGCACAGTACTCCAAAAGCAGCGGAAAATCATGGAGTACGAGACCCTGGACCGATTGACTTACCAAGAGGCTAAACATAAATTTGAACGATTACACCCCGTGGTTGACATCCACATATGCTGCAGCTACTTCAACATCACCATCATAAGTGACGGTAATTCCACACTCTGTGCTGTGAACAGTGGGCCCTTCATGCCACCAGAATATATCCGCCCACTTGGTGGTGGTGGTGGTGGTGGTGGTGGTGGTGGTGGTGGTGGGGGGGGGGGGAGGGGGGATATTCTTCTGTTGTTTCGAGAGCACCTACTTCAGGACCAATACGCCCTCAAATGCAGGGGACATTGATCCCCTCCCCCCCAGCCGTCTCTAAGAAGAGCTTTGCAGCTTCCTGCGGCTCCTCTTGTGCAGAAGGTGTCCCTTAGGACTCTCTCTTCCAAGGTCCCCATTTAAGCCACAGCAGACACTTGCCAGTGGCTAAACGGTCTCCATCCATGCCTGAAGTCCTCCCAGCAAGCCCCTAAAGAGAAGCGAGAGGGCAAGCAAACCAAGAAGAAGACTGGTAAGAAACACGACCCTCTGGTGGCTCAAACACCACCACTCCTTACCAGTTCTGCCTCTGAGGATGAGGTGGAGATTTTAGCATCACCTGAGGACCTGGATCTCACAGATGCCTCAACCGCAATAGGAATGGATACAAATACTCAATCAGTGGCAGCAGGTGACCCTGAGGCATAAACTGCCTCCTTGCACGCTTTGTGCCTTCCCAGCCTCACAATAACATCATCCTCCAGTGGAATTGTGCGGTTTTTTTTCCACCACCTGGCTGAGCTACAGCAACTGGTAAGCTTTACACCTGCTTTCTGCATTGCCATTCAGAAAACCTTTCCTGGCAATGTGGGCCCTGCCCTCTGCGGCTATAGAAGGTATTACGAGAATCGTAGAGAATTTATAGTATGTCAGGGGGAGTTTGTGTCTATGCCCTCAACTCAGTATGCAGTGAACATGTGCCCCATCAAACTCCTCTTGAATCTGTGGCTGTCAGGAAAAGGACGACACAGGAAATAACTGTCTGCAGTGTATATCTTCCTCTAGATGGTGCAGTACCCCCGAACATATTGGCTGCACTGATTTATCAAACCCCTAAACCTTTATTACTTTTGGAAGATTTTAATGCCCATAACCTCTTGTGGTGTGGCACCATGCTTACTGGCCGAGGTAGAGATGTCGAAAATTTACTGTCTAAACTCAGCCTCTGCCTCGTAAATACTGGGGACCCCACACATTTCAGTGCGGCTTATGGTATTTACTTGGCCATTGATTTATCAGTTTTCAGCCCAGGACTTCTCCCATCTGTCCACTGGAGAACCCACAATGACTTGTGTGGTAGTGGCCACTTCCCCATCTCCCTGTCACTCCCCTGGTGTCATGCCCACAGACGCCTACCCAGATGGGCTCTAAACAAGGCAGACTGGCAAGCTTTCACCTCTGCCATCACCGTTGAATCTCCCCCACCTGGTGACATTGATGTGGTGGTTAACCGAGTCACCAGGATGATGATTTCTGCAGCGGAAAACGCTATCCCTTGTTCCTCAGTGTGCCCCGGTGAAAGACAGTACCTTGGTGGTTGCCAGAAATTGCTGAGGCCATTAAAGAGCATAGGCGGGCTCTACAGTGATGTAAGTGGCACCCTTCCCTGGAGCACCTAATAGCTTTTAAAAGGCTCCGTGCCAACGTTCACCAGCTTATAAAAAGATGGAAACAGGACTATGGGGATAGGTACCTCTCGACCATTGGGTGTCATACGTCACGTTCCCAAGTCTTGATGAAGATCAGACATGTTTTTGGGTACCTGACCCTGATAGGTGTCCCTGGCATTAACATCAATGGCGTGTTACCTACCAGCACAAATGCAATTGCCGAGCACTTTGCTGAGTACTATGCTGAGTACTATGCTGAGCACTTTGCTTGAGCCTCTGCATCGGAGAATTAGCCCCCAGCCTTTCATACCCTCAAACGGCAGATGAAAGGGAAACTCCTGCCGTTCACTTTATGCCACAGTGTACCGTATAGCGCTCTAATTACTGACTGGGAGCTTCTCAGCACCCTTGCTTATTGCCCCGACACAGCTCCTGGGCCAGAACGGATCCACAGTCAAATGATTAAACGTCTCTCATCGGACTACCAGCGACATATCCTCACATTTTAAACCACCTCTGGAGCGATGGCTCATTCCCGTCGCAATGGTCAGATAGCATCATCGTTCCTGTGCTGAAACCCGGTAGAAACTCGCTTGATGTGGATAGCTACCAGCCCTTCAGCCTCACCGAAGTTCTTTGCAAGGTGCTAGAACATATGGTGAGTCGGCAGTTGTGTTGGCTCCTGCAGTCACGTGCCCTACTTGCTCCGTGCCAGGGCGGTTTCTACCAGGGTCGCTCTATCACTAATAATCTAGTGTCCCTTGAGTCTGCCAGCCTTTTCCAGATGCCAACACCTGGTTGGTGTCTTTTTTGATTTACGAAAACCTTACGACACGACCTGGTGACATCATATCCTTGCCACATTATATGAGAGGGGTCTCCATGACCCGCTCTCTATTTTTATACAAAATTTCCTGCCACTCCGTACTTTCTGTTCTCAAGTTGTTGCCTCCCATAGTTCTCCCCCATATCCAGGAGAATGGGGTCCCACAGGGCTCTATATTGAGTGTATCTCTATTTTTAGTGGCCATTAACGGTCTAGCAGCAGCTGTAGGGTCCTTGGTCTCTCCATCTCTGTATGCAGGTGACTTTTGCATTTCCTACTGTTCTTCCAGTACTGGTATTGCTGAGCGGTGCCTACAGGGCGCCATCTACAAGGCGCAGTCATGAGCTCGAGCTCACGGCTTCCAGTTTTCAGCTGCGAAGTCATGTGTCATGCACTTCTGTCGGCATCATACCGTTCATCTGGAACCAGAACTTTACCTTGCTGACGACCCACTCACTGTAGTGGAGACATATTGATTCTTAGGACTGGTTTTCGATGCTTGATTTACTTGGCTTCCTCAGCTTCAGTGGAAGTGCTGGTAGCACCTCAATGCCTTCTGCTGCCTGAGCAACACTTGTTGGGGTGCAGATCACTCTACACTGCTGCAACTGGACAGAGCCCTTGTTCAATCCTGCCTTGACTATGGGAGTCTGGTTTATGGTTCAGTGGCGCCCTCAGTGTTGTAATTGCACGATCCAATGCACCACTAACGATAGGGGCTTTCAGGATGAGTCCGGTAACCAGCGTACTGGGGGAGGCTTTAGCCCCTCCATTGCAGGTCAGGCGTGCACAACTGCTCACCAGTTACGTTGCACAAAAATGGTTCAAATGGCTCTGAGCACTATGGGACTCAACATCTTAGGTCATAAGTCCCCTAGAACTTAGAACTACTTAAACCTAACTAATCTAAGGACATCACACACACACCCATGCCCGAGGCAGGATTCGAACCTGCGACCGTAGCAGTCCCGCGGTTCCGGACTGCAGCGCCAGAACTGCACGGCCACCGCGGCCGGCTACATTGCACACATTCGTAGTTCTCCTGAGCATCCAAATTACCATCTCCTTTTCCTAACCACCGCAGTTCATCTCCTGCATCAGCGGCCCAGGTCAGGTCTTAAGATTTCTGTTTGTGTGTGATCCCTTCTGTCTGAACTGGAGTCATTCCCTTTACCAACTCTACTCGAGGTCCATTCAGATATACCTCGGTGGTGTAAACCTAGGCCGAAGCTTCATCTAGAACTTTCGCATGGCCCTGAGGACTCAGTCAACCCCACGGCTTTCCACTGTCAGTTCCTCTTGATTCCTGACCTGTCCAGGGCTCTGAAGTGGCTTATACTGACGGCTGATGGTCACGTTGGCTTTGCATATGATCACAGAGGACACATTGAACAGCACTCCTTGCCAGATGGCTGCAGTGTTTTCGCTGCAGAGTTGGTGGCCATATCTTATGTTCTTGAGCCCATCTGTTCATGCCCTGGCGAGTCGTTTCTTTTCTGTAGTAACTCGTTGAGTAGCCTACAAGCTATTAACCAGTGCTACCCTTGCCAACCTTTGGTAGTGACCATTCAGGAGTCCATCTATGCCCTGGAACGGTCCAGCTGTTCAGTAGTGTTTGTCTGGACCCCAGGACATGTCGGAATCCCAGGTAATGAACTTGCTGACTGGCTGGCCATACAGGCTACACAGAAACCGCTTCTGAACATCGGCATCCCTGTAACTGACCTGTGTTCATTATTATGCTGCAAGGTTTTTCACCTTTGCGAGTTGAAATGGCATAACCTCAGTACACACGACAAACTGCATGCCATTAAGGAGACTACAAACGTGTGGAAGACCTCCATGTGGGCTTCTGTGGTTCTCTGCGGCTCCGCATTGGCCACGCTTGGGTGACCCATGGCTCTCTCTTGCACTTGAAGACCCACCTTATTGTCAGTGCCTGGTTGACAGTGGCCCATATTCTGTTCTACTTTGGCTGCCCTATGCCATAATCTTCAGTTACCGGACTTGTTACTGTTAATTTTAGCAGATAACGTCTCATCGGCTGATGAAGTTTGACATTTTCTATGTGAGGGTGGGTTTTATGTTCTATTAAGTTTTAGCGCATGTCCTTTGTTCCTCTGTGTCCTACACCCTAGTGCTTTTAGGCTGGAACTATTAATGTGTTACAGAGTGGCTGGCTTCTCCTTTCTACTCTCGTGATCGGCCAGCCATTGTCATCTGCTCTCTTGTTTTAATCCCTTCTACCTGTTTCTTGCGTCTCTGTGGTTTTCTTGCCCTATTTTGTCCAGTGTAGTGTTTGTTGCCATTCTGTTGTTCTTGTGGTTTTTCCTTTCTCCTTGTTTTATGCTGTAAGTCTCGTTTGTTTTATTCTCACTTTTGTGGAATTGTTTTAATCGGACCAAGGGACCGATGACCTAGCAGTTTGGTACCTTCCCTGCCCCCCCCCCCCCTCTTTAAACCAACCAATCAACCAACTTTTATTCATTTGCATAAATTTAGGCCAAATAGCAATGAACAGCAGTTGACTTAATGTTTGCAAAAGGAGTAGCCAAGACTGTAGCTGACACCTACCATGAAACCAATCATGTGTCTAGATATTCTGAGTGTCGTCCTTGTGAAATTTTCATTTCACTTTGGTTGGAGAAACTTTGTCTACATGTTGTACAGTAACAATGATTTGAGCTTTTCTGCCCTTGAATAGAACAATTTGTTGCTATCGAAATGAAAAATCTGTCTCTAATGTGCATTTCTTGCACACATAATAATCTGTTTGTCTGTGTTAGCTTTCACCCTGAAATTTAGTTTGATTGTGTCAAGTAAGGATGGCAAAGGGGGTGGGTTATTAATCCAACCAGTCCTTGGTACTCGGACGCTTTTGCTCATAAGAAACTGATTGGGTGATTTTTGTATCTTGCTAGGGTCATGTCAACTGGCTAACAGGAGAGCTCAGAAACTGTGCCGATGGTAGAAGCTGCATCACAGTTATGATGAGGCATGTATGAAGACACTGAAAGGTGTTGTGTAGTGTTTGTGCAAATTGTTTACAGTGAAAGAAATAAGTAAAAGTGTGACATTAAATTGATGGTGAAATTGCCCACAGACATAAAATTTCTTCATTTATTGTTTGACACAGAGTGTAATGTTACTTATTCTATTTAGGATAATTATGTTTATATTAAGTCACAAAGTGCTGCTGCATAAGTTCGTTTATAGATTCATTTAGGTAAGTTCTTTTGGTTTTCGTGTGATAGTTTTTGGGGTAAATTATTTCTAATAATCTGGTTCAGTGTTTGGTGCTACTTGCGACACTATTTACTATGTATGTGGTGTAGCAAGTGCGGGTATTGTAACATGACAGCCTACTCCAAGAGGAAGAGACACTTTATTCAGTCACAAACACACAATCACAGGTGCACAGGAAGAGCCTAAGATCGGGTCATTATCGTGTTGACAGCTGAAATCAGATTGACAGGAGCACGTGCAGGCCTGTTTCGTGCTGTGCTGTGTTGTCTCTAAACTTCTACTGGCTGCTAAGATGATCGCGTGACTGAGAAAACCCATCCATTGGGCAGCGCATTGACTGCTCGTTTTATGTGTCTGCTTTTCGTCTTCAGTGCAGAATTAAAGCTTACCCCAAAATTAATAAATATTGAACCATACGCGTCACTGAAGAGTCAGTAGGCCCATTTGAAGTGGAAAAGATGGACGATTGTGCGTGTGAAGACACACCTTCGATATCCACTTTCGTTTATGAGTTAAATGTTATAATAATGGCATGTGACGAGGGTCTCCCGTTGGGTAGCCCGGCAACACATTATATGATTGCAACAAATGAGAAGTCTAAAGATACTTCTTGTAGAACTGTATTGGATTGTGATAGTAGATTTACTGAAATTATTCATGTATTTAAATGAGAAACCAAAAAATGGATTTCACACAATTAAAAACAGCTTTTCTTACTAAATAAATAGAGAAACATTAAAAGTAGTGGCAGTACTGCAAGCTTTAGATCTACAGGAAATTATTTAATGTATAATTTAAATTGTTGTTTAATATTTACACTTATAAATCCAAAATGGAGAAAAACCATAGAAATTATCATTTATGAATAAACTATGGCAGATAAAAGAAAACTGATACCAGCATAATATTTCTCAGGAAATTTCCATATAATTTGATGTATCATATGTGTATAAAAGGTTAAAATTAAGAATTTCAGCAATTTTTGTGTTCACTCGTTTAACTGAATTCGGTGGTGCTTGACTGAGGTCTCCTAGGTGAACATTAGCATTTTGGTGGGGAGCCAGTGTTCAGGTGCCATTGGAGCCAGCCAAGCTGTGTTGGTCTCAGTTTCAAGAAATTTTGTTTAGAAGGTTTCAGTGTATAGCCGTTGTGGAATTTATAATTTGAGGTACTGTGGGACTTTAATGGTTTTCTAAAGATAAATCATGCAGTTAATCATGGTTTATTCAGCCACATCAAGCATCTTAAGAAACTAGGTCATGCTCTGAAATTAATGTAATGTGAACTGTGACTTTTGATGTTTCTATGTTCTTGTTGGAAATAATCGTGAATTTGTGAAACTTTAAAAAATGCATGAATGCATACATGGCTTTTGCATAGCAAATCCTGCCTGCACTTACATTAAATACTTTTGTGTTGGGTACATTGCTACGAATGTGAGTTTGGCACCCTGTACACAAAACATAGCCAAACTTTTAGTCCAATCAAATTTACAGGGCCCATTGAAGGGTTTGTGCTGTGGGTAAATGTTTTCATGCAGTAGCCCATGGGGGCTCACTGTTGACTTAGAGCTTGTGAACAATTTAGAACTTTGATTTTCAGTGAGTTGATGTCAGAGATTGTATTTTTTTTTCATCATCCACACCACATGCACATTCCCATACAACTTGTATGGTCACATCCTCCTTTGGAGAAAAGTTAGCCACTACAATAGTTTGTGAAAATTCACATTTAGCACTGAATTTACACAAGTCTGGTACTTTGGGGGTTAAGTAAAATAACATAGTGAAGGTCGACGACTGATATCAAGTTCCTGGTCATCTATGAGGCATAGCCCAATTCCTGGCGGCAATGAAGGCAGACACTGGCAGCTCCCTCAGTCAGTGGTGGCTGGTGCAATAATATTTATATTAAAAATGAAGAAATTACTCCAGCTGTATTTGAGTTACTACCCACCTTCCACACGGAGCACGTCCATATCTCACCACTGACTTCTAGTATCAGCCGCACGCAGTTGACGTCAACAAGTGTATGGGCCTGAAGATGACGTTGTTACAATGTTGAAACTAGTTGCCAAAATAAAATCGACACCTTAAATACAGCTCTTGTAATTTCTTCATTTTTATATAAATATTATTGCACCAGCCACTTCTTTTTTATTATAAATTTATACCAGCTGTTGTCCCACTGTCCTCCATTTGAACTATGGATGTATGAAGGTGCAATAATATGTCATATGTAGCAAAGATTTTGATAGAGGCTCTGATTGAAGAACTGCAGATGCAATCAGATACTGGCCCAGAGTTCGATGGAAGATTGACTTGGAGCAGCGGTGCACTGCCTTAAATACCCAGGCTGCATTGGGATTTCAGAGGAGCTATTTGTGATAATGTGGTCTGAAGAAGCAAACAGGTCTGTGGGGCCAGTGCTCTCAAGTGGCACTTGCACTGCTGGCTGCTGGCCTAGTCAGTGTGCCTTATGAGAGGATGGCAACCATCTCCAAGACTCAGGAAGCGTATGCCTGCACATGGAACTGATGACCTAGGAGACTGTGGCCGACATCCGTCAGTGTGGGAGCCAGGAGCTGAAACAGGTGATGTCCCTGGAAGCTGGGGCCACAATACTGGTGAGGAGATGGCAGATGGTCATTGACCCTGGCACCAGGAAGAAGGAAGTTCAATTCAGCAACAAAAGAACATGAAAATACCTCAGTAAGTGGGCACTGGAATTTTCTGGAGATACACCAGGTTGATTTGGTTGGAGGCAAATGGATCTGGTGTGCAATGTCACTTCTCCCATGGCCAGACCAAAGAGCAGGGTGACCACACTTGTATCCAGTGTTGAGGAATGAAGGCATCCAAGCTGTCAAGTGTCCATGTCCCTAAGCTAGGATCCTGACCCCACCGTGAAGTTTGTTTGGATGGACCTGGAGCAGGTGGCAAGACCGGCTGCACCCAATCAACGAACAGTCTGGAGCTAGTCTGTAAGGAGACCAAACATAGAAGTAGATATTGTGTTGGTACAGAAATTTCAGAATTTTAGTTTTGAAAGATTCCATAAACATCTTTTACTCTCAGCAATAAATATGAATGAGCAAACGTTTTATATTGTAACTTTGAATCAGTATGAATTATTGTTAAATCAGGTTTTGATTTTGTTAACCAATGATTTTTTATGTAACAAGTACTGTATTAAGTTTGTGTTTGTATTTCATAATTTCTGTTTGAAGTATTCACTGGGCTTCATGCATTGTTGTGGACGCAATGAGAGATGCTCTAATGTCACCGTAGGTGTAACAGACACACTCCAATACTGTATGTCATTCCACGGAATACTTCAGGCAGAAGTCTTCCTTGGGAAAATGTTAATGAGGTTATATAAAAACAAATGCAGTTGGGTAGGAGAGACAGTGAGTAGTTTGAGATCCTTTAAATTGGGAAGGTCTATTTATTTAAATACTATAATAAATCAGTTTGTTATATTCAGGTCATTGCTACACATTGAAGTAGGCTTGAGTGACATAAGTACATCTAAACTTTGAAGGATAAAGTGGATGTGAGCTCTGCAGGATCAGAAGACACATAATTTTATGCTGCTTAACCCTCGCATGTGGCGACTGTGGAGTTATGTATGAATTTGAATTGAATTGAAACTCAAAATAAAAGACGAAAATAGCTATGAATAGTTTTTCAACAGGAATTTAGTACTTATTGCATCAATAAGTTACTATGTTTCCACTGGCACATTCCCTTGCCCATGTGGATCATCTTATAAGAAGAATTCTGTATCAGGAAAAGAAGTCCAGGCCAAGAATTATCAAGTGCCACTGGAATTATGAAAATTGTTCCTGGCATATTAAAGATAAACCAAGAAGTGCACTTCACGATTGTGGTGTTAAGTGACAGTTATCCACAAAAATCAATATAAATGACAAGATGAAATACAAAACTAATAGAGAGAAATGCCCAGTGGTCATAATTTGAAGTGATGTTGCCGACGAATGATGTTCAGGGATGAGCAATATTACAATACTAAACTTGCTGGTAAAATTGCTCAAGCATCAGTAGTGTAATAAATACTATCTGAAAAGAAGAACCAAACAGTTTATTGATAATTTATGATTAATTCACAGGAAAAAAATTGAAAAATATGAGCTGTGGGTCATGTTGCATTGTCCTGCTGGTAAAAGTCATTGTGCTGAGGAAAAACAAACTGCTTGTTGGCATGGACATGGACCCCAACAGTAGATGCATAATTGCATTGATCCATTTTGGTTTCCAGAATGACAATATCACTCAGAGAATACCACGAAAACCTTCCCCAGACTATAACACACCTTCCTCCAGCCTGGAGCTTTCTCGTGATTGTTGCAGGGTATGCATTACACCAAAGGAGAATAAAACAAGGTTCATATGAAAAGGCCACCTGTTGTCACTCAGTGGACTTACAGTTGTGATACTGGCATGCAAATTTCAGCCTTTGTCACTGATAAACAGCAGTCAGCATGGGTACATGAACCAGGTGCTTGCTGCAGAGGTCCATACGTACCAACATTCGTTGAATGGTCATTAAGGAAAGACTGTTGATAGCCCTTGATTCATCTGGGCAGTCAGTTGCTTGACAGGGCACATCTATTTGCCCATGCATATCTCCACAGCTGCCGTCCATCCCTATCATTTCAATGCCACTTTTGGATAGTGGCATTTCATCAGGCTTGGCATACTTTAACTATGGCGGCAGATGAGTTTAAAAAACTTTGCCATTTTGGAAATGTTGCCACCCTTGGCCCAAAAGCCAATGATAAAGCCCTTTGGATGTCAGATAAATCACTCCATTTCAGCTACCGTCAGTGAGTGGTTATTGCACATTAATGTCAAACATAGGCAGTCATAACATTAATGAGTGATCCTTTTTTTAAGTGTTACTTTATTATTATTATTTCTTTCTTTTCTCAGACGTTATGTATGGTCAAAAATGGAAAGTGACGCGGACCTTGATCAAGCGTGACTTCCTTTTAACTGTACGGTATATGTTATATTGCATTTAGGAACTTTCGGGTAATTGAACATGTATTAATAATTATGGATTTCTGTAGTTGTATATATAAGTTTGGATGTAGCTGTATTGCATTCATGTACTGGTGGATATTGTGTGGTATGACTCCTGTAGATGATAGTATAATTGGTATAATGTCAACTTTATCCTGATGCCACATGTCCTTGACTTCCTCAGCCAGTTGGGTATTTTTCAATTTTTTCTCCTGTTTTCTTTTGTATATTTGTTGTATTGGGTATGGATATTTCGATTAGTTGTGTTAATTTCTTCTTTTTATTGGTGAGTATGATGTCAGGTTTGTAATGTGGTGTTTTTTTATCTGTTATAATGGTTCTGTTCCAGTATAATTTGTATTCATCATTCTCCAGTACATTTTGTGGTGCATACTTGTATGTGGGAATGTGTTGTTTTATAAGTTTATGTTGTAAGGCAAGCTGTTGATGTATTATTTTTGCTACATTGTCATGTCTTCTAGGGTATTCTGTATTTGCTAGTATTGTACATCCGCTTGTGATGTGATCTACTGTTTCTATTTGTTGTTTGCAAAGTCTGCATTTATTTGTTGTGGTATTGGGCTCTTTAATAATATGCTTGCTGTAATATCTGGTGTTTATTGTTTGATCCTGTATTGCAATCATGAATCCTTCCGTCTCACTGTATATATTGCCTTTTCTTAGCCATGTGTTGGATGTGACTTGATCGATGTGTGGCTGTGTTAGATGATACGGGTGCTTGCCATGTAGTGTTTTCTTTTTCCAATTTCCTTTCTTCGTATCTGTTGATGTTATGTGATCTAAAGGGTTGTAGAGGTGGTTATGAAATTGCAGTGGTGTAGCCGATGTATTTATATGAGTGATTGCTTTGTGTATTTTGCTAGTTTCTGCTCGTTCTAGAAAGAATTTTCTTAAATTGTCTACCTGTACATAATGTAGGTTTTTTATGTCGATAAATTCCCTTCCTCCTTCCTTTCTGCTTAATGTGAATCTTTCAGTTGCTGAATGTATGTGATGTATTCTATATTTGTGGCATTGTGATCGTGTAAGTGTATTGAGTGCTTCTAGGTCTGTGTTACTCCATTTCACTACTCCAAATGAGTAGGTCAATATTGGTATAGCATAAGTATTTATAGCTTTTGTCTTGTTTCTTGCTGTAAATTCTGTTTTAAGTATTTTTGTTAGTCTTTGTCTATATTTTTCTTTTAGTTCTTCTTTAATATTTGTATTATCTATTCCTATTTTTTGTCTGTATCCTAGATATTTATAGGCATCTGTTTTTTCCATCGCTTCTATGCAGTCGCTGTGGTTATCCAATATGTAATCTTCTTGTTTAGTGTGTTTTTCCTTGACTATGCTATTTTTCTTACATTTGTCTGTTCCAAAAGCCATATTTATATCATTGCTGAATACTTCTGTTGTCTTTAGTAATTGGTTGAGTTGTTGATTTGTTGCTGCCAGTAGTTTTAGATCATCCATGTATAGCACTCCCCTACCAAGAAAAAGTTTAAAGCCATACCCTCAGCCGGTAAAGTCATGGTTACAGTCTTCTGGGACGCTGAAGGGGCTATTCTGTTCGATGTCCTTCCCCATGGTCAAACGATCAACTCTGAAGTGTATTGTGCTACTCTTCAGAAATTGAAGAAACGACTTCAGCGTGTTCGTAGGCACAAAAATCTGAACGAACTTCTCCTTCTTCATGACAACGCAAGACCTCACACAAGTCTTCGCACCCGAGAGGAGCTCGCAAAACTTCAGTGGACTGTTCTTCCTCATGCACCCTACAGCCCCGATCTTGCACCGTCGGATTTCCATATGTTTGGCCCAATGAAGGACGCAATCCATGGGAGGCACTACGCGGATGATGAAGAAGTTATTGATGCAGTACGACGTTGGCTCCGACATCGACCAGTGGAATGGTACCGTGCAGGCATACAGGCCCTCATTTCAAGTGGCGTAAGGCCGTAGCATTGAATGGAGATTACGTTGAAAAATAGTGTTGTGTAGCTAAAAGATTGGGGAATAACCTGGTGTATTTCAGTGCTGAATAAAACAACCCCTGTTTCAAAAAAAATGTGTTGCATTACTTATTGAACTGCCCTCATATTTCGTTTGGAAAATTCATGTATCCTGTATGTGAAAGGGAGCAAAAACTGGCTGTTAATTCAAAGTTTGAGTTAACTCGTTAATGAACACAGAAATGCTTTAATTGGAAATGGCTTTTAAGTACTCAACTTATCTGTTTACTTACCCTTCAGATAAAAAATCCTGTGAAGGCTTCAATAACTTGCTGTTCATTCAAAATTAGAGTTAAAGACACATTCAGAAATACAGAAGTCTTTAAATTTTTTGCCCAACTTACTTGTTTATTTACCAATCAGATCTCAAAATTTATCAGGAAAAAAATACTAAAAACTGCTCTGTCTAGAAATCAGGTAATTTCATTTTGGGAAACGTGTGGAACCATGAATTTACAAACTGTGGAAAAATCCTCTGATAGTGAAGTGACTACACATATTGTAGATTAATAGATGATCCTATTAATACTGATACGTTTGGGTGCTACTGACAAATTGTTATCATGTGTTACATCTGAGAACTTACTGTCACCGATTACTACTGAGAATATGTTATCTTCAATTACTATTGAGAATTTATCAGCTACTGTTAGCACAGAGCTTTTACCACTGTTTGCTACTGGTAGCTATTCACTATCTTCAGTACCATTTCTCAGTTTCCATGTTACCAGTAACTGACTGACTGCTATCATTAGCAATTGCAATGAAAAATTTAAAACTGAAAATTAATTGCTTATTAGTATTACTGGTATTGTATATTACTAATGAATAGGTAGAGGTTGGTACCTCATTATATACCTTTAAGGATGCGGGATTTTCTATACATGATCTGAGTATAAATATTTACATCAGCTTTAATTATGTCAGATATGAACTGAGTTTACAGTTAAATAATTTTTTTTTTTTTTTTTTTTTACACAAAAGGAGTGTGTTCCAAACATAATTACATAAAGTGTAGAAGAACACAACAAACCAAATTGGTCCACTATGTTGTGGCTGGGAAATTGAAAGGCACTTGTACTCACATAGATTTGTGTAGCTGACACACAATTAGTGACAAGACATAATTTCAAATTTGGACAATCTTTAAGGAAGCTTTACCAAGTGACCAATGTATCCAATTTCAAAATTTTTGATAAAAGGAGTCTTTTCTGAAACTCAGAACAATGTATTGAGGACCTAGGAGGAAGTAAGACTGTGAATGTATGGTAAGTAGGGGATAAAGGAGTAGCACTACCCTACCATTCTGAGGATTAAGAGACAAACATTAAGTTTTGCTTACTGGTACCGGAGAAAATATGGAAGTAATTAACTGATACAATAGCACGCTGTTTGCAGGACTAACTTTTTTTTTAATGTGTCCAAGCTGGCTGGCGGCATTAGAAATGGTTTAATGTAATGTTAATTAATGTTAAGATTCAAAAGTAGTCTCGACATAAAATCTATGAAAGTCAATGAATCAGTTTTATTTTATGGACCTCCAGCATGCTACAGTTGAAATAGGTCAGCGATTGTTCCTTTATGAAATAAATGGTTGGAACTTTATCAAAAGTTGCCATAAGAAGAGTCCTTTATTTATTTCTGGTTGACTAGTTATGAGCATTATTTCCATTTTCAAACCATCCCTCTTTGTAAGTAATTAAAATGCCATCAAAATATACATTCATTCTGTACTGTTCAGCATAATTTGTTTATTACATGTTGAACTAACTGCATTGTCATTCTGGATTGTGTGCTGTGGCTATTTCTAAGCATGCATATTTTGACTGAATTTTAAGTGCTTACAAGACAGATGGTTTGCAAGTGAACATAATATCTGGAACTAGTCACCACCAATAAACATAGGATACTTCTTAAGGTGTCTTTTGGCAGAATCCTAACAATTTATTTCAGTTGTATTTTAAATTATTGTAAAAGGGTTTCGTATTCATGCTGGTGTTTGTAAGTTGGTGTGTTAAAGATTTTGAGAGATAGCAGTTTCTATGTCTACATCTACATCTACATTTATACTCCGCAAGCCACCCAACGGTGTGTGGCAGAGGGCACTTTACGTGCCACTGTCATTACCTATCTTTCCTGTTCCAGTCGCATATGGTTCACGGGAAGAATGACTGCTAGAAAGCCTCCGTGCATGCTCGAATCTCTCTAATTTTACATGCGTGATCTCCTCGGGAGGTATAACTAGGGGGAAGCAATATATTCAATACCTCATCCAGAAACGCACCCTCTAGAAACCTGGACAGCAAGCTACACCGTGATGCAGAGCACCTCTCTTGCAGAATCTGCCACTTGAGTTTGCTAAACATCTCCGTAACGCTATCATGCTTACCAAATAACCCTGTGACGAAACGCGCCGCTCTTCTTTGGATCTTCTCTATCTCCTCTGTCAACTTGACCTGTTACGGATCCCACACTGATGAGGAATACTCAAGTATAGGTCGAACGAGTGGTTTGTAAGCCACCTCCTTTGTTGATAGACTACATTTTCTAAGCACTCTCCCAATGAATCTCAACATGGCACCCACATTACCAACAATTAATTCCGTACGCATACTCCCAGATATTTTACAAAAGTAACTGCTACCAGTGTTTGTTCCGCTATCATATAATCATACAATAAAGGATCATTCTTTCTATGTATTCGCAATACATTACATTTGTCTATGTTAAGGGTCAGTTGCCACTCCCTGCACCAAGTGCCTACCCGCTGCAGATCTTCCTGCACTTCACTGCAATTTTCTAATGCTGCAACTTCTCTGTATACTGCAGCATCGTCCGCTAAAAGCCGCAAGGAAGTTCTGACACTCTACTAGGTCATTTATATATATTGTGAAAAGCAATGGTCCCATAACACTCCCCTGTGGCACGCCATAGGTTACTTTAACATCTGTAGGCATCTCTCCATTGAGAACAACATGCTGTGTTCTGTTTGCTAAAAACTCTTCAATCCAGCCACACAGCTGGTCTGATATTCCATAGGCTCTTACTTTGTTTATCAGGCGACAGTCCGGAACTGTATCGAATGCCTTCCGGAAGTCAAGGAAAATGGCATCTACCTGGGAGCCTGTATCTAATATTTTCTGGGTCTCATGAACAAATAAAGCGAGTGGGGTCTCACACGATCGCTGTTTCCAGAATCCATGTTTATTCCTACAGAGTAGATTCTGGGTTTCCAGAAATGACATGATATGTGAGCAAAAAACATGTTCTAAAATTCTACAACAGATCAATGTCAGAGATATAGGCCTATAGTTTTGCGCATCTGCTCGACGACCCTTCTTGAAGACTGAGACTACCTGTGCTCTTTTCCAATCATTTGGGAGGGGGTGGGGGTGGGGGCTATTTCCGAGGTCAGTGTACCTTTTATACCTGTCTAAGGGAACTAGAGCTATCTCTTATGGCAGGCTTCATATGGTTTGGTAGACGTGCACTCTATTAATGGAGGCTATCAGAGCAGGTTACAGTGTTGTTGCCTTTATAGTTGAAAAGAGCACAGAACCTCTCCGCTATGAAAGCCATGTTCCTTGGGCAACAATGTCCATCCCCAAACAGTATTCAAACCTGAATACTCTACCTAACCCAAAATGGATTACATAAAGAAAAGATCTTATAGATTAGATGAAATTAAGGCAAAGTTTATAGGGGAAGTTTTAACAGATAACTGCGCCTGAGAGGGTTTTAAAATGTTTCTACAAAATGGTAATTGCAATTTAGTAAGTTTATTATCCCCAAACCATTACCTCACAGATGCTGCTTTATGATAGTGTATATTGCCAGGCTGATATCATTGCCATCATGTCCAATCTGTTCTTGTTCTATGCACAGTATACAAAACTTGAATGATTTAACTTGTTTTATAACTGTAATTTAAAATATATTCTGGCCTCTTGATTTACCAAGATGCCTGCTTCTTTCAACACTATAGGAGGACCGTAATGTCTGTTATGCTATTCTAGCATGAACAGTTTTGCCAATAATCCTAATGGCTTTAGGACTTGTAAGCAGCTAAGGAACAGCTTCTCTGCTTGGAGCAATGGTGGTGGGCACTTTGTCTTGTCTAGCTGATATAGTTCTCAAGGAATCTTGCATGATGAGGTGCCACTTTTGGATGCTTAGGCACAGCTCATCAGCTTCAACATAGGTGCATGGAATATGACTTGTCCTACAAACCTCTGTCACTAGTCTGTCAGCTTGCATGGTGTACTGAATCCAGCATTACATGTAGGAGCTGAATTACAGATGTTGTATACACATTTAGCCAAAATGCAATAGACAAAAGCTGTGTGCACCATAGATCCTCCCATCCAGGTACGTAATAATACTGAAAGTTTCTAATACTTTTATTTTCAAGTTTTGCAAGTGTGATACCCTTTTGTCAAATATGAATCCCAGGAACAAGACTGATTCACAATGAAGGAAAGTGGTGCCGTTAAAATGTAGTTCATAGTCATTAAAATGGACACACTCCGTTTTAGCTGTTGAAAATATACAATCTGTCCTTTCTCACCAGTCCTAAGGACTCTTAACTGTTGCCTGTAATTGAAAAGTCATAGAACAGTGAAGAGGATGATACTTAATATGCTTTGAAGGACACTATTTTTTGTGTATATTTCAATAATTTTGGCATCCTTCCATGCAATTCACAACTGGGTAGACTGACTTAGTTCACTATATGATCAAAAGTATCTGGACATCCCTATGTTATACCAAATTGACTACTAGGTGTAATGAAGTTGGACCCACCAGTATAAAAGAAGGCAGGGAGTATTGTGTTGTCAGTAGAGAAGCAATAACAGCAGAAAGGCTCGTTCATGAAAGCTCAGTGACTTTGAACATGAAATAGTCATGGGATGTCACCTGAATAAAAAGTCTATCAGAGATATTTCAACCCTTCCAAAACTGCCCATGTCAATGGTTGGTGATATGATTGTAAACTGCAAATGTGAAAGATTGATGACAGCTAACCCAAGGACAGGCAGATCTCATGTACTGATGGAAAGGTACTGTCAAGCATTACAAAGGGTGATAGTAAAAATTCACAAATCAGCAGAAAGAATCACTCATGAGTTTCAAAGTGCTACCTGTAGTCCAGATAGCACAATGACTGTGCCTGTGGGGTTAGGATACAATGGATGAGCACCTTCTTATAAGCCACACATTTCTGTATCAGTGCAAAGCAGTGCTTGAGGTGGTGTAAAGTGGATGACGGGAAATAAGTAATTTGGAGTGATGAATCACGCTATATGCTATGGAAATTCAATGGAAGGGTTTGAGTTTGGTGAATGCCTGGAGAGTGTTACCTGCTATCATGTGTACTGCCAACAGTGAAGTATATAAGCGGTGGTGTTATGGTGTGGGAGCGTTTCTTTTGGTTAAGGTATAGTTCTGTTATTGCATTTAAGAAAATGCTAAATGCAAAAGTATATGAGCACATTTTTCCCAGCAGACACATATAGATGGTGGGTAACTAAACTTAAAAAAATTTGGAAGAAGAGGGCTACTGGTTCTCTGGTGTGAGTTGAAACAATAGGGCACATGAAAAACAGGGTTAGTGATGAAATAATATAATTTTCAAATTAAGAGTGTAACAATAAAATAGGAGTATATGAAACTGCTTTGCAGATAGTTGTGGCTGTGTGACCAATGAATAAAGTACAAGAAAGGGGCATACATTCTAATTTGTATTAAAATCTGCATGTTAATAAAACGGGAAGGATTTTTGAACATCACAAAATTTTAAAAGCAGTGATACACTCGTTCAGCTGTTAACCTAGTTATTCAGTGTGCTGCATTCAGCACACGAATCACATTAAGTTAAATATTTAAATGTGGTCATTCCACTTCCACATATCTATGACAGTACCCCCACAAATGTTTGTCATCTACTTAAAAGTCACAAAGCCATTAGACTTCTCAGCAAAACCGTTCATACTAGAATAACATAATAGATATTACATCCTCCCACAGTGTTGAAAGACGCAGGCATTTTGATTCGTCAAGAGGCCCAGAATATATTTCAAATTGCATTTGCATAACAAATTAAATAATTCAAGTTTTCTATACCAGCATACATTCTGAAGCATTTTAAAGAAACATTTTGAAGACACTGTCATTAACACTGATGGCCCCAAGCTAGAGGATTTAGTTGACTGTTCTGTTGCCTTCTCATAGAACATCCGTAGGTCTAGCCTACCAAGAGAAGTCAGTATCTCTGATGCTGAGGTTTATGCTCATTGCTCACATGATGGGTTTTGTCCATATAAATGCTGTCTTTACCACTCATAGACTGTCAAGAGAGTGTATGAAGCAAAGAAACTTGAACAATACGTCTAGGATATAATTTTCACTCTGCAAAAAGCAGGGGCAAATAAGTGAAGTTCTGCTGGACGCTAGGACATGTTGGAATCTGTAGCAATGAGGGCACAGGGTTGAGTAAACATACATAAGTGCACATACTGATATAAATTGTGAAGGTCAGAAAATATCTTTCATTGTTGCAAAAACAGACTTATGCTATGTACACTGTTTTACAGAAAGACTTTACAACTTGAAATTTAAATGCATGCATTGATGTAGTGTGTGAAGATCGGAAATTATCATTTTTGTGTTGCAAAAACAAACTTATACTATATACGCTGTTTTACAAAGCAATATTGCAACTTGAAATCTGTTACTGAATAACAGTTTTTCTCTGTTAATAAATGTTTGGTTTATTCTTTAAAGTGTTTACAGTTAGCTGTTGTCAGGTCAGATGGATGTCTGTTATAAAAAGATAGTTCCTATTGTATGTAGACTGTGGTCTGCAGCCCTTTTTTTTTCTTACTTGCAGTTCTGTGAAAATTTTCCCTTCCTCATATATTATACCTATGTATATTACTGTTTGTTACATTATATTCTGGAATTTGTTACATAAAAGTTATTGCCTGCAAGATGTACATGGAACAGATAGTTAGTATTTTATATTTTCTTAAGCTTTCTCTACACGGCTCTTTATTGTTTACCTTGGCTGCCGCTCTTTCTGCCGTCTGTGTAGTCAGCTGGTGCTCTATCCCATATCACAATACCATTCTGAAGATGTGGATGTATCACTCTGAAGTATATTTGTTTCAAGCTGTCATGGTCTAGGAAGGCTGAGGCCCTTATTAGCAGATAAATGTTTGTACTGATTTTCTTACAAACATGGTCTATATGTTCTTTCCATGACGTGTTCATCAGCAGTTTTTCCCAAAAGTTTGTGTTTGTTTGTGTAGCTAAGGGCCAATGGAGGTCTAGATAGAGTCCTATTTATGTTATCATTATAGCTAAGCATAAATTGCATTGTCACTGTCTTCTCTTTATTTATGAGTAGATTATTTGCAGTAAGATAACTTGACAGAAAATTACAATTGATTTCACTACTGATTGTAGTAGTTTGCGTATCATGGCCCCAGCTGACAAAAGATGTGTCATCAGCGTAGCTTACAACCTTGCAGTTTTGGGGTTCACTTCGATCATCTACATACACAAGAAACAGAAAAGGTCCCAATATACTTCCTTGGGCACACCACATTGAAGTATCTTGTGGGTTGATTTGGTTGTTACCAACTGTTCATTCCTTTTATAAGTTAGTTTGACACACTGTTTCCTTTTTTTTCAAATAGCAAGTAAATAGTTGTAAGGCTACTCTTCATCCCAATTGCTTCTAATCTATGCAGTAAAGTTGTATGATTCACACTATCAAAAGTTTTATTCATGCCCAGGAAGGTGCCTATTACCTTGTCTCTTTTATCTAGTGTCTTTAATATTTCATGTATAAAAATTGCTACTGCTGTTACAGTAGATCTTCCTTTTCTAGAACCATGTAGTATGTTGTTAAATAGATTATGTTTGACAAAATATGCCTCAAATTGATTTAATATTACTGTCTGTAATAATTTTCCAAGCTCTGATATTGGCCTATAGTTTTTCATGTCAGTTTTTATTTCATTCTTATACACTGGTAGGATTTCAGTGATTTTCAAAAAAATCAGCGAATTCTCTGTGGCAAAGTGAGATATTTATTAGGTGTGTCAGAGGCTTTACTAATTCTCTTCTGCATTCCTTTAGCAGCATAGATGAAATATCGTTCCAGCCACAAGAAATTTTAGCTTGAAGTTTTGAAATGACTGCGAGGAGGTCCCTCTCAGTAATGCCATGGATGAAAAAAGATTGGCTACTTTTTGTAACATTTAAATTGGGTGCCCAGTCATGTGTTTTTTTGTGCTGATTGTATTAAACACCTGTATGAATTTCTCACTCACTTCTTTTGTGTCATTTGTTGTACTGTCATTTTCTTTTAATGTTGTGCTGGTGTGTTCATGAGATTGCTGTTTCCCACATTCTTTATACATTATTTTTCAGACGGTTTTACTAACACATGTTGACTTGCTTATTCGATAGGCATATTTCTGAGCTTCAAGGTTAGTCAAGGAATCTTTCAATTTTTTCTGAGCAGTTTGTATTTTGTTACATAGTATTGTAATTTAGTACAGTATATCTAAACAGTACATAACAGTCTTTCACATTCTCTCTCAGTTCAATGATTCCTGGAGGGAAATGCTCAACTTTGTGATTAACAACTTCGTTTACTTGTTTTACTATACAACATTAAACATTTAATTGAATAGTTTATAGATATTTTCCCATTTATCATTCACATTTGTTGCACTGTAAACTGGTTCCCATTTTTCATTGCCTAATGCACTCTTAAGTTTATTATAATTGAATGTTCTTTTATACATAAATGTATCACTTTTATTTATAGTTACATTCCCTACATCAATTACCATAGCAAGGGTCCTGTGGTCAGATATATCATTTTCTGCTGTGGTTATGTTTATGTTCTCCTTTGTTATTTTGTGAGAATGTGGTCAATGCATGTCTGTGTTTCTACAGTAATTCTTGTAGGTTCTGAGTTTATGTGATAATAGTAAGTCAGCATAATGCAAATAATTATTGCTATTATTTAAAGAATCTATGTATGTGTCTCCAGCAAACAGCATTTGTTTTTTATATGTGCTTGTGAGGAACGTACATAGATGTTATATGACATTCCCTAGCAATTTACTGATGGCATTTGTGGGGGTACTGTCATAGATACACGGGAATGAAATGACCACAATTGAATATTTGAACTTAAACATGATTTGTATGCTGAAGGCAACACCTTGAAAGGCTTGGGTAATTGTTATATGAGTGTAGCACTGCTTTTAAAATTTTGTGATGTATGGAGAATCCTTCCCAAGTTATTAACATGTAGATTTTAACAGACATAAAAATGGGTGGCTCTCTATTTTATTTGGTGGTCACACAATCATGTATTTCTGCAAAGCAATTTTATATAATCCTTTTATTGTTCCACTTTTAATTTGAGAATTATTTTATTTCATCACTAATTCTGATTTTCGTATACCCTATGGGTTCAAATCACATCAGAGTACCAGTAGCTCTCTTCTTCCCAATTTTTTAAATTTAGTAGTCAGCCATCCACATGTGTCGATGAGAATTTTAAATTGTTATTGAAATTTTTATTAGATGAATGTTTTATCTCGTGGTTATCACATTCCTGTTATACCATTTTTGATCAGAGCAACAATCAGTTCAGCAGCTATCCTTTCTATTGAATATTGCCTGCAGTGCTGAACCGTGACTATAGTACATACAAAAATGTAACAAATAAATAAGAAACATTTATCAAAAGAAAGCAAAGGTAGTTTCCACTACCACAAGGAAGAACTGTGTTGCCATCAAGAAATGGAATGCAATCGTTTAGTCACTCATTGTATTCCATCGAGGAGGAGAACTTTCAAGGATGTGGAACAAGTCAAAGCATAACTTAAAAGAAGTAGGAAATTATGTGTACTTAATATGTACACTGCATTAAAACAATAAACTATTACTCGACTGCTTATTTATTTATTTCACATTCCATGGATCCATTTGTGAATAGACCACTGGATATAGAATGGCTCAGATTTTCAAAAATTATTGTTTAGTACTTAAGCATATTGAACTTTTCATATGAATAACAGAAACTAACGAATAGTTCAACATATAACCTACCACACATTATTTCACTAGAATTATACATATATGCATAAATTTGAGTTTAAATTATGCTGTACATAAACAAAGAATGATGCATTTGCCACATAGGGCAAAAAATAGATTTAAGCATAGTAAGGAGATATTATTCATTACAGCTAAGGAATTCATCCAACAGTGGAAAATCCAGGTTGGAATAATGACAATATTATGAAAAGGAAAGAGTGCTACTGAGCATACAGTGTGTCAGAATTCTGGCCTGAGCTGCCGGAGTGGTTGGCGGTGACGTGTGCATGAGGTGTATGAATGATGTGTGTTTCTCTGTTTCTCTTTTGCTGATGGCTGAAAGCTTTGTGTAAGTGTCTTTTAGTTGTGCCTGTCTACAGTTTAATGTGTCTTCTTTGCAGTAAGTAGCAATTTATCTTTTCCTACATTGTTGATATTCCTACGTGGAGTTTTCATTGTTTGATACATGGATAATTGTTATTTAATGTTCCACAAAGGCCATGGTAACAACCTCTTGCAAGTATGGATCATTTTCTCGAGAGAAAATTTTTGCTAATAGCACATCATGGATTTCATTCAGTCTTACCTTCTGAAGCAACCAAATTAGAATATGTGTGAATGACAATCAATGTTTCTGCTGCTCCATTGGATACATACAGCAGTGTGTCTCACTGAACACATGATACTTCACAATGAAATCCATCAGTGCTTTCAATTGTTTTTTGAATGCTCTTGCAGTGATGTCATGCGATCGATGGTGATTGGACAGGGAATAACTCTTGTCAAATTTCTTTCTATCCACTGTGCATTGCACGTGAATGTGATGAAGAGACCTAGTGTACCTTAATGGCTGAAAGATTAGTTGTTTACAGTCTTTTTGTTGAGACTGTTTGCAACTCAATAAATTGATCTATCTTCTATATAAATAAAAATTAATGCTGTTTGTTGGTAAGCACATCAGTTAAGAACAGCTGGACCCATTTGGCTAATTTATTTTTTGAAATGTTGATAATAGTATGTGTCTGGTTTTTAAGGAAAGATAAATTGAAAAAGTTGCCCAGAAAAAAAACCATAAAATCCAGAAAACATGAAAATGCTTTTTTCTGTGGGATTTTTACATGAACTCAAAATCGTAACTCATGATGGATATGTGGAATTCTTTTTTTGTTTTGATTTGTTTGTTATGTCCTGGAAAAGTTTTCAGAAAAAAATTGGGACAATCACAAAGTGAAGTCAGAAAATTCAGACAAAGTGCAAAAATCGTAATTTTTGTATAACTCTCAACCATAACTGATGGCAGGAACAAAATATTTGTTTGATTCTTTTCTTGGCTTGTTCATTATGCTACCGGAATGAAAATAATTCAGTTAGAATGTTTTGAACTGAAAAAAAGTTCTGGGAGATTTGGAAAAGCACTTTCCAACCTAAATTAAAATAAGTTTACATTCATTTTACTTTTGTGTTGTATTCCGATCTGTCAACAAACAGTTATTTTATTTATATCCTGGTATACTTCACTGCTATGTGTGGAAATGAATTTGAATAATCATGCAAGAAGACAAACAAATGTTGCATTGAATACTCATTGAGCTGCATTCTACTACGGTGTGTTGATTGATTATAGTGCAGACCAATCTGTTGCTAATGGATTGATGGTCGTTATGTGCCCATATTATAAGGCACTGAAATACAGATATGAAACTCCTGGATTGTGTTGCACAAGTGGCAAAATCCAATTGGAACCATTGGTCTCACCACCACAGCCATTGCGCTCATTGGTTTATGCAACAGGAACACATTCCACAGATATCTTAAAATAAATCCAGAAATATAACAGTTTCTTCCAAATAACATAATTTTGTGTAACAAAAGTGTTTCTGGACTATTTCTTGCCCACTCTCAAGGCAATTTCAACACAATCATCTTTCACAACAAAACTTCCTGGCAGTTTAAAACTGTGTGCATGACTGAGACTCAAACTCAGGACCTTTGTCTTTCGTGAGCAAGTGCTCTATGGGCTGAGCTATCCAAGCGTGACTCATGCCCCTTCCCAGAGCCCTATTTCCACTAGTGCCTCATCTCCTACCTTCAGCAGTGCACTTGCCCATGAAAGGAAAATATCCCGAGTTTGAGTCTCGGTCTGGCACCAGTTTTAATCTGCCAGGAAGTTTCATATAAGCACACTATCCACTGCCAAGTAAAAATTTCTTTCTGGAATTTTCGCACCATTTGATACAACACACATTCACATAATTTGATATTTCCACACAACATGGTTATTCGACATTTATATTATCATCATTTTGTATTATATATATTATCATTATTAGATTATACTTTTAGCTCTATAGATTCAAGGTCAGATATATCATCAAGCAGGTTCACTATTGCCACTGTGGGATGCAGACTATAAATTTCTGCAGATTTATTTCATGCGCAATTCACCACCAGAATTAGATCAGCATTGTGCAAACAACAGTGTGGTGAAAGTATCAATTGTGAAACAACTGCAAACTTTTTTCATCAACACAATGAATTTATTCCTTTGCTCAAAAGCGCATTGAACTGCATGCCATCTGATAATCACAAACTCGTAATCAGAGATGATAAGACATCTGCAGGAGAACACACAAAGCACCAACAATTGATTAAGTCATTATTGGTGAAAATACGGAATCACATCACATTGTTCTACATGAACAGGATGATCAGCTGCAGAATGTGTAGGAAACGCATATTATATGATGCATTTATTTATTTTATTTATTTATTTATTTATATACTTGTTCCATAGATCTGTACATGTGAGCAAGTCACTCAGATGTGGAACGTGTCAATGTACATAATAAAATACATAGAATAAAGACATTGTTATAGTATTAATAACAGTGCACAAAAGTCACTTATTAGCTTAAAAACTAGTCAACATAAATGTGAAGATAGCAGTTTCATATTTAGGGCATTATTGCATCTATTTTAACCTTGAACAGTAATCAAAACTCCCCACTTTGGGTTTAAAAGTGACTCAAAAATGGAAACGAGAAAAACAGGAATTTTTACATTAGGGCATTATTACATTAGTTTAACAGTAAACAGTGTCAAAAAATTTAAAAACATCTTTCCAATCTGGGTTTTACTTATTTCTCTGAAAGAATTCCTCTAGTGAATAAAGTGAGGTCTCAAGTAAATAATTTCTCAAGCTACGTTTAAATACTGATGTACTACTCCTTATACTTTTGATGCTGTTGGGTAGGGAATTGAAAATTTTTGTTCCAGCGTACTTTACCCCTTTCTGAATAAGTGTCAAGTTCTTTAACTCACAGTGGAAATCCTCTTTTCTTCTGGTGTTATGTTCATGATGTAGGCAATTTGTTTCATATAGAGTGGGGTTATTTATTATGAAGCACATCAGTGAATATATGTACTGAGATGTTGCTGTCAGTATTTCAAGTCGTTTTCGACATGAGGTTCATGGGGGTACACCACAAATGATTCTTATTGCTCTTTTTTGTGCTGTGAGGATTTTCTTTGCGGCAGGTGTATTGCCCCAGAAGATGATGCCAGAACACATGACTGAATGAAAATAGCCAAAGTAAGCTGACTTTGAGATGGTAATGTCATTGAAGCGTGACAAAATTCGTAAAGCAAATGTTGCCGACGTCAGCCGTTTTAGTGTTTGTAGAACGTGATGTTCCCAATTCAGCCTACTGTCCACGTATGCGCCTAGGAATTTTGATAAGTACACTTACTTTATCATCTGATCATTCTGTGTGATAACTATTTCTTTTGGGTTTTTGTGGGTTGTCTGGAACTGGATAAAATTGGTTTTTTTCAGGTTTATTGAAAGGGAGTTAATACTAAACCAACCCAGAACTTCTTTAAGGATATCATTGACCTCGGATTCTAAGTCAGTAGCTGACACATTATCCACCACAATGCTCGTATCATCAGCGAACATTGTAAATTTACACTTCTTATTGATGGATAAAGGCAGGTCATTAACATATATGAGGAACAGCAAGGGCCCAAGCACTGATCCCTGTGGCACTCCGTGCTGCACAATTCCCAACTCAGAGTCCACTGTATATTGTGATACACTATCTGAAACATCTAGATTAATCTTCTGTTTCCTATTTTCAAGGTACGATTTTAACCAGTTCCCTACAGGTCCTGTAATTCCATAATGACAGGCCTTCTTGAAGAGTATCTGGTGATCTACACAGTCGAACGCCTTTGATAGGTCGCATAAGACACCAATTGGCAGCCTCTTGCTGTTTATAGACTCTAGAACATCATTTGTGAATGAGAAAATTGCGTATCTATTGAAACTCCCTTTTGAAAACCAAACTGCTGACTGTTAATGTTGTTCAGGTCACCAAGGTGTGCCACAATCCTGTTGTACAGAGCTTTTTCTAGGACTTTTGAAAATGTTGTTAATAGAGAGATAGGGCGATAGTTTGACACATTTGTAGCATCCCCTGCTTTGTACAGGGGCCTGACAACAGAGTATTTCATTCTATCTGGAAACACTCCTTGTTGCATGGATGTGTTGCAGATGTGAGACAAAACTTCTGTCACTTCACTACAGCAAGCCTTCAACAGCTTGCTTGAAATTTCGTCGATACCAGCAGAATGTTTATTTTTCAAAGACTGTATGATTTTTTTGATTTCATTGGCAGTAATGGAAAGCACACTTATTTGACTGAAAGGCTCTGGAAAATTATTTTTCATTATACGGGCAGCTTTATCTACAGAACCATGGCAACCTATCTGTGTTGGGACAGTTAAAAAATGTTGGTTAAAGATTTCAGCAATTTCCTCACTATTAGTTATCTCTGAGTTGTCAACAGTTAAAACAATATTTTTGTCTTTGGTGTAGTTTACAGTCCCTGTTTCTCTCTTTATCACATTCCAGACTGTTTTAATTTTATTTTCAGAATTAGTAATTTCAGATGCTATACACATACTTTTAGAGTTTTTAATTACTTTGGCAAGAATTTTACAGTAGAGTTTATAATGTTTTAGCTGAGCAGGGTTGTTAGAAGTCTTTGATGCTATGTAGAGTTGTCTTTTTCTCTGACAGGAAGCTATGATGCCCTTAGTGAGCCATGGTTTTTTTGCAGCCCTTGCAGGTTGGACTCTGTATGACTTTTTTGGAAATACACTTTCAAAGATACCTGCTATCTCATTTGTGAATAAATTGTATTTTGAATTAGCAGTTTCTGCTAGATAAACAGGTGACCAGTCAGTATGCTGAAGACATGATCTGAACGTTTGAATAGCTTCCTCACTTATTTTCCTTACTGTTTTCCATCTAAGTGAGGTGTCACTCAGAGGAATTCCCAAGCTGTTGAAAGTAACTCGTTGTCCGTCATGGTCAGACAGACCATTTATAACCATTTCAATATTAATATGGTTGACTTTACTCTGATCAACAAAAACGTTATCAATGAGAGTACTGGAAGAGGTTGTGGTTCTGGTGGGCGAGCTAACCACGGGAACAAGGTTGTACGTGCACATGAGATTTTCAAACTCCACCTTGCAGGGAGAATCAACCAAGAAATCTATGTTAAAATCCCCAACAACTACCATGCCCCTATTTTTTCTACTTAAGTACAACAAAAGAGTATCTAATTGTTTAACAAACACTTTAAAATTTCCAGATGGTGCCCTGTAAACTGCCACAACTGTTAATCTGGAGACAGTGTCTGGCACCTCTATAGCACATACTTCAAAATGTAGCTCAAAGCAGAATCTTTGTACATCTATTGCCGTGAACAAGACATTGTTTTTTACATATACAGCTACTCCTCCTTTGTCCATATAGTTCCTGCAATAAGACGTTGCCAAAACATTGTTGGGAATAGGGTCCACTTCAATACCAGCAGTGATGTGGTGTTGTGTTAGACACAGAATGTGGGCACTGTTTATACCTTTTGTGTCTTCTATATTTGCTGTGAACTGATCTAGCTTGCAGTATAGGCCTCTTACGTTCTGATGAAACACGGTTAACTTTTGTTTGTCTTTAATTGTATTGCTGTTTGAGTGAACTTTCGTTTGTGTATTAATTACTTGTTGCAGAGTTTTGTTACTGGACCAAATCCTGCTAGAGTTGGCCCAGCTCACTAGTTTCCCTCGTTAGTTAGGGCTATGACTGGTCTGCTTTCATGATCGTTATTGTTTAGGCCTATTATTTCATGAAAAGCTTTTCCAATGTCTGCTGCTAGTTTATTTTTGCCAAACTGATTTAGATGTAGTCCATGCTTTGTGAAGCAGTGTCTCTCATACCTGTCTGTATCCAGTAGTGTCACATTCGTAAACTTAGTGCAAAAGTGTTTCAGTTTACTATTCGTTAGGCGAATTTCTCTGTTCACACAAGACGTCTGCCAGGTCATATCTCGTGGGCACAGTTGTTAGTATTATGTTTGTATGCTGTAATAACTGCAGCAATACGAGTAGCTTTTTAATGAAAGTGCTGGCCTCGTTGCAATAAACATCGTTTGATCCTGCGATTATCGCAACACAGTATTTTTCCGTGAATTTAGCACATTCTGTGTGTATGTCTTCTACCACATTCACGAATTTTGCACCTGGTTTAACAATTGCTGGTATACACGAACCATCTTGAGCAGAGTTCGACATGCATGTCGAAATATTGCGAGCATGACTGTCTCCAAATATTTTTACGTTATTTTTCCGTTGTGTTTGTTTACGTACGCGATCGGAACTTCTTCTTACGCAACCACTCGTGTTTTGTGTACACGTGTTGCCGTCTACTACAATTTTAGATGCACTGTTTTTGTTATTTGAATTATCACTGTTTATCAAGCACTGAACTTTGTCCGCTGTTGAGGCTTCTTTATTCACTTGTGGGTTTCCTTGCTTGTATATAAATGTGGCGTCGTCGACGGCTACGTTTTCACGACGTACATAACACTGATCTACACACACTGTCGAAGCACTACCGTTTTGTAGAGCTGTATATCGGTCTTGGAGGACAGCGTATTTCACTTCTAGCACTTCAATATCGGTTTGTAGCATTCTGATTATTTCGTCCTTATTTTTGATAATGTTTGAAAATTTACTTTCACACGCGGCAGCTATGCACGGCTCACAGGTCCACAAATAGTCATCAGTTACGAGTTTTAAGTTGATCTTGCAGCAATTTTCATGAAACCAGTACTTGCAGGTTCTACACTGTATTCCTTTACGAACTTTTCTGATACACAATTTACAATTACTATTACTTTTATCTTCATAACTGGGAGCTGAACCTACACGTACTTTCTCTATCGGCGCCATCTTGCTTAAAGTATTCCATCATACTGTATATTGGTAAGGTAAAGATGGTTATTATTTCCTGATCAATTGATGATAAATCTGTTTACAGCTCAATAGCAAATCTATATTTTTTGTGATAAGATTAATTCATGTCACTGACACAAAAATTAGTTTACAAGCGCTGAAATGAACAAGAAAGTCAATTCAGTCAACTGTTAGTCATATTGATCGATGGCTTGTGAAAATGAGAACAATCAAATGTTGGTGACTATTACATCAATATGCTGTTGATATGTATGTCAAAGTTGAAACTGAGCAATGGACGTTCATCAGATTGAGCCAGGAAAAACTCTGTTCTGAAAAATATATTCACCTTCAAGATGCCATCAATGCTGATGGAAATGCACAGAACATTGGCCAAATGATGATTCTCCCAGCAGCGTGCATCAGAAGCCTGCAACAAATGCTTGAATACACTCAAGATGCCATGTTGTCTGTTTGCCTTTATGGCACAACAGATTTGTTCATCACATTCACATGCAATGCACAGTGGATAGAAATCTGGCATGAGCTATTCTCTGGCCAGTCACCCAGCGATCACCATGACATCTCTGTGAGAGTCCTCAAACAAAAACTGGAGTCACTTATGGATTTCTTTGTGTAGTATTATGTGCTCAGTGAGACACACTGCTGTATGTATTCGGTGGAGTGACAGAAACACGGATTGCCACTAGAACATATTCTAATATGGTTGATTCAGAAGATAAAGCTGAATGAAATCCATGATGTGATATCAACAGAAATCCCCAATGAAGAAGAAGAGCCAGACAAGCACATGAGGTTGTTACTGTGAACATGATTCATGACCCCTGTGGAACGTTAAGTAACAGTTCTCCATGTATCAAGCAATGGAAACTCCTTATAGGATTATCAACAATGTAGGAAAAGATAGATTGCTACTTATTTAAAGAAGACATGTTAAGCTGCAGACAGGTACGATTAAAAGACACTTACACAATACTTTTAGCCACAACCTTCATCAGCAAAAGCTTGTTTGTATGAATGGTATGTGTTTCTCTTTTGCTTATGACGGCTGTGGCCAAAAGCTTTGTATTAAGTGCCTTTTAATCGTGCCTGTCTGCAACTTAAAGTGTCTTATTTATGGTAAGTAGCAATCTATCTTTTCGTACATTGTTAATTCTCCATGTATGATTGACAGAAAATGTTCAAAATGTTACAATTACCAGAATGACTGTTATCCACTGTATCATTGCCAATTGACTATGAACAATGGGAGATCAACAGTGGTCAACAGAACATTGGAATTGATAATCACTGGATTGTTCTGTACTCATCATTACTCTCGAAGACATTTAAAGAGCACATGGCACCATTTATGAAAGAGATCCCAATGTTGTCCATTTGGCCATACATCTGCAGAATGGTCAAAGAGTATTCTTCACTCTGGAGAAAGCACTACAATGAGCTGATTGACCACCATCTAGAACATTGAGCACCTCTTTTTCAAATATGCCAGAATGATGATGTCACTCAAATGCTGAAATGTCAAAATATTATAAATGGAATCAATCGTCAAAGATATTTCAGTGATGGAAATGTGGAAATCCAGTTCCAGATTACCCATATGTATTTTCCACTGATGCATTAGGTTACATTTACTCAGTCCATCTAAGCAACAATGAGTTGTTGTATGTGGATGTGCTATTAGTCAACTTTCATGGTCCAACATCATTACAACACCTACAAACTATTAACGGTGAACTGTGTGACATGCATAAAGAAGACTGTCAACATTTGTGATTGCCTGAGAATGATGCTCATTGGAATTACACCCTCCAAGGTTCTGTGATTTCATCAAATGCTCATCGTTTGTGATCATTATCTCAATATGCTTTCCATTAAAATGAACTGATTTGTGGACCAAATACAAAGATGACATGTCTCATGATATTTTGCATCAGATGCATACTAAACACCAAATACAGATATGCAACTGAACAAGGAAATTGACAGTGAGGCATTGGCATTAAATTAGGCCATGTGCATGATGATATTGAACTAGGTATTACCTCCATTAGGCATGACAGTGCCCCATTATATGGTGCATAATGCATTTAATCAAGAGTTGAATGAGGAAAATAATATAATTATGATGCAATGAGAGAATCAGTTCAAACGAACATGCCACTGTTGAATCAACAACAGAAATACGCATATGACACCCTCATGAAAGTATGAATGATGGAACTGGAGAATTTTCTTCTTGGCCACTCCTGGTGGAACTGGAAAAACGTTTTTGAATGCATTGCTTTTGGCAACGATTTGCTTGCAGAATGAAATTGCACTTGCATTTGCTTCATCAGGAACTGCAGCTAATTGTTGGAAGGTGCTCGAATGGCTCATTCAACTTTCAAGTTACCATTGAATATACAAATCCATTCAGCTCCATAATGCAACCTTTCAAAGAACTGTGTGATGACAAAAATTTTGCAGCAATTCAAGTGGATCATTTGGGATGAATGTACGATGGCGCGTAAAAAGTTTTTGCGGGCATTAGATCAAACAGTGCAAGATCTAATAGACAATAAAATCCTTGTTGACATTTTGACTGGCTGCATCATATTTCCTGTTGATTTTTACCAGTTCACTGAATCAAAGACTGAACTCATCCGAAAGATGTTCCCAAACATTGCGCAAAATTACAAAAATTGTGTTTGGTTGAGCAAAAGTGCTATATTGAATGCAAAAAACATTGATGTTGATGAACTGAATTTCAGGATTTTTTTTTAAGAATACAACAGAATATTTATTCACCTTTGAACATGTTTACATGTAATTGGTGTCATCATATGTTTTATAGTTGCAGCATTACAGTTATTTTACAATTATTCTTGCCTAATTATGGTGCAAGGAGGCTTTTACATATGTAACAACTTCATAAAAGTACGTTGTAACCCAAAATGATCACTTTTTGCAAACCAAATACAGTAAGTCACAATGAATCAGCATGCCATGTTAGTCTCTTTGTATCTAAATAATCTGTATACAATTATAGTAATCATAAATTTTATCTCTATATTGCCTTATACGAGGGTGGTTTGAAAAGTTCTCATAATGGAATAGAAAAAAGTACTTACATCACTGAAACTTTTTTATTTTTCAATGTAGTCTCCTTGTAGATTAATGCACTTGGTTCAGTGATGTTCCAGTGCCTTGATCCCATCTTGAAAATGAGTTTCATCCAGGCCTGCAAAATAGTTGTCAACTCCGGCTATCAATTCTTCATTTGAAGTGAATCTTAGTCCAACAAGAAAAATTTTCAGTTTTGGGAAGAGATGAAAGTCTGACGTGAATAAGCCAGGTGTGGCAACAATTCATACCATAGTTCATGTAATTTTGCCATGGCGATGGCACATGTGTGTGGTTGCGTGTCAAGAGTCATGGCATCCATATTGCAGATAATTTTTTCATTTCTAATTCTGCAGTTAAAATGTGATATACCCTTTCAGATGACCATTTTGTGCACTTTTGCAATGATTTCTGGAGCAGTGACGCATCTTGGCCGACCATTGTGCGGATCATCGTCTAAGCTCTCCCGACAAAATTTAAATTCATTTGTCCACTTGGCAACAGTTAAATATGAAGGAGCAGAGTCCCCCAGTGTATTCTGGAAATCGACATGAATATTCTTTGCTTCATACCTTTCTTTATGAAGTACTTAATCACTGCTCGAATCTCGTATTTTTCCATATTCGCAAATCACTGCGCAGAAACAACAACAGAGCTACATCACGACCACAGCTCTCTACCAAGAGCATTGATGTGGCATATGTTTACAGGCAACAGTCCAATGAATATCACGTGAACAACTCATTGCGCTAGTGCTGACCTCTCATGGTGATTCCGAGAACCTTTCAAATCACCCTCGTACAATACGGCACAGTGAATCAGCATACTACACGGGTAGCTTCATAAAATATTACAGTTTATAATTTAGTATTGTCTCATCTCAAAACTCCAAATCATCTATTACATATTCTTCAAATTTTTTCACTGTATAGAATGCTTTGCTTTTTACCCACTTTGTTATTACACTTTTTAATTTATTCAGGGGCACTGAGTGGGCATCTGTAGGTAGTTTGTTAAAATATGTGACACCAAGATATTTATAGCTATTGTGGATCTTTGCTAGTCTGGCATGGGGCTTATCAATTATATGTCTCTGTCTAGTGTTATTATGGTGTATTGACATCCTAAGGTCAAAATTATCCAGGTTTTCTTTTGTTGTATACTAGGCAACTATAAATATATAAACTAAGTACTGTTGAATATACATTTCCTTGAAGTAGTGTCTACATGATTGTCTTGGTGTGAGTCCCGCAATGCATCTGATGGCCTTTTTTGCCATTTAAATACAGTCCTGGAGCCAGGTGAGTTTCCCCATTGCAAAATTCCATATGTCAGAAGGAAACTGAAGAAAGCAAAGTATGCATAGAGCAGCAGAGTTTCACTTACACGACCTCTCAACTCATACAGCAGATAAATCACACATGCAAGTCTGGTGTATAACTTATCTGTGTGTGTATCCCAGCTTAAACTTTGATCAATATGGAATCCAAGAAATTTCAGGTTATTATGTTCAAAATACGGGCTCATCTGCTTTTTCATACAGTGCTCTGTTATTTTGGAAGTAACTGGAACTAGTGAAATGGGTTGGTAATTATCAGCTGATGATGTGCTACCTTTCTTATGGACTGGCTTCATTATGGACATTTTTAGATATTCTGGGTACACTCCCCTGTTAATATTTTCTTATTTGTTTATTGAGAAAATTAGAAAAGCTTTAGTAATCTTCTGTTCAGGAACTACTGAGTTTAGCTGTTGCTTCGATGACATATTGACAATTTACAAGACTCCATTCAAAACATTCAATTAGTTTATTGTTTATTGGTGGCAGCAGTGCTTCGGCCTCACTTTCATCTTCCTTGATGTTGGTTTCTGGTATAGGATTGGCAAAGTATTTATTTACTGTATCAGGAGGAATAGGAATGCTGCAATCTTTCTTTTGACGATTTGTTTCAGTTTTGATAACTTCTCATGTCACTTTACATTTATTTGAAGAGTTAAGAGTGTATCCATCATTAAAAGTGAAATTGCTGGCTAATTACATTACATTACATTTTTATTGGTCCTTTTGATAATTTGTTGTACAAGGTATACAATATGATATTGGACAAGTCATTGTGATTTACAATACATATTTTTAAATCATACAAGAATATTTACATTGATTGAAGCTTAATATTATCACAACTGAAGGTTCAGCTTCCATACATTATATTTAACCTTGGCAATAAATTTTTATGTTTTGATATATTCATCTATATTATAATAACATTTTTGCAATAAATATTTGTGGACAGCAGTTTTAAATTTTGAAGTGCCTTTTATTGTTTTAATGTTTGTAGGTAGCTTATTGTATAGTCTGTTTCCTGTTTGCAGTGGTCTGTTCTGTTTTAGTGTTGTGTGTGCATGTTGAACATGTATGTCCTGCTTTCTCCTTGTGTTATATAGGTGGATACTCTGGTTGGTTAACACAAGATTGTTGTTATATTCTAAGATTTTCCTTACAAATATGATTACTTGTAAAATGTACAGACACGGTAGTGGAAGGATATGTAGTTTCTTGAATAAGGGCTTGCATGAGCTTCTTAATGCAGCATTTTCTATGGCTCTTACAATTCTCTTTTGGCATATAAAACAACTTTTAAGATGCACTTCCCCAAAAGATTATGCTGTATCGCAGTAAGGATTCTGCCTGGGCAAAGTATACATCTTTTAGTGTCTCTTTCGATGTGCAATCAGAACGAATTTTGCTATTGTAGCAAATGGTATTTAATTAATTTGTAATGTATTTTGTATGTTGGACCCATCTTAGATCTTCTTGGATCCATATCCCAAGAAATTGTGTAGAGCTTACATTTCTGGGGGTTCTAGTAAACAACTCTATGTCTGGTGCTAGTGGACATTTATTTTGCGCTGTGTGTATATGCATTGTAACTGTTTTTTCTGCATTTATTACTAAGTTGTTTTCAGAAAACCAGTCTGTAATGTGGGTGGTACAACTTTTAATCTTGTGTAGTAATTCTTCTTTGGTCCTTCCTTTTATTATCATATTTGTGTCATCCACAAATTTTATGTAATTATGGCATGGGCTAGTCGGTTCCAAGCCATTTACAAAGAGTATAAACAGAACTGGTCCTAGAATGGAGCCTTGTGGTACACTATACTTGATGCTCTGCTTCTCTGAGTAGTAGGACTTTATCTTGTTCCCTTCTTTGATAGTAAGCTCAACTAATTGCTCTCTGTTTTGGAGATATGATTTTATCCATTCATAGGCCGAGCCCCTAATACCTACACACTCAAGTTTCTGAAGCAAGATGTTGTGATTGATGACATCGAAAACTTTAGAGAGGTCTAGAAATATGGCTGAGATATGTTCTTTATTGACTATTGCATTTAAGGCTTCCTTTAGGAATGCAAAGATAGCTGTCTCAGTAGATTTAGATTTTCGGAATCCATGTTGAGTATTTGAGAAATAATTATTTTTTTCTATGAAACTGATTAGTCTTTTATAATAAATTTTTCAATTATTTTGGAAAAACCAGATAATAGTGAGATTGGCCTGTAGTTTGCTACTTCTGTTTTTATCCCCTTCTTGAACAGGGGTTTTACTTTTGCTATCTTCAATTTTTCTGGGAACACCCCTTCTGATAGAGGCCAGTTGCAGATGTACAAATTGGTAGAGCCCGTTACTAGCCAAGATGATGTCAACTATTCAATCAAATTTTTAAACTCACTGGAATTTTCAAGACTGCTGCCTCTCAATCTCCAATTGGAAATCCGACTGTTAATCATAATGTTATAAAATATCAACCAACCACATCTTCGTAATGGCACCCGGCTTGCAGTGAATAAACTGGTAAGCAACTTAATCGAAGCAACAGTTCTTAAAGGAAAATACAAAGAAGAAAATGTTTTGATATCATGCATCCCAATTATTCCAACTGACATACCATTTGACTTTAAATGCTTGCACTTTCTGGTGTGGCTTGCATATGAAATGACAATAAGCAAATAACCAGGGTAGTCATTGGGTGTTGGTGCCATTAGCCTTGAAAATCCATTTTTCTCACATGGTCAATTGTTTTTCACCTGTCATCATGTCAAGAAAACATCAGCTTTGCTTGTTCACACCAGACAACGAAACAAAAAAAGTCATGTATTATAAAGCATTGCAGTGAACTAAATGATGATGCCACAGGAAATCAATCAAAACAATGCATGTACCTTAACATCAATCTTGCAATCAAAATCAAAATGATTTCAGACTTAACGGAAGAAAATAAAACATTTGGTTGACATGAAATATTGACTTAATTCACTTGAGGCTTTTGAACAAAATTTCATGGTTCCAAGTCAATCACTTTCCAGACACATCACACATTGCCAGCATTTTGGAATTTTAATGTGGACAGAATTTACATTCCATGTAAAATTTTGCATTGATGTACTTCTGACTGTAGTTGTCCCCAAATTGAACATGCATGGCCACAATTGTTGATAGATACAATGGCCACTCAAAAATATGTTTTTTTATAGTGCCTCAGTTTTTCTTTAAACTTGAGCACGTTTCCAACTTGGTCTTTAATTTGTGACATAAGGGCATTAAGAATCTTGATGCCAATGTTCAGAACCTCCTTCTGCTCCATACTCTACATTTTTTATTTCCTTAGTGTCACACATGATTCTTAAGGCAAATGTTGCTGTCACTGTAATATTTTGTGCAGGTCTTGAATATGGTAGTGCCACTTCAGTTTTCTGTCTATATGCAGATCAAATATTTTGCTCATCCATTTTTAGATTTCTTTCATCTGTGAAATTAGTGTAAGAGGAGAAATGAATGCAATATCTCTTTTTTTAGATTTGCTGAAAGACTATTCATTTTAAACCCTTTTGCCACATCTGCAAATGCCATATTTACTACCTTGGTTAATATATTTCTTGAAGGGTTATTAACTGATACGGTGGTGTATTCAGCAAGTGTGGTGACTTTTCCATGCATGTAGTGGCAAATCATTTATAAAAACTGGAAAAGCCAGTGAGCCCTATACTGAGCCTTGAGGCCTCCAATGGGAGTGGAGCTCTAGTCTGAAGATACATGGCCACCATGTACTCCTTCCATGATAACACTTTACTTTCTACCATGCTTTAGATTCAATTAATAGAGGGAAACATTCCACGTGGGAAAAATATATCTAAAAACAAAGATGATGTGACTTACCAAACGAAAGCGCTGGCACGTCGATAGACACACAAACAAACACAAACATACACACAAAATTCAAGCTTTCGCAACAAACTGTTGCCTCATCAGGAAAGAGGGAAGGAGAGGGAAAGATGAAAGGATGTGGGTTTTAAGGGAGAGGGTAAGGAGTCATTCCAATCCCGGGAGCGGAAAGACTTACCTTAGGGGGAAAAAAGGACGGGTATACACTCGCACACACACACATATACATCCACACATATACAGACACAAGCAGACATATTTAAAGACCTTTTTTCCCCCAAGGTAAGTCTTTCCGCTCCCGGGATTGGAATGACTCCTTACCCAAGGTCTTTAAATATGTCTGTATATGTGTGTGTGTGTGTGTGTGTGTGCGAGTGTATACCCGTCCTTTTTTCCCCCAAGGTAAGTCTTTCCGCTCCTGAGATTGGAATGACTCCTTACCCTCTCCCTTAAAACCCACATCCTTTCGTCTTTCCCTCTCCTTCCCTCTTTCCTGATGAGCCAACAGTTTGTTGCGAAAGCTTGAATTTTGTGTGTATGTTTGTGTTTGTTTGTGTGTCTATCGACGAGCCAGCGCTTTCGTTTGGTAAGTCACATCATCTTTGTTTTTAGATATACTTTAGATTCAGGTACTTTAGATACAAGATTCAGGTCACTTGCCTATGATTCCCCTTGTTCCTAGGGCATTGGCTTTATTCAGAAGAATATGGTGACTAACAGCGTCAAAAGCTTTTGACAGGTCAAGAAATTTTACAACTGTCACCATATTATCATTTATGGTATCCCAAAACATTGTGAAAAAATGCATGTATTCATACAACATTCTGAAAACCAAACTGGCTGTTGTTGAGGATGCTATATTCACAGCAAAAAAAAAAAAAAAAAAAAAAAAAAAAAAATTGACCAGACTAGAGGAAATCTCAGTTCGTGTCCTTCAAGAATATGCATCCTTTAAGAATGAGCAAATGCCATAAAAGCAACATTGACAAAAATAATCAATGAAACATGCAAATGTGGCTGTTTTCCACACTACCTAAAGCAGAAAATGTAGAAAACTACAGACCAATCTCTTTGCTGTCCATAATTTCCAAAATTATTGAAAAACTAATGAAAAATGGATTAATGAAGTCCTTCAATAAATTTAATCTTCTTTGCAATGAACAATATGGTTTCAGGCCCAGAAGAGGTACACAATCTGCTACTGCACAGTTTACAAAAGTCATTCTTGAGACATTGGATAAAGGTGAAGATGTGAGTGTAATTTTCTTGGACTTATCGAAGGCATTCAACACAGCTGAGCACAGAATTTTATTGCATAAATTAGAGTTACTAGGAATAGGAGATGTGTCTAAGAAGTGGTTTAATATGAACCTAGAAAACCAGGTGCAGCAAGTTGAGATCTCAAATGCTTCAAAAGGTGTTCTAGTAAAACACCTATCAGATCAAAAATATATTAATATAGGTGTCCCAAAGGGAAGAGTGTTAGACCCAATCATTTTTCTTATTACTGATTTCCCTCACGGTGTCAGAGATGTGAAAAAGGGGGGAGGGGAGGGAAACAACAACAACAATGACAACATTGTTTGCTGATGACAAAAACATAGTCATCACAGCTAAAGCCCAAACACAGTTGACAGAAAAGGCTAAAGCAGCCCCTCAAAAATGTCCACAACTAGTCACTGCTGGAAAATAAGATAACTTTAAACATAAAGAAAACTAATTCTATGTAATTCTGGTTCAGTAAAAAACACTAAGATGGTAGATTAAGAATTAATGATGATGTATGAGAGTTTATAATTGACACCAAATTATTGAGGTTGAATGTAGACTGCCAGCTGAAATGGAAAGAACATCTAAAAGCTTTGGCAAAGAGACTACCCACAGCATATTATCCTTTCTGAATACTTGCACCAATGTGCAATATTTCATTTCTCAATATTAAGTATTTTGGATATATACATTCAGTCCTCAGTTATGAGCTTATGTTTGGGGGAACAAGTGCTGGGAACATTCAGACTGTCTTATAGGTACAGATTAGTGAAATACAGATGATAACAAATAGCAGCAATAGGGCCCATAGTACTGATTTACTCAAAAAGCTAGAAATTCTGACTGTCGCTTGTGAATACATTTTCCAGACTATAAAGCATGTAAGAAAAAAAAAATGTGACTGTGAAACTAGATCCTGTCACTGCATATACCTAAATGAGAAAAATAAGTCAAAAACACAGAATTGTGTGCTATATGATGCTCTCAAACTGTACTACAGGCAGCTGGGGGAAATTAAAGATGTAAATGAGCCTTGTACTGCCCAAAAGCTAAAAACATATTTATTAAGTAAAAGCTGTTACACTGTAAATGAAAATTTAGAATAATTCATAAGTACACCATATATTAAGCAATGTTATGAAAAGGAACGTTGCTACTCACAATATAGCGCAGAAGCTGAGTCGCATATAGGCACAACAAAAAGACTGTCACAAATAAGCTTTTGGCCAGCAAGGCCTTCATCAAAAATAGACCACCTACCCCCCCCCCCCCCCAAACACACACACCATCATCATCATCATCATCATCATCAGTGTGTGATGGGAGCAGCAACTGGGTGGGGGTAAGGAGGAGCTGAGATGGGGAGTGGCACAATAGTCGGGTAGGGGTGGAGGACAGTGAAGTGGTGTTGGGGAGCATGCAGGGACGAGGTGAAGAGAGGGTAGGGCAGCTATGTGCAGTCGGGAGGTTAGACAATGGGTAGGGAAGGGGGAGGGGGGACGGAAAAGTAGAGAAGTAAAAAGATTGGATGCAATGGTGGAATGAGGATTATGTAGCACTGGAATGGGAGCAGGGAAGGGGCTGTATGGGTGAGGACAATGACTAACAAAGGCTGAGGCCAGGAGGGTTACGGGAATGTAAGATATATTGCAGGGAAAGTTCCCACTTGTGCAATTCAGAAAAGCTGGTGTTGGTGGGAAGGATCCTTATGGCATGGGCTGTGAAGCAATCATTGAAATGAAGGATGTTGTGTTGGGCAGCATGCTCAGCAACAGGATGGTCCACTTGTTTCTTGCCCACAGCTTGTGGCCATTCATGCAGGCAGACATCTTGTTGGTTGTCATGCCCACATGTTTGTGACAGGACTGAAGCAGGTGGTGATGGCAGTATATATGGGGCAGGCCTTGCGTAGAGGTCTATGACAGGTATATGAGCCATGAGGTAAGGGGTTGGGAGCAGGGGTTGTGTAAGGATGGACAAGTATGTTGTGTAGATTTGGTGGATGGCAGAATACCACTGTGGGAGGGGTGGAAAGGATAGATGATGAGAGATAGTTGAAACCCTGGCGGAGAATGTAATTCAGTTGCTCCAGTCCTGGGTGGTACTGAGATAAGGGGAATGCTCCTCTGTGGCTGGATGGTGAGACTTTGGGAGGTGGTGGGAGACTGGTAAGATAAGGGATGGGAGATTTGTTTTTGTACAAGGTTGGGAGGTTAATTAGGGTCAGTGAGACCCTTGGTATATTTTGAGAGGGACCGATTGTCACTGCAAATGTGACAACCACAGGTGGCTAGGTTGTATGGAAGGGACTTCTTGGTATGGAACGGGTGGCAGCTGTCTAAGTGGTGGTATTACTGATGGTTAGTAGGGTTGATATGGACAGAGGTACTGTTGTAGCCATCTTTGAGGTGGAGGTCAACGTCTAGGTAGGTGGCTTGTTGGGCTGAGTTGGACCAGGTGAAGCATATGGGGGAGAAGCCGTTGAGGTTCTGGAGGAATTAGGATAGGGTATGCTCACCCTTGATCCAGACTGCAAAAATGTCATCAGTGAATCTGATCCAGTTGAGGGGTTTAGGATTCTGGGTGTTTAGCAAGGGTTTCTCTTGATGGCCCATGAATAGGTTGGCGTAGGATGGTGCCTTGTGAGTGACCATAGCCTTGCCCTGGATTTGTTTGTAGGTAATTCCTTCAAAGAAGAAGTAATAGTGGGTGAGATTATAGTTGGTCATGGCGATTAGGAAGAAGATTGTTGGTTTGGAATCCATTGTGCATTAGGAAAGGTAGTGTTCAACAGCAGTAAGGCCATGGGCATTAGGGATGTTAGTGTAAAGGAAGGTTGCATCAATAGTAACGAGCAGGGCACCATGTTGCAAAGGAATCTGAACTCTTCAGAATTGGTGGAGGAAATGGTTGGTATCTTGTATATAGGAAGCTAGGCTGTAGGTAATTGGCTGAAGATATTCATCTATGATAGCAAAGATTCTCTCAGTGGTGGCACAGTAACCAGCCACAATGGGGCATCCTGGGTCATTGGGTTTCTGGACTTTAGAAAGGATGTAGAAGGTAGGAATGCAGGGAATGGTAGGGATGAGAGAGAGATAGACTCTGGGAAGAGGTTCTGGGCTGGGCCTGAGGATTTGAGGAGAGACTAGGGAATCCTGCTGGATTTCTGGAATGGGGTCACTGTGGCAGGGTTTTTAGGTGAATGAAATCTGACAGCTGGCAAAGTCCTTCAATCAGGTAATCCTTGTGGTTCAAACGAACAGTGGTGGAGCCTTTGTCAGCAGGTGGGTTATAAGGTTGGTAGCAAAAAGGTGTTTCCAGTGGCAGGGCTGGAAGAAGGAGAGGTCTTTAAGTCCTGCATGACTGAATTTGGGAGAGGGGCAAAAGGTGAGGCCTTTGGAAAGGACTGATACTTCTACAGGACTAAGGGTTTTGGAGGAAAGGTTCATGACTGTGTTTTGGGTCTGTTTAGGTTCTGGATTCTGTTTGTTGGTGGGAGACGGTTTTTGAGGGTGAGGTAAATGTAGTAGGTCTGCAAGGCAGGGTTTTTCTGCTATGAGGGTATGCAGGGGAGGTTTGGAGGTTGTTATAGAGGTGGTAGATAGTGGTAGTCCAAGTTGGGAGTAGGAAATGAATAGGACTGAGAGTTTTTTGAGTTGGCATAATTCATATTGCTCTAGTTCCTGGAGGGAAAGGGTTTCAGTGGGTGATATGGGATCCAGGAATTTGCGACTGCATAGCAGAAGAATTTTATGGATTGAGAGGAGGTATTGGGAGGAAATTTGGGCCTGATTGACATGGTTTTGCAGGACTTTGTTGGTGAGAGTTAGGACTGGTGGAGTCTGAAAAGATGGAGTCATTGTGGGAGGAGGGGTGGCAGCTGGAGATGGGTAATGTGATGGTAAGGCCACGTGTAGGGCAAGCCACAATGTAAGAACACAGGAACAGTGTATGGGACTAGGTTCTGGCTAAGAAAAAGGAAACTTTTCTGTACTGATGCAGACAGGAGCAAGGATCTGTGGTGGAGGATAAAAACATGTAAAAATACGTAAATTACATAGAAACATGTCCGATAAATTCGCTTTTGCGGGAAAAATCACAAAAAGGATGAAACAGATGGAGCAGGGGGAAACTAGATGAAATCTGAGGAAGCAGATCGATAGTAAAAGACGAAAACCAACTGAAATTGTCGAAAAGACACAGTGAGATCAAAGAAAAAATAAATAATAAGATTGTAATGAGTGAGTGTTGTTGGTGGATAAGTGTGAAAAAGGGGGATGGCAGATGTTTATGCTACAGAATATTGAAAGCAGTACATATTGTCATGTCCTGTTTTGTGCTTGTGTAGAAGAAAAAACTTTCGATAGGTGCTGTTGAATGGTGTTATCATTATACCTCTCTCTTGCCAAATTAATTGTATTTCTATACGATGGTGACCACTCATTGGACGTTGCCATAGAGACAAAGGACCATGTTATTGTTTAAATGTTATATAATTTATATTTTGTAATCTTTTGTTATAGTAATTATCATTGTCTTTTTTTCATTTCATGATCACAATATTGTTGCTACCATAATGGAAGAGAGGCATACACATGGTAACCATAAACCAGAGAGGATTAACTGGAAAATTAATATCAAGAAGATCGAAAAGAGCAACTTGAAAGTAGGAAAATTAACAACATTCGCTTGCATGACTGCACTTAGTAGCACCTCTTCCAAGAGTAGTCATCATAGCACCTGATCCAACTTATATTCTGATTTTAAGCATTCTTTTCAAAAAGGTAGATATTTATCTCAAAAAATTATTTTAATATTGAGAAGTATGTGTGTCCATTTAAGTCAGATTGACAATGAGTTGCAGTATATGCCAGTGATGCACTACAGATTACGTTGTGAAGTGATGTCATCACAGTTATGAAAAGGACATTTTATTCCACAATCTTCAGGTGTTTAATTGTTTTATTGAAAGTAGCAAACATGAGTTCACCAGATAGGTCTATTGTCAGCAGTCCATTAGTAAATACACAGACAAAAATTGTCGCTGATATGGACATAACAACAAATGACAGTGAAGTTGAAAATGCCAGTCGCCATGACAATGGCCAGCTATACCCTTTAAATGCCATGTGACATAGTCACCTAATGCGAATAAAACTGAACATAACATGGGCACACCCGTACCCCCAAATGTGACACAATTAATGCAAGAGATAATGAGGTACTTAGACATAAAACTTAATACACAAGCATAACAAATCAATGATTTTACAAAGTAACAAAAGCAAACATATGACAAAATGTACTGAGAAACATACAGAAAATTTTAACACTCTTCAAAATAAAAAAAATGGTCATTTGACAGTGTTAAAGTCAATTTAACATAGCAGTTTGATGATCTTAGTTAGAATTTACTTATAGACCTGTCCAATGAATTACCATGTAAACATCGGAAAGGAGTTAAAAGCAGAGTTGCTCACTGAGTTATCCCAGGATATAAATAACTTCAATGAAGGAGTGTCATAGACAAGGAATAACAACAATTGGCAGGTAAGTTAGAAGGTGTGAGTGATGTACAAACTAAAATGCAACAGATACAATCACATATATGTTAGAGTTTTGACACCCTGTCAGGTGCTGTGAATGAGATGCAGTCAGTATGTAAAGGTTTATCAGAAGAGATACATGAATTGTCATTGAAACTAAATAATTTAACTCAGTTTGTGCAAAAAGAGCAGACAAGAACTGACGACTGATGTAAAAGAATTAAGGGATGGAGCTGAAGCAGGTGTTATACACCAAGGTGGCACAAAATATGGTTCATTAACATAGAACTTATGTGGAAGTAGTCAAGGGGATGAAAAAGATAATGAACTATTGGCTAGGATAGAAGTGGACATTAAAGTAGTGGAGGAAAAGTTGCAGTGTAGCCAAAACAATGTTATAAAAGTAATAAAAGAAAATCTGATGTCAAGCAGTCAAATGTCGTTAGGCCAGATAGGTAAGCATAGTACCTAGCTGCAGTTTGTTACAAGTGTGCCAGACGAAGTATGTAGGAACTACAAGATGCAGCAGGCACTACCAACTACTGTACCTGTTGTGCAGTCATACTCAGAATATATTATATGTACCAAAACAATGCCACACCAATAACAGACAGTGCTACATGTCTTTCCATCTTATTAACTGCTGAAGGTTTATTACAGCATAGACAGTTCCCCATTTTTTCATTGGAGGGCAAAGGAATGAACCCGGTGGTTCATGAAGTCCTTTCATAGTGTATTTCCTAGAAACTGGAAAGAGAGACAAAACTCCATTTTTGTTGTAAGATATGCTCAGGGTGATATCTTGCTGTGGATCACAGACATGGCAAAAATATTCCACACTTATGAACAGTTTGAGAGAGCATTTTTGGATAAATTTTGGTCTCATGCAGTGCAGGAGAGGTTGCCCCATGAAGTTTTTAATCTGTCACCATTCACTAGCAAACATGAAAGGCTAAGAAAATACTTTGAGAAGCATTTGAATAAAACTTGATACTGGATGAATGCAATCTCTCATGTAAATGTAGGCTTCTGCAGCCATTGTCACAGTCAATAAAATTCTTCTGGGTTTGAGGCCGCATTGTCAACTACAGTGGACAATGTGGTCTCAAATACTCCTACTTGAAGTATCTGTTGTTTGATCTCCCATATGGATGTGTTAGAGATTTTGAAAAGCCATCTGCCTGCCCACATGCTTGAAAAATTAATTACCATTTCAGAACATGACAAAGAGTATTTTTTATCAGTTCTTGATTCCATTGACCTCATTTATGAGGGAAGGCCAGTGCAAACACAAAATGTTAGCACACAGGTTGAGCCCCCAAGATTTGGCAAACAGTAAGGTGGAAATGGTAACAATAATCAACTCAGTTGGAAACCATACCCACCTTACAACAATGGTAATAGAAACCACTTTGGCAATGGGAAAGGCCAGAAATATAACTGAGGTTACAATAACAATCACGGACAACATTTTAATTGATCGGGCTGTAATGAGCAGAGAGGGTACAGCCAGCAAGTGCACAATGCACTGTCAACGATTGGCAATAACCAGTGCAGCAGTTGGCAAGGAGAGAACACAAACAGGCAGTCAAGCAGTCCACCAATAGCTGATTAGTCAACATAACCACAGTTACTATTCAAATAGTGGCCAAGGCCATCAAAATTTCGAATCTAGAGCTGCACAAGGCACCAACAGGAGGAGCCAAACTCACAATGCACACTTAGTTGACATCACCTCAGACGAGGAGATCAGTATCTCGACTAGCCTGGAAAACTTAAATTGGCTTGATAAGCCCCTGTTTGATGACCAGTGAAGGGGGTGGAGGCATAAAGCTAATTAAAATCTGTTTTATTGGATATGATCAGTGTGGAAATACTGAAGATGAATTGTGCCAGGGCGATACATCCATGAAAGGAAAGGTGTGCGAACCATGCAAGCAATAGTTAACAACCAAATATTTGACTTAAATGTACCTATACTAGATACCCGTGCCACGACTTACGTGATATCTCAGGGACTATTTGACGAATTGCAAAAGTGAGGCTACATGCCAGCAATTCCAGCTCAGAACTGTGAAATACAGACAGCAGTAGGAAGCAGGTCTAAGGGAGTCGAACTGCAAGCATTAACCCCTGCTAAAATTGATCATTTTTCTTTACAGTGTGTTTTCCTAGTGGCTGAGAAATTGATAGTAAATTGCCTTATTGGTGTGGACACTTTTAGAAAATATCCGGCAAAAATTGATGTAGGAAAAGGGAAATGCCATTTTAAAATCAATGACCAACAATTCTCAGTAGATTTGGTTAAAACAAACACCAATGAAAATAAACAAGACTGCACCTCAAATATCCAAATACAATTGCTTTATCCAGTTGACACGTTTATAAATGTACAAGAGGTTGAACAGTACCAGAAGAGGACATAGATCTTACCATTGTAAGTGATTCTACATGTTTGACTGAAGACCAAAAAGAACAACATCCATGATATGTACACAAATTTTTGGGAGATGCCCTGGAGTAGTGAAAGGATATTTATAAAATGGAGATGTGTCCCCATGGAACTTTGTTTCTCTTCATACCCCATTCTGTAGGTGAAGAAGAAGGCAGTGAGAAAAGAAATTAATAGAATGATACATTAAGAAATTACAGAGCCTTCGTCCTCCCCATATTGTAGTCCTATCTTGACTGTAAGCCAGATGGTTGTATCCACCTCATGCTTGACACCTGATGGAGAAATAAAATTATTGTGCCAATTAGTACATGCCCTGACAACCTAGAGGAACAGTTATTAAAATTCCTTACTTCACAATAATTGATTTGAGACTTCATACTGGCAGATCGCATTACATGAGGATAGCCAGACATTACAGTCTTTGTGTGCGGAGACAGAAGTTATGAATTCTGTCTCTTGCTGTTCAGTCTTGAAGTAAGTGTGGGTATATTCATTTCCACCCTGGATCGAGCCCTGGGATATGAATTACTTAATAGGGTCACTGTTTATGTTGGCAATTTACTAATAGCCACCCCCACCTGTGCAGAACATCTAAGACTGTTAGTGAAGTCCTATATGGGTTTTCGAAGTTTGGAGTCAGCCATTCTGATGGAGACCCATTTCACTAAAGAAAAGGTTAAATTCCTTGGCCACATATCATCTCCACAAGGTGTACCTGCAGACCCACACAAACTTGACACAATCAATCACTGTCCTGCATCTCAGAATAAGAAGCAGTTTAAGGCATGTCTAGGCTTAGTATCATTTTTTAGAAAATACATACGCAAACAACATTTGAATAGTGACACTTTGTTAAATCTTCTAAGAAAACCACCCATGGATACCTGAACGGTGTCAAGCTGATTTTGACAGAATAAAGGAAGCCCTATTGAATGCGAATACTTTACATCGCCCTGATAAGACTCAAGATTTAAGTTTATATATGAATGCTTGCTCAAAAGGGCTAGGCACTTGTTTGTTTCAGATCACTGATGAGGCTGGGGAGCTTCTTACCCCAAGGTGATTAGTTTTGCTAGTTGAACCTTATCTGAATCTGAATGGTCATATCCCATAACAGAACTTGAGGCTCTTTCAGTAATATCGGTGTTTAAAAAGATTGAATACTAACTGTGGGGTTAGACACACTAAAGTTTATTGTGACAATCAGTCCTTGGTCTTTCTTTTAACCTGCAAACTGTTACATCGGAGACTAGCCTGGTGGTGCTTGTACTTTCAAGAATTTGAATTTGAGTTTGTATATATTAAAGGCAACCAAGATGTAATTGCAGGTGCCTTGTCAAGGCTACCCAAAGGGTTTTATGAATTCCTAGAATTTATGGAACATAAGTAAAAAATCAGGATTTTTGTTAATAAAGATAAGAGACAACATCCGTATTACATTAAGATGTGTAAGAGTATGGAACAGTTGCAACAAGCAGATCCAAGATGGCAAAAGGTAAAATTGAAACTGTAATACATAATATAATATAATATAAATAGTTAGCTTATGTGACAGTGGAAAAGACAATGGACTCTATCCAGATAAGGATTTGCAGGAATTTGTACGGTAGGCAAAGTTAGCATAGGTTAAAAAACCAAGAAGTATTGTAGGTATACACAAGATGACAGTCCATTTGAACTTCTGTATCACAGTTTATGCTTAATATTAAGGAAAGATTCTCATGTACTTATTACATGTTTGTTAACTGAATAGATATAAGTTTTAGTATTTAAGATTTTGATTAACTGTCCACGAGCTACAGAAAACTTTGAAAACACTTCCATTGCCAAGTGTGAGTTTTATTTTAACAATCTGTATCCTCATTAAATGCACTGCAGTAAGATGCCTGAGACACAATATGTGATGTAATGTGGCTAGCTTACAGCTGCTGTGCATGCACACAGCAGAGCATAGTCTGACACTGCATAGCCGGCAGACTGAAGCAGATTAGCAAATGAACGCCAATTTAGAAACTTTAAAGTATAAGTTAACTACTAGAGAAATGACGAGTCTACACCACAAAGCTAAAACTAAAAGGACAGAAGAACTGATCTCAGGAATATTTACAGTGACCCAAAAAAACCTAATTACAAAAAAATCTACACACTATTTTGCTATCTACAGTATAGATACATTTTCAAGCAGCTATATACAAGCTACACTAAACACTATAGGAGGATATCTACGTACAATGAAGGAATGAATAGATGTAAAGTTTTGAATAAGCTACAAACAATAATGAAATTGTGCCCCACCTACGACAACACTTTTATTTTCAGATGAAAAAGGTAAATCGAAACGACAAATGCACCATAAACATTTGCGCTATTGTAACATGAGATGATTGATAAATACAGATGTGTTCCGATGGCAAAAGGAATACGTGGGTATTGAAAAAGTGATGCATTAGTAGCCATTGAGCAACTACATGCCTAGTTTGAATTTAATATCGAATTTCCTTCCAGTGAACATTGCACGGACACGTCTTGGGATAAATAAGGAACATAAACGGTCCCCTTCCTGTGAACATTGCCTGGACATGTCCTTGGATAAATAAGGGACACAAATGGTTAGGTGTTAGATAGCAAAGCGAAAGGGCTGCACCATAAAATAAATAATTATAATTATGAAAATGTGATAGTGTGAATATGAGCGTATGGAAAGGCTACAGTACATCAGATGTTATAAAAAGTTAAATAGAGGTCTCATACTACCAATCCACAAGGAATAAGACCAGATACTATGCGTATAAGCTGCTGATAAGAGCACCAATTGTGTGTTCATGGTGCATTTGCACATGAACACGAACTACCCAAAAAATGCGTTACAGCTGTTCACTGACACAATATTCGTAGTGATATTTATACACATCATGGTACAAAAGAGTGATATACTGTATTTTTTAAAAAAAAGGTATAAATCACAAACACTGAAGGACAATCATTGCAGATATTTTCTAACAGTTGATGTTGACTTATATAACACAGTGATGTACTGTCAGAATTTATCAGTAGGTAGGAAACGCTAAATAAGTGAGTTAACACACAAATGAGTAAATGTTCATGAAGAATGTACTCAGCGGTTCCTTTATAGATAAACAAAGGACTGTAGTAACAGAGGAAACTGAATGCTTCTTCCTTTCTATATAAACAGGATATGCAGCATTCATTTGAGCCCAGTAACAAACAGAACTGCAGTACACCACTGCAGCAAGCACATATGACATTCCGCAGCTTACTGATAACCTCAGGAACAAAAAAATCAACAGGGTTAGATGAACTTTCTCCATTACTATTGAAGAAATGCAAACATAAACTAATGAAACCACTAGTACATCTAATAAACTGTGTTTTAGAAGACAATGTGTTCCCTGACAAGTTGAAACTATCTGTAGTGAAACCAATACACAGAACTACAGGCCCATTGCCCTAATCTCAACTTTCAGCAAACTGATAGAGAAAATAATATTAAAAAATATTCCTGGAACATTACATCAATGCCAACATATTAAGTGATTTCCAATATGGTTTCAGAAGAGGTCAAAGTGCCATGTCAGCATCAGTACAATTTGTCCATCATGTACTTGAAAAAATAAATTAAAAATTCCAAGCAGCAGGAGATTCCTGGACCTCTCAAGGGCTTTTGGTAGCGTGCATCATGACGATTTCTGATCAAAACTTGCGAGGAGTGGTGTCACTGGAAAACTAATGCAATTGCTAGAAGCACATTTAAAGGGTAGACAACAGTGCATGGAGATTATGTACTCTGATGGAGAATTACTGGAGAGGAGAAGGTCAAGTATAAGAAATATATATTTTAGTGTTCCTAAGGGCTCCATTTTAGGCCCAGTCCTCTTTGTATGCTATGTAAATGTTTTCCCAAGTTCTCTTGCAAATAAGCGATTCATCACTCTGTATGCTGACAATACATCTGGTATGTGATATGCGGACAGTGAGCCTAGCCTAGTTGAAGAGACACATAACTTTATTAAAAGGCAAGAGCTCACTTTGAAAGACAGAACCTAAAAGTAAACATAGAAAAAAACTGATGTTATACATTTTAAACCAAGTGGTCCAAACAGAAAAAAATACTGTGTGAGATAAAATTCTACCAACAACCTGTACAGATAGTAAATTATTGGTTTTGTGCATGTGACTGTCATGGAAGCAGTCAGCTGATAGTCTGTAAAAAAATTAACACCCAGTCTATATGTTGTTGTTGTTGTGGTCTTAAGTCCTGAGACTGGTTTGATGCCGCTCTCCATGCTACTATATCCTGTGCAAGCTGGTTCATCTCCCAGTACATACTGCAGCCTACCTCCTGAATCTGCTTAGTGTATTCATCTCTTGGTATCCCTCTACAATTTTTACCCTCCACGCTGACCTACAATACTAAATTGGTGATCCCTTGATGCCTCAGAACATGTCCTACCAACCGATCCCTTCTTCTAGTCAAGTTGTGACACAAATGTGGTGTCACCGCCAGACACCACACTTGCTAGTTGGTAGCTTTAAATCGGCCGCGGTCCATTAGTACATGTCGGACCCGCATGTCGCCACTGTCAGGGATCGCAAACCAAGCGCCACCACAAGGCAGGTCTCGAGATACGGACTAGCACTCGCCCCAGTTGTACGGACGACGTAGCTAGCGACTACACTGACGAAGCCTCGCTCCTTTGCCGAGCAGATAGTTAGAATAGCCTTCAGCTAAGTCAATGGCTACGACCTAGCAAGGCGCCATTAGTAACATTGCATGTATCTAAAGAGTCTCACTTGTATCGCCACAATCTCCAGATGTGCCAAAGGGATGGATTAAAGTTAAGTATTCCAGAAGCTACGTACTTTTCTTTATAGCATTCATTACGTATCCTGTTTCAGACCTCATGCACCCTGCTTTGGCTTAGCGCGTGCCTTTCGGCTTCCTCTCATTGTGTCTAGGCTGTCTTGTCTAGACACAACATTTTTTGGCGACGAGTCCGGAAAGGGTCTTGTTCTTTCTACTTGATTCCATTTACTTGTGTCATGGCTTCGCCAGATGTACTGTCCGAATTTTATCGCTTGCAGAATCAGGAGAAGCAGGCGTTATTGGATGCCCTTGGACAGCTCGTCCAGGGTCAACGTGCACTGTAAAACGATGCGGCAGCCGCCGCTCTACCGCTACCGCAGCCACAACTCGCAGTTGCACCGCCTTTTAGGCCATTTGACCCAGCTAAGGAAACATGGACGGAGTGGTCACGCCAGTTTGGATTTCATCTCGTCGCCTACAGAATTCAAGGTAACGAGCGGCAGCCTCATTTATTGGCGTGTGTAGGGGTGCAAACGTCCCGTGTGATAGTGAAATTGTTTCCCCGACGCGACGTAGCAACTCTGTCCTACGAAGAAATTTTGTCTGCTTTAGATGCCTATTTCAAGGAAACAGTTAATGTAGTTGCAAAAAGGTATACTTTCTTTCGTACAAAACGTACGGCCGGTCAAACTAACAGGGAGTGGGTTGCAACATTGCAAGGCCTTACAAGGGATTGTGCTTTTGAGTGTGAATGTGGACTCCCTTATTCAGATACCATGGTACGTGATGCAATAGCACAGAACGTTTCTGATGTTCGCATACGGGAACAGATTTTGAAACTAGTTAATCCCTCCCTTCAGCAAGTGATAGACATATTAGATAGACAAGACACACTTGACTTTGCTCAGGAATCATTTGCAACTTCGCCAGCCGTGTGTAACATTAACCGGCCCGCCGAGCGCGCTGCACGGCACGGTAAACTGCCCTCGCCCACGTCGACGCAGCTGCCGCCACGCTCTAAACCAGGTGTGCTGTGCCAGCATACAAATGCAGTGAAATCATGCCCGGGGTGTGCTACTAGACATTCGCGTGAAAATTGCCCATCACGCCAAGCTATTTGCTTTTTCTGTAATAAGAAAGGACATGTTCAAAGTGTTTGCCAGAAAAAGCTCAGATCAGACAATCACAACCATTCCAGGCCCTTTGCTTCACGCCGGAATCGAACCAAGAATACTCAGGCTCGTGAACCTTCGCCCATGGACATTCATGTAGTTAATTCCACTTCGTCCAGTGCCACTGTCTCTAACAGTGACTGTGTTCGTCCCACAAATACTGTGCGGCGACGTCGCAGGAAATCACGTCAAGTCGCAAGTGCTTCTGTACCAGTGTCCGTTCAAATTGCACGCGAAAGTCGCTCTTGTCAGCAGGACACGGTAGATGGTGTCGGAAGTTCCATGCGGCTTTTCGCGGATGATGCTGTAGTATACAGAGAAGTTGCTGCATTAGAAAATTGTAGCGAAATACAGGAAGATCTGCAGCGGATAGGCACTTGGTGCAGGGAGTGGCAACTGACCCTTAACATAGACAAATGTATTGTATTGCGAATACATAGAAAGAAGGATCCTTTATTGTATGATTATATGATAGCGGAACAAACACTGGTAGCAGTTACTTCTGTAAAATATCTGGGAGTATGCATACGGAACGATTTGAAGTGGAATGATCATATAAAATTAATTGTTGGTAAGGTACCAGGTTGAGATTCATTGGGAGAGTGCTTAGAAAATGTAGTCCATCAACAAAGGAGGTGGCTTACAAAACACTCGTTCGACCTATACTTGAGTATTGCTCATCAGTGTGGGATCCGTACCAGGTCGGGTTGACGGAGGAGATAGAGAAGATCCAAAGAAGAGCGGCGCGTTTCGTCACTGGGTTATTTGGTAACCGTGATAGCGTTACGGAGATGTTTAATAAACTCAAGTGGCAGACTCTGCAAGAGAGGCGCTCTGCATCGCGGTGTAGCTTGCTCGCCAGGTTTCGAGAGGGTGTATTTCTGGATGAGGTATCGAATATATTGCTTCCCCCTACTTATACTTCCCGAGGAGATCACGAATGTAAAATTAGAGAGATTAGAGCGCGCACGGAGGCTTTCAGACAGTCGTTCTTCCCGCGAACCATACGCGACTGGAACAGGAAAGGGAGGTAATGACAGTGGCAAGTAAAGTGCCCTCCGCCACACACCGTTGGGTGGCTTGCGGAGTATCAATGTAGATGTAGATGTAGATGTAGATGTAGACAATAAACTTTTTGTAGATTTGGACATTCAGGGCCACGTGATAGCCTTCCAGCTCGATACCGGAGCTGCAGTTTCATTGATCAATCACGACACGTACAAACAACTGGGCAAACCTCCGTTGCGTGCCGCAAATGTTAAGTTAAATAGTTATTCAGGTCAGAATATCCCTGTGTTAGGACAGTGCAGCCTTCTTGTAACATATAAGGGACAAACAAAACTTGTGTCATTTTACGTTCTTCGTTCTTCTTCTGCAGTGAACTTGTTTGGTTTAGATTTATTTCAGTTGTTTAACATGTCTATAGTAAATCAGGTCCTATCTGTGAATCAGACTGTGCCTTCAGACAGTGTTTCTCGTCTGTGTGAAGAATTTGCAGACATTTTTGCACCGGGCTTAGGTTGCGCTTGGAACTATGAAGCACATTAGAAACTGAAAGTAAACGCGCAACCGAAGTTTTTCCGAGCGCTCAATGTTCCCCACGCATTGCGTGATGAGGTCGCAAGAACATTACACGATTTAGAATCACAAGGTGTAATTGAACGTGTGCAAGCTTCTCTCTGGGCCTCACCCTTAGTAATTTTGCCAAAACCTTCCGGAAAACTGAGACTTTGTGTGGACTTCAAGGCAACAGTGAATCCCCAACTCGTGATTGCAACTTTTCCCTTACCCCGCCCGGAAGATCTTTTTGATAAACTGTGCCCGGGTAAATACTTTTCGAAGTTGGACCTAGCAGATGCGTACTTGCAAATCCCAGTGGACGCCGAATCCCAATGCGTCTTGGTGGTTAACACGCATCTTGGTTTGTACCGATTCAAAAGACTGCCATTCGGGTGTGCATCCGCCCCTGCATTGTTTCAGCAATATTTACAAACTGTTTGTGCGTAGGTCCCTACTGCTGCGAACTATCTGGACGATATTGTGATCTCCGGAAAGACAGCAGACGAGCATTTAGCACACCTACGAACATTATTTCAGGTATTGCGACAAAATGGTCTTCGCTTGCGGAAGGACAAATGTGTGTTTTTTGCTCGTGACTTACCATACCTGGGACATGTAATCAATGCCCAAGGCATACATCCGAGTCCAGGGCACCTCTGTGCCATGCAAGACTTGCCTTCGCCGCAGAAATTGAAGCAGCTACAGAGTGTGTTGCGTAAAATTAACTATTATCATCACTTTCTGCGCAATGCCTCTTCCATTTCAGCTCCGCTCATAGCTTACGCCGTAAGGGTGTGCCGTTCGTCTGGACGACGGAATGCGAACGCGCCTTTCGCCAGTTGAAATCGGCGTTGCTTTCTAATACTTGCCTTACGCCATTCGATCCCCAGAAACCCCTTTTGTTGATGGTAGATGCATCGGATTTCGGGATCGGTGCTGTGCTTGCGCACAAAGATGGGTCGCATGATCGCCCTATTGCCTTTGCGTCCAAATTGCTCTCGTCTGCGCAAAGACATTATTCGCAGATAGAGAAAGAAGCTTTGGCTCTCGTGTTTGGTGTTACTAAGTTCCATGATTTCTTGTATGGTCGTCACTTTACCATCGTCACAGACCAGAAACCTTTGACGTCGCTTTTTCATCCGAACAAGCCTGTACCTCCACGTACAGCGCAGAAATTCATTCGCTGTCCTATTTTCCTCTTGCAGTACCGCTACGATATCTTGTATCGGTCCACTGCTAAGCACGAAAATGCCGATGCGTTGTCCTGTTTGCCTGTTGCTGAGGATAGAGCATTCGATTCTTCCGAACTTGCTTGCATGTTCATTGATTCGGACACCGATGAAGTGGTCGAATCATTTCCGATTGATTTTCGTCGTGTAGCTACAACCACAGCTGCTGACCCGGTCCTTGCTACAATTTTGCGTTTTGTTGCTACGCAATGGCCTTTGTCAAAGTCGCGGATCAAGGATCCGTTGGTTCGCAGATTTTTTGCTCACACGGAGAGACTTTTTGTTCGACGTGGTGTTTTGTTGTTGCGTTCTGATAATGATCAGTCCAGAGTAGTGGTCCCATGTTCGTTACAGTCCTCTGTTTTACGGCTTCTTCACCAAGGACATTGGGGTATAGTGCGAACGAAACAACTTGCTCGTCAGCACTGTACTTGGTTCGGAATCGATGCTGCGATTACGAATATGTGTTCTTCTTGCATGGCGTGTGCCCAACAACAATCCGCACCGCCGCGGAAAGTCATTGCATGGCCAAAAGCCACTTCCCCTTGGCAACGCTTGCACATCGATTTTGCTGGTCCATTCTGGAATGCACGATTTTTGGTTGTGGTCGATTCTTTCAGTAATTTTCCTTTTGTTGTCCGGATGTCTTCCACGACGTCCTCTGCCACCATCCAAGCGTTGTCTGCTATCTTTTGCATTGAAGGTCTTCCGCAGACTATTGTTTCTGACAATGGCCCACAATTCATGTCCGCAGAATTTCAGTCATTCTGCCAGGCCAATGGTATTCAACATCTGACATCCACGCCGTTTTCGCCTCAGTCAAACGGTGCCGCTGAACGATTGGTCCGGACTTTCAAGTCACAGATGTTACAGTTGAAAGAGTCGCATTCTCAGGAGGACGCATTGTTGCTCTTTTTGTCATCGTATCGCTCTCAGCCCCGAGATGGTCGCTCGCCGGCTGAGTTGCTCCACGGTCGTCCTCATCGAACCTTGATGTCTTTGCTGCACCCGCCGCATCAGGTTCCTGTGCAGCGGCAGACTTCTGCTTTTGCTCCAGGCGACGTTGTATTCTATCGCAACTATCGCAGTTCACGGCGTTGGCTCGCAGGGCGCATTCTTCGCTGCCTCGGCCGTGCGATGTATTTGGTTTTGGGGGTCTCTGGTGAGGTGCGTCGGCATCTCAATCAGCTGCGCCTCTGTCGTCGCACGGGTTCTACCGCTCCCCGTCTGCTTTCAGCGACGGTGCCGTCCGGTCAGCGCCCTGGGGACCCATCTACTGGCTCGCCTCATCCCCAGGTGTAACCGACGATGCCTTCCATTTTGCCCCATGGCGACGCACCGCTGCCGCCTCCGCCGCCGCCGCCTGTCCTCCAGCCGGCGCTGCCCGCAGTGGACGCTTCACTGCAGCCGCCAAGCGCCTCCCTGGGTCACGCGCCGCCGATCGCTTCCCGTGACCAGCTGTCCTCCGCCATGGAACTCTTGCCTGCTCCGGACCACATGAAGTCATCACGCGTTGGATACCCCGACGCAATGGAGGTCGACCCTTCGGCCCCTCCTGTCTCTTTCCGGGCGCATACACCGCATGTTGACGTGCACCCTGGACTAGGTTTTCAGGCGTTTCCTAGCTCCCCTCAGACCGAATGGCCGGGTGCGGGTGGCACAGCCTCGCCTGTTGTTAGGCTCCCCACCTCATCGCATACGTCAACATGGGGTCCTCCCCACGGCGGGCAGAAGCCTTATAACACGACTGTTCGCCGATTTGCGGGGGAGGAATGTGGTGTCACCGCCAGACACCACACTTGCTAGGTGGTAGCTTTAAATCGGCCGCGGTCCATTAGTACATGTCGGACCCACGTGTCGCCACTGTCAGGGATCGCAAACTGAGCGCCACCACAAGGCAGGTCTCGAGATACGGACTAGCACTCGCCCCAGTTGTAAGGACGACGTAGCTAGCGACTACACTGACGAAGCCTCGCTCCTTTGCCGAGCAGATAGTTAGAATAGCCTTCAGCTAAGTCAATGGCTACGACCTAGCAAGGCGCCATTAGTAACATTGCATGTATCTAAAGAGTCTCACTTGTATCGCCACAATCTCCAGATGTACCAAAAGGATGGATTAAAGTTAAGTATTCCAGAAGCTACGTACTTTTCTTTATAGCATTCATTACGTATCCTGTTTCAGACCTCACGCACCCTGCTTTGGGTTAGCGCGTGCCTTTCGGCTTCCTCTCATTGTGTCTAGGCTGTCTTGTCTAGACACAACAACAAACTCCTCTTCTCCCAATTCTATTCAATGCCTCCTCATTAGTTATGTGATCTGCCCATATAATCTTCAGCATTCTTCTGTAGCACCACATTTCGAAAGCTTTTATTCTCTTCTTGTCTAAACTATTTATCGTCCATGTTTCACTTCCATACATGGCTACACTCCATACAAATACTCTCAGAAACAACTTTCTGACACTTAAATCTATACTCAATTTCAACAAATTTCACTTCTTCAGAAACGCTTTCCTTGCCATTGCCAGTCTACATTTTATATCCTCTCTACTTCGACCATCATCAGTTATTTTGCTCCCCAAATAGCAAAATCCATTTATTACTTTAAGTGTCTCATTCCCTAATGTAATTCCCTTAGCATCACTTGAGTTAACTCGACTACATTTCATTACCCTCGTTTTGCTTTTGTTGATATTCATCTTATATCCTCCTTTCAAGACACTGTCCATTCCATTCAACTGCTCTTCCAAGTCCATTGCTGTCTCTGACAGAATTACAATGTCATCGGCAAACCTTAAAGTTTTTATTTCTTCTCCGTGGATTTTAATACCCACTCTGAATTTTTCTTTTGTTCCTTTATAGCTTGCTCAATACACAGATTTAATAACATCGGGGAGAATACAACCCTTTTTCACTCCCTTCCCAACCACTGCTTCCCTATCATGCCCCTGGACTCTTATAACTGCCGTCTGGTTTCTGTACAAATTGTAAATAGCCTTTCGCTCCATGTATTTTACCCCTGCAATCTTCAAAATTTGAAATAGAGTATTCCAGTCAACATTGTCGAAAGCTTTCTCTAAGTCTACAAATGCTAGAAACATAGGTTTGCCTTTTCTTAATCTAGCTTCTAAGATAAGTCATAGGGTTGGTATTGCCTCACGTGTTCCAATATTTCTACAGAATCCAAACTGATCTTCATCGAGGTCAGCTTCTACCAGTTTTTCCATTCATCTGTAAAGAATTCGCGTTAGTATTTTGCAGCCGTGACTTATTAAACTGATAGTTCGGTAATTTTCACATCTGTCAACACCTGCTTTCTTTGGGATTGGAATTATTATATTCTTCCTGAAGTCTGAGGGCATTTTGTCTGTCTCATACATTTTGCTCATCAGATGGTAGAGTTTTGTCAGGACTGGCACTCCCAAGGCTGTCAGTAGTTCTAATGGAATGTTGTCTACTCCCGGGTCCTTGTTTCGACTTAGGTCTTTCAGTGCTCTGTCAAACTCTTCACGCAGTATCATATCTCCCATTTCATCTTCATCCTCTTCCATTTCCATAACATTGCCCTCAAGTACATTGCCCTTGTATAGACCCTCTGTATACTCCTTCCACCTTTCTGCTTTCCCTTGTTTATTTAGAACTGGGTTTCCATCTGAGCTCTTGATATACATGCAAGTGGCTCTCTTTTCTCCAAAGGCAGTATCTATCTTACCCCTAGTGAGATAAGCCTCTACAGCCTTAGATTTGTCCTCTAGCCATGCCTGCTTAGCCATTTTGCACTTCCTGTCGATCTCATTTTTGAGACGTTTGTATTCCTTTTTGCCTGCTTCATTTACTGCATTTTTATATTTTCTCCTTTCATCAATTAAATTCAATATTTCTTCTGTCACCCAAGGACATGGGTATTCACAGTTATGAAACAAGGCATAGAAAAGATTTTGATATGGTTAACAGAAGATTAACTTTAACTGCGAAAAGCCCCTTTGTCAAAGGAGCTGTTTACAATAACTTGTTTCCAAATGAAGTTAAAATATTGACAGGGGATACTTTTACAAAGCAAGACAAGCAGTGGCTTATCCAAAAATGCCTTTACAACTTGAGTTTATCATTAATTACAATGTAATAAGAAATAATGTAAACTAAAAAACATTGTAATTGTGAAAACTTGATACTTAGTTGAAAACACACATGCATGTAAAATTATGTGTTACAAGCAGTAAATTGAATTGATTTGAACTGAACCATTCATGTAGACTAGTAGACACCTTCTAGTAGATTTGCAAGAGCCGTAGCTAAGTGTAGCTATGTTGGCATATCGCGATTTACATGCCACGAGGTTTTCTTCTCTTCAGCATCTGGAATTACAGATGCCTGTGACAGATAGGATGTATGGATGGAGGTTTATGAACATCATCTGAAACTTATGTGCACATGTCGTCCTGTTGATATTGAAAAATGAAATTTAAATAGGATTCACAAATGTCTTGTGTAAAGCGAAGGTTGTAAAATATCATAAAATCATAATGTAATGCTGAAAATGTCCATGGGATGAAGAAGATATAAAAGAATGTATGTAGTATTAATAGTTTTGAGTGTTCACATGGCAAGAAATGTAACTAACACTAGTGATTCTATCAGTGTAAATTCTTAGATACCTAGTTTAAGACAATAACGATGTATTGTAAAATTCATTTGTGTGTATTCCATTGACAGACCACGATTGTATTGAAAGATTGTGTCTTAAAACAGGATTGTGAAGTTACACGAAAAAGACACACCACATTTTTCAACAGAGAGGGTTCGGAATGAAGTAGAGAACATTGTAAATTTACCTTGGCCTTGATCAAGTGTCAATGTGTTTCTGGATGCACAAGGTGGGTATAATCACTGAAATATGTGAATTACAATAGGGAACCATTGCCCTGGGCCATAAATGATGAGCCTACTTGTCGCAGCATCAATAATCCAAGTATGTACACACCTCAGCACACCACTCTGAAGCAATGTGATGAACACTTTCCCAGCAAGCTTCGTGATAAAAAGTAAAATGGTATTAAAAACTTGGAGAGCCTATCTGTAGTAGTAGCACCAATGAACTCGCAAAGTACACATGCAACATACACCATTTGACATGCATGTGCGTAACATGCCAATAGGAGACACTATTTATACCCCAGTAAGGGGAGCCAAAACTTTGACTTTTAAATGCACTTATTGTAAATTACCTGTAAACATAAATGTACAAATTATTATGCTGACATGTACTGGGCAAAGAACAAATTAAAAATTTGGCCACCAATAAAGGTCTTTCATACCCATACAGGCCAAAAATCATAATTTAAATGTTTAAAAATAAAGAAATCAAAGATGCTGGTTTGCACTGCTGCTATATACTGTCATCCAGCAATAGTGGAACATGTCAGTATGCAGTAGGGGAGAGTTGTGTAGATACCTATAAAGTTTATCTGTATAGAAAAACAAAATGTATTAATTCATACAGACACCAGTTGAATGCGGCAAAAATATAGTAATTCATATTACACCACATTAATGCAATGTGAGAGGCTGGCAGAAAAACTAAAAACACTATACCTTCAACTTTTTTAAAACAACCTATCTTATTTTAACGATTGTAACATAGCTCTTCTGTTCCCGTCAGCTGTGGTGTGCAGACTTATTTTGCTCTATATGTGCCTAACAAATAAAAAGGGGATAGCTTGTGGAAGAAAAGTATTTTATTTCTACAAGTTTCAAGTATATCTGTTCCCCTCTAAGTGAATCACAAATCATTTAGTCAAATCTTCAGATGCACAGGAATATTCTTCAAGAAGATGAGTGCTGCATTGTCATTGACAAGTCGCGCTGCAAGAAAGATGAGATAATTATTGTTAATAGGAAGAGAACCCTCTAAGTTAATAATTTGTAGTTTATGTTATGGAAGACTGAAAGCATTGCTTATCATCATGTCCTACATAGTGTTTGTGTAAAAGAAAAAACTTTTGACAGGTGCTGTTGGTCATGGTGTTATCATCATACTTCTCTCTCTCGCCAAATTAATCGTATTTTTATACAGAAGACCTCTGTATAATACCTTACATGTAGTCATACAACTGTGCAATGAACACTTCACCTTGGCATTTGGCTAACAGCAATTTTCAGTTCCTGAATATAGGTAATCAGAAAATTTGTTGGGGTGTCTAATGAGCTATATTTTTTATTTTATTCCAAGTTGCAAGGATTTATAATTTATTGCTTTATGTTCGATGGGAGCTTGTTGAATACCATTGCATCAGAGTATATAACTTAATTGTAGATTGTAGACAAGGAGGCAAGGTATACATTAAAATCATTTTTTTGTCTTGTATTGGAGTTCAGATGAAACTGGCTTATATTATCAGCAACAAAAACTTTTAAGTTGGAAGTGTACTGGGAAGAGAGTGTAAGAATTGTAGGCTTCTCAAGAAGACAAAATATTTTTTATATCACTTCTGCTGAATAAATATCTTATTTACTTAGTTCATTGTTCCAGAAGATAATTCCATGTGACAATATGGAGTAAAAACATGCACAATAAGCCAATACTCTTTTCTTCAGGACAACACAACTAAGAGAAGCTTCTCAGAGCAAAGTTTCTTGAACTAGGCTTCTTAATTAGTTTATGTGTTGACTAAATTTTAATTTAGTATCCAGGTGTGTCTGGTGAGGTTCAGTTTGGACTCTTGTTTAGTATGTGTTCATCATCAGCAGAACATCACTGTTTTTTAATTCCCTTTCAAAGTCATTGGAAGATCATTTATGCTGGTTAAGAACAAAAGCAGAAACAATAGCAGTCCTAGTGGTAGTCCACATATTAGGCTTTCCCATTGAGATGTTAGTTTAATTCTCATTACAATCTGTTAATAAGACTGTGCTTTCTGTTGTGAAAGCTTGATCCCATCTATGTAAGTGGTATTCTAGTAATGTTATTAAACTTTAATTTATGAAGTATAATTTTGCGTGTTTCCTGAAGTTTTCATGGCAGTTCAAATATGCCATCCTTTATTCCATCTTTTTTCAGGAGTGCCTCCTAGATATTATTAACTCTTGTACTGATATTTTAGTTGACAACTTTTCAGCCATCCACAAGGTGAATCACTTGGAAGATTTTTAAGGTGCTTTACTCTGCATGCACATTTACTCCACAGTGTAAAGTGCTTTAAAAATCATGCAAGCGACTCACTGTGATGATAGCTGAAAGATTGCCAACTGAAATAATGGTAGAATAATTAATAATATCCTAGATGCACTCCAAAAAGTGATGAACTATTATATGCATCAAAAAAGTTTTGCGTCACCTCGGTTCCGAGAGCTCCAGAACCTGTACAGAAAATTGGGTTAGAGATCAACATAAACATCATTTCCGCCCTTTTTATTGCTCATGAACACTACACATTGCATGTTGTACCACCGTACACCGAGACCTTCAGAAGTGGTGGTGGTGGTGGTGGTTGAGATTGCTGTACACACCGGTACCTCTAATACCCAGTAGCATGTCCTCTTGCATTGATGCATGCCTGTATTCGTCATGGTATACTATCCACAAGTTCATCAAGGCACTGTTGGTCCAAATTGTCCCACTCCTCAATGGTGATTCGTTGTAGATCCCTCAGAGTGGTTGGTGGGTCACGTCATCCATTAACAGCCATTTTCAATCTATCCCAGGCATGTTCGATAGGGCTCATGTCTGGAGAACATGCTGGCCACTCTAGTCGAACGATGTCATTATCCTGAAGAAAGTCATTCACAAGATGTACACGATTGGGGCACAAATTTTCATCCATGAAGATGAATGCCTCGCCAATATGCTGCCGATATGGTTGCACTATTGGTTGGAGGATGGCATTCACTTATCATACAGCCGTTACAGCACCTTCCATTCAGCATGTTGTTCGGCCCATCTGTACCACACTGCATGGTGTCATGGTTGCAAAGATGGATCTCGCAATGTAGGTCGGGAGTGAAATTATGCATCACGCATCACAGCAGTCTCTCCCGTACCTTTGCCAGAATGTTAATGAGGCATTTTGGTCTGTGTGTCTTAGGGCAGTTGGATTTTTGTCCTCTGATTTCTTAATTATAACAGCCTTTTCTGTCTTCCATATATTCAGTATCCGTCCTTCTAGCAGAGCATCATTCAGTAAGTCTATCAGGTACGGTATGATAACTGGAGCAGATTGTTTGATGTTTTTGGGGTGGATGCCGTCATGACCCGGAGCCTTTTTGCCAATGCAACTTCCTCATCAGCAAGAGAGATGGTGATACCTTCATTTTGGTATTTGTAATGAAGTATTGGTCATAAAGTAGTCTGTGAAGGGCGGTGTGAAGTTGGTTGTCTCGAGTGTGATCATCGTCAGTAAGTAGTTCATTGATGAGATAATAAGCTGTGCATCTTTAGCCTCTTGTGGTAGTACCATCTGATTTCTTCAGATCTTACTATGTTAATCCTGAAATTTAAACGGGTCCCCCCAGATGTTGTTCTGTAAGTTTGTCCCAACATATGTGTCACAGTGGTCTGTCCTGGTCTTATGTAGTTCACCTTTTATCATGCTTTAGCGTCACCATCATGTTGAGGTCTAATTGCTTTCCTGTGCTGTTTTTGATTTTTGGTAATATCGTCATTAATCACGAGTTTTTTTTCTTAGTCCTGATAATAGTACTGATCATGGTGCCCTATGTTTTGGTGCTTCGCACGTTGCAGCTATTGCTGTAGCTTGTGCTTTCTGTATGATGTCTGTAATAATGTGAGCTCTGTAATCTACGCTTCCTTGGATAACACACAGAGGAAACTCTTCAATGACATGCCTTAGTTTTTGCCGGTTTGCTACCCGTATTAATGATGCACTCTTTGCCAGAGAAATGTCTGTGTTGCTGCCTACTCCTCTATTTCCATGGTAAGTTGGCGGTTGGCCTGATCCGTTTCCAACAAAAAGATTACATTCCTTAATAATGTCGATATTATTTCTCCTCTGGTTTCCATTCTGTCAGTGCCACAGTGTTAACGTAGCCTTTATGTCTGTTAGGATAAGTAGTCGTCCACCATTTGCAAATAGCGCAATTTCTTTTATTACTTCGGCAAAAGGCTCTATATCAAATGAGTATTGGGCGTAGATTGCCGAGGTGCTCCATGTTTCCCTACCTGAAGTTATTTCAACTGTAACCGTATGTTGTGCACATTATTGTTTTATTTGTGTTACTGTAATGCTAGTGTTTACTACAACAATTCCAGTCTTGGCTTTCTTTGTGTCTGTGATTTGCAATACTGCCTCGGAAGGCCTGGAATTCTTCCACTTCATGTGTACAGTTCTTGTAGAAACAGTATGCCCACAGCTACCTTGTTCATCAGCCTGCCAAGCTCTGTGTCCACCTTCATGCCATCCATACAGTTTAGCTGCAAGACTCAATGTGGAAATTTAGTAAAAACAAAGAATTTCATCCGGTTCTGGGATTAATCGAGGTACATGCACCTATTGTGCATAGTTTGAGTCATAACATGACACCCTGTAGCTGCACAAAAAGCATTATTCAACATCATGGCATTGCTGTCAGGATTCCTCTGAGACATACTCTGTAGGTAGCGGTCATCCACTGCAGTAGTAGCCCTTGGGTGGCCTGAGCGAGGCATGGCATCGACAGTTCCTGTCTCTCTGTATCTCCTCCATGTCCAAACAACATGGCTTTGGTTCACTCCGAGTCGCCTGGACACTTCCATCATTGAGAGCCCTTCCCGGCACAAAGTAACAAAGCGGACACAATCAAACCATTGTATTGTCTGTGTAGGTATGGTTGAACTACAGACAACACGAGCTGTGTACCTCCTTCCTGGTGGAAAGATTGGAACTGATTGTCTGTTGGACCCCCTCTGTCTAATAGATGCTGCTCATGCATGGTTGTTTACATCTTTGGGTGGGTTTAGTGACATCTCTGAACAATCAAAGGGGCTGTGTCTGTGATACAATATTCACAGTCAACATCTATCTTCTGGAATTCTGGGAACTGGGGTGATGCAAAACTTTTTTTGATGTGTGTAGTATTTTGTGGTCCACAGAATCAAATTGTCACAGATATACATTTTTTTTTCTTGTTTAGCTCTGCAAGAACTTCATTTGTTGTCTTCTCTGTGGAGAATCCTTTACAGAAGGCAAAATGAGAAGTGTTTTGCTCAAAAAAATGAGTCAATGTTGTATCATAGTTCATGTTCTTAAATTTTTTTGAAATAAGCTGGAAGGAGTGAAATGGATCAGTAATTAGAGGTGATAATCTTATCTTCAGGTTTAGAGGCAGATGTTTCTATTGCATATTTAAATTTCTTAGAAAATATGCTATGACTTATTGATTACAAAGATAATTTAATGTAAGTCCTATCAGGTTAGCACAAGATTTTAATACTCTACTAAAAATACCATCATAGCCAGCAGAATTGCTACTTCTTGGTGACCTGATAATTTTTGTAAATTCCATAGAGAATTTATTTTTGTAAACATATGTCATATGGTGGTTCATGCTTTGTTGTCGAAATGCATAAAATGCATTTTTGTTTGATTGTTTATTGCTGAGTGCAATGTTTGCTGCCGTTTATAAGAGAGAGTAATATTTAAATCTTGCAGTACAGATGTTATGGTAGCAAAACAATTGATGCAGTTGATGAAACACAGGAGAGATGGATATTGAAACAGTTCTCACAATGATGATTTTCATTTGCTTTCAAAAATTGCTCTGCTCAGTACTAGGATGAATCTTCATTTGTGGCTTTGGCAATCTCATATTTGTATGAAACTGAATGTTAATACATTGAATACTTACAGGCCACTAAATTGTACAAGAAAAATAAAACAAAGGTGCAAAAAGGTTTTTGTAGAAAAGCCATAACAAGTGAGTTGATTGAGCAACAAGAAAATAACAACAAAAACTGTGGAACTTCCTATGGCAGTGACTTACATGAGTAATTCTTATTTATGTTTTAATTATGTTAACAAACAATTTTAAAACTAATTTGTTGTGCTCTCTCACTAATTCTTTACAGTTCAGATATGCAGCATGCACTGAGAAATTGTGGATGTTTGTGGGACTTATCTCAGCATCACTTGCTGGTTTGTGTATACCAGCTATTGTTATCCTATTTGGTAAACTTGCTGAGGAATTCATTAACTTTGAAGTGATTAAGGTCCATGAAGAAGGAGTGCAAAGGAAAAAACATCATGAATTAGCTCCTGCAGGACTAAGATGGTAATAATCCGACATGTACGGTCACTTTTTTGTAATATCATATTTATTACATTTCTGACCAGATAGATCTAAGAGTTCCTTCCTGCCAACATATTATGTCTTACTGGATCTATGAATGGATGTATCAGTACATCTAGAAATCCCTCTATATAGCTATCTATACTGACAGTTTGACAGTTTGTGCTTGATAAATAACATTTATTGTGTCTGCTAGCAAACAGTGTATGTTATGTAGCATATTGAAATATTAATTATATAGAGTCAACATTTAATTTAGATTTAATTGCAAAATTAATATAACAGCTTCCACATTGTATTTGTATTGTAAGTTCAGTTTATTTGTTATTCCTTGGAATATTTTATGCTATGGTAGCTTGTACAATAAAATACATATAATATTTAGATGGGAGAGTGCAAGTGTTGATATAAGTGATATATACAAAATAAAAATAAGAGAATAACATAGGTTCTAAAACAGATTACAGTGTCAACTAATTTCACATTTACAGTTGAGTAAAAACTATTCCAAGAGACCAGTCAAGGTGGCACAGTTGTTAAGCCACTGGCCTTGCATTCAGTAGTCTTACTTGGCTTACCGGTATATCATTCTGTTCCAAGTGTTGGAACACAAGCCCTTGACAAAACATCACAGAGAAAACTTGGTTTTGTGTCATTTCCTTCACCTCTCCCCATGTTCCTCTGCTTGTATTGCTTCCCTCTTCACTATCCTCCTCCATGCTGTCCTCAGTATTCCTTCACTACAGTGGCTCTGGGGATACCAACTTGGGCTTGCCTCTTTATTGCCATCTGAGTTTTGCACAGTATTATTTAACCCACTTCCACTTTGTTGCCTTTATCTCTGTATGCACAGGATTCTTGTTCATATGGTTCCACAGCTCTTCATTGAATATCACATTTAGCCAAAATACACTATCTGAACAAAAGTATCCTATGAAATGCAGAAATGATCATTAGTGAAGTGTAACATACTTCAATGGAATGATATATTGCACAATGTTTATAGCACCATCACCATGCATACAGTTAAATTTTGTTAGTAAGTTTAGTGAGTTTGGATACACATACTGTGTGAAGAATTTGTATCATTTGTGCATGTTGGAAGCAGAGTTTCTGCAAGAAGGGATGGCACTGGCAGTTTGGTCATGCTTTGTGGTGCCTGTTGGTTTGGCAGTTACTTCATGCAGCTGCAACGCCACCTCAGAGGCAGGGTGTGCTCCTTAGAATAGTGTGCACCATGACAATGGAATACGTGAGACCTATGTTTCTCCTGGCATGTACAATTTTCAAACAACTTATGTGAATTCAGCCAGGTAATATTTACAGTGACCACCTATATTTCGGTGGGAGTACACCCCGCCATTTTTGACACACACTGGACACCAGTGCCACCAAAGATGACTTAAGTCAGAGGCATCAATAGTGAAAGACTACAAACTAGCAGGTGATGTAACATTGATGCTGTCCCGCTGTTTTTTGACAAAGGGGAGAGCAGGATTCCAAGCAGAGTTTTAACAAAAACCTCCATCCCCGTTTACAAGGTTGCTTGCTAATTTAATCTTAACAGCTTCCTTAATAACACTGTCCCAATAGCTGGACATACATGCCAATATCTCGGTATTGTTATATAACAAACTTAGGTCTCACATTTTTTACCTCTACGGGGAGGAAATGTTTTGGTGTTTACGAAAGTTGGATAAACTTCATAGCTGCCAAGTTAGACTGCAATGTTCTTTGTCATTTTTAGTGAGGTGTCATGATAAAAATCGTACCCCAACATTTGCCAAGGCTGTGCACCATATTATTTCTCCTGCTGCCAATCACATCAAGCAACATGATGGGTTGGCTCTTGTGCGTGAAAGAATTCGTTTTACTCATTGATGTTTGGATTCTGTTTCCAAATAATTAGCAATCAAGCCCCCATTTCACAAGAAGGGGGACGTGTGGCCAGGAAGACGCAAGCTAGCATCTGCCCCAGGGCACTGCAATGCATGTGCCCAGCTTTGCTAATGCCTGGGCTCATAGTGTGCCATGTGACCTCATTGAGTGAGTGTACTACAAATATTGGTCATCAATGGCGCATACAAGGTGAATCTTACTGTGGTGGCCAATGCTGCAGTAAACGACTGTGTGAGGATGACGGTTGATGTACAGTGCGGAGGTGTGCTCAACTGCTGTGGTGCAAGTCAGCTGCCATGTATGGGATGTGATCCATTGCTCCATCATGAACAGGAGTCCAGTGGCTGCTGGATTGGGCCTGAAAGGGCCGCTGCACTGTGGTCTGAAGTCTGGAGGACAGATGTGGTGCAGGAAACTTGTACTCTGTTGGAGGCTCAAACCTGAACTGCTGTTGGCTACTCCTTGACTGACATAGCTCTTGCATCCTGTAGAACTGCTGGGTTGCAAATGAAACTACTACAAAAATTATCACTATTTATACTAGGTAGCAGTACATGTGGTATGCCAATGTGCTGTTTCTAATCACATAGTTGACAGTGCCACCAAAATGCACTTCTGTGTAGATCCCCTTGCCAACAGAGCGAGAACTGTTTATTACCACTGAGCTGGCAGGTTTCACTAAGCGAGCCTGGTCCATCTCACAATAATTCAACAGCTCGGTTGCTGTAACCAAAATGACAAAATCCTGTGCCTGCCAGCTATCAATGGCTGGTGCAGTACTCCTCTGCATATTCTCACTGATTTGCCCCTGAAATGATAGTGGCAGTAAATGTCTTTACAGGAACAATCAAGGCTAGGGAAGAGTTATTGCCAACTTTACATTCCCTAAGACGCTGGACTTGGATGGATACTGTTGAGGATAAGATGCATAGAGTAGGAAAACAGGAGCCTTATTAAAAAACTGTCAAATGACCCTATCATAAAAGCTGCACACATAAATGTAATCACTAACCTGAAAGCCAGCCAGCCTCTACTAACATGGCAAACCTAACTTATAAAAGGTGCAGTTAGATCTAAACTGAAAGTTGGTAAGTTACAGGAAAATAATATATTGGATACAGTATTCTCCATGGAATAAGTGAAAAAGGCTATAACCAGTTTGAAAACAGGAAAGCTGCTGGACTTGATTACATCAGAAATGTAATTGGAAAGTCTTAGAACTTTGCTATTCAATAGAATCCTGACATAAGAGAACCATATGGTGAACCAGAAGGATGATTTGCCACAAGGTAGTGTGCTGTTGCCTTTGCTCTTTAATATATGCATGAATTATGAACTTATTAAGTAAAAGACAATTTTTTTTGTTTATGTAGGTGATCGGGCAATTGCATATGGGGCAAAATCTCATAATGAAATTGAGTATGGCCTAAGTGAGGACCTCATGATCCTTACAAACTACTGTAGGATAAATCAACTAAGACTGAATCCTAGCAAAATCAAGGTGTTCTCTTTCCATCATTACAATATGGAGACAAGAAAGGAACTAAGTATTGTCACTTCAGACAAGAAGTCTTTGAAGGGATCTGAGACTTTGTTGACACTAATAATTATACACATGTCTTGGTCACCAAATTTTTATTATTTAACATCTTATGGCACACCATGAGATCATTAGATCTTCAACATTGATAAACAGTATCTTTTCACTTTTACTCATTCTGCTGCAACATCAGTGCTGATGGGTGTCCTCTAGAATGTTACATGTCTGGAAAACTGACCCCACCGAACATATCACACTCAACAGGAGAGATCTAAGCACGCTAAGAAAATTAACATGGTCCCTAATGATACCTGAAGAAAGGTAACTGGCTGCCTGAAAGTTACTAGAGTGGATAATTTGTACTCATTATTGGGTGCTTCCAGACAACATATCAGAAGATCATTCCTGATCTCAAAAAATCAGAACAAACAGATAAATGAAAAGCATCACTCACTATACAGCCATCAACTCATGTCCAAAAGACTTCAATCTGGACACAGTTTTATAAATTCAGTGTAATTGTGAATTGTGGTTTATTAATCTCATAATGTACATAATCTAAATCATTTGATTTAGGTACAGGAGACATGTCAAAATTTTGGTAAAGTTTTACCATATACATACAACACCTGATTTTAACAAATGGTACCGTAACAATAATACAATATAAAAATACACATACAATAAAAAACTAACAATTAATTACAACAACTGATTTTAACAAATGGTATCATAATAATAATAATACAATTTTGTTATACATACAATAAAAGACTAACAATTAATTACCCCTTGCTCAAGTTATCATGTCACCCTCTATGCATTCTTCTACTGAATAGTAGCATTTATCCCACAGAATCTGCTGTAGCTTTATTTTTAGACTCCCTGGCTTCATATTAAATATATTTTTGCACATTAGCTTGTTATATATTGTCATCCCCATATACTGTGGAGTTCGTGTATATAATTTCAAATGGTGTGTGGGTAACATAAAATTATTTTTATTTGTTGTGTTGTACGTGTGCTTAAAATGATTTTCCTCAAATAATTTTTGTCTGCTGTGTACAAAGATTATAATTTCATAAATGTATATGGAGGGAACTGTTAGGATTTGCAGGTTCCAAAATAATGGGCGACAAGATTCTGTTTGTTGTGCACTACACATGTATCTTATAATTTTCTTTTGCAGTTTCAGTATTCGAGTACAGTACTTGAATTTCCCCAAAAAATGATACCATACCTAATGACAGATTCAAAATAACTATGATATGCCACTTTTCGTTTTCTCATGTCAGTAGAGTTTGCTAGTATTTGCATTGCAAATGCAAAGCTGCGTAGTTTATTTGACAGGAACTCAATATGTGTACTCCAGTTTAAGTTGTTGTCCACATTTAGCCCTAGGAATTTGACTGTGTTAACTTCTTCCATAGGATGATTGTGATGATGTATTTTAAGATCCACACATTTCAAATGTTTGGCTTTGAAATGTACCATATTGGTTTTTGCAATGTTCAGTTTCAAGCCATTTAACTGGAACCAGTTTTCTAGAGTACCCATTGTGCTCACAATGGAGCTCTGAATTTTTTCTGCATCATCGTCAATTAAAACAGAAGTGTCATCCGCAAACAGAACTTAGGGGAATTTATATTTATGGGCAAGTCATTTACATAGAATAGGAACAGGATTGGCCCCAAAATGGAGCCTTGAGGCACACCTTGTGATACTGTACTCCATTTAGAATAAATGTAACCATCTGAGGTTTCTATAAAGTCACTCTTGCAACAATAATGTCCAAATACCCTTAATGAAGTGAAAGTATAAGGGGCATGCAGATGAAAATGAGACAGATGGGAAAAAAGTAAGTGAACTGCTTTTTAGTTAAAAAATTATTGCCATGTTTGTTAACACATGTGTTCTTCTATGAGACAAGTCATTGGATGCCTTCATGGAAAATGTTTGCAGCTGCCTATGGAAACATGATTGTAACCAAGTGTGCACCACTTTATCCAAAGCAAACTTGTGGCCACAAATGTCTTTCTTCAGGGCTCCAAAAATATAGCAATTACATTGAGAGGTATTGGAACTTAATGGAGAATGTCTTAATCTCTCCCCATTTAGGAGCCATGAAGAAAGACATTTGTGGCCTTAAGTTTGCTTCAGATGAAGTGGTGCACACTTGGTTACAATCGTGTTTCCATGGGCAGCTGAAAACATTTTCTGTGGTGGCATCCAATGACTTGTCTTGTATGGCCATTACATTTGAAACAATAGACAATTTACTTACTTCCTTCCATCTGTCTCATTCTCATTGGACAGCCCCTTATACTACCCTCAGGTTCTCATCTGGACTGGTGGTATTGGGAAACTCTGTATTCACTTCATATAGGCACAGGGCTATCGAAACAGCTTTTGAGCACATAATAAGTGTGAGTCTGAGTGTTAGGTGGTGAAATTCAGGCCATGGAGTACCTTCTGAGATGCCTGTTAGTGATCACACATAGGGAGAGCACTTAGTAGGCCATATGAAGTACAATGAGAGTGCTGCAGTATACACCGAGTTCTGGGTGAGTAAAGTATGATACCATTTGTGAGGACATGCAATTTAGCTGAATTAAATTTGATACTTTTCTCATAAACTCTAGGAGTGTAAAACTTTCTATGCCCTTGTGTAGTACAGATGAGCAAGCATGTCTATATCTGATTTTTTTATAATTTTCATGGTAAATAAATAGTCCTGAAAAATATTGTTTGTTTGTAGGTGATGTCCTGTGTATTTAATTAATTTATTTATTCAATCTGTGTGATCTGACTGTACACAGTCTATTACATATGTTGGATACAATTTGTTAACAATGTTAAGCTGTCTTATGGGTAGATTATGGTACTATAACACATTTTAAAAGTTTGTCTAAAATAGCTTCACTAAGTAGTTTATGTTTTGCACTTAAACCTACTCAGAAAGATTACTTTTCTAGGTATTCTGTTACAGAATAAAAACAGTGCCACAGTAAATAGGATTTTACGGCTCTATGAAATTGTATGTTGTCTTAAGTAGACTTGATAAACTTGGGAAGCTTGTTGAACAATGTTCAAATATTTGTTTTTTATTTTATTATTTATTTGGGTTGCTTCCTGGGTGGTGTGCAGCAGATGCTGTTCAGCAGCAGAATCCTTACATCAAAGCATGTGCTATGTGGACTCACCAATGCCAAATGGAGTGCTAAGGAGAGCCTCAGAGTATTTCATGTCATAGAGTCGAAAATAAAAATGTCAACCATCATGTAAAATCCAAAATTATATAAAAGGTCTTGCTTTCAGCTTGAAACTAGCATCATCTCAATACAGATGTTTGTACTTACATCTGTCATAAAAGTAAATAATCATTTAAAACCAGTGGCAATTATTCAAGAGAAAAAAAATTAGAACATGATTAATTTGTTACAGTTTAAAGTATAATGTCAGTAACAACAATTGGTGCCACCTTTCACTTTTTAGTGGTTGTACATAGTTGATATAATTTAAATTTGATATTTTCCCTGTAATGACACGTATCTTCTATATATACAAACATTTCCAGCAATTACAATATCAGCAGAATATTGATCTCGACCTTTTGTGGCCATTCATAGCCATCTGACTGATACCTGATAACACTATTTATAGAACCAACAAGGCACTTAGCACAGAAGTAGAACCAGAAGTAACTCTGCTTGTATGATAGGGGAAGACTGATGGCATGAGCATGGCTGAAAGATGTTCACAGGTTTTGTTTTCCGGTCACAATAGTGCAGAGTGTACATTATAAACTGGCAGTTGGTCGCAAGTGTAAACAAACTAGAATTATGAGCACTGGTGGGGATGCTTGTAGGAACTGCTGATCTCTTCTGGTGTTTTGAGGATCACAATCCAACTCTGTGATGGATTCATCAAAATAAGAAAGGAAACCAATGAGCAACGCACAACACAAAGTATTCAGAAAAGCCTACTGCTAAGTTCCTTGTGTGCATTGGCACTGTCATAAATTTGGTAGTTCATTCACAGTTCAAAACATCTGCCACCTAAGGCACAATTCACATGGAAGTGATGTGGCATGGACACCTGGCAGTGGCGAAGCATAGATTTGGTGTGGGCTGGATGTGAGCTGTGCACACTGATGTGGCAAGTATGGTCATACTACCATTGTCAAACCACAAATTTTTTTGTTAGAGTGAACAACAAGCTTAGCTCAAAGGCACTGAATGAAGTAAGGAAACATAAAGTTAACATTTGTGATTAGAAGGACAATAAATGCAAGACACCAAAGACAGGGTATGCTCTTATAGATCAAGGAGAAATTGTCCTGATCCTGAAAAAGTGCCATCTGATGTGCAATTGAATGTTTTGATCACAATTCCTATTTTCATTGAACAGTAGTTATAAATATCACAGATTTTGTGAGAGTTGTTCAAAATATTAGGATACTTTTCCAGAATCATATTGTCCGTAAATATTTCATTGTTGCAGACCAGAAATTCCTTTTGCAGGTCATAGTTCCTCGACTTGTGATAGACATGTTGCACTTATAAAGAGGAACAAAAGTCCTTTATATTACACAGATGACTGGCTTCCAGTCTTTTCCTGCATTCAGGAAGGTGATCATTCAAACCCGCATCCGGCCATCCAGCTTATGTTTTCTGTGATTTTCCTAAAGTGCTCCAGGCAAATGCCAGGATGTTTTCTTTGAAAGGGCATGACCAATTTCCTTCCCCATCCTTGACATCAGCCAAGCTTGTGCTCTGTCTCTAATGACCTCGATATTGATTGGCCGTTAAACTCAGTTTTCCTTCCTTCCTTCCTTCTTCAAGTCATTGACAGTGGCAAGGACAATGGATTCTTTGTCTGCAAGGCAGAACCAGAGGATTTCAGGGATCTTAGTACAGTGCATTAGACTAAGGGTTGAACTTATTTAAAATAACTGTGTATCCCTACATACAAATTTCATCTGATGACCCTACCATGTTAAGGAGAAAGTCACAACTTCATGCAACTGTGAGTTTGTCAAAGCACTGAAAAGAAGCCAAGTAATGGGAAAAGAAATCTGACATATTTCTGTTTTCACTGTCTTGTATGATAAACTTCTGCCTAGAAGTGCCAAGAAGAAAGCCTTATTTGGCATATATCTCCTTGAAAAACGGGATTTATGTAAACAACTGCCAAATGAAATAATGAATTTGCACATCTGTCTGGCAAAATCTGTTGATTCAGGACAGAAAAGTTTCCATGGAATAACTGTATGTTAAATATTTCCATTTCTTCTGCTACTGGTACTGCTTGTGAAGATTTGTATTCCAATAAACATTATATGTTTTGACCCGTTGCTGCACTTTCTCAAAATAAGCTTTTTGTTTATGCAATAAGTAACACCAAAAAACCAGTGTGTTTCAGCAGTAAAACATCATAAGTGCACAGATACAACATCATTTGACCAAAAAATAAAAAAAGTAGTGTTTTTCCAAATATAACATAAGCAATTGTGTAATAATTTTTACAAATAAATACAGAAAGGTACTTTACTTCTTATAGACTGCCTGCATAAAGTAAGTCCAAATTGATAAGCATAAAACAGTTTTTTTGTACTCCTTCAAAATTTGTTTTTTGTTAGTTATAGCATTGTTTGGGTAAACTATTCAATAATGTAGCATCATATGCATTACTATTAATAATGAGATTTTAAGTCTCAGACAGGCTTTGACCAAAAATCCTTCTTCTAGATTAAAAAACACACACACAATCACACAAGTGCAGCTTACACACACAGGAACACTGTCTCTGGCTGCTGGGGATGGACTGTGTAAAGCAAGTACACTTGATGGGAGAAGCAATCTGTGTGTAGTGGAGTATGTAAGGAGGAGGCAAGGTTGCTTTCATGGGTAGCCCAACCTTTGATGGGATAGGAGATGTCTGTGACTGGTTGGGAGTAGGTGGGAGTGGGTGGATGTATGGGACAGATCTTGCATCTGAGTCTGCTGCAGGCATATGAACCATGAGGTTCCATCAGCCTCTCATTGTGTCCTGAATTGAGGAATATCCCACCCCACTAGTCTTTTTCCCCTCCTCTGTTTCTCTCCTTTTCCACTCCCCCTTCATCCCGCTCCTGACTGCACCTATCTGCACTGCCTTGCCCCATCATATCTCTGCATGATCCTGCAAGCAGCTCCACTCTTTCCCGCACTCATATCCTGTGTTGAGTGGTACTTAAGTAAATAAATTAGTGAAATCAAAGTGAACTAGAAATTAGAATATAAATGGAAAACTTGGTTTAGTTTAGAGAGTTACATACTCGCATTCAGCGGGCAAAAACAGCAGAACAGAAGAGACAATGACCATGAAGTCAGTGAGTTCCACATAAGTGGGCGCTGTCGATTCAGCCGTCAGGACATCGCCCGACCGGCTCACGTGTTTCTCAGTTGTCGCATGTGAGCAAAGGCCCTCGCCTACATTCCAAGAGCCAATGACCGACGTCAAGAAGATTCTTCGAGAAGCTTTTCAACGTGACGGAAGAGGCAATGACTGGCTCACGTGTTTCTCAGTCGTCACATGCGATCAGAGGCCCCCACCTACATTCCAAGAGCCAATGACCAACGTTAAGAAGATTCTTCGAGAAGCTTTTCAACGTGACAGAAGAGGCAATGGCCGTGAAGTCGTTTACCTCCAGTGAACTGAAGTGAATAAATACGCGAGACGCGGTGGGCCCGACAGATGAAGACAGATGAAGACAGATGAAGATGAAGACGAGATACGAAGGAATAAAAGAAGAGTAGCAGTAGTTTTCAGTCAGTTTCGGTGCTGAAGACCGTCATGCAAGAAGAGACTGCATCATGCACAGACGCACCAAGTCCGCCACTGTAATGGAATAGCAAGCAGCAGCCGCGGCGCCAGAAGACAGAAGTTAAAAGATATTTGAAGTCTGGTTTTTACGTACCCGGGCGACTCGTGAGGACGAGAAGGAGACGGCCTCACATCAGTAGTCACCTGTGAGCTGGGATGAAGAGCTGACAGCCGAAGACTGGCAAGCGGGAATCCGTGGTTCGAGTTCGGGACACTGGCCTTCCCCCGCCGCGCCGCTCCGCTGGTCGACGCACAACACACGCAGCCGCTTAGAGAAGAGAAACACTGGGACAACACATCCAAGGTATCACCATCCGATGCACGACGTCGCTCGCAATAATTAAACGGGCCACCTCGCGCTGCGCGTCTCCGGTCAGCTGGGCGAGACGGCGACACAGATACACACCGCTATGCGTAATCAGACACCGCCGCCGCCGCCGCCGCCGCCGCTGTCGCAGCAGAAGGCTACGCAAACGACACGGCTGCCGCTCTCCGAACCAGAACGTCCCAGTAAGATACAGTTGTATGAAACTTTCAATAAAAGTTATCTTATGTAAAAATGATGTTTCATTCGACCTCATACCCGAGCCAAGGGAGAACCCACCCTGCCCACATGTTGTAAGAGAGAAAAGTTAATTTATTTAATATTTTTACCCTGACAGAATGCTTAGAATGCTCATCCTGACAATTGACAGCATCAAAAGAGAAAACCCAGTTACATTGAGTGACAGAACTGTCACATTTAGTAACACAACTGTTACATTTGATGTCAGAAGCCGTTACAGTTGTTACATTTGGTGTCAGAGAAAAAACCCTTGGCTCAATATGAGGTGTGAATGACAGTCACTAAAGGTCCACAGTTAGTATTTTTTAATGTGTGAAGGGATAGAGGTTTGCATAGCAGTCGTAATATTTTCTTTATTTAGAAGTGTATTTTCTCTCATGATTTTAAGAGTTTGTCGGAAATATTTAAACATCTTTTAAATTCAGTGTAGTAAGATTGTGTAACTAACAGTTTTGTAAAATGATGACACGAAATCGTACAAAGTCAGAGTCAGCACCACAAGTGGTTTCTACTGATGAAGCTATTCAGAGCTTAGTTAATCAAATAGCACAGCTTAAAAATGATAACAATGCATTATTTAAACAGTTGAGTGAGGTTAGGCAAACCAGTTCAATCCCTCCCACCCTAGATTCCTCAGCAGCAGCCTTAGTAACTCCTTTTTCAGGTAAACCTGGCGAGGACATAACAGCCTTTTTTGATGATTTAGTAGCAGCTGCAAAGTTAGGATCATGGTCAGATGAACAGCTCTTACAAACGACAAAGTTAAGATTGACAGGAGAGGCTAAAGCACACGTCTTATACCATGAAGAATTACAGAATGCTCCAACATTTGAGGAATTGAAGAAAGGATTGCTTAAACGTTTTCAAAAACAGAACAGCTGTAGATTTTATAGGGAACAGTTAAACACTATCACTCAGAGGCAAAACGAGTTGTTAGAAAGCTTTGTAGATAGGATTAGAAAAGTTAATATTAACACCTATCAGTTGACAACTAGTGATGAAGCAAATAAATTTATTTTACAAGAGGCAGAAAATAGAGCTCTGGATACATTTTTACGTGGGTTACCTCCTGAAACGTCCCGTCGTGTTAGGGCAGAGTTTCCTAAAAATTTAGCAGAAGCTGTATCTGTGACGACAGCTTTTGAAGAAATTGACATTGCCACCAGATACAAGGAGAAGCGAAATATATTTTCAGCAGGAGTACGATGTTTTAGGTGTGATCGACATGGACATATAGCAAAAAACTGCAGACAACCTCAATGCACTAATTGTCAAAGAATAGGTCACACATTCAAGGAATGCAGGTCTAAGAAAGTTTTTGGAAATAGAAATCAGTTAAACTCAAACGGGAATGTCTGAACCACCGCCAGGCGTTCCCAATAAAATTTCATGCCATTAAGGCGAATGTGAAGGCGGAATGCTGGTTATCTGCTACCATACAGGATAAAGAGGCAAGGATACTGGTGGATACAGGCGCAAACGTATCAATAGTAAGTAATGAATGTATTGGAGAAAAGAAATATGACCCTCCAAGGTATAGATTGAGTGGAGTAGGAGGAGGTACAGTTAAGTCATTAGGATGTACATCACTGATTTTCTATATTCATGGTGTACAATTTCAGCAAGATGTAGAAGTGGTAACAAAGGTAACTGACGGGTACGACGCGATCCTAGGGTTGGATTTCCTGAATAAACATCACGCTAAAATCGACCTCAGACAGCAAACTGTAGAACTTAGCGGAATAGTGTTTCAGCTAGGTGACACCGCTGCAAAGGGCCCTCTGCCGCAAGATTTCCCCAACCGGAAGGCGAAATCAACTATACTGCGTGCAACGTCCTTGAAGGTTGATTCGCAGGATCAGATACCATCTGGCTCAGGAAAACTTCTCTGGATGACCGTTGACCACGAAGTACCTACAGATACAGTGTGTCTAATAGAGCCTTTAGAGGAAAATGAGGAATTAGATGTATCACATTGTTTTGTACGTAGGAGTGTTGTACGGGTTCAAGACGTTGAGGGAGAAAGAAAAGTACCGGTACATATTGACAATTTCGGAGTGGAGGACAAAGAGTTGCATAAGGGAATATTAGTGGCTACAGTCAGTACTTTTGAAGAAGAAGATTTCATTTGGTCAGATATTAATGATGGTCAGAAACCAGACGCCTATAAAACCGCATTGCGCCAGAAGATTGAGCATTTGAAAGGAAAGGATAGAGACACGATAGAAGCAGTTTTAGTTGAGTTCCAAGATTTATTTAATGCAGAAGGTCCATTGCCAGCAACAGACATCACACAGCATAGGATCCCAACAGGAAATAGCCCCCCAGTTTATAGGAAGCCTTATAGAGTTGCGCATCACTTACAGCCAGTACTGGATGAATTTATAGAACAGCATCTAAAAGATGGAATTATAGAATATTCTGATTCGCCTTATAATTCAAATATTATAATTATTCCAAAGAAGTCTCCCGACGGTACGAAACGATATAGATTCTGTTGTGACTACAGACACCTTAACAAACAAACAATCTCAGATGTTTATCCTCTTCCAAACATTACAGATATCATTGACAGTTTAGGTAACAGTAAATACTTTTCAACAATCGATCTACATTGTGGATATCATCAGTTGGAAGTTACACCTGAAGATAGGCATAAAACAGCATTTTCTACCCCTGGAGGCCACTGGCAATTTAAAAGAATGCCTTTCGGTTTGAAAAATGCACCAGCAACTTTTCAAAGACTACTCGATGGAGTATTGCGAGGACTCAAAACTCAGCAATGTTGTGTATATCTAGACGATATTATTGTATTCTCCAGAGACATTAATGAACATGCTGTGCATCTGCGTAATGTTTTTCAGAGACTTAGAAAAGCTAAATTAACATTAAATATGGAAAAATGTAGTTTTGCATTGACAGAGGTTACATACCTAGGGCATGTCATTAGTGAAAAAGGAATTAAAACAGATCCTCGATTAATTTCGGCAGTTAAGGACTTCCCAACACCACAACGCGTTGAGGAGGTACAAAGTTTCATTGGTCTCGCATCGTATTACCGAAAATATGTTCAAAATTTTGCTGAAATTGCCCGACCCTTAACCCAATTATTGAAAAAGGGTGCAAAATTTCATTGGTCTGAAGATTGTGAATCAGCATTTCAAACTCTTAAAGATAAGTTAACACACAGTCCAGTATTAGCCTACCCAGATTATAACAAAGAATTTATTTTATCCTGTGATGCAAGTGGTCATTCAGTAGGAGTTGTTTTGAGTCAGAATATTAATGGCACGGAACACCCCATAGCCTATGCTTCGAGACAACTAACAACGGCAGAAAGAAATTATTCCACAACGGAGAAAGAATTGTTAAGTGTTATTTATGGTATCAAATACTTTAAATGCTACTTGTATGGTAGAAAATTCAAAGTTATTACAGACCACGCAGTTTTAAAATGGTTGCTTGGATTAAAGGATCCATCTAGTCGTCTTACCCGTTGGGCCCTATGTCTTTCCGAAATGGATTTCGAAGTTGTCCATAAACCAGGCAAAAAACACACGAATGCAGATTGCCTAAGTCGGAAAATAGCACTTTTGGAAGCAACAGGCCGAGATACTGAGGACTGGAGAAAGGCACAAGATGAGGATACAGAATGTAAAAAATACGCAACTCAAAAACAATTTTGCTTTGAAGATGGTGTATTATGCCGTAAAACAAAACTTGGACCGCGAATTGTTGTTCCCCAACACCTTAGACAAGAAATAATGGCAGAGGCCCACGATCATATCCTTGCAGGACACGGTGGACAGCCGACAACAGAAAGAAGTGTAGCAGAGCGATTTTGGTGGCAAACCAGAAAGCAGGATGTTGCGCAGTACGTTCGTAATTGCATTGCGTGCGCACAAAGAGCTGAACTTTCTCGTTCAAAAATACCCTTACAGAGGCTCCCCGAGGCTTCATGTCCATTTCAAATCTGCGGAGTGGATCTCTACGGGCCGTTTCATAAAACACCTGCTGGTAATAAGTATGTTCTTACAATTATCGATCACTTTTCACGCTATCTAGCTATGGTGAGTCTCCCAGATCAGCAAGCAAATACAGTTGCCCAAGCTTTAGTTAACAACTGGATACTTAACTTTGGCATACCTGAAGCTATTATCACAGATCAGGGATCTAATTTTATGTCTGAATTAATGAAACAGCTATGCCACTTATTAAAAATATGCAAATTACGCACAACTCCGTTACACCCTCAGTGCAACGGGCGCACAGAAAGAGTTCATCGGACAATTGGCAAGATGCTTAGTTATTATATTAACGAACAACATTCTAATTGGGATACGTATTTACCAATAATCGTGTCGGTATACAACGCCAAAACGCATGAAGCAACTGGCATGTCACCTTATGAAGTGGTCTATGGGAAAAAAATGCCGTCCCCTTTTGATGTAATCAGGCAGAAAAACGGAAAAGTCGGAGAAACAGTAAGAGATTTCAGTCGAATGATGAAGGATGTATGGAAAAAGGTTCAAAAATCTAATACAAAGGCTTTGCAACGACAGGAAAGATCAGGTAATACCCAAGCTAAATATCCAAATTACAAAATCGGTCAGTGGGTTATGCTTTCAACTCCTTATATAGCGAAAGGAAAAACGAAGAAATTTGTAACAAACTACAGAGGTCCTTATCAAATTATTGAGATCACGTCACCAGTCAACGTTAAATTGCAACTGCCCACCCGAACTACCATTGTCCATGCAAGTCGTTTAAAACCTTTTAAGGGTGCTCCAGATGTAATTCCTTCAACAATAGTGTCTGCTTTTCCGAAGGGTGGAGGAAGTTCCCGTAAAGGAAAAAGAGTGGCCACGCCAGCACAACATACAGACATGGCACCATACAATCTTCGTTCAAGGGTGCGAATGTCCTAGTTGAATCTTAGTAGACTGTGGACAGTAGACATATGTAAATAATTAATAAATGATAATGGTTTATTTTTTAAGAAAAAAAAGTTGAACGTAGAAACATGTAGATCTTGTAGTTAACAATGTATTCCTTCTTTTCTTTGTTTTTGTTTTTACTAGGTTGGTAGGTTCATAACCATGTTGTTTGCTTTTTTCAGAAAACGCCATGCAAGCATTTCCTACATAAAACCTATCATACCTCAATTACTCCCTTGACAGTTCCCTTCTGAAGTCATTAGATATGTTCATAAACTCGCAGCAAGGCAAAATTGATGCCAATGTTATGATGCAACATGTCTTACAATTAAAAGGTGAACAAAACTAAAATTATAATGCTAGGAACGGGTATATCTGGAACCTTTGTGTTGGTGTTTCTGCTTTGTACAGTTTTCTTTTATTTAAGATGAAAAAATAAGCCAAATAATAATATACCACTTCATCAAATCCCTGTTAACTGGATACCACACTCTTAACTGGTGTACTTCAGCAGTTACTTTTGAGCATTAATGTATTAATTTTGTTTATTGTACTTCATTCTTTATTAAACAGTCTCTTGTTAACATAAACAATACTGTAGAATAGATATTCTTGCATTAGTATAGGGTAGATTAAACAGCTGTTGCTCTGTAATTTTCTAAGTGCAAAATCTATTTTTTGTTTATTCATTGTCATCAAAATTTGTTACACTTATTACAACCATTTATGTAAGAACTATGTGATTCCTGACCGTACAGTGCTTTTGTAAAGTGATAAAGTATTTTCCACATACTTTATGTGAAGCGTGTGTAATCTTCTAAGTCGAGAGTTTTCAGTGCTTGTGCTTTTTCCGTGTGAAGAGTGGAGGAATGTTGAGTGGTAAATTCGAGGGCGAATTTCTCCGAAGGGTGGAGGAATGTTGAGTGGTACTTAAGTAAATAAATTAGTGAAATCAAAGTGAACTAGAAATTAGAATATAAATGGAAAACTTGGTTTAGTTTAGAGAGTTACATACTCGCATTCAGCGGGCAAAAACAGCAGAACAGAAGAGACAATGACCATGAAGTCAGCGAGTTCCACATAAGTGGGCGCTGTCGATTCAGCCGTCAGGGCATCGCCCGACCGGCTCACGTGTTTCTCAGTTGTCGCATGTGAGCAAAGGCCCTCGCCTACATTCCAAGAGCCAATGACCGACGTCAAGAAGATTCTTCGAGAAGCTTTTCAACGTGACGGAAGAGGCAATGACCGGCTCACGTGTTTCTCAGTCGTCACATGCGATCAGAGGCCCCCGCCTACATTCCAAGAGCCAATGACCGACGTTAAGAAGATTCTTCGAGAAGCTTTTCAACGTGACAGAAGAGGCAATGGCCATGAAGTCGTTCACCTCCAGTGAACTGAAGTGAATAAATACGCGAGACGCAGTGGGCCCGACAGATGAAGACAGATGAAGACAGATGAAGACGAAGACGAGAGACAAAGGAAGAAAAGAAGAGTAGCAGTAGTTTTCAGTCAGTTTCAGTGCTGAAGACCGTCATGCAAGAAGAGACTGCATCATGCACAGACACACCAAGTCCGCCGCTGTAATGGAATAGCAAGCAGCAGCTGTGGCGCCAGAAGACAGAAGTTAAAAGATATTTGAAGTCTGGTTTTTACGTACCCGGGCGACTCGTGAGGACGGGAAGGAGACGGCCTCACATCAGTAGTCACCTGTGAGCTGGGATGAAGACCTGACAGCCGAAGACTGGCAAGCGGGAGTCCGTGGTTCGAGTTCGGGACACTGGCCTTCCCCCGCCGCGCCGCTCCGCTGGTCGACGCACAACACACGCGGCCGCTTAGAGAAGAGAAACACTGGGACGACACATCCAAGGTATCACCATCCGATGCACGACGTCGCTCGCAATAATTAAACGGGCCACCTCGCGCTGCGTGTCTCCGGTCAGCTGGGCGAGACGGCGACACAGATACACACCGCTACGCGTAATCAGACGCCGCCGCCGCCGCCGCCGCTGTCGCAGCAGAAGGCTACGCAAACGACACGGCTGCCGCTCTCCAAACCAGAACGTCCCAGTAAGATACAGTTGTACGAAACTTTCAATAAAAGTTATCTTATGTAAAAATGATGTTTCATTTGACCTCATACCCGAGCCAAGGGAGAACCCACCCTGCCCACATGTTGTAAGAGAGAAAAGTTAATTTATTTAATATTTTCACCCTGACAGAATGCTTAGAATGCTCATCCTGACAATTGACAGCATCAAAAGAGAAAACCCAGTTACATTGAGTGACAGAACTGTCACATTTAGTAACACAACTGTTACATTTGATGTCAGAAGCTGTTTTAGTTGTTACACCTGCTACCCCATGCCTCCACCTTACATCCACCACCACCCACAGATTGCTTCTCCCATCAGGTGCACTTGCTGTATCCCATTCCTCCTTGTTGGCCAGAGACAGTGGTTTTGTGTGTGTGAGTGAGTGAGGGAGTATGCGTGTGTGTGTGTGTGTGTGTGTGTGTGTGTGTGTGTGTGTGTGTGTGTGTGTGTGTGTGTGTGAGAGAGAGAGAGAGAGAGAGAGAGAGAGGAGATGATGATGATGATGATGATGTTGGTTTGTTGGGCGCTCAACATCATTGTCATCAGTGCCTGTAAAACTTCCACATCTTTCCATTTCCAGTCTCGCCACTTCCCAATATGATGATAAGATGATGAGGATAATACAAACACCCAGTTCCAGGCTGGAGAAAGTACCCAACCTGACCGAGAATCGAACCCAGGACCCCATGATCCAGAGCCAGCAATGTGTGTGTGTGTGTGTGTGTGTGTGTGTGTGTGAGAGAGAGAGAGAGAGAGAGAGAGAGAGAGAGAGAGAGAGAGAGAGAGAGAGAGAGTTTTGCTTGTGTGAATGTGTGTCTGTTTTCTATTTTAAAAGAAGGCCTTTGGCCAAAAACTCAAATGTATAGTCCTTTTGTTGTGCCTGTCTGCAACTCAGAGTCTCCTCTATAGGATAAGTAGCAATCTGTCCTTTTTGCAATATTGTCATTATTCCATCTTGGGTTTACCGTTGTTTGATTGTGAATAATGCAAATTCAAACTGAAGGAAAGACAGCAATCAGTTGCAAAAATGTGTAATTTATTGCAAATCTAGATTTTGACTATGAAATAGTCATCATCAGCACATTACCAAAGAGTCATATAGGTACCAATATGTCATAGCATAATGTACAACTTACTAGGCACAACATATGATAAAATGACACTAGCCTCTACAAGCCATGTAAAGGCTATTGTCATTTTGTCATATTATCATTTCAGACATACAGAGTACATAATCAACAAAAGGAAATCCTTTACATCAGTTAATACATAGGTTGACCAGAAACTAGCCATGTTGAATGCATTCAGTGTCACCCTTATAAGGTCTCTCATGGGTAGTAAATGGTTGTTAGTCTCACACTTGCAAAAAACTGATTCCGTAAGAAAGTCCCTCTTCTGGAGTTTGGCCTTGCATCACATGCTACTAGAGTGTAGTGTGTTGAAAGCCTTCCATGTTATCCAGTTCTCTGAATGACAGGAGGTAGCCCTTCCTTCAGAACCATCCATTTCTCCAAATACTGACATTTCTCCCACTACTTTGAGATCCTCACTTCCTGTGGTGTTCCTGTAAGAGTTTCAGTAGTTACCAAAAAGCTCTTACTTGATTTCAGCTGACGATGTGCTGACTGGTGACCATATAAAGGGTGGGCTTCCATAGCCATAGCCCTGCTTTTCTCACATCTAGCAGCTGTCTCGCATCTATATTTCTTGAGAGGCTATGCCAGCAAAACAGTGGAGTTTATCAATGATTGTTGGTCTTAAACAACTCTTGATTATGTGACAGGTCTCATTAATTGCCATGGCTGGACTTGTGTGCTCTGACACATTGGGACCTATACGACTCATTGGTAATGCACCGATGATGATTATACTAATGTCAAAATCTAATTTGCAATAAATTATGGATTTTTGCAACTGACTGCTGCTTCTTACTGACTGTTCATGATATTTAGAAAAAAACACAGATCCTCCCCGTTTTCAAGATATTTCATTGAACAGACACACAAAACTATAGGTCAATATCTCTGAGATACGTCAACTTCAGTTTGAAGTTGAATATTCAACAGTCACTGCACACACAGGCATCCAAAGGATTCCAACATTATTATAATGAGATTAATTGGTTAACTTTGTTCATTTTGTTCCACAGTGATGTTTTACCATGCTTTGTCTTGGAGACTGTGACTGCAATAGTCTGCAAGGTTATGACCATATAATTGAGGACATATTATTTCATAAGACTTTCTGTTAAACTCTGAACAATCTCATATTTTAACACTTCAAATTAATGAAAACAGCAGCATGCCTCTGCCATGTGTTGTTTCGGTGCATTACTTGTGGCTACAAATGAACATGGAGCAGACCATGGTGGTATGCATCTTCACCATGCCACCTCTGTGTTCATTTGTTAATTTGGAGGTGGCTTGAAACAGCCACATGTCCCCATCACACATCCACATCTAGCTACTTCTGAGTAAATTGGATCTTAAAGTGTCTACATTTACATGGGACTCCAAAAATAAAATTTCATAAACCAGTTTTCCAGTTCTGCTTCTGGTCGTTCATGTAAACACCCCAATATCAATTCTGGAAATGTAGTTATAGTTGCTAGATTTCAACTTCAACAGTTGATTTTCCCTCCCATATAAATGCACAAAGTTTTTGGAACAGTCTTGGCTTGTCAGTTTATGTCTTGTTGAAAATTTTTGGCTGGTGTGGCCAGGGTGACATTTTGTCCAGGGAAGCAGAAAAAGGTATATTAGTCTGAGTATGAAGTTGTTTACCTCTAATATTTAATTGAAGAGAATCAGCCACTGTCCTAACTAAATCAGAAACCTGAGCAGCTGGTTTCCAGATGCAGTATCTGACTGGTTTAGCAAAACTGCAAACATGATAGCAAAAACTATTTCCCAAAATTCAGTTTTCGTCTTCCAGATGTTGTACTGCATGAGGAAGGGAAGACCACTGTACTGGACAGCATACCAGTACAATTCTACACAGAGTATGCAAAAGAACCTCCCCCTCTTCTAGCAGTAGTGCGCCCACAGGTCTCTGGAGGAGTGAAAAAGCACAGATCCTTTCCATCTTCAAGAAAGTTCATTGAAATACAACAAACTATAGGCCAATATCTCTGACATCAGTCAGTTTTAGAATTTTGAAACATTTTTATGCTCGTGTGTTATGACATTTCTGGAGACCAAAAATCTCCTCTGTCCAAAAACAATGACTGTATGAAATCAAGCTTGTTCTGTCCATCCATGAAACCCATAAAGCAAAAGATATCAGCGTCCAGATAAATGCTGTCTTCTTGACTTCCATAGGGCCTTCGATACAGTTCCACGCTGCAGCCTAACGAACAGAATACTAATGTATGTAACATCAGACTAGCTGCGCAATTGGATTAAAGAGCTTCTAGCACACAGAACACACCATGTCATGGAGAGAAGTCTTTAGACATAAAAATCTGATTGGGCATACTTTTTGTGATATATCCATAGTAGACAACATTGAAAGTTCAGTGAGTCTTTTCGTGGATGATGCTGTTGTATACAGAGATGTCACATTGCTAGAAAATTTTAGTGAAATGCAGGAAGACCTGTAAAGAATTGATGTTTGGTGCAGGGAGTGACAGTTGACTTCCAAAATAAACAAATATAACTTATAGCTTATGCATAGATAGAGAGACTCATTATTGTATGATTACATGATTGCAGAACAATCGCTGGAAGTAGTTACTTCCATAAAATATCTAGGATTATGTATACAGAGTGATGTAAAGTGGTAAAGTGGAATGACCACATAAAATCAACTGCAGGACAGGCAGATGGTAGACTGAGATTCATTGAAATAATCCTCAGTGAATGTACTCATCAACAAAGAAGGTAGCTCATAAAATGCTTGTTTGACGAATACATGACTATTGCTCTTCAATGTGGGATACATAACAGATAGGATTGACAGGGGAAACAGAGAAGAGCAGCATGTTTCATTACAGGTTCATTTAGTAATCATGAAAAGTCACAGAGACGATCAACCAATTCCAGTGGTAGACACTGCAAGACTGTGTTCTGGATCATGGAGTGGTTTACTTTTAAAGATCCAAGAGCATACATTCTTAGAAGAGTCAACAGATATATTGCTTCCTACTATGTATATTTTGTGAAAAGGTCATGAAGATAAAATTAGCGAGATTCAAGACCACACAGAAGCTTACCAGCAATCATTCTTTCTGGGAACCATTCGCAACTGGAACAGGAAAGAGGGAAGTGACAGTGGTACATAAAGTACCCTCCACCAACCACTGCTGGGTGGCTTGTGGAGTGTAGATGTAGTGATACATGCAGCATGTGAACGTAATGATTATACCAACTTTGGAACTTCAACTAGCAGACAAACGTACACGTTTCTTTGTTCTAAGAAGCTAGATCCCTTGGCTGAGTCATATGTTGCATTATGTGATGTGCATTTAGACCATTGAACCTCCCACAGTTGACATTGCTCCAGAGTACTGAGTGCATCAATACATCAGTGCATTCATGTGCTTTCTATTTTGTGGACATATTCTTAAGCATATTGCTGTATTTCATGTAGTGAGATGCTTAAGAGATGATATGCCATAAATGAACAAGGAAAAGGTTTATTACAATATGAGAGGACACTGAAAAAACAAAAACTTTTTCTTAAAAAACTTAATACCATACTCTCTCAGTCACCTATCAGGCATTCATCTGGAAAACAACAAAGTGAATTAGATGATGGGATGTAGAGACTGATCCACCACAGTTCCCCACTGGAAAGAAGAATAGGTCTGAAGTCCCACAGAGGTGGATCCAACTGGGCTCTGACTGAAGGACTAGGATCAGCCGGCATGAGATGGCCCAGAGTGTCGGCAGATAACGGCCAATAAGTGGAACTGTGTCACTGTAAATAGTCAGTGTGCAAGGGTATACTTGTGGATCTATTTCCATGGAAGAGACTCAGCAGAGAGAAGTAGATCCCCAGAGAGGTGGATCTCTGGTGGCGCTAGCCCCATCATCTATCAGTTGTGAAATGATAGTCATCAGCTGAAATCCTGTGAGATGACACCTTGGAGATGTGCATGTATATGATGCTTCTTTGTCTGCAGGGTTGCTGGTCTGTCAGATGTACTGATGGTATATGGCATCCCTCCCCAACAAGAAGAGAAGAGAGATGATAGCCAGCCTTGAATTCAGGGTTGACTTCCATGGTGTCGGCAAACTTCCATGGTGTTGGTCAATGTCCACTCTGGTCAATGTCCATCAGGGTTAACCAGGGGATGGGTGCTGCATGGCCACTGTCTGCTGTTGAAGGCATAGGGCTGCTCAGGTGATGGATTGTGGCTGTGCAGCAGATAAATATGGAATAAGGAAAACAGCTGAGCCTGAATTGGGATCCATTGGTGAGTGCTTGGGCAGAGTTGGTTCAGATTTTTGCTGCAGTAAGAACTACCTGAGAGTTGGACCTCTACCATTGTCTGCCCTAGTCACATTACTACCATGAGAGACTGCATCGGGAGAATGTCAGGACCAAGATGTCATTGCAGACGGAAAAACAGTGCGCATGACCTGTTGAAGGAGGTTCCATTGGCTGTCATGGGGATAGATGGGAGGGATGTAATCACTGTGACTGCACATGGAGTTGTTTAGCTGGACTGGTCCCCTCTGGGTGGGGTGCCTCATAGGAGGCCAAAAAGATGGAGAGTGCATCATTCAGTGAGTGGTGATGGTGGAGCTTCGGCAGTTGTTGTTCCCTAATGATTCAGACTCACTACTCTGCCGGACCATTAACATGGGGCAGAATGGCGCTGTGTGCATGAGAGTGATTCCATTGGTAGCACAAAAGGATGTAAACTTTGTGAATGTAAATTAAGTCTCATTGTCCATGATGATTGTTTTGGGAAGACCTTCAGTCATGAAGATCCATGTTAAGTCTTGGATTGCATATGTAGAGGACATAAAAGACATCCAGGACATGTAGGGGAAACCAGATCCAATGTTGACTATGATCAACCATGAATGGCCCAGAAAAATGGCCCATGAAATCCAGGTGGAACTTTAACCACCGTGTTGATGCCTCTGGCTGTGGGGAATAGCAACAGGCTAGTGCCGCTTACAAGATGCCCTAATGATAATGGTGAATCAGATGTAGGATCCAGTATTGGAGGGAGGTCGGAATGATGACCCTGGTCTGGCCATTTTCGCCCTGGAGCAGCAGGACACCACTGAGAGCAGAGAATTCATGCCTGTGATACCAATAACTTTGAACTTCTGGGTTAAGCACTATGTGATGATCTGATGGCCATCCCTGCTGAACCAAAAGATGAAGCTCATGAAGAATTGGGTCTTCCACCAGTTTGGCATCAATATGGAGCGAGGCAATGGCTTCTTCATCACTGGCTTCCAAGTGGCAGCATGTATCCGGATAAGAGTAGAAGAGTAGCCCTGACCCAGCATCACTCTCGAAAGTAAGTCAGCATTGCCATGGTGACACGTAGAATGGTACTGGATATTGCAGCAATAACTGGTGGAAACAAAGGCCATCCTTTAAGACAGGTGGCGAGCCAGTTTTGTGATGTTCAGATCACATAGAAATAAGGGCACCAGTGGTCTGTTGTCTGTCAACACAGTAAAATGGCACCCATACACATAGTCTTGGAATTTTTTAATGCAAAGATTATGGCCAGAACCTCCTTTTCAGTCTGCTCTTAGTTGCACTGGGCTGATCTCAGTGTTTTTAAGATGAAAGTGACTGGAAGGCGTAGTAGCATACTATGTTCCAGTTCCATGTCTCCTTTTTTTTTTTTTTTTTTTTTTAAAAAAAGCAGGAACTTACGGTAGCAATTGAGTTGGTCTAATACAGACTGAAGTTGCTTCACATTTTCCAGATGTGGCAAATTCTGCATCGGCTGGACATATTGTGGTGTTGGTCAGATACCTGTGGCTCTGAGAATATGCCCCAAATATTTGACTTAAGGAACAAAAAACTGTCACTTCTCCAAAAGACAAAAAAGATTTGATGCCTGTAGAATGGATAAAAGGGTGTCCAGGTTATCAGGCAGGTGCTGAGCAGTTTGCCCTTGTAAGGGGTCCATCATTAAATTCTAAGGCAAATGGAGCAATTTCCTCACATTTCTGTAAAATCAAGAATATAACACTTAATTACAGTGGAACACTATAGTTATTATTAAACAGAACCTTACTGATTGTGTTAATGCATTATTCAGCAGCCAAAATACTGATACAAAACAACTCCCACACCAGTATTGGCCAATCAACCCCTTATCCTTATGACACAGTCAGTATAACTCATATGTTAGGCTGCTACTCAGTGATTAATAATATCCAAACCAGTCGGGAGTGTTTTGCCCTGCAACCATGATGTTGTCCAGGTAAATGGCTTGCCCAGCACTTCCCATGTGAGTGAGGTGTTCCAGATACCTCTGAAATATTGCTGGGGCGCTCATGATACCAAAGAGCTGTTGATCATAGTGGGAGAGCCTGAAGGGTGTGGTGATGATCAGCAAGTCTTACAATGGTGCATCTGACTGAAGCTATAAATATGCATCCTTGAGATCAATTTCTGCTAAGATTTTGCTCCCAGCCAGCCGAGTAAGCTTCTCATCCAGCTTGGATATACGGTAAGAATCAACAATGGTCTATGCATTAATAGTGTTCTTGAAGTTACCATGTATGCTGAGGAAGCCATCCGAATTGTCAAACAGCACAATGGGTGTGGCTCACAGGCTGTTGGAAACAGCAGTCAAGATGCCAGCATTCTTCAAACATTTCCGCTCCACCCATAACTTATCCCAAGGAGCAAATGGGACATTCTGTTCCTTGCAAAAATGGGGCTTGGTCATTGGTAGGAGTGTGATGTGGGCTTCAATTCCCACAATGCCTGTAGTAGAAGGTTCGAAAACCAAACGGTATTTCAGATGCTGTGGTAATGTCTACCATCATGTTTATCAGTCTCTGCATGGTCTGCTGCATATCTCGCAGGAAAAGCAACCTCTGTTGCATCAGCCTCTGTTGATCCATTGAGGACATGGGACGGTGGTTGGTCAGATGTTCAACAAATAAATTTGACAAACAGCCAGGCAATCGAGAAGTTATTTTATTTTATTATTGCTACCAGTTTCAGTAATTCAGGTGCCTGCATAATTAAAAATGTATGCATGTAGTGTCTATCATGGTGTACCACAGCAAGCTTTACAGAAAGTGATGGGTAATACTAAAAGTAATTAAAACTACAAAATGCAAGTAGCAGTGTCAAGACAAAGCCCTGTGTACATACAGCATAACAGAGTAACATATGTGTAACATCACAGTGAACACAATGGAGCACTGCATTTGATTTAAAATATCAATTCAATGGTATTTGCAAATCAGGATGCATTTTAATGGTTCTGATATTGACTTTCCTTTTCACTATTTTGTTTTTCATTCATTCATTTCATTTGTGCTGCTGGTGTGGTTGTCCATATGCTTTTATTAATAGTCTACAAAACAGTCATTTAATGACAAAACTAATATAGACTGTAAATGCTTGTGGAATCTCCTAGTCACTAGGTTTGCTGTAAGTTGTCTTACTTCTGCTATCATTACTACTGCATACTGCAGCATTATTGTGATTGATTCTGTGCTTCTGCCACACCATCTGTCTTGAAATTGTAGATTATGTTCCTCTTTCTCATAACAGGCCTAATTATTTTTTCAAGTAGTCTATCCTTGAAGATAGATGATAGTGTTAATAAAGGACTAATTTTAAAATTCAACATAAAAATACACCAACAGTATTCTCTATATCTTGAATTTACAAAAGTTTTAAAATAGTTTATAAATTTATCTATTTTCACAAAAACATTTTTTTAAGTCATAATGGTAGTCACTTAAGGAAATATGAGATGATTGTCATTTTCAAATACTATTCTAAGTATAAAGTAGTGATTTTTTTCCTGTAAAATTTCTAACTGGAACATATTAAATTTAAGTGACACTACAATAATCAAACTGTAACTAATACATCTTCTGCACTTGTGATTTCAGGTATCATGAGGGAAACAGCACCTACTTAACAAGAACTATCATTGGCTCTACTGTAGATCTTGCACTATACACAATCGTCTTGGGGTTTCTTCAACTGCTACTTGGTGCAATATTCACTGCGTCCTTGAACTATTCAGCACAGAGACAGGTATACTAACCAACACAGCAACAGACATTAAGACAACAGTCATAAAAACCTAAAAGATGTAATTCTCTTACTCTCATTATTTCCAAAGATTGAATTTATACATAATATTTTGTGCTTACATTTTTGGTTTGATGCTCTTAATGATTGGTGATTGCAGTTATACCATCACATACCTGGATTACTATTATTTTGCATACAACATGTGAAACTGGTGATTTTTAAATAAAATTCAACAGACAAATTCATTAATTCTTCCATTTGTTTCACATCTTCTTGCACACATAACATATGAAGCACTCTGTTTGTCCAGCCGCAACCTTACACGTGCCCAGTCATCTATATCTGTTTGCCAAAAATCACCTTACAGTGTATGATAGAGGGTACTTTGTGTGTCACTGTTATTTTCAACCCTTTTCTATTCCAGTTGCAAATGGTTCACAGGAAGAATGATTATTTTTAAGCCTCTATGTGAACTGGAATCTCTTTAATTTGCCTTCATGGTCTCTATAATATATGTTGCAGTAACTACATCACAAACACCTGTGGTAGTTGGGTCGTATAGGGGTTTTTAGAACTGAAATATACCACTTAATCGATTGAATACTTTTATTGTTGCTAGAAATAGATACATGAAGTCACACATTGAAAATCCACAGTCACTTCATTCGACAACATGGCGAACACTCCAATAAACAATTTTTCAAGGTAGTTACTTCAAAGATGAGTTGGCTGATTGCTTGTGGTTGATAACTGCCACAGAGCCCCCCGCCAGTAGTGCAGAACATGGTGTAATTGGTGAGGTATCCAGATCTGCAAGGGGGGGGAGACAGATAGGCGAGGAAAAAGTATAGTCCCTATGCCAGAGAGGAGGCCGAAGCTGACAACTTGCTCTGAACATGGAGAGGGGAGAGGGAGACACTGATGTTGAGGATGAGGGATGCATGGGGATGGTGACAGTGAGGGTACCGGCCGTGTCGATGAACGATGTAATGTTATCGACATCGGCTTCCGGAGGAAGGGAGAAATGCCTGAGCAGTGTAACAGAGGGATGTGAATCGTCAAGAGAGCGGGAAGGGTCATGGAGGATGTAAAGGGAACCCTCATGGACCTGGACTGCTAGATTGTCAGCTGTATACATGGAGATGTCGATCGTGATGTAGATGCTCGATGGAGGAGCTGGCGAAAGGTGAGTTGCTGGCGATGGTGCAGGTGAGACACAATCACTCGACCTAATGGGGAGCGTAGCTGTATCGCGCTGAGGGGGAGAAACATCACATGGGACACTATGACATGAGTCGGAACACTTGCTTGGAGTGTGGGCGTCACACGGTACATCACTTAGAACACTGATGTCCGTCGGGTGAGTACACTCTACTGGAGTAGTGAAGTCACATGGAATAATGGATGCTGTTTCCGAGATGGTCCACGCTGGTTTTAAACGGTTCACGGACACAGTGTGTGGTTGTCCATTGATGGAGATTTGGAACATGTTTTGGGAGCGTGACAGTACCTTATAAGGTCCTGTGTAGGGGGGGGGGGGGGGGGGGTGTAAAGTGGCTCAGCTCACACAGTGTCATCCCGGATCATTACATGCTTGCATTGAGCCAAGCCTTTGTGTACGAAAATGCTTGGAAACGTGTGTGCACGTGGAGGGTGTACATGGATGCATGAAATACATGTGCAAACACGCTCGACCAAGTTGGGGAGCTCTTCTGATGAAAGGGGATGTGAATCCTCGACGAACTTGCAAGGAAGAACAAGGGACTTGCCATAGAGCACTTCTGCTAATGATGCTTGCAGGTCCTCTTTGAAGGCTGATCGCATGCCTGAAAGCACCCAGGGAATGGCCTCCGACCACTGTTCCGCTTTTAGTGTTCTGTGCCAGCATTCGACTAAACTGTTAGCTTGTGGATGATAAGCGATTGTATGGAATTTATTGACACCGCATAGTTGCCAAAGACTGGCGAAAAGGGTGGACTCAAACTGCCGGCCCTGGTACGTATTAATCGTGGATGGACAGCCGAAGCGGGCGAGCCACGTTTGGACAAAGGCGCGAGCCACCAAGGCAGCTGAAATTTCAATAAGCGGTACAGCTTCCACCCATCTGCTGGTACGGTCGATCATGGACAAAATGTATCTGTAGCCCTCAGAAGGGGTGATGGGATTGACGATGTCAAGGTGGACATGGTGGAAGTGACCCTTAGGAATAGCGAACAGTCCGAGTGGCAGCTGGGTGTGACATCCAACTTTACTGCGCTGACAGGATATGCACGCACGGACCTAGTCACAGCAGTGCCTGGAGTGAAGCTGCGAGCGGGATGTGTCGGTGGAAAAAGTTCACCATTCCTAAGAAACAACAGAGGTCATGGTACGTTTCCGGAAGTGGCAGTTCATTAATAATGGGGACACGCTCGGATGTAGGCTGTATGCCGTCGCGGGTGACCTCATGACCCAGAAACATAACACAAGAGTGGCGGAGCTGGTTTTTATCCTTGTTAATTGCAACGCCATTGTCTGAGAGAATTTGTAGCACACGTGACAAATGTTCTTCATGTTCTGTTTCGGATGCTGAGAAAACAAGGACGTCATCGAGATGTGCGTAGCAAAAAGTCAGTGGGAGAAGGAGTGAGTCAATGAAGCGTTGCCAGGTCTGCACTGCGCTTTTGAGGGCATATGCATGGTACAGTATTCATAGAGGCCGAAGGGGGTGATAATAGCCATTTTTGGGATATCATCAGTGTGCGTAGGGATCTGATGGTACACTTTTTTTACAGTAAATAATGCTGAAAACGCGTGCACCGTGTAGTTGTTGTGAAAAGTCCTGAATATGCAGAATCAGGTAATTGTCAATGATGGTGCATGCATTTAATTTATGGTAATCTCCGGTAATCTCCAAATAAGTGGTACGAACCATCTTTCTTGAAAGCCAAGTGAATTGCAGAAGACCAGTTGCTGGAGGACAGATGGACAATAATGGCATCTAAAAGGTCCTGTATGTTAGCCTTTGCCTGGTGAAGCTTGTGGGCCAACAGGCGCCTGCCTTTGTGATGAACTGTAGTATTCAATCTGTGGCACGTGCCTTTCGAAATCACCGCGATGTGAGGGCGATGGGGGGATGTCGAATAACCCACGGCCCTGACAGTTGAAGAGTCACTGACCTGTGGTGGCGGTTGTGGGAGCTGTGTAGTTGGCGTCGCAAAAGGAGCCGCATGGGCGTGGTTGGTGGAGGCCTTCATGTGAAGTGCCCTCGCAGGAAGAGATCTACAGTCCATGGCTGTGACCTGTGATGAGGTGGGGTTGTGTGTCGGCTTGATGTGAGCAGGTCACTTGACATGAGAGTGAGGGAATAAATCAAGCTGGAGTTCATCAGTAGAGTCCGTGACAGGTGCGGAAACGTGCGTGAGGTTGGCGGTTTGAGTGACTGCAGATGACAGGAGAGCGTTCGTAGATGAGAGGTTGGCGATCATGCTGCGCGCGTGTTCCAGCTCGCGTGATGCGTCCGCAATCAATTGTTGTAGTCTGTTGTTGTCATTATGAATAGCATCTATTTCACGACGTTGGCTGTTGACTTCGGCGATGGAGGTGATGAGTTGAGCCAACAGGATGGAGCAATTGGCAGAAGTGTTGATGAGTGAATCATAACTAAGAGGCAGAGTTGTAGCATGTGGCACAAAGGAGCCAGGGATGCATGTGCCGGAAGTGTGGTGCACCAGTGCAGCAGACTGTAGGTCTGGAGAAAGTCCATAATGTTGGAGGAAATCAATACCGAGCAGCAGCTTGTCAATATCCACGACGTGAAATGTCCACAGGAACAGCATGTTGGGTGTGAGCTGAAGCTGAATCCTGACTGTTCCATGAACACTGATATTGGAATTATTCGCTGTGCGGAGCGTGTAAACGGTAGGTAGCAAACTTGATGGAGCAAGTGTTCGTGGCAGAATGCTGGAGTCAGCGCCTGTATCCATGAGAAAGTGGAGTTTGGAGCATTCGTCAAAAATGTACAGACAGCTGGGTACGCAGCTGGCATTGTGTGTACAAGGTTTTGTGCATTGGAGGTGCCCTGAAGAGGCGGTGCGAGACGAGGCGCCTAAAGTGGCTCGCGCTTGTAGTTTTCTGCCGTGCACGGTGGTTGGCATTTGCGGGTGGCATCGCCATGTGTTGCATGGAACCAGCACAGCTGATGAGTGGGAGGGGAAGCCGGGCAAAGAGTTCCCACCTCCGTAACAGGGCTGTGCAGGGCGCCAGCGGTGGGAGTGCTAACTGTGTTGGGGGCAGGCAGCGCTAGTAGTTTTCCCGTGTGGCTCCCAGGTGGGGACGCCATCGGCTCACACAATGCGTTGGAGTTCGTGCGGCCACTCCTAGGCAGCGCTGGTGAGGTGCTGACACTTGCAGGTGAGCCACCCGTTGGCGCCGTGTGAACGTGGCTTGCAGTGATGGGGTGTCTGTGAGAATATAGCCGATGCAAGCTGTCAGCAATGCGTAGGCACTGGTCCAAAGGTGCCATCGAGAGGGCGAGCAGTTGCATTTGGATGTCATGTAGTAACTTAACTGACCAAATGGCCCACAGGGCGATGTCTGACAGAGTTTTCTGGTCGACCATTGAGTGTAGTTGGCACCACAGCTGAGACGGCGATCTGTCTTGAATTTGCTCGACATGGATGATTTGCTGCAGTGCCTCATCTATAGTGCGTGCTAAACATTCCACAATAATTTTCTTCGCCGAAATATAGCATGGCAGAGGTGGTGGTGAATTAATTATATCACTCACCAGCTCGAGCTCGTCGTGTAGATGAGTAATCAAACTGGAGTAACGTGCATCATCCGAGATAACACCATTAAGTTCAAACACATGCTTGACTAGAGCAAACCAAGTGACAGCATTGTCATGATTGAATGGTGGCAGTTTTGGGGGCTTCAATGACTGTGCGACTGGAGACAAGGTGGGGGCCTGGAAACTGGTATCCAGCTCGGAGTGGGTGTGGCGTCTAGCATGGCAGCTGAAGGTGCAAAGCGACATGACATGGTTGCCACGGAAGATGCGTGTTGTGCTGCCAGCACGGATGAAACAGCCGGTGCTGTTGAAAACACGGAACAGTCTGAAATAAGATCAGCATATGTCATGGTAGGCGCAGTAGGGGCGGCTGATGCTGCCAGAACAAACGAGCGGGCAATCTGGTCGTATTGCATGACCTGTGTGCCATATGACATAGGTAACACTGAATACACAGCACGTGATGCGTCGTCGATGTCTTGTTTCACGCGATCACTGTCGGGTGGCATTGTCACAATACTAGTGTCTGTTGTAAGCTGTGACTGTGGAGCGTAATAATTTGTAAGAGATGCAAATGTAAGATGCGGCGTAAATGGTAGTTGTCCTGGAGCATTTCCTGAGAATTCACTCGCACTTACACAGGAGAGTGGAATTATAGGCACACTCGCGTTGTTGATCAGCCACATTGTTTATACACTGAGTTGTATCACAAGCACACAAAAAAACAAAAGTTCGGGGTCACCAGTGTGGTAGTTGGGTCTTATAGGCGTTTGCAGAACTGCAACATGTCACTTAATTGATTGAATACTTTTATTGTTGCTAGAAATAGACACACAAAAAGACATAGTGAAAATCTACAGTGCTTCATTTGACAACATGGCGAATACTCCAATAAACAATTTTTCAAGGAAGTTAGTTCAAAGATGAGTTGGTTGATTGCTTGCGGTTGATAACTGCCACCCACCAATTTACTACAAAATTGGTTGTGCACAGCACTTGTAACTTCCAAAAATTATAAAAAATGTAAATTTATTCACATTGATAGACACTGAAATTTATGATGAATGATGATAGTACTGGTAAAATTGTATAAAGCACAAATGTTGGTTACAACTGATGACACAGCATAAAACAATGGGAACTCCGAGTAGGAACAACAGTTCAGGAAAAGATACATTGCTACTTACCGTAAAGATGACACTTAACTTGCAGACAGGTACAATTAAAAGACATGCATAAGCTTTCAGCCACAGCCTTCATGTGGATCAACGGTATATATTTCTCTTTTTCTGATGAAGGCTTATGTGTAAGTGTCTTTTAATTGTGCCTGTGCAACTTAAGGTATAGCATAAAATATGTTTTCATGATATGTGTGTGGTTTCAGTTGCCTGACATTGCAGTTGTGTGTGCAAGTTGCATGTGTGTGTGTGTGTGTGTGTGTGTGTATGTGTGTGTGTGTGTGTGTGTGTGTATCTGTCATTTATTGTTAGGCCTTAGTGCCAGAAAGCCTTAATTGTGAGAGTCTTTTTGTTGTGTCTATCTGTGACTCAGCATCTCCGCTATATGGTGAGTAGCAACTTTCCTTTTCATAATATTGTTTTTATGATATGAAACATACAAAAGTATGTAATATATAACAATACAGTCAACATAAAAACACTAAATCTTACATGAAGGTTTTAGACTTAAGTTTTCAAGTTTTTGAGGTGCACTTGTCTGGTAGATGTTGTGTTACTTGAACAATAAAGGTAGTACCAAAAAAATCAGCTTACGTATATAAATGTAAGTAAATAAACATGCAGACTGCTTGGATTTTGCTCTTAGTAGGGTAGTGTTGTCTTTTAAATGGAATACACTGCAGTGTCAGTATATCTCACAAAAGTGATATTAAATGTGGAGCAGCACAAAGCACATCTTCCATGTGGGGTGGCTAGGCAACTATTCTCTTCAATACTGGAAGCCAGATACCACTGAGCTTAATACGTGAATGAGATTTCCACTCTGCAGCAGAGTGTGCACTGATATGAAACTTCCTGGCAAATAAAACTGTGTGCCGTACTGAGACTCGAATTTGGGACCTTTGCCTTTTGTGGGCAAGTGCTCTACCATCTGAGCTACCCAAGTGCAACTTATCACCTGTCTTCACAGCTTCAATTCTGCCACCTCATCTCCTACCTTCCAAACTGCACAGAAGCTCTTCTGCGAACCTTGCAGTACTAGCACTCCTAGAAGAGAGGATATTGTGGGGACATGGCTTGGCCACAGCCTAAGGGATATTTCCAGAATGAGAGTTTTACTCTGCAATGGAGTGTGTGCTTATATGAAACTTCCTGGCAGATTAAAACTGTGTGCTGGACTGAGATTCCAACTTGGGGCCTTTGCCTTTTGTGGGCAAGTACTCTACCATTTGAGCTACCTAAGCACAACTCACAATCTGTCTTCACAGCTTCAATTCTGCCAGTACCTTGTCTCCTACCTTCCAAACTTCACAGAAGCTCTTCTGCAAACCTTGCAGAGCTAGCACTTCTGGAAGAAAGGATACTGTGGAGACATGGCTTAGCCAGAGCCTAGGGGATGTTTCCAGAATGAGATTTTCGTTCTGCAGTGGAGTGTGTGCTGATATGAAACTTCCTGGCAGATTAAAACTGTGTGTCAGAGCGAGACTTGAACTCGGGACCTTTGCCTTTCGCGGGCAAGTGCTCTACCATCTGAGCTACCCAAGCACAACTCACAACTCATCTTCACAGCTTCAATTCTGCCAGTACCTCGTCTCCTACCTTCCAGATTTAACAGAAGTTCTTCTGTGAACCTTGCAGAACTAGCACTCAGTTTTAACTTGGCAGGAAGTTTCATAACATTGCACACTCCACTGCAGAGTGAAAATCTCATTCTGGATTCATCCCCTAGACTGTGGCTAAGCCATGTCTCCACAGTATCCTTTCTTGCAGGAGTGCTAGCTCTACAAGGTTCACAGAAGAGCTTCTGTGAAGTTTGTAAGGTAGGAGATGAGGTACTGGCAGAACTGAAGCTGTGAATATGGGTCATGAGTCACGCTTGGGTAGCTCAAATGGTGGAGCACTTGCCTGCGAAAGGCAATGGTCCCGAGTTCAAATCTTGGTCTGGCACACAGTTTTAATCTGTCTGGAAGTTTAAGCTTAATACTTTCTTCTTTCTGTGGAATGGGATGGATGCAATTGCATATAACTATTACTGACTGTGACTAGTTATTCTTGAATTACAAAAGATAAGTGATGCCACAACTCAATGTGGATGTGCCTTATTATGAAATTGCACTTCAGTTAACAACCACATACTGTATGCAATGAAACAAAGCTGTGAACTCTAGTTCTCCTTGAAACTACCCTCTACAGAAGGGAATGAAATGCTGGATCTACCTAGACAATTCAGCTGATCAAAATTTATCAACCAAAAAAAGTTTAACTGTCATATCTGGTGGAACACCTTCCTCATAATTATTATTTAGCACTGGATGGTATTTGTCTTCCTCTGAAGAATAAGAATTGGTTTGGGGTGGGGAGTAATTATGTGATTTTATACCTCAAATAAGAAACTGGAGAAGGCCATCATGTCATCACAACTTGACAGACACGTGTGTATGTGTGTGTGTGTGTGTGTGTGTGTGTGTGTGTGTGTGTGTGTTGGTGGGTGGGTAGGTGTGGGTGTGGGTTTGTTGGGGGTGGGGGTGGGGGGACTGAAAAGTTAATACACTATTATCATAAATACATTTATCGCTATGTTGATAAGTAGTCAACACATGTATGTAATATCTGTACATATCCCTTCCATACATACCCAGTTGGTTTCATCTCTAGCCCTTTCTGTTGTTAAGAAAATTGCATTTATACATTAAAATAATTTCAATGAAGCAAAAGATCATCTTTAACAAAAAAAAATTAAATTAACAAATCACAATTAGAGACACAGGATTTGTTCTGCAATTATAGTGAAGTTTTTGAAATTATATTCCAGGTTTTGAAGACACGCATACAGTATATAAAAGCAATCCTAAAACAGGATATGGGCTGGTTCGACATGCACAGTCCACACAAACTTAGTGCAAAAGTATTTATGTAAGTGATTTATTGCATCTCTTGATGTAAATTAGAATAATTTTATCTCAGAATAATTGTGTAACCTTGGCTGCTCATCATGTGTGAGTGTGAGGCTTGACAGAGTGCTTGTAGTTCACCTCGTAAGTAGATATGGTTCTGCTGAGCATTCCCTGAATTGAAACTGAATGCAATTGACATTTTTATTAGTTTATATTATTCTAGAAGCATTTGGAGAATTTTATTGCCTGAGATCCCATCAATCCTCTCATATGACTCCAGGGACAGCCGGGGTGTCTCACTTTGCAATAGGGGAGAAGAACAAAGGTAAAAAGAAGAATTGCTATTACCAGGTGTATTGTAGTGTTTATATACTACTTACTGTACAGATATTAAAGAATAACATAATTTTAGTAAGCTTTGCTAATCAGATCATGACAATAATTTTATTCACCAAAAGGTTCTCAGTGCGTGTAGCTGTGACCACCATGAAGTTGTCAGCCAATTTTTAGCTCATCCATATGTGAAAACAGAATAGGCTGCATTCTAAGGCTGCTGGGTATATTATAGGGCATTTTATAAGTTCCATCCACAGCTTTGTTCAATAGGTTCGGTCTAACAGCTTTATGAATATTTCAAACTTACCAGTGGCGTCAACAACATCAGGCCATCATTTCCATGTGTGACTCTGAGTCTCACCTCTGTTCACACAACATGAACTCCAGCACCATTCCATGGACTTGAACCATGAAGTATAACTATCATGATTCAGACCACTGGTGTATATATTTGTACACAGTACAAGTATTCGGAATTAAATAGTTTGCGTAGTAACTGAAGATGGTGTCTGACAACTGCTAGAAACACAGCAGTAACATCTGGAGCAACAGGAAAATAGCCATCAATAACTGCTCTAGAAGCAAGAAGAGCAACATATGCTTCAGCAACAGCAGACCCAGGAACAACACTCATGATGATTTACTTGTGTTTCACCAAGTTCCAGCAGAACCTGCACTCACCCCATTTCCAGTATTTGGCTATGAATGTCACATGTGCATCAGTGCCACCAACTCGCTGTTGGGCACATCATAGATGATGATACCTCTTAGCACCATGTAGGTCCAAAGGTATCTGACACAGAAGTTAGTAATCTACAATGAGCCCATTATCTTCATCCTAGATGAGCTCATGGATGTGTACACTCATGCCTATGACCAGCAAATGTGTATAGTGTCAAGAGGAATCTTTTTTTTCCCCAGTGCATCAAATGCCCAGACCAGTGAGCCACTGCGCTACAAGGCCTGAAAATGACCTGGGTTTCTGCTATTTTCTGCTGGGTAAGTGAAATCCATGCAGACAGAAATAATGGCAGTGATTTGCACTGGTGTGCTCTGCCCCTCAAAGGACTCATTTGCCTCCACCCTACTCCTCACCCCAAGATGGCACTTGGCACCTGTGTGATGACTTTCAAGCCCTCCGTACCACAACAGTTCCGAACCACTGTCCAATGCCCCTGTTTTGCAATGATCTGTGCAGCACAAAAGTCTTCAGCAGGGTAGACTGTGGAAAAGCATTTATGCAGATTATGATCACCCTAGAGTACGTGGAGAAGACAGCAAGATCACCCCCGTCAGTCTTTTCAAAAGTGTATTCATACCCTTTAGGCACCACTGTGCCACCCAGACCTGGAAACAATTTCTTGGCAATGTCCTATGCAGTGCCTTGGGTTGTTTTGCCTATTTGTATGATACCCTCATCTACTCATGCAATCTCACAGAGCACCACTGCAATCTGGAGAGGTGCTTCTTCAGTGTTCCAGAGATTAATTTCCTTGGTGACAGGACATCATCTGCATGTGCCCACCTACTGGGCAAGAGAGTCTGGGCCATTGTCAAATTACCATACTCGACAACTTTTAAACAACTCCACCAGTTCCTCGGTGTGGTAAAAGTTTTTCAGCAGCACCTAAAGAATGCTGCAAGCTTACAAGCATCACTCATTGCCGCACTTCAAGGCAGCTGCACTATAGGTAGCAGTCCATTCTGTAGATGGCATGGAATGTTACTGACACCAGCCAGTCTACTCTAGGTGCCATCCTTCAGAAACACATTGAAGGTTCCTGGCAGCTGCTGACGTTCTTTTCCATGAAACTCTCTGTGGTGCAGCAGAGTTGGGTCACATACAACTGTGAGTTCCTCATCATATACAATTTCTGCCCCTTGGTGGAAGGCCAGTCCTTCAAGGTCTTCACTGATCATTCCCCATTATGACAAGTTTTTGTCGAAAGGAAGGTACACAGATTTTCTGCGAGCAGTTCCAGCAGCAGGAATATATGGAATGGTTCATAGTCGACATACAGCACATGGCAAGCTTCAAGAACATCGTTACTGACTGCCTCAGCCACTCCAGTGTCCTCACTCACCACCTCCTGACTATGCTGTCCTGGCCGCTGCCCAGGCAGATGTTCCTATGCTACAAGGACTGTGCAGAAACCTAAATGCTGGCCTAAATCCTTTACTGCACTCAGTTCCTAGTACAGATTTACCTGTCTGGTGTGACTTTCTTGCAAGTTCTGACCACCTAATGACCCTGCAAAGTGTATCTGCCCCTACCTTAAATGGTGTCCTGGTGATGCTGTGACATGGTAGGCAGTACTTGTGGCCCAAGTGTGGATGCCACACTGCCAGTCACACCACCACCTACCCCAGCAGAGCTGCCCACAACACACACTGCTTCCTCCCCATCCCAGACCCACCCTCTGCACCCCACCTAAGTCATAAGGCACCAACACCGTGTGTTCGACTACCACCCCTGTAATGTTGGCACACGACTCCGCCGCAGCGCATGACCTGTTCTACCAGCAAGAGGCTGCAGGAGCAGGTGCCTATTGTGCTGGCACAGGATGGTATGCATTATACAACATGTGCTGGGTGCATTGTGTACCATACACTGTACGCGATGTGGCCGAGCACCAACATCATCGCAATGTCTGCCACGCCCTGCCACTGCACCACAGCACGCCTGATTAAGCCCACCAACCTTGGTGCATTGCTGTCCCCCACCCCAGGTGGCAGTGCAGTAGGGTGTTACCCCATCTACATCTTCATCATACTCTGCGAGCCATCCAAAGGGTTGTGGCAGAGGGTATTTCTGGTAACATTAACTGATATGATTGTCTGTAAGCTTCTGTATTGGCTCTAATTTATTGAATTTTCTCATTGTGGTCATTACAAAATATGTATTTGGGAGGAAGTAATATGTTGTCCGTCTCTTCCTACAAAGTGATCTCTCAAAGTTTCAATAATAAACCTCTCCATGATGCAGGAATCCTCTCTTGAAATGACTGCCAATGTAGTTTGTTGATCATCTTGTTAATGCTCTTGTGCTAACTTAACAATCCTGTGATGAAACAAGCCATTATTCATTGGACCTTCTCTATCTCTTCTAGCACTCCTATATGGTAAGGATCCGATATTGATGAACAGTTCTCAGTAAATCAAACAAGTGCCTTATAAGCCATTTCTACGAATTTCAGTGTGTCATCTACTTTTTCTACTATTTGTTGTATGGGGTCATTCCACTTAAGGTTGCTCTGGATAGTTACTTCTAGGTATTTTATGGTAGATACTCTTTCCAGCAGTTTCTCATCAATAATGTAGTTGTATAACAGTGGATTTCTTTTTCTATATAAGCACAATATGTCATATTTATTTATGTTCAGTGTCAACTGCCAGAGCCTGTACCATTTGTCAGTTCTCTGCAGGTCATTCTGCAAATTGTCTTCTGGCATTGTTACTTTGTTATAGACAGCCACATCATCTATGAACACTCTTAAAGAGTGCATGACACTTTCTACTTGATCATGTATACAGGTGAAGCGAAATTCACGCATTCAGGCTTTGCAGCACGATTCCTCACATACCAGCAATAAAAAGAATGTCTCTCACAAAATTTCATCCAGCGAGTACATCCACAGAAAAAGGACATTAAAGAGTGGCAATCTGGCAACACTGTAACCACATGTATGGTAACTACCTCTGTCAGCACTACTAGCTTTCTGTACAGTTGGTGCAGTGGATAGAGTTTTGGGTTAGCATGCAGGAGGTCGAGGGTTCGATCCTGGATTGAGGTATATGTTTTTTATTTAGTAAATGTAGTCCAGGTGGTATGGTATCTGGCATCTTAATCATTAACAGTGCTTGCAGCGGTCCTCTAGAAAACATTTGCACTTACATACTACAATTGTAGAAAGGGAAGATTGGTCAGTTTTGAAAGAAGCCCTTTCCACATCGTGGGTGTGAATTTATTCACACCACTTAATCTACTAGATGCAAAACCTGTTTTCTTTGTCCCCTCCTCCAATAGTCCTATAGATCAGTACCAGCTTTTATTCTTGCCTCGTTCAGGTCCATTACTTTTTGTTTGTCCCTTACTTTACCAGTAGGACTGGGAACATGCTTTGTGAATCATGTCCAAACTTGGTTACTATTTGTATGTGTTATCACCATTGTCCCAATCCACTAATTATGCCTTTCAGCATTGAGTCTGGTAACTGCATGCTGTTTAGTATGTATCTCAATGTATTATTATTATTATTATTATTATTATTATTATATTGATGGGATTGTGGAAACATCATGTCTGTCACATTGAGGAAACAGTGCCAGGATGAATCATGCAGAGCAATATTTGTCAAAGGTGTATTGCATGTTAGGTCGAACTGCACACAGGACTGACGAAGTGTTTATATTGTATGTGCTGTCTGTCAGACAGGGACTAGTTGCAAGCAAAGTAATGTGCCCGTGACAGACTCCAATGTACATGTATAGACATATAGAACACCATAATATGGTTGGATGAAGCGGCATTCACTCATGAGGGTGTCATCAATCTGCATAATGCCCAACATTGGTGTGAGGTTAACCCGTAAGTCACCTGCGATCATGGATATCTCATGAATCCCTGTCTCTGGGAATTTCCCAGTCTATACACGGAAAGTTGGAGTCATTCCCCATTATGACAGCATGGCCAGGAAAATTATTAATGATATTCTGTAAATTCTCTCTGAGGCACTCTACCACTACAGCTCCTGACCCAGGTGGTCTATAAAAGGATCTGATTACCATTTTTGACTGACCTTTGATACTTAACTCCCACACCAATCTTGCAATGTGACACCCCAGAGGCCACTACATATCATGCTGCTGCCTCCCCATCACCAGCAGACCCGGCCCCATTGACAATGCATTGCCACCGACAGTAGTGATATGTGATAAGTGATTTATTCATCTCATCATGTACAATTTTCAAATCTTTGCTTTGATGTACAGGAGACATGTCAAGGTTAACAAAAAGAAACTTTTTTCTCTTTTTTAATAGAAATACGAAATTTTACATTATATTTTACATTTCTAAGTTACAGCTACACAAGTACATAAAATAATACAAGTAATACAATCCCTGTGTTCATACTGTGAAGCTGTCCTCAATGAATTCTTCAACAGAATAATAACACTTTTCCACCAGAAGAGTAAAGAGCAATCTTTTCAGTGCACCAAGCTCCATCTTAAATATATTACTGCCTTTTATTTTATTGAAAATTTTTAACCTCATATACTCTGTCGTTTGGGCATAAAGCTTTAAACGATGTGTTGGAAGTTTGAAATTATCCCTGTGATGAGTGCTGTAGTTGTGATCAAAATGGAAAGTGTCTAGTGTATGTTGATTTTTATATAAGAACACCGCCACCTCATATATGTAAAGTGAGGGAATAGATAGTATTTTAAAATTTTTTAACAGTGGTTGACAGGATTCTCGTTTTTTGCAACACACATGTGTCTAGTTACTTTCTTTTGTAATACTCGGAGCCTAGTGACATTTGCTGAATTTCCCCAGAAGATTATGCCATAATGAATAACTGACTCAAAGTAGCAGTGATAAACTATCTTTCTGGTATCAATGTTTGTGGCACCTGACAAAATACCCATTGCAAATGCCAATCTGTGCAGTTTATTTACCAAGTATCCTAGGTGTACCTTCCAATTTAAATTTTTATCAGGATTTAGGCCTAAGAACTTCATGTGGTTTGCTTCTGTGATATCCTGGTCATTGCAAGTTATCTTTATTTCAGTCCTTTCTACTGATTTAGCTTCAAATTGAATCATTTTGGTTTTAGTTACATTTAGTTTTAGTCCATTTAGATGGAACTAAGATTCAAGTTTTTCTAAAGTATTTTTGGCTTTTTCTGGAATACTTTTAGATACCTCATTTTCAATTAGAACTGATGTATCATCAGCAAATAAGACTGAATGAACACCAATAGCAAGTGGTAGGTCATTTACATAAAAGAAACAGATAGGGACCCAATATCAAACCTTGTGGGACTCCTGGGGGAACTGCTTTCCAGTCTGAGGAATAATTGGTTCCATTTGAAGTTAAAATTAATCTTTGTTTCCCACCTGACATGTGAGAGCTAAATCATTTCGAAGCAGTGTCCTGGTTCCATAAATCTGCTGACTGATGCCAGGAGTGACCACTGCATCCTGGAACATGCTCTCTCCTTCTTGCAAAGTGTGTGTGTGTGGGGGGGGGGGGGCGGGGGGGGGGCTGTATGATGATGGAGTACTATGTGTTCAAGCCCACCACCACTCTGCTCTAGCAGGTGATATTGCACGGTAGCAGACAACATGTCACCTGGAAAAAAACTGGAACATGAACTGTATGCATTTGAGAACAATAGTTTTCAGTAGTTAAGCCAACTGCCTCTTTGCCTCAGCACATGGGGCTTTCCTCTAAAGCATGCTATGGGAAGTGTCCCCAACTCCTGGCACTTCCTGCACCAATGCCAAACTGTCCACAGACAAGTTCAGCAATTTTATGTTCCTTTGGTGTTAATTTTATTTTCAAGTTATTTCATTATCAGAACTTTATAGCTTGCTGTAGTGCTAATAGATAAGTTTGCAGGCCATGAAGACATAACTAGTGAGTCAGTTTTGTGTGCCTATAAAGCAAACAGCATTGCTGGCTTCTGAAATGTCTATGGAGAACTACCCTTGCAGTCTCATATCCTGAGCATGGAGCATCTGCTTAATAGAACCTGTTAAATTATAGTGCATGAAACAATCTCCCACTTCGTTTCATGAACTATATGCAAACTACTGTGGTGTAAAGCATGTAGCTGTTGGAAACTGAAATCCTCAACTATGTTCATCTACAGTACTTCAAGTTAGTATATTTCTATTTTGCATTGGCCTTAGTCATTGTGCTAGTTTAGCTTCACTCATTGTACCTCAAGTTCATTTATTTGTATACTGTATTTTGCTTTGATCACTGTGTTAGATTATCTTCACCCATGAACTTCAAGTTCTTTTATTTATATTCTGTATTTTGCTAGATACACTCACAGTAACTGCAAGTTCTTTTGTTTGTGTTTGCACATTTTCTTGATCACTGTGTTAGGGAGCTGTGTTTACTGTCCCTCAAGAGCATTAATGATGTTTCTCATGTTGTCTTAAAAAGTGTGTAAACTGATTCCACAACACACAGATGGTGGGTGGCCCTTGTGTGTAGTTATTATGCCTTCATGAGGGTGGGGATTACCAGACCAACTCGACCAAGAATTTTTGTTGATAAATATTTTTGTGGCGACTTACCTTTGTAAATGCATTTTGCAATTAATTGCACCTGTTAATATTCCAATAATGGAATGGTTTTGTATTTGGATGTCTTTTTGTACATTGCTGTCATGCTTTACGCATCTGCTTTACCCCTCCATACCTAGCAAGTGCGTGGTATCTGCGTGTGATATTCAGCGAGGAACCCAATCACCACAATATCAATATGATTATGTAGATATTAAATTAGCAGTAATAGGTAAACAACCTATAGTTAATATCACTGAGGAGACAGCTGCAATTTTCAAAGCAGTGACTGCTAATTTTACTATGTTAAATTTAGTATGAGTAACCATGATCTGTTTACAGTTGTTTAATGATAGTTAACTGTAAATACTGCTCCTGATAACTGCTTCTTTTTGTTAGTAGCTATGGTGGCTTGTTACACATCCATAAAGGTCCTCCTCACAGATGGAATTTGTGAAACACACTGAATGAATATATGGATTAATTAATTAATTTCTTCCAAGGAATCAATTTGCAGCATTTCCTATGCCATTGTAATGTTGTACTTCACTTAAATGATGATGTGGTACACACAATCAAGCATCTTTGAAAATAACAGAAAATTCGCATAACCCACAATTCACAAAACTAAGGAAAGGTAGGAAAAGGGGATAATGGAGAGAAAGGTGGAGACAGAGAGGGAGAAAGGGAGGGACAAGACAAGGGAGACAGGTTGAAAAGGGGGGAGAGGAGAGGTGGGAGGGCGAGAGTGGAGGAAGAGTGCCCACATGGGGGGAGGCAAAGGGGAAGAGTGGTGGGAGAAGGAATTTCATGACTTGGACAGAGAAGGAGTCATGTGGACAGAAGAAAGGAGGGAAAAGGCAAGGTGGGAACAGATTGGTGGAGGTTTTAAGTCAGGGGGTTAGTGAGAGGACAGGATGTGTTGGAGAGACAATTCCCATCTGCATAGTTCAGAGAAACTTGTGCTGGAAAGAGGTATCAAAATGGCCTGTGTTGCACAGTGAAGCAGCTGTTGAAGTCTTGTGTTGTGGTGTGCAGCATGTTCAGAAACTGGATGTTCAAGTTGTGGTTTGCCACAGTTTGGTGGGGACATTCATGTAAGTAGACAATTGGTCATTTTTCATTCCTACATAGAATGCTGTACAGTAATTTCAGCATAGCTGATGTTTAACATGGCTGCTCTCACACATGGTCCTGCTGCTCTCACACATGGTCCTGTCTTTCACTGGGTGGGAAATGCCTGTGACTGGACTGTGGTGGGATGAGGTGGGTGGACGTGCAGGCAGGTCTTGCCCTGGGCCAACCACAAGGGAACAACCCATGGAGTGCAAGATCTTACTCCAAGGTGGACAAGTCTAAGAAAATGTCTTAATACGGCCTCTTTATCAAGAACATCAAGTGTCACTTTTGTGAGATCTGTAATGGCTTATATTGTACTTCTTCCACTTCAGAAACCAAACTCTGCTTTGTTGGAAAGATTGTATTTACTCATGTAACTTAATAGTCTCTCTTTTGTGATTGATTCAGCTATTTTTGAGAATGATGACATTAGTGAAACTGGCCCGTAGTTTTCAGTTATTTCTGTATTATCTTTCTGTAGTAAGGACACCACCTGTGCATGCCTTAGGCACTCTGGGAAAATAACTGAACTGAAGAACACTTTCACACAAGTACAACTCGCACACACATGGCCACTGTCTCAGGCTGTAGCACCCTGAGACATCTTAGAGCTCTCATCGTTTACCTCGAGCTCTGTTGTAGGAAACAAAATCTGTGTGCTTGCTGTGTAAGTCATTGTGGGTGCGGAAGATTTTGCTGAAGCTTCTCCGCAATACCAGAGAAATAATCATTTACAAAATTGCTAATTCCTGAGGACTTGTTATTTTCTATCCTCATTTTGATTTGTATATTATAATAGCTGTGGCTGTCTTTCCCAGTTTCTTGTTTTATAATGTCCCCAATTACTTTGCTTTCATTTTCTGTGTTATATATTATTTTTGTCAGCGATTTTTTATTTTTTCTTCTCCCTGTACCCTGCTGCCTATTTTTATGCTTGTGATAGTACACTGGGAGTCAGGGATTATTGAGTGCTTTTGCAAAGAACTGAGAAATTTAACTGTCTGTTAAGATAATAAGTGAAAAACAACCAGTTTGCTTTTGTTCTACAATATTACTTTTATTGTATAATTGTGCTGTTGTGGCACATTTTATCATGTTAACAGAATCTTCCATCGGTTCTTGGTAGAACAACATTATAACAAATGAAAAGCACCAGTTTGCTTATTGTAGAACAAAAGCAAACTGGTGTTTTTCATTTATTATAGTGTTGATCTACCAAGAACCAATGGAAGATTCTGTTAACAAGTCTGCTAAGACTTACCCACAGTTATCCAACTATCTTCCTCGAAATGGGTACTTTTGGAAATGTTACCTCAAAATTAATTTCAACAATGTGCAGAATTTAGGATCTGTATTGTTTTTCATGTACACTTCATCCTGTATTTAATTTACCAGTGCCCTAGCAAAACTGCAGCATGTATCTTATGTTCCGAGTAAATTCTTTTGTAAGCATGAAGTTTTACGGGTTTTACCAATCATGTCTTCAGCTTTGTTATCTGAAAGGCCCAGATCTCTTACAAATATTTTACAATTTCCCATGTCAATATCTGTAAGTACATGATCTAAAATTGAAGTTGAAATTTTTGAAACCCTCATGGCAATGTTTAGCATTTGTGCCACACCAAAAATGTTTAAAATGTTTAGGAAGTTGTGACTAATTTTACCCTCAACACCTGTGTTAATAATCATGTCTCCACGTATTATTATGTTACTTTAGGGGTCTGAGACTCTTCCCAGGACTTCAGTTAATATGTTGAAGGAAGTTCTGCATTACCACTAGGTGAGCAGTAAAGAATGATTAACTTCTTATAAATATCTGCAAATTCAAATTGTTTATGTGCATTAATTGTGATCAGATAATAAAGTGATTTCTACCCCTAATATAAATGCATGATCCCCACCCTGTAAGGTAATTATACAGTAGGAACTTCCACTTTCATATAATGATAGAACTATATGCTGCAATTCATCTTCTCCACATCAGCACCCTGTAATGAATACTAAGTTACTGTTCAAAGACTATAATTCAACTTCAAGCTAGTGCACTTTATTTTTCATGGTTTGCACATTTTTATGAATAATAGACAAGTCTGAGAAAATTTCCATGGTGCTTGTGCACTCCAGTGTGGTACATGCTACTTTCCGCATTTATGTGGCCAGCTCAAAGCTGGTTGAGCAACTTTTCAGAGGGGAGCCTGTTGTCAGGGTTTATTCTAAAAAAGGCCTAATTCTTCTACCCACAACAACAGTTATTTGACCATGTGTGGTCCAGTACCCACCTGCTATACTCTCGCTAATGAACTCCACCAAACCTCCCTTTCTCAACCTGTTGAGGTGCAGACCACACCTAGCCCCATCTTCCAGTAGTCCCCACTGGCACCAGCACAGTGTGTGCCTGATCAATAGTAATCAGCACCATGTCTAGCTCCACAGTGACTCACTATACAGCATTCCCAACATGAGGCCGATCATGTCACCAACACCACTCTACCATGCTCACATTCATGTCACCAGTTAGGGAAGCTATTTTATTCAGGTCACCACCTATGTTGTATACTCTGCCCCTATCCAAGCTGTGCCCTACCTCTACCTGATCATCTTTTCTGAAACCCTTTTCACAAAGGCCCTAAACCCTCAATCACTTTATGCAGCCCACCAATCGGTTTGAAAACATGGGTGACTTGATACTTCTCCCCTTGCTTCTCCTGTAATAAAAGGTCTACCCCTCTGCCATGACCACTACTAACATATGTACATTTCCTGTCCTTCCTGCTTACCAGGCAGAGTCTGCAGCACATTTCCTACTCTTACACCCTCTTGAGGCACTTCTTCTATCAACTATGGCAGCTGGAACCTGTTTTTAGTAGACTCAACGAATCTGTCTGGCCATGTCCTCCCCCTTCTAGCTCTTCTACCAACAGCCACCATCCCCTCCCCTTACCATCACCTTCCCTTGCCCTCATTGGCTCTCTTCTAACTTGATACATCTGTGCCTGAAGGGCACAGATCTTCCCTTCGTGCTCCTCTGTTATCCTACTGCTATAGTTTCAGGGGAGGACCTCAGTAAGCTCCCAAGAGTCCTTCTCACTATGTATGTACTTCTCATAGCTCCCAAAATGCATCCCACTAATTTAGTTTTCATGTTACTGAAATTATTTGTATAATAATTGTTTAACAATGTATCATTTACTCATGAAGTACCATTGGTCATACCAATGATCTCAGTCACTATATTTTTAAAAAATTCTACTTTTTTGCCAGATGTTACTACCTTCATCTAATTTTGCTTACATATCTGGATTTCTTTCTTCCATGGGTTTTTTTTTTTTTTTTTTTTTTTTTTTAAATTATGCCTTATGAAGAGCTGTTGTAGTGGTCTTCAGTCTGAAGACTGGTTTGGTGCAGCTCTCCATGCTAATCTATATTGTGTGAGCCTGTTCATCTCTGGATAACTGCAACCTATATCCTTTTGAATCTGCTTACTGTATTCATCTCTTGGTCTCCCTCTATGAGTTTTACCCCCACACTTCCCTCCAATACTAAATTGGTGATCCCTTGATATCTCAGAATGTGTCCTGTCAATTGATTCCTTCTTTTGCCCAAGTTGTGCCACACGTTTCTTGTCTCTCCAATTCTTTTCAGTAATCCTCATTAGTTACCTGATCTACCCACCTAATCTTCAACATTCTTCTGTAGCACCACATTATGAAAGCTTCTGTTTTCTTTTTGTCTAAACTTTTTATCATCCATGTTTCATTTCCATCCATAACTACACTCCAGACAAATACTTTCAGAAAAGGCTTCCTAACACTTAACTCTATATTCGATGTTAACAAATTTCTCTTCTTCCGAAACACTTTCCTTGTCATTGCCTGTCTACATTTTATATCCTCCGTACTTCAGCTATCATCATTATTTTGCTGCCCAAATAGCAAAAATCATCTACTACTTTAAGTGCCTCATTTCCTAATGTAATTCCCTGAGCATCACCTGATTTAATTTGACTACATTCCATTATCTTTGTTTTGCTTTTGTTGGCATTCATCTTATAGCCTCCTTTCAAGACTATTCCATTCTGTTAACTGCTCTTCCATATCTTTTTCTGTCCTTGACAGAATTCCAATGTCACTGGCAGACCTCAAAGTTTTCATTTATTTCCCTTGAACTTTAATTCCTACCACAAATTTTTATTCCTTATTCAGTGTACAGATTGAATAACATCATGGATAGGCTACAACCCTGTCTCACTCCCTTCTCAGCCACTGCTTCTCTTTCCTGCCCTTCAACTCTCATTACTGCTGTCTAGTTTCTGTACAAGTTGTAAATAGCCTTTTGCTCCCTGTATTTTACTCCTGCTACCTTTAGAATTTCAAAGAGAGAATTCCAGTTAGCAAAAGCTTTCTCTAAGTCTACAGGTGCTATAAACATAGGTTTGTCTTTCCTTAACCTATCTTCTAAGATAAGATGGAGAGTCAGTACTGCCTCACATGTTCCCACATTTCTCTGGAACCCAAATTGATCTTTCCTGAGGTTGGATTCTACCAGTTTTTCCGTTCTTCTGTAAAGAATTCATGTTAGTATTTTGCAACTATGACTTATTAAGCTGATAGTTGGGTAATTTTCACAACTGTCAGCAAATGCTTTCTTTAGAATTGTAATTATTCCATTCTTCTTGAAGACTGAGAGTATTTTGCCTGTCTCATACATCTTGCATACCAGGTGGAAGAGTTTTGTCATGGCTGGCACTCCCAAGGCTATCAGTAGTTCTGACAGAATATCATCTACTCCCAGGGCCTTGTTTTGACTTGGGTCTTTCAGAGCTCTGTTAAATTCTTTTCTCATCTTTTCTTCATTTACATCCACTTTCCTAGCTATAATATTGCCTTTGAGTTTATCTCTCTGGTACAGACCCTCTAATACTCCTTCCACCTGTGCACTTTCCCTTCTTTGCTTAGGACAGGTTTCCCATCTGTGGCCTTGATATTCATACAGCTGCTTCTCTTTTCTCTAAAGCCCTCTTTAATTTTTGTGTAGGTGGCACCTATCTTCCTGTCTTTCCCCTAATGAAATGTGCTTCTAAGTCCTTGCATTTGATCTGCATCCATTCTTGCTCAGCCATTTTGCACTTTCTGTCAGCCTAATTTTTTAGATGTTTGTATTCCCTTTTGCTTGCTTCATTTACTACATTTTTATATTCTCTCCTTTCATTAGTTAAAATCAATATATCTTGTGTTATCCAAGGATTTCTACTAGCCCTAATCTTTTTACTTACTTGATCATCTGCTGCCTTCACTATTTCATCTCTCAAAAAAAGCTACCCATTCTTCTTCTACTATGTTCCTTTCCCCTGTTCTTGTCAATCATTCTCTGTTAGCGGCTTTCAAACGCAATACAACCTCTGGTTATTTCAGTTTATCCAGGTCCCATTTTCTTTAAATTCCTACATTTTTGCAGTTTCTTCAGTTTTAATCTACAGTTCATAAGCAGTAAATGGTGGTCAGAGTCTGCATCTGCCCCTGGAAATGTCTTACAGTTCAAAATCTGGTTCCTCTTTCATTCCTTTCCCCCCAGTTCATATTCATCTAATATTTTTTCTTCTCTTTCTTTTCTCTATCAAATTCCAGTACCCCATGACTACTAAATTTTAATCTCCCTTAACTATCTGAATAATATCTTTTATCTCTGATACATTTATTCAATCTCTTCATCACCTGCAGAGCTAGTTGGCCTATGAACTTGTACTACTGTTGAGGGTGTCAGCTTCATATCTATCCTGGCTATAATAATGTGTTACCCATGGTAGCTTACCCACGTTCCTATTTTCTTATTCATTATGAAACCTGCTCCTGCATTACTCATATTTGATTTTGTATGACCAGAAGTCATGTTCCTCCTGCCACAGATCTTCACTAATTCCCACTAAATCTAACTTCAACCTATCCATTTACCTTTTAAAATTTTCTAATTTACCTGTTCTATTAAGGGATCTAACAGTCAACACTCTGCTCTGTAGAATGCCAGTATTATTTCTCCTGATGATGATGTCCTCCTGAGTAGTCCACACCCAGAAATCCTATTGGGGGACTATTTTACCTCTGGAATATTTTACCCATAAGGACGCAATCATGTCAACCATACAGCACAGCTGCATTCCCTCAGGAATAATTGTGGCTGTAGTTTCCCCTTTCTTTCAGTCATTCACAATACCAGCACAGCAAGGCTGTTTTGGAAATGTTACAGGCCAGATCAGTCTATCATCCAGACTGTTGCCTCTGCAACAGGAACCACACATTTGTGTGAACTCTCAAGAGAGATGCCTCCATTGTGGTTGCACTTACAGTACAGTTGTCCGTATTGCTGAAGAGTGCAGGTCACCCCACTGATGGCAAAGACCATGGTTCATTGTTTATGAGCTAGAGTATCAATATGGCTGTGCAGATAAATTTTCTTTTTGTTTTACAAGATGCCTAGATGTCCTTTTTAAGATTATTATTATTATTATTTTTTTTTTTTTTTTGTGTGGTTAGGGAGGGGTGGAAGGGGGGGGGGGATGTTTAGTTTTCAGAGAATTGCAAACTTCAGTAATGAATGTACTGTGATTAATGTCAAAACTATTTTTAACATCTTCCCTGTTCACATATGTGATAGATATCCTAAAATACCCATTTATTGGTACATTATAACTGTACTGCATGCTGATTTTATGGTTTTATATCCTGATCAGTGTTAAGACTTAACATAATAAACTGCATGTCACGATCTGGAAAACCATTACTGCAGTTTGCGATCTGACTGCATTACCAAGCACAATGGTTCACTGTTAAGACCAGGGGATGGCATTTCAAACCACAGCCCAGCCACACAGATCTAGGTTTGCTGTGGTTCCCTGGTCACTTTAGGTAAATGCTGGGATGGTTCCTCTGAAAAGGACATGCCCAAATTCCTTCCCCATTCTGAGCATGTACTCTGCTTTACCTTATCAACAAAGAGACTTTAACACCTAATCTCTCTTACTGATGACATCAAAAGGAAAACTCACTTGAGAAAAAAATTACAAGGAGACAGAGTGGGTGGCCATGAATTACTTCCAGGAAACAGAAGTCCTGTACTGTTAAAGTCACACACACACACACACACACACACACACACACACACACACACACACACACACACACACACACAAAAAACTAAACAGCTTTCAGAAATATTTCTTCTTCGGGGAACAAAGAGCAATAGGCCAGGAAAGGGAGAAAGAAGGGGAAGGTCACTCAGCTCCCAAGATGAGAATGAACCAGCTGTTGCAAGGAGAAGGGAAAACAAAAATGAAGGGGAAGCAAGTTTTCCCCATACAGTGTTCAAATGTCACCAAATCACAATACAAGGTCTAAGAACTTCCTATATGTATGACAGGCCAAACTACTGCTTTCAGCATGGCAACAGGAGCTATTCTCCTCCTTCCCCCCTCCCCTCCCTTTTCTCTTGTTGTGGATTGGCAAGACAGCCAACCCATTATGAGAGGAAGCCGAAAGGCACGCGTTTTAGCTCACGCAGGCTGGCATGAGGTCTGGAACAGGTCAAGGAAATGAGACTAACAAAAAACGTATGTAGCTGCTGGAATACTTAACTTTAATCCATAATTGGTGAACATCGCTCTTGACGGTACATGTTTTACAGCATCAATGGTAACTGGTAATGGCGCCTTGCTATGTCGTAGCAAATAACGTAGCTGAAGGCTATGCTAACTATCGTCTCGGCAAATGAGAGCGTAATTTGTCAGTGAACCATCGCTAGCAAAGTCGGCTGTACAACTGGGGCGAGTGTTAAGAAGTCTCTCTAGACCTGCCGTGTGGCGGCGCTCGGTCTGCAATCACTGATAGTGGCGACACGCGGGTCCGACGTATACTAACGGACCACGGCCGATTTAAAGGCTACCACCTAGCAAGTGTGGTGTCTGGCGGTGACACCACATCTCTCACTCTCTGTCCAATACAGCAGCTATCTCTATTTGCTTATGAGTGAACTTCTATGTTTTAATTCCAAGTTAATGCACTAATCCTTCAGAATACAGGTCTTATGAATTTTGTTTATTGGAAATATCGAACTAAAACTGTTGGAGTGTATACTTAGATTTGTAGCTTGCAATCATGTTTTATTTTTCACTTCAGCTTCAGCTGTTCTTTTAAATAAAGAAATGGATGTTTTAAAAGTTATTATTGTAAGTTAGTTTCTCTATCCCTTTTAAAGAACCAAAAATAAAATACTGCATTTAGCTATTGTTAAATAATATTTATTAATGTGTTTGTATGAATTTATAAAGTTTCTAGCTGTTTTCACATGCTAATGCTAATCTCTTGTTTTTAGATTCACAAATGACATCTATGAGGGCTTGGCAGAAAAACTTGGAATGATGGTTTACACTTCTGTATCAGCTTTGGCAGGATTTGTTGTTGCTTTTATGCATGGCTGGTTCTTATCTCTCATTCTGGTTGCAGTTGTGCCTATCATATTATTCATTGCTATAGCAGGTGCAAAGGTAAAAATAAAATAAAAATAAACAAGTAATAGTTTCTAAGATGAAAGGAATACAGTGAGCATAAAAATGCAAGTGACAACCCACTGGACACATTAAAATACTTTCTTTCATTTACAGTGGACAATGTCAGAGTATCTCTTTATGTTATTTAAATTATGACTTGGGGATGACCAGACAGAAAGGGTAAATTTAAGCTACAGGTCAAGCTCCTCTGAATCCAAAGACTGGCATCAATATTATAGTGCTTTACATACTTGGTGCTATTGGAGACATTATGCTTTTGCCTTCCTCCAGCTTTTGAACTGATTTATCAAATAAATTTTATTGTTGTTGTTTATTTTCTGCTAATTTATTTCTATATTGTTGAAGGTAATTGACGTATTTGAGCAGCCTAGTTCAGTTACAGCTTCATGTAATGAAATCGTAGATGAAAACTTGAAGCATTATGGGGTTTCTAGCATTATTAAAAGTAATGTTCCTTCATTGTCCACTGTTCCACTTAACCTCAAGGTCATACATTGATGACTTCTTTGTACATATATAGTTGTCATAGGCCAGTAACAAGCAGGACAAGCAGAATAAAGTTGTAAAATCCTATGGCTGTTTTCTTATGACTAGGATGTAATAAGATGAATCAATGAGCAGTTTACAAGAGAAGCATATTTACACAAATATGAAACTCTGAAATCAACCTAGATGGTTCAGTGGTGAGACAATGGAGGACAACACTTCAGATCACCATCTGCCCACCCTGTTTTATGTTTTTTGTGATTTCCCTACATCACTTAAGACAAATTCTGGAATGATTCCCATGAAAGGGCATGGCTGATTTCCTTTTCCAACCTGAACTTGTGCTCTTTCTCGAATTACTTCATCATCGATGGGTTGCCAAACTGTAATCTTCCTTCTTCCTTACTTGTAGCACTGAAGGTTCCAAAGGCTTTGGTCAACAATTTAGGTGCCAAGTAAATACACTAACTTCCACTTCTTTTACGAAGTGACTTACTTTACATTCTCAGCCAACTTTCCTCACTGGTTAGCCTGTTGCTGCAAACTCTCTTTCACTTTCTTCTATGAAGTATGCTGCTAGCTACAGGAATTTCTTAAGACTCTCTCTACTTACAAAAATAAGTAGACATACCAATTTAATGTGTTTCAACTAATGACATATATTTGAGCTTCAGACATATTACAAATGTCACTCTTCATATAAATATATACTACTTTATAAGCCTTTCATATCTCCAAACATTAGAAACAAACTAATTTACATATAATAGAAAGTTGACTTAAACACCATGTCCAGTCTCTACATGAACCATAATACACATATTCCCTTCACAAGGCTAAGACATTTTTTTTTTCATAAGTATCTTCTCAACTTGTTCTTTTTTCACTAACAATAGTCACTGACACTATTGTCACAGAGTTACATAAATACTCCATGGTCCTCTTGTACGCACTTTCACTAAAACTTCCACGGATCGCCCAACAGGTACTTGTTGGTGCCATTTGGCTGCAGCATCTACATTCTTCCTGCAACTGAATTTAAAACTGCACACACAGACATGTGACATGCAGTAGGTAGGATTCTATCATCCAACACTCACATCTAAAATATCGTGTGTTCGAGACAGTAGAAGGCGGAGTGGTTCTAGAATTTACACCGAAATTCTCAAATCACTACATATCGCCCCCCCCCCCCCCCCCCCCCCCCGCCCCGTCAGATCAGACACATGATATTTTATACATAATCATTATGTAAATAAAATCACTAATAACAATATACTTTTCTTATACATGTTTATACATACATCTTTCATTCACCAACAATCTTTTTTTTTCTTTCTAGGACAATTTTTAGCTGACCGTTTCTTTATTCTGTTCTTACTTTACTTTGATATTAAGATATGAGCAGTCACTTGAGTTTCTAATCAGCTCTTCTAATATTTAAGAATTGTGTGGGCTCTTTTTTTTTCTATACTTCAATTCGTAAACTCCAGGTGTTCCTGACACATGAGTAATCTACTTTCTGTACCCATTTTTTGTACTACTTTTCCATAGTATATACTATTTTTACTATTTTAACAGTTTGGAGGAACTCTGGGCAAAATAAAGTGTTCTTTTTGACTCTCGTAAACTTACGTGAAACATAATAATGCTAGTTGTGCATGGAATTCAAACTTTCCAGAATAATCCCTATAAAATTTGTGACTTTTGTCACGATACTGTCCCCTTCTCCTAGTATCAGTACCTATATCTTGCTTGAGGGTTGACCTTATGAGAACACTTCCTCTTTCCATTGTGGTAGGTATGCCTCTTTATAAAACATTCCTATGTATACTATAATTAAGTATTCTCTGGTAAAAATAAAAATCTATTCTACACTTTGCATTCAATTTTTACTGCATCATTTACTTCCTACTTCTCAACTTCCATACTCTTAGTAGATACTATGTCTATATACTATCCTACAATTCGTCAGAGTATTTATTAAACAGACATTTCCTAATGATCAGCATGGCTAATGCCACTCCTGCTTTCTTTTTCTTTCTTTGCTCACATCTCTTCCTTGCCTATCTCCTGCTCATTACTGCTTTATAGTTATCTCACAACTCACATGCTTTTGTCTCCCTCTTTGGACATGAGTACCTTTCCACCATTCTTTCTTTATATACATCTCTTGTATATATACAGATGATGTGACTTACCAAATGAAAGTGCTGGACTCGGTAGACACACAAACAAACACAAACATACACACAAAATTCAAGCTTTAGCAACCAACGGTTGCTTCGTCAGGAAAGAGGGAAGGAGAGGGAAAGATGAAAGGACTTTTTTGACTTTTTTCACACCAGATCTCCAGTTGCTTTCTAGTTCACCTTTATCTGTCCCCATATATTTATTTTCATTTTCATTTCAGCCTCATGTTACACTTTCCACCTTCTAATACCATGTCACCCTCACAACATCCTCACAACGACCCCATTAAGTTTTATTTACATTCCCTCCGCAAACATGCCTTCACCCTAGCCAGATTACACTCCCATATTTTATTTACTCAGGCTTGTCTGACATTTGGCATTACCCCCAAAGGCCTCACACTTAAAGTTCCCATCTCTGGCTGTAACCCTTTTTTCCATCAGTCCCTATACCAGTTCCAAACTGAACAATCCATTGCCCTTACCCACCTAGTCCTTCACCTACACATCAACTCAGCCAATGAACACACCCGTCAACTCCTATCCTTAATAAAAGTCCTCAATCTTTCCTCTCCCACATCCACACAAACACACAAACAAACACAAACATACACACAAAATTCAAGCTTTAGCAACCAACGGTTGCTTCGTCAGGAAAGAGGGAAGGAGAGGGAAAGATGAAAGGACTTTTTTGACTTTTTTCACACCAGATCTCCAGTTGCTTTCTAGTTCACCTTTATCTGTCCCCATATATTTATTTTCATTTTCATTTCAGCCTCATGTTACACTTTCCACCTTCTAATAACAGAGCATCCTCCTACAGGTCAACCGCAAATTAGAACAGCATACCCTCCACCTCAAAAAACTATCCAATCTCCTGATTTCTCGGAAAGGCAACACCTTCACAACCTTTCCAGCAAACCTCAACCTCCTCTCATTGCACACAGACCCAGTCTCTCCCAACTACTCAACCTCCCACTTCCAGCTCCACTCCCTCCAAAACCTCAAAATTCCAATCAACACAATCTGGAACCACAACACCCTAATTCAGTAGCTAACCTTTCCTCCAAACCTCTCTCCCAATCCGAATTTTGAGTATTTAAAGCTGCATTTTGGACTTTGATTAAGTTTACTATCTCAGCTCAGTCTGGCACTTCTTCACTAACTCTCATGGCCATAGCTATTTGTAATTTGTATTTGCGTGAAACATGTAATTACATGCATTACAATTGGTAGTACAATACAACAGTATATAATCTAAATTTACTTTATGTTGTTGTTGTGGTCTTCAGTCCTGAGACTGGTTTGATGCAGCTCTCCGTGCTACTCTGTCCTGTGCAAGCCTCTTCATCTACCAGTACCTACCGCAACCTACATCCTTCTGAATCTGCTTAGTGTATTCATCTCTTGGTCTCCCTCGATGATTTTTACCCTCCACGCTGCCCTCCAATACCAAATGGGTGATCCCTTGATGCCTTAGAACATGTCCTACCAACCGATCCCTTCTTCTAGTCAAGTTGTGCCACAAACTTCTCTTCTCCCCAATCCTATTCAATACTTCCTCATTAGTTATGTGATCTACCCATCTAATCTTCAGCATTCTTCTGTAGCAACACATTTCAAAAGCTTCTATTCTCTTCTTGTTGGTTGGTTGGTTGTTTTGGGGAAGGAGACCAGACAGCAAGGTCATCGGTCTCATCGGATTAGGGAAGGACGGGGAAGGAAGTCGGCCGTGCCCTTTGAAAGGAACCATCCCGGCATTTGCCTGGAGCGATTTAGGGAAATCACGGAAAACCTAAATCAGGATGGCCGGACGCGGGATTGAACCGTCGTCCTCCCAAATGTGAGTCCAGTGTCGAACCACTGAGCCACCTCGCTCGAACTCTCTTCTTGTCCAAACATTTTTATCGTCCATGTTTCACTTCCTTACATGGCTACACTCCATACAAATACTTTCAGAAATGACTTCCTGACACTTAAACCTATACTTGATGTTAACAAATTTCTCTTCTTCAGAAACGCCTTCCTTGCCATTGCCAGTCTACATTTTATATCCTCTCTACTTCGAACATCATCAGTTATTTTGCTCCCCAAATAGCAAAACCCCTTTACTACTTTAAGTGTCTCATTTCCTTATCCAATTCCCTCAGCATCACCCGACATAATTAGACTACATTCCATTATCCTCGTTTTGCTTTTGTTATATCCTCCTGTCAAGACACTATCCATTCTGTTCAACTGCTCTTCCAAGCCCTTTGCTGTCTCTGACAGAATTACAATGTCATCGGCAAACCTCAAGGTTTTTATTTCTTCTCCATGGATTTTAATATCTACTCCAAATTTTTCTTTTGTTTCCTGCTTGCTCAATATACAGACTGAATAACATCAGGGATAGGCTACAACCCTGTCTCACTCCCTTCCCAACCACTGCGTCCCTTTCATGCCCCTCGATTCTTATAACTGCCATCTGGTTTCTGTACAAATTGTAGATAGCCTTTCCCTCCTTGTATTTTACCCCTACCAGCTTCAGAATTTGAAAGAGAGTATTCCAGTCAACATTGTCAAAAGCTTTCTCTAAGTCCACAAATGCTAGAAACATAGGTTTGCCCTTCCTTAATCTAGCTTCTAAGATAAGTCGTAGGGTCAGTATTGCCTCACGTGTTTCAACATTTCTACGGAATCCGAACTGATCTTCCCGTAGGTCAGCTTCTACTAGTTTTTCCATTCTTCTGTAAAGAATTCGCGTAAGTATTTTGTAGCTGTGACTTATTAAATTTTCATCACCCTTCACTATCTGAATAATTTCTTTTATTTCGTCATACATTTCTTCAATTTCTTCGTCATCTGCAGAGCTAGCTGGCATATAAACTTGTACTACTGTAGTAGGCGTGGGCTTCGTATCTATCTTGGCCACAATAATGCATTCACTATGCTGTTTGTAGTAGCTTACCCGCATTTCTATTTTCCTATTCATTATTAAACCTACTCCTGCATTACCCCTATTTGATTTTGTGTTTATAACCCTGTAGTCACCTGACCAGAAGTCTTGTTCCTCCTGCCACCGAACTTCACTAATTTCCACTATATCTAACTTTAACCTATCCATTTCCCATTTTAAATTTTCTAACCTACTTGCCCGATTAAGGGATCTGACATTCCACACTCCGATTGGTAGATTGCCAGTTTTCTTTCTCCTGATAACGACATCCTCTTGAGTAGTCCCCGCCCGGAGATCCAAATGGGGGACTATTTTACCTCCGGAATATTTTACCCAAGAGGACGCCGTCATCATTTAACCATGCAGTAAAGCTGCATGCCCTCGGGAAAAAATTACGGTCGTAGTTTCCCCTTGCTTTCAGCCGTTCGTAGTACCAGCACAGCAAGGCCGTTTTGGTTAGTGTTACAAGGCCAGATCAGTCAGTCATCCAGACTGTTGCCCCTGCAACTACTGAAAAGGCTGCTGCCCCTCTTCAGGAACCACACGTTTGTCTGGCCTCTCTACAGATACCCCTCCGTTGTGGTTGCACCTACGGTACGGCTATCTGTATCACTGAGGCACGCAAGCCTCCCCACCAACGGCAAGGTCCATGGTTCATGGGCGGGGGGATTTACATTATAATAGGAACTTAAGAATGTAGCCCAAATTATTTGACATAATAATACTTTAGATTTTAGTTTCTTCAGTAGGCTATAGAAGCACTGCTCAATGAGCCACGATTTTAGATGTTTTTTTGAATGTCTCCCAGTTATTACCTTCAGTTCATTTGGCAGTGCATTGAAGTATTTTGCTCCATTAATATATGGACTCTTTGCTATTTTTTCAGTCTTCTGTTTATCATATGGAAATTTTTTACTTGTCTAGTATCGTGAATTTCTGCATTATGACATATATATTTCTTATCTTCTACAGTTAATACTATTGTTTCAAACACATATGTAGAATAGACAGTCAGAATTTTAAAATCTATAAACAATCCCTTACATGATGTTCTAGCGTCTTTTTTGCCTAATATTCTCAAGGCTCTTTTCTGGAGTTTAAATACTTGGTCTACATGAGTTTTGGAAGCCCTGCCCCACAATGCAAGACCATATGCTAGAAATGGATGTGTGAAACCAAAATACATCAGCCTCATTGTTTGGGTATTGACTTGACGTATGGAGCTATTCTTCGTAAAACATATAGGCTAGATGATAGCCTTACAGCATACAATGTCAATTTGTTGTGTCCATAGTAGTTTGCTATCTATGCATATACCTAGGAATTTACACTCACTGCAGATTTTCCCTAAAATATTACTATCTTGAGAGTCAATACAAGTTTGCAAATCACCAACATTGAAGGGGATTATATTTGCTTTTTGTAAGTTGACTTTTAGATTAACATTTTCAGATTTTTCCTTTGCAAATCTATAATTTTTTTTACCTCTATGCAGAGATTAAGAATATAATTTCCCCAACAAAGGCCTGAAGTGTCATCTGCATACATTGTAATGAAGGTATCATTTTTTACTATCTTTGGGAAGTCATCAATGTAACATATAAAAAGGAAGGGACCAATTATCGATCCCTGAGGCACACCAAATTTAATATTACCGACCCTTGATGAATAACTTTTTAATGTTTTTCCATTATTGTGTGAGGTTGAGGTACACCATCTTCTGTTTTTTAAATATGATGTGATGAGGTGCTATAGTTTTCCACTTATGCCATCTCTGGCCAGTTTTGACAGAAGTACCTTATGATCAACCCCATCAAAAGCCTTTGATAAGTCTAGGAAAACTCCAGCTACTTGCATGCCTTCATCAATTTTGTCAAGAGCTTTCAGCATAAATTGAAGTGTTGCAGTCATGGTGCTACATCCACTTCTGAAGCCATGCTGAAAATCTACCAGGATGTTGTGCTTATTATACTGCTCTAACATATACTTCAGAATTATTTTTTTCAATTAACTTGCTAAAAATGAAAGTTAAAGCGAGTGGTCTGTAATTTTCTACTAGTTGTTTATCGTCATTTTTATAGAGAGGTTTAACAATGGCTAATTTTAGTATGTCAGGGAACACTCCTGTTTTAAGACACTATTTATTAGGTGTACCAAAGGATATGCTAGATTATTTTTGCACTGTTTAAGTAAAAATGGAGAAATTTCATCCCAGCCAGCGGATTATTTGTTTTTACATTCTCTGATGAGCTGTAAAAATCCTTGATTTCAAGTTCGTGGAGTTGATTAGGTTCAGAATTCTCCTCAGCAAGACTTCCAACAGGTACTTTATCTGTGAAAAAATAGTCAGATTCTATGATATCTATGAAATAGTCATTAAAAATGTTACTGATCTCCTGAGGATTGGTGACATCAGTATTGTTATTAGATATCTGTATGTTGATATTACCTTTTAGTTTTGTTTTATTGTCTCTTACTTCATTTACCATTGATCAGCAGGTGTTGAAGATACAATCTGAGTTTTGTATTTTCTAGTTAATCTTTTCAGCCTTCAATCTCTTGACTTGCTTGCAAAACTGGTGCTTATATTGTTTGTATTTATACATGTGCTCATTATTTTTGGTCTCTCTTGGTAACAAATACATTTCTTCCATTTTTTCTTTCAGTTCTTTGGTAGGATTATCAAATTCCATGGGTCTTGACTGTCATGCCTTAGTCTTATTAATATTTATCTTTCTGATGGGAATAGTATTATTTAGATGAAAAGATAATGTATCTAGGAAGGCAGCCCATTTATTGTTCACTCCTTTGGCTTGAAATACTAGATGCCAAGATTCATGACCAAGGCTCTCTCTCAGTTTGGCAGTGTTGATAACAGAAAGATTTCTTTTGTATTCATAAATTTTCTTTGGTTTTATACAAGGATTTCCCTTTAGTACTAATAGTTGGCCTAGATGGTCAGAGATGTGATCATTTACAACAGCAGCCATGGGAATATTTTCACAGTTTGTAATAACATGGTCTATAGAGCTTATACTAGTTGGAGTGATTCTAGTGGGTATGTCTCCCAACAGATCTTTTGCGCCATAAGAATGGATACAGTCTTTGAACAGTTTGCTTTCTTGGGAATCTTGTAACGTGTTGACATTAATAGCCCATAATAATATAACACTTATATGTTCTTGTGTGGACATTAATTTACATAATACTGTATCAAGGGATTAAGAAATAATTTAAAATTTCCATTTGGTGATCTATACAATGCAAAGATAATAATTTTAAATTAGCTGGCTGCTGTGGTCGATCAGTTCTAGGTGCTTCAGTCCGGAACCATGCAGCTGCTATGGTCGCAGGCTCGAATCCTGCCTCGGTCATGGATGTGTGTCCTTATGTTCGTTAGGTTTAAGTAATTCTAAATCTAGGGGACTGATGACTTCATATGTTAAGTCCCATAGTGCTTAGAGCCATTGGAATTTTAACTTAATTCCTTCAATTTCACAGAGCAAATCGGAGGAATACTCTTTTACCCAAGCAATATCTTCGTAAGATTCTACTAAGTTATTTGTTCTCAGGTAGATAGCAACTCCTCCACCTTTATAGTTAAAATGACAGTAAAAAGCAGTTAATGAATAATTTTGGTTTTCAAACAAGTGTATATTATCTGCAAAAATTTTGGTGTTCACTGTCAACTAGTATGTAGGGTGTAACATCTGTAAGATAGTGGTCAAAAAAATCAATCTTATTACCTAATCCCTCTACATTATAATGTAGGAAAGAAATGTTGCTTTCTTTAGGTACATTTTGTGCATGATCATCCCCTCTTCTGCTTAATAGTTTCCCTTATTATTTATAATGATGCAAATATCAGTAATCATCTTAGTGAAGGTCTTGGAGCCTAAACTGTTTAAGTGAGTACCATCTTTCTCCAGACATTTGTTGCTTAAAAACTTATTTGGATTGATAAATATTTCTCGTAGATTATTACAGATCTCACAAATATTACAATTTATCCTCTCTATATAAGTATCCCTCACAGACCTCCTGTAGATTATTCCACTGATTACAATTCTTGAAGACCTGTACAAGTTTCTCGCTGATCAGATTATGTTTCTAGTTTCACTGACAATTTCTTCCTCAGTGGTGCTGCATAGTGAATTTGTTCCTACATGAATGTAAACACCTTTGTAGATTCTTGTGGCTTCACCTGAAGATCCCTGATTTGAATTTCGCATATTGATTAGTGATTATTTAAGTGAAGGATTCTGATACCAAGGCGAATGTCAAGCCTCAAATTTCGCACATCAACATTTTTTAGTAGTGAGTCACCTATAATGAGAAAGTCTTCTTGATTTTCCTTTTCAGTACTGTGATGACTAATTCATTTTTTTCTGTATGTGACATTGTTCCAGTGATATTTGTTTCTTGAATATGTGTTTTCACTTTGCACTTCTTCACAAACAGTGGATATTAAAGGTTCAGAAAAATGGGTATCGCCACTTAAGGAGTTTTCATTGTTAAGATTGCTTACAACACCTTTCCTGCTTTTGATAGAAGATTTTTCAGTTTCAATATGACTATCACAAACTGTGGAACTTAATAATTCAGTAAACTGGAAATCATCACTTTCCTTGAGTTTCCTCGACTTGTTGTATGTTATCCCTATTCTTGCAAGCTTTAGATCTTGTAAGCATTTAACTAACTTCAAGTATGGTAACTACCCTAATAAAGTTCACTGAATAGTTTGTCCCACTTTGTACTAAAACAATAAAGTTCTGTTTTATGCTCACTCGGTGGAGAATTTGCTCTGCGTCAGTGAGCGGATGTGGAGGCAGGTCAGTACCAGTGAGCAGCAACTGGTGCCAGCGGCATCAGATGTTGGTTTCCGTGACCATGTCCGTGTGATGTATATGAGAGCTCTACACTCCCTGCACCAGTTCTTCTTAATTGAAGTGTTCTAGGTGTATTTCTTCATAGAGAAACACACTGGAATCTTCTTCTCTATTTCTCAATTAGAAATTTTGCTCCGTTATGTACTTGAGCATGTTCCGTTGTCTTGTAGTAGATTCTTTGTCGTATTTGGTTTAGTTGCTATGACAACAAGCAACAACTTATTTTCTCATTTTTCGGTCTTGGAATTCCTGTTTCTCTAGTCCTTTATCACTGGTCTCCTTGTTCTAATGGCTTTGGATGACAATTTAAGTGCAAAGTAAATATACTAACTTCCACTTTTTTTGTCAGATGACTTACTTGACATGCTCGGCCAACTTTCCTTGCTGGTTAGCCTGCAGCTGCAAACTCTCTTTCACTTTCTTCTCTGAAGTATGCTGCTAGGTACAGGAATTTCTTAAGACTCTCTCTACTTATAAAAAAAAGTAGACATACTAATTTCATGTGCTTCAACTAATGATGTATATTTGAGCTTCAAACATATTACAAAACTCACTCTTCATATAAATATATACTACTTTATAAACCTTTTGTGTCTCCAAACATTAGAAACAAACTAATTTAGTTCATGTAACTATATGATTGCCAGGAACTCTTTAAACCACTGTAATTCCTTGTGAGAGTTGATTCAGTTTAGATGAGTCATGCATTATTATTCCATTATATTACATTCATCATATTTGACAGACATCAGTGAGAGGGACCTCTAGGGCATATGAAGAAATCAGACATATGCATTTTATTCTATAACAGTACAACATAATTCGGAATATTATAATATACAAGAGCATACATGAAGTATATTGATTGATGACAGACTGCTAATAAAGTTAGTCTTATATATCATCCACAAGTGCCATGGAAAACCACCTCTATGATGAGCTATACCATGTTCACAGTTTGTTCAGTATAATACAGTCTCTAATCTGAGTTCTGAGGTTCCAAGATCCCCAGCCATCACCAAACTCTTTCTTAGATTTCCCATTCGAATTACATTATTTTCATGCCCAAACATGTCAGTTCCTGCATTAGCAGCATTTAGATACTTTTCATGCCTCCCTCTCCCCAACCTTGTGTTATAGGACTTACTGTGCTCAACCAGGAACACACAACAAAAAAACTTTCCTAATCACTTCTCACTCATAGCTCAATCCCATTTTACTTAAGGAAACTATAAATCAGATCAGCCCATTGGTAGATGACATTTATCCTACCATTAATTTTGAATTCCCCCTATTAAGATCTATCAGCCTTTTCAAAATTCAGTGATGGGTCTTGCAGGCTCCAGTGAATGAATACATTTCCCCTTCACTATGACTTATAAGTGTTCAACTGGCTAAAGACTGGTGATTTTTCTGGTCATGGTAATTGTTGTTCACCATGAAGATCACATTGCATTACAGCAGCCATATGTGGACATGCATTGTCCTATTGAAAAAGCACATCACCTTCCTGATGAAGAAATGGCAGTAACATAGGGAAAACAGTTTGTGAAATGTAGTGGGCATTGGTTACCTGCAAAAACATCAACTGTCACTGAGTTTAACTGATGGCCCCCTACTCCATGAAGGCGGGGGTAGGACCGTTGCATCATGGATCAACACAGGCTGGAATAGGCCACCCGCTAGGAATACACTGCACACTTTTATGTCCATCATTCACATGCAGGCAGAACATAATCTATTCAGAAGACAATAGGACACTGTTCCACACTCAAATCAGCTTTCTCATGACACCAGGTTATCTGTGTTTTGGCAGTGTCATGGTGTCAGTGGAAGCCTGGGCAGAAGCACATGTAATCTTAGCCTAGCTGCAAGAAGATGGTTCCCAATGGTCCTTGATGACACAACAGGTGCAACGTGTGCCTGAATTTCTTCCCTGGATGATGTTCAGTCAGCCACCACTGCTCACACAATGCGGGCTATCTTGATGCGCATCTATGGATGTCTAGAACCCGTCCTATGAGTGTTGGAATGTTTCACAGAGCACTGCAGAAAGAAGTGATACACCACCTATACACTGTGCCCAATATGTACAACAATCTGTCAATGCATCCATCCAGCTTCCCACAAGCCCACAATGTGGCCCGTTTCAAATGGCTGAAGTTGTTCAATAGGAGTATGCACTCATTGGTGGGGCATGATTGAACTGTAAAATGAATGTTGCAAACACTGTTCATCTCAAAACTCAACACAGTTACTGCCTGCAGAGTCAAAACAGAGCGCATACAGAAATGACCTCTTGAGTGCCATCTGATGTCTGATGACCACTACCTCCTTTCTAAGTCAACTTTTTCGTTGTCCACAAGAAAGACATATTACTCTAGACCCAGAATCTGGGCCCCTGTCTTGGTACAGTTTCATTGACGATATCTTTGGGGTCTGGACTTAGGGTGAAGAATGACTCCTATGCTTCCTGCAACAACTTAATTCCTTTGTCCAATTCAAATTCATCAGCTCCTTTTTCAGAACCAGTCACTTTCTTTAACACCTCACTGAAGCTGACATATAAACCTCAGTGCAAATAAAACCAATCAGTAAATGATACCTACACCTTGACAACTTCCATCTCAAACACTCCCTTCTCCACTGCCTAGACATCTGCAGCAAATGTCTTTTCTCTGCCAATGAATCCTTCAACACCTACACCAACAACTTCTCCCAGACTATCCTCTCCTGCAACTACCCCACAGATCTTATTCAGAAACAAATCCCCTGTGCAGTATCCTCCTCTGCACTCTACCACAGTTCCCACTTCCAAACAACTCAAGGCACCTGCCTCACTAACCATAAACCAAGATCTTTAAGGTCTCAGTGCTTCTACTTTGCCAGGGCTATGACTTTCTCAAACTCCTGAAATGAGATATTCTCTCCCTGATGTCCCCATCACACCACTCACTATCACTTTCTGTTGACCTCCCAGCCTCTGTAACATCATAGTCAAACCGTATGACATTCCAAAACCATAACCCCCTAACATAAGTTTCCTACACATACAATTGTCTCCATTGTTAAACCTGCCATGCAAAACAAAGCATGCTGTTTATCAACTACCTTGTGTCCACTGCACAGTGTTTTGTATAGGTATGACAATCACCAGTCTGGCTGATCACATGAATATGCATAAAAGAACTGCCTGCCAAGGGGACAATCAGACTCCAGTTGCTGAATGTGCTCCACTGCATGATTCAAGGGACCTGAGGGCTTGCTACACCAAACATGTTATTTAGATTATCCCTCCCCATAAAAATTTCCTTGAACTCTGGAGAAGAGAACTTGTTTTCTGACACACCCTGACATCCAGTACCCTCCTGGCATTAATCTCTGTTAATCCCCCCCACTTCATTTCTGTCTTAATTCCTGACAGCACTGTTTATCTCTCATCTACTTAACTCCTTACTTTTCGCTCTGTCCTTATTGCCTCTGGACAGTGCTAAAACTTTGAATTGTCTCTGATGTCTCAAGCTTCTTCTTTGCCTACCCTCCTCCTCTCTAGAGGTGGTTGTCTCTCATCTTGGGTCCGAGTGATACGCCCCTCCTTTTTAGATGCTCCAACAAGCCCGTCTTCTTCCCGGTGGAGGAACTATTATTTTGAAAGGTGGGTAGTGTGTCCCTTTTCATTTATAAGTGTGTATCTACAGTGTGATACATTTTACCTCCTGAGAGTGAAACCTGGCCAGCATTTCTGTCTCATAATTTGTTATAAAGGAAAAGCTAAAATCTCATGTAATATGAACACTGAGGTCATTGCATGGTTACAGATGTAATACTTGTACAATTTACATTGAAGTATTAATGTGAAAATAAAAAACACATGGACCTGAATATGACACTATACCCAGTGAAAGTTTGATGATGTGAACTGTGGTGTCACCGCCAGACACCACACTTGCTAGGTGGTAGCCTTTAAATCGGCCGCGGTCCGGTAGTATACGTCGGACCCACGTGTCACCACTGTCAGTGATAGCAGACCGAGCGCCACCACACGGCAGGTATAGAGAGACTTACTAGCACTCGTCCCAGTTGTACAGCGGACTTTGCTAGCGATGCTACACTGACGAAGACTCTCTCAGTTGCCGAGAAGATAGTTAGCATAGCCTTCAGCTAAGTCAATTGATACGACCTAGCAAGGCGCCATCACCAAGTTATATTGAGATGATAATACTGTATCAACAAGACCAATGTTCACCAATTGTGGATTAAAGTTAAGTATTCCAGAAGCTACGTACTTTTCTTTATAGCATTCATTACGTATCCTGTTTCAGACCTCACGCCAGCCTGTGTGAGTTTAAGCGCGTGCCTTTTGGCTTCCTCTCATTGTGTCTAGGCTGTCTTGTCTAGACACAACATGAACTGTGTTGGTTTACCACTCAGCAAAGGAACATAATTGTTACAGACATAATGCAACGTTCACTGTTCATGGAATGACCCAGAATTTACATCACCATTTAAAAATATTCTGGTAATTTATAGAAGGAGTCGCCGATAAAGGTTCTAAGAAGATGTGTGTGTGTGTGTTTGGATCATATGGGCACCCAATGGTGAGGTCATCAGCACAAATGAATTTGGAAATGAACTAAAATTGTTGTGCACGCATATACTCGAAATGACCATATAGTCACTCTATCTCACATGTAGGCTTACATGCTCTAAAACCAGTTAGGAGGGAGGAAGACAGCTAATCAAGAAATTAAGACACAGAGAAAACAAAACACAGAATAACTAAAAGAAAATTCCCAATTTCCTGCCTGATGTCTGTTGGCAAACTCTGAAGGATTTTTGACCAGAATGTGAAACTTTCTGAACTCTGACTGACTCAGACTCATAGTCTGTATGTAAATTAGACTTACTTCTGTTTTTATAGTTGTTTTTTACAATTAATCCTATATTCCTTTTTTCAGTTTTGCTTTAAACACAAATACCATCACGGAGTAAATGCAAATGAAATAATCTGTACCTCTCTTCCAGAGGATTGTGTGAGATATTTAGCAATGGCTTTATACAGTACTATCTCTGCACACTTCTATAGAATTGATGTTTTTTTGTATGCTAGCTGTGGTGTGAAGCAGTACTTCTGGCCTTCCTTTGGTGCCAGATGCTGAGGAGGGTGGAGCAGTGGCGAAAGCACTGCACTGATTCTGTAAGAGGAAGTGTCCAACAATGGGCTTGTCAGAATCAACGTGAACCAAACATTTATCACTGAGCAATGCATCTTTAAATTTTTTAAAAGCTTCTTGGCACTCATCTGTCCATACAAAGGGAACTTTCTTGTGACACAAGCAATGCAATGGAGCTGCGACTTGTGCAGCATTTGGTATGAACTGAATATAACAGTTCATTTTCCCTAAGACTGACTCAATTCTGTGGCATTGCAAGGATCTGGCAGGTCATGTATGGCTAACAAATGTGACTGAAGCCCACAACAAAACAAAAATTTTTGGCAGCCAGGTACTGGCTTCTTACACATCATCGCCAATTTTTGTCTCCATGTTCGTTGTCAAATATCTACATCTACATCTACATTTATACTCTGCAAGCCACGCAAAGGTGTGTGGCGGAGGGCATTTTACGTGCCACTGTCATTACCTCCCTTTCCTGTTCCAGTCGCGTATGGTTTGCGGGAAGAACGACTGTCTGAAAGCCTCCGTGCGCGCTCTAATCTCTCTAATTTTACATTTGTGATCTCCTCGGGAGGTATAAGTAGGGGGAAGCAATATATTCGATACCTCATCCAGAAACGCACCCTCTCGAAACCTGGCGAGCAATCTACACCGCGATGCAGAGCGCCTCTCTTGCAGAGTCTGCCACTTGAGTTTATTAAACATCTCCTTAACGCTATCACGGTTACCAAATAACCCTGTGACGAAACGCGCCGCTCTTCTTTGGATCTTCTCTATCTGCTCCGTCAAACCGATCTGGTACGGATCCCACACTGATGAGCAATACTCAAGTATAGGTCGAACGAGAGTTTTGTAAGCCACCTCCTTTGTTGATGGACTACATTTTCTAAGCACTCTCCCAATGAATCTCAACCTGGTATCTGCCTTACCAACAATTAATTTTATATGATCATTCCACTTCAAATCATTCCGCACGCATACTCCCAGATATTTTACAGAAGTAACTGCTACCAGTGTTTGTTCCGCTATCATATAATCATACAATAAAGGATCCTTCTTTCTATGTATTCACAATACATTACATTTGTCTATGTTAAGGGACAGTTGCCACTCCCTGCACCAAGTGCCTATCCGCTGCAGATCATCCTGCATTTCGCTACAATTTTCTAATGCTGCAACTTCTCTGTATACTACAGCATCATCCGCGAAAAGCCGCATATGGGGTGTCTAGGAATCCTTTGTACTCAGTTTCTAGACAATCAAATCAAACAAATCATATTTATGAGTTTTATTACAAAATGAAAAGAGATGATACTTAACTTTGCCAATAACACAGATGAGTCACAAACAAAGGGAGACATACAAAATAAGCAATTTTCTTCACTGTAAACAATTCCAAGCCTCTGCTACAAAGACAGTACAAGTGATGTAAATAGAATTGACACTGCTATACAAGTCACTAGTCTTGAAGTTACTATTGAACTGGGCTGTGACCAGTCGGGCGCAGCGCTTATGTCCTGTTCACATAGGGGCCGCTGCTGTTGTGTTGTCGTACTGGAGAGGGTTCAATCAGCATACTATTGGCTGATCTCTTCTCACAGCCACCTCTTCTCTATCTTTCCCAACTGCCTTGCCGGGGCTTGACTTTACGCTGTAACAAAAGCTATGACCACTGTGTGGACTTCAATAAGTGCTTATCAGCAGTACTGAAATTTCATTTCCATAACTGATTCCATGGTGAAATTTCTGAGCTCATTATCTAATGACCTGATCTGACCTAGTATCTACTTTACTGATGTGTGCTTTTATGTGTGCATGTTAGTAGTGTAGCAGAATGTCCTTTGTATGGCTCATTTTATTTTCCACACTTTAAACAGTAAGAGCAACTTCATACACCTTCTGCTGGTTCATGACGTTTATTGATTTTGATGTTATGTCTTTGGTGAATTTGTCAGTTTTATTCTCTCTTCTGACAGAGATCAGACTACAACATATTATTCTTTGGCAGTGGAGTATCATAATGGAGTATATGTGTTTAGAACAGTAATGGCTGCCACACCACTTCAGACCAAAAATTTCACTGACTGACAGTTCACAGTTCTTAACATTTTACAGCATTGATAAGTTTATGAAACATCAGTATTAAACCAAATATAAAACCCCAAAAAATTTACATTAATTTCCGAACAACACTTGATACAGTGGTGTCAGTGATAGCGCAGTGTTGCATGTGGTAGTAGTGTATAATTATATTATGAAAGTTTTTTATATGGCTGCTAAATAAATACAATACAGTATGTTCAACAACCCCCCCCCCCCCCCCTCCCACCTACCCATGAACCATGGACCTTGCCACTGGTGGGGAGACTTGCATGCCTCAGTGATACAGATAGCCTTATTGTAGGTGCAACTATAATGGAGGGGTATCTGCTGAGAGGTCAGACAAACATGTGGTTCTTGACGAGGGGCAGCAGTCTTTTCAGTAGTTGCAGGGGCAACAGTCTGGATTATTGACTGATCTGGCCTTGTAACATTAACCAAAACAGCCTTGCTACGCTGGTACTGTGACAGATGAAAGCAAGGGGAAACCACAGCCATAATTTTTCCCGAGGGCAAGCACCTTTACTGTATGGTTAAATAATGATGCTGTCATCTTGGGTAAAATTTCCAGAAGTAAAATACTCCCCCATTCAGATCTCCAGGCAGGGCCTACTCAGGAGGATGTCGTTATCAGGAGAAAGAAAACTGGCGTTCTATGGGTCGGAGCAAGGAATGTCAGATCCCTTAATCGGGCAGCTAGGTTAGAAAATTTAAAAAGGTAAATGGATAAGTTAAAATTAGATATAGTGAGAATTAGCATAATTCAGTGGCAGGAGGAACAAGATTTTTGGTCAGGTGAATAAAGGGTTATAAATACAAAATCAGATATGGTAATGCAGGGGTGGGTTTAATAATGAATAAAAAAAAATAGGAATGCAAATAAGCTACTACGAGCAGCATAGTGAATGCATTGTTGTAGCCAAGCTAGACACAAATCCAATGCCTACCATAGTAGTACAAGTTTATATGCCAACTACCTCCTCAGATGATGAAGAGATGGAAGAAATGTATCATGCAATATGTTATATCCTAACCAGTAATGCCACCCGAGCCCGCTGCCAAAAGGTTGGCAGCATCAAAGTCCGGACGCCGTCCGCATAAGCAGCACCAGCGATACAGGAAATCGCCGCAAGTCTGCGCGCGCCACCGCTGGCTTCTGGCTTCTTAAGCGCTGGAGTCACGAGCGCTAGGACAGTTCTGTATTCGCCGCTCAGTTGTATACTCGCCACCGAATTGTGTACTTGCTAGTCAGTCGTGTGTTCATCGCAGCAGAGTTGTTGTTTGTCGTCAGCCGACGCTGACCTAGCCGCTCCGACTCGAACTAGACAGATTTCTGTAGACACGGAGTTCACTATTGTGTTGCTGTATCTTCGTAATAAAGATAAGTACCGACTTTTATTTAATCAGAGTGTTTGGGTTTTCATCTTTCTGTTCACTGTTCCAGCGGACCGGTCGGCCCGCTATTAAAAGTGTGGCGGTGACTTCGTAAGCCGTTTCTACAGCGAATTGTTTGTCGCTATGAACACCGCCACAAAACAATATAAGAAATTATTCTCATAGTGAAGGGAAACAAAAATTTAATAGTCATGGAGGACTGGAATTCAATAGTATGAAAAGGAAGAGAAGGAAAAGTAGTAGGTGAGTATGGAATGGGGATAAGGAATGAAAGAGGAATCTGTTTGGTAGAATTTTGCACAGAGCATAACTTAATGATAGCTAACTCTTGGTTTAAGAATCATGAAAGAAAGTTCTATACATGGGAGAGTCCTGGAGACACTGGAAGGTTTCAGATAGATTATACACTCCTGGAAATTGAAATAAGAACACCGTGAATTCATTGTCCCAGGAAGGGGAAACTTTATTGACACATTCCTGGGGTCAGATACATCACATGATCACACTGACAGAACCACAGGCACATAGACACAGGCAACAGAGCATGCACAATGTCGGCACTAGTACAGTGTATATCCACCTTTCGCAGCAATGCAGGCTGCTATTCTCCCATGGAGACGATCGTAGAGATGCTGGATGTAGTCCTGTGGAACGGCTTGCCATGCCATTTCCACCTGGCGCCTCAGTTGGACCAGCGTTCGTGCTGGACGTGCAGACCGCGTGAGACGACGCTTCATCCAGTCCCAAACATGCTCAATGGGGGACAGATCCGGAGATCTTGCTGGCCAGGGTAGTTGACTTACACCTTCTAGAGCACGTTGGGTGGCACGGGATACATGCGGACGTGCATTGTCCTGTTGGAACAGCAAGTTCCCTTGCCGGTCTAGGAATGGTAGAACGATGGGTTCGATGACGGTTTGGATGTACCGTGCACTATTCAGTGTCCCCTCGACGATCACCAGTGGTGTACGGCCAGTGTAGGAGATCGCTCCCCACACCATGATGCCGGGTGTTGGCCCTGTGTGCCTCGGTCGTATGCAGTCCTGATTGTGGCGCTCACCTGCACGGCGCCAAACACGCATACGACCATCATTGGCACCAAGGCAGAAGCGACTCTCATCGCTGAAGACGACACGTCTCCATTCGTCCCTCCATTCACGCCTGTCGCGACACCACTGGAGGCGGGCTGCACGATGTTGGGGCGTGAGCGGAAGACGGCCTAAAGGTGTGCGGGACCGTAGCCCAGCTTCGTGGAGACGGTTGCGAATGGTCCTCGCCGATACCCCAGGAGCAACAGTGTCCCTAATTTGCTGGGAAGTGGCGGTGCGGTCCCTTACGGCACTGCGTAAGATCCTACGATCTTGGCGTGCATCCGTGCATCGCTGCGGTCCGGTCCCTGGTCGACGGGCATGTGCACCTTTCGCCGACCACTGGCGACAACATCGATGTACTGTGGAGACCTCACGCCCCAGGTGTTGAGCAATTCGGCGGTACGTCCACCCGGCCTCCCGCATGCCCACTATACGCCCTCGCTCAAAGTCCGTCAACTGCACATACGGTTCACGTCCACGCTGTCGTGGCATGCTACCAGTGTTAAAGACTGCGATGGAGCTCCGTATGCCACGGCAAACTGGCTGACACTGACGGCGGCGGTGCACAAATGCTGCGCAGCTAGCGCCATTCGACGGCCAACGCCGCGGTTCCTGGTGTGTCCGCTGTGCCGTGCGTGTGATCATTGCTTGTACAGCCCTCTCGGAGTGTCCGGAGCAAGTATGATGGGTCTGACACACCGGTGTCAATGTGTTCTTTTTTCCATTTCCAGGAGTGTATAATGGTAAGACAGAGATTTAGGAACCAAGTTTTAAATTGTGAGACATTTCCAGGGGCAGATGTGGACTCTGACCACAATTTATTGGTTATGAACTGTAAATTAAAACTGAAGAAACTGCAAAAAGGTGGGAATTTAAGGATATGGGACCTGGATAAACAGAATTAAAACTGAAGAAACTGCAAAAAGGTGGGAATTTGAAGGATATGGGACCTGGATAAACAGAAAGAACCAGAAGTTGTAGAGAGTTTCAGAGAGAGCATTAGGGAACAATTGACAAGAACAGGGGAAAGAAATACAGTAGAAGAAGAATGGGTAGCTTTCATAGCTGAAATACTGAAAGGCAGCAGAGGATCAAGTAGTTAAAAAGATGAGGTCTAGTAGAAATCTTTGGGTAATAGAAGAGATACTGAATTTAATCGACGAAAGGAGAATGTATAAAAATGCAGCAAATGAAGCAGACGAAAAGAAATACAAACGTGTCAAAAAGGAGAACAACAGGAAGTGCAAAATGGCTAAGCAGGGATGGCTAGAGGACAAATGTAAGGATGTAATGCATATATCACTAGGGGAAAGATAGATACTGCCAACAGGAAAATTAAAGAGACCTTTGGTGACAAGAGAACCACATGTACGAATATCAAGAGCTCAGATGGTAAACCAGTTCTAAGCAAAGAAGGGAAAGCAGAAAGGTGGAAGGAGTACATAGAGGGTCTATAGAAGGGTTACACACTTGAGGCAATATTATGGAAATGGAGGTGGACATAGATAAAGATGAAATGGGAGATATGATACTGTGTGAAGAATTTGATAAAGCACTGAAAGACCTAAGTGGAAACAAGGCCCCGGGAGTAGACACTATTCCATTAGAACTACTGACAGCCTTGGGAGAGCAAGCCATGACAAAATTCTTACCATCTGTTCAACAAGATGTATGAGACAGGTGAAATATCCTCAGACTTCAAGAAGAATGGATAATTCCAATTCCAAAGGAAGCAGGTGTTGACAGGTGTGAAAATTACTGACCTGTCAGTTTAATAAGTCATGGATGCAAAATACTAACATGGCTTCTTTACAGATGAATGGAAAAACTGGTAGAAGCTGACCTTGGGGAAGATCAGTTTGGTTTCCATACAAATGTTGGAACATGCGAGGCAGTACTGACCCTACGACTTATCTTAGGTTAAGGACAGGCAAACCTACATTTCTAGCATTTGTGGATTTGGAGAAAGTTTTTGATAATGTTGACCAGAATACTCTCTTTCAAATTCTGAAAGTGGAAGGGATCAAATACAGGGAGCGAAAGGCTATTTACAATTTGTACAGATACCAGACACCAGTTATAAGAGTCGAGGGGCATTAAAGGGAAGCAGTGGTTGGGAAGGGAGTGCGACAGTGTTGTAGCCTATCCCCAATGTTATTCAGTCTGTATATTGAGCAAGCACTAAAGGAAACAAAAGAAAAATTTGGGTAGGAATTAAAATCCATGGAGAAGAAATAAAAACTTTTAGGTTTGACAATGACATTGTAATTCTGGCAGGTACAGCAAAGGACCTGGAAGAGCAGATGAACAGAATGGACAGTGTCTTCAAAGGAGGATATAAGATGAACATCAACAAAAGCAAAATGAGGATAATGGAATGTAGTCGAATTAAATCAGGTTTTGCTGAGTGAAATAGATGAGGAAAGGAGACACTTAACGTGTTAGATTAGTTCTGCTATTTGGGAAGCAAAATAACTGATGATGGTCAAAGTAGAGAGGATATAAAATAGACTGGCAATGGCAAGGAAAGCATTTCTGAAGAAGAGAAATCTGTTAACATCAAGTATAGATTTAAGTGTCAGAAAATATTTTCTGAAAGTATTTGTATGGAAGTGAAACGTGGATGATAAATAGTTTAGACAAGAAGAGAATAGAAGCTTTCAAAATGTGGTGCTACAGAAGAATGCTGAAGATTAGATGGGTAGGTCATGTAACTAGTGAGGAGGTACTGAATAGAATTGGGGAGAAAAGGAATTTGTGGCCCAACTTGACTAGAAGAAGAGATCGGTTGGTAGAACACATTCTGAGGCACCAAGGGATCACCAATTTAGTATTGGAGGGAAGCATGGAGGGTAAAAAATGTAGAGGGAGACCAAGGGATGAATGCACTAGGCAGATTCAGAAAAATGTAGGTTGCAGTAGTTACTTGTAGATGAGGAAGCTTGCACAAGATAGAGTAGCATGGAGAGCAGCTGCATCAAACCAGTCTCTGGACTGAAGACCACAACAGCAACAACATGCTCAATAAACACTTTAGGACAGAATAGAGATGTAAGCTCTTCACTGAGGGAGGTGGTATAGTGGTTAGCACACCGGACTTGCATTCAGGAGGATGGTGGTTCAAATCTACATCCAGCCATCCTGGTTTCAGTTTTCCATGATTTCCCTAAATTACTCTGGGCAAATGCCGGGGCAGTTCCTTTGAAATGGCACAGCCAATTTCCTTTCTCATCCTTGACAAATCGAAGCTTGTGCTCCATCTCTAATGACGTCAATGTTGATGGGAAATTAAACCCAATCTTCCTTCCTTCTTTCCTCCCTTCCTAAGCTCTATAGACATGTAACATAAGTTATGAAAAACTGTAAGTAGGAATTTGCTTATATTTTAACTATCTGTATTTGTATATGTTTAGTCAGCATAGACAATGAGATGGGATCCACATAATGCATATTGTCTACAGATGTATAAATAATGAAATTTTGTAAATTCTCAATCTGTAATAAGAAGTGTGTGTCCCTTAGAAAGCTTCAACTGGTTAAGAGACAATGAAAAGCTTTGCCTCTAAAAAGCTTTGCCTCTATTTTTTTTATTTTTTTTATTTTTTATGTTTTTTTTTTAGATTAGTTGGAAATTATAGAAACTGTTCATTGACTTAATAGTGCTGAGCAGTTACAGAAGAAGATATTACACTTAAATAATTTTTGTTTAAGTGTTGTGTGGTTAAAGCTAGATAAATACTTGTAAAAAAATGGAACTTTATTAATAAGAGTGATGAAATCGATAGAGAAAAATTAGTTTTACCTATATGGAATGAAGGCACTTTAGAAGATGAATTCTCTCTCTCTCTCTCTCTCTCTCTCTCTCTCTCTCTCTGTGTGTGTGTGTTTCACTTTCAAATTGAACTGCATCACAGAATAACCATCCCATTAGCTTATATGTAAATCACTGTTGATAGATGAGATGCACAAGACGCATGATAAGGCCCACGCATCACAAATGAAGTGTCCAAAATGGAAGTACATGCATGCAGTAACTCATTTCCAGGTAGTACAAATAAAAAATACTTTATTCCAAACACAGAAAATGGAAGTAATCCACAATCAAATGCCCACAGGGAGACAGTTCCAAGAAATTCTGGACATACAAATACATATCCTTCCTGGATAGGATTCACAAGAGAATTTACGTTAGTTTTATGTGGAGATTGACTACACTTGGATTATTCTAAGTCCCATCAGACATCCAGTCCTGATGACAATTACCTGACATAGTCACAAAGTATAATTTCAACCAGATTATACCATCTGAGTGCACAGTGTCTGCCTCAGCTGAGGTTGTTGGAGGCAATGGATGTGGTAGTGATGTCTGGCTGTCAACGGTAGTGCCACTTTGGTGATCCTCCATGGTTGATGCTGCAGTTGGAACTGTTGAGGAAGCTATGAGGATTAGATTTAGTTGTGGCTCAGGAAACTGAATTCATCTTTATGACAGGGCAGCTGTTAAGTATGATCTCGGCAGACTGATACTTGTGCTGTGTTCCAGTGGAATTTGAGTGGCAGAGGCAAGTAATTTTGTGAAAGTAGCACCGATTGTGGTGACTGGGGATCTAAGAGATGACAACCAACCAGTTGCATTGTAGTGCAGGTAGTTGTAGTCACATGTGGTAGCCTGGGGGCCACTGCAGTTTGATATACATTAGTAGCAGGGTACGCTAAGGAAAAGCTCACTGTCAAGAGTCACCTTGAATTGCAAAGACCACAAAATGCTGTACCAACCTTGTTATGATGACTAAAACCATGAATCTAAGACTTCATTTAGATCTTGAAATTGCAGAAGTGGCTTCATCCATTTCTGCAACAGTGGCCAAAACTTTCAGAAGATGCTCTTGTTCATGCTGAAGTTGCTGAGAGGAAAGCAGTAGCTGTATCAATATGTTCACTTTCTGCATTGTTGTACTGGAACAAGAAAATCTGATAGTATAATTGGAAAATTCTATGGGAAAACTGCACAAAAGTTTTGAAAATGTCTTTGTATGAACTAACTATGTTAGGAATGTATGTACATACTAAGAGTCGTGACAAAGAGGAAGTACAGACACGTAATAAGTGATTCAAAGGTAGTAAAAATAAAAAACACAAAACTTTTCTGAAGTGAAGAGTATTCCATGAAGTTTCAGGACTGCAGCCAGATGATGGTGACTCCTTGCCACAATATTTTGGCTGACAACCATTCAGCAATTTTGCGGTGTGTGTTTTGCATTGGAGATTGATAGTTCAATCATTAACTTTGTACCAAAAATGGCACAGAGATGCACGTGCAAAGACAGCCACTACATGACTGCCCTCTGTTTAGTTTAGCACAATATTAGAATATTGCTCTATCTGTGGTATGCAGGGGGTTTGGTTGTTGGGGGAAGGAGACCAGACAGTGAGGTCATCGGTCTCATTGGATTAGGGAAGGATAGGGAAGGAAGTCAGCTGTGTTCTTTCAAAGGTACCAGCCTGGCATTTGCCTGGAGCAATTTAGGTAAATCATGGAAAACCTAAATCAGGATGGCTGGATGCGGGATTGAACCATCGTCCTCCTGAATGTGAGTCCAGTGTACTACCCAATGCGCCACCTTGCTCGGTCTGGTATGCAGGCATATGGATAATGGTGATACTACATGCATGCTCCCTGTTGGAATGCTGGATCACTGAGTTAATATTCAAAATCAGATTAATAAAAATTACTTGTCTCTAGGTGTGTCATGAGTCATAATATGTTTCCTTTCTGAAAATATTAAAGAAAACACCAAGTCCCATGCCTCATCCATTTGAAAGCCTCCACCATAATTAATGAGATCTTCCACCAAACATATTTCAACTGACTTCTTAATGACTGAATCTCAGAATGATCTCACTGAGTCCAAGATTTCTGTGGCAGAATCATCCATAGAAGTATTAAAATGGAATCTGTTCCCGATAGAACAGATACCATTGACAACCGTGCAGCTTCTCTAGAATGAAATGATAACTAAACCGAAACCCTTAGCTGCCAACAGGTGTTGCTGAAATACATCAATGGAGACAGCTGAAATTGTGTTCCCCGACCTGGATTTGAACCTGGGATCTCCTGCTTACATGGCAGATGCTCTATCCATTTGAGCCACCGAGGGAACAGAGGACAGTGCGACTGCAGGGACGTATCCCCTTCATGCTTCCCGTGCGATCCACATTCCCAACTGTCCACAACCTACAGTCATAGTGTTCCTAACAGATATTTGCCCATTCACTCATTACTCGCGCCAGGCTAAGCTGACGAGTCCCGTAAGAGTTCAGGCAAAGTGTGCGCATTCGCACAGAAGAAGGTCAGTGGCCAGGTAGGCTTTAACTATATGAAGATGGTATCTGTTCCTGAGAGAACAGATACCATTGAAGACCATGCAGCTTCTCTAGAATGAAATGATAATTAAATCAAAACCTTTAGTTGCCAACAGGTGTTGTTGAAATACCTAAGGGTTTTGATTTAATTATCATTTCATTCTAGAGAAGCAGCACGGTCATCAATGGTATCTGTTCTCTCGGGAACAGACCCCATCTTCATATAGTTAAAGGCCATTGACCTTCTGTGTGAATGCGCACGCTTTGCCTGAACTCTTACAGGACTTGTAAGCTTAGTCTGATGAATAGGCAAATATATATTAGGAACACTACGAATGTACGTTGTGGAGATTTGGAAATGTGGGTCTCATGGGAAGCGTGCAGGGGATAAGTCCCTGCAGTTGCACTATCCTCTGTGCTCTCGGTGGCTCAGATGGATAGAGCATCTGCCATGTAAGCAGAAGATCCCTGGTTTGAGTCCCAGTTGGGGCACACATTTTCAGCTGTCCCCATTGATGTATTTCAACAACACCAATCGGCAGCTAAGGGTTTTGATTTAATTATCATTTCATTCTAGAGAAGCTGCATGGTCTTTAATGGTATCTGTTCTCTCAGGAACAGATACCATCTTCATATAGTTAAAGGCTACCCAGCCACTGACCTTCTTCTGTGCGAATGCGCACGCTTTGCCTGAACTCTTATGGGACTCGTCAGCTTAGCCTGGTGCGAGTAATGAGTGAATGGGCAAATATCTATTAGGAACACTAAGAATGTAGGTTGTGGACAGTTGTTAATGTGGGTCTCACGGGAAATGTTCAGGGGATAAGTCCCTGCAGTCGCACTATCCTCTGTGCCCTTGGTGGCTCAGATGGATAGAGCATCTGCCATGTAAATAGGATATCCCGGGTTCGAATCCTGGACGGGGCGCACAGTTTCAGCTGTCCCCATTGATGTTTTTCAACAACACCTGTCAGCAGCTAAGGGTTTCGATTTAATTATCATTTCATCCATAGAAGTTTCTATGGAGATACAGTGCTTGGCTATATCTGGCTTACTGGCCAGCGAAAGGCAAGTGTGGCCACCATGTTCTACCCACCTTTCATGTATTGTGTATGATGTCTGACCAATGTTGGTTTCGCCACACTGGCAAAGTATTGTATAGAATTCCGCCCTCCACAATCTCAGATTGTCCCTTACTGAACTGAGAAGAGCACAAATTTTTGCAGATGGCTGGAAGATTACTTTCATATAATGCTTCCTTAGAATTTTCCTAATTTAAATGAAATATTGCCGACATATGAGAGAAATGCTCTGGATTTGAACCACTCCGTCTTCTTTTGATCTTGTGTGTAGTCATGTTTCTTTCTCCTTAAAGTTGTGCTGATATGATATATAGAATATCCATTATCTTTTAACATAGTTTGTAGGTGTTCCAGCTCCTTTGCAAGGCTGTCTGTATCAGACACTTTGCTGTTGCCACTGGAGACCTATTACCAGTAGATTTATAGCTTGTTGAGTGAAACAACATGCCAAAAGACTGGTAAGGACCCCACACAAAGAGGTAAAAGGAAAACATCAAAATTATTGAATACTTCTTCTCTTTGTTAAGAAGTTGCATAAAGATTAAGACTCACAGCTCTGTTCTGCCAATGCTATATGGTCTTCCAAAGATTCACAGAGGAGGTCTTCCATTACAACCTATTGCACACAATATTGATTCTTCATGAATGACTTAGCTAGACATCTTGCTGCTTTAATGAGACATTTTGTGGGAAAGTGGTTGCATCATATTTGGAACTCCATTGATATTATTAATATACTGAAGTCACTTTGACTCAATGAATTAGACTTATTAATACACTTCAATGACATCTCTGTCTGTGCTAGGGTCCCTCTCATAGATTCATTGTCACTTATCAGCAGTAAGTTCAAAGCCAATATAACAGTGCTATTTCATCACGCCATTTTTTCAACATAGTTTTTATTTAACAGTAAATATTTTGAGGAAATTGACAATGTTGCCTAGGGTAGACATCTCTCCCCTCTGTTAGCAAACTTTTGTGTGGAAGACTTTGATAAGAGCACAATTGATTCAGCAGAACTTAAACCAAAAGTCTTCAGTCAGTATATAGATGGTACTTTTGTAGTGTGGCTCCATGATGAAGAACTGTCATGCTTTTTGCTACATCTGAATTTAATCCTTGAGAATGTCCAGTTTATGACAGAAATGGAGAACAGTGACTGTCAGCTGTTTCTGGACAGCTTGGTCAGTTAGAATGTGGATTGTTTATTGGGGCTTTCCACTCACCATATGTTCACATATACTGACTTTTATTTGCAGCCATCTAGCTGCCACCACCCTCCAAAACTTTGGGCATCCTTCAAATGTTGGCACAGGGGGCATGTGTTGTGTTTAATAAAGACAGTCTCGCAAAGGAGCTTGAACACCTACAACCTATGTTCAAAGGTAACAGATATTTCCAGAATGAGATTTTTCACTCTGCAGCAGAGTGTGCGCTGCTATGAAACTTCCTGGCAGATTAAAACTGTGTGCCGGACCGAGACTCGAACTCGGGACCTTTGCCTTTCACGGGCAAGTGCTGTACCAACTGGGCTACCCAAGTGCGGGTCCCGAGTTCAAGTCTCGGTCCGGCACACAGTTTTAATCTGCCAGGAAGTTTCATAATGGATATTCTTGATATCAGATCAGCACAGCTTTAAGGAGGAAGAAACATGACTATCCACAAGACTAAGAGAAGGAGTGGTTCAAATCCAGGGTGTTCCTTCCATATATCAGCAATATTTCACCAAAATTTGGCAGAATCCTAAGGAAACATTGTGTCTAAGTAATCTACTGGCCACCTGCAAAGACTTGTATTCTTCTTGGTATGGGACTGCTGAGGGCTAGAATCTACAGAATATCTTTCCAGTATTGCAAAGACTACCTTGGTCAGACAACATGCTCAGTACATGAAAGGTGGACTGAACAAGGTCATCACACTCGCATTTCAAATTGCAGAAAGTCAGCCATAGCCTAGCACTGGCTCTCCACAGAACATTCTGTGGCTTATTCTGCCACAGAAATCTTGGCCTCAGTGACATTGTTCTGGGATTCAGTTATCAAGGAATTGGTGAAAATATGTTTGGTGCAAGATCTTACTAAGCGTGATGGCAGCTTTCAAGTGGATAAGGCATGGGATCCAGTATTTTCCTTAATTCCTTCAAAAAGAAAACATTTTATGACTAATGACATGTCTAGAGACAGTTAGTTTTTATTAATTTAACATCTAAATTTTAACTCCATGATCCCAGATTCCAACAGAGAGCTTGCTTGTAGTATAACCATTACATATGTGCCTGAGTGTCATAGATGGAGCAATATTCAAAGAGAGCACTAGACTCAACAGAGGGCAGTCATATTGTGGCTGCCTTTGTGCATGAGTTTCTGCATTGTTTTGATATCAAGTTAGCAATGTGAACTAGAAATCTCCAGTGTAAAACAAAGACCTGAAGTTGGCTGAATGGTTGTCATGTGAAATAACGTGGCAAGAAGTCAAGTCATCCATCTGCACTCACAAAACTTCATGGAACAAATGCTTTACTTCAAACACAGACAATTGAATTAATCCACAATAAAATTTTGACAGAGATGCAAACCAAGAAAGTCTGAAGGACACATAAATATACAATCTTCCTGGATTGGATTCAAAAGAGAACTTTTAAGTCACTGGATCTACAATAGTTTGTATGGGGAGTTTGACCACACTTGGATTATTATAAGTCCTGTCCAATGTCCAGCACTGATGATAATTACTTGACATGGTCACAAATTATAAATTCAACCAGCATATCTGAGCAGTACAGTATCTGCTGAGGGTGAGGTTGGCAGAGGCAATGTATTCAGTAGTGATGGCTGACTGCTCATTGTGGTGCTGCTACGGTGGCTGCCCATGGTTGGTGCCACTGATGGAACTGTTGGGGCACTTCAAGGATTCAATCTAGTTGTGGCTCAGCAAACTGAAGTCATCTTTCAGTGACTGTGAGATCCATAAGTACAGGCTCAGCAGATTGATAGTTGTGCTATGTTCCAGTGGACATATGATTAACAGAGGCAAATACTGTTGTGAATGTGGTACCATCAGCAGTGATCCAAGTGCTCTGGTTGGTGGAGCTGGCAGTGCATGTTTCTGTAGAGTCTGCTGGAGTCTAACTGAAATACAGACAAACATGTTTTGGTCAGCCACTGTGTTGGTATATAGCTCATTGTGTCTTGTGAAGCTGACAGAGGGCCTAAGAGATGGCAGCCTGCCAGTTGCATCTATAGTGCAGCCACAGGCAATATGCTGGAGGATACAGCAGCAAACAATTCCCAAACAGAATATTGTTGCCTCAGGTTTTGTTTTCAGTTACCTCATTAGATGAGACATATTGAGGATCATGATGAAAACCTGATCACACTCACTTTGTGTTGACATACTGTTTTTGGTTCCTGCAGACACTTCTGGCATGACCAAATGTTTCACCATATGTACAACCACTCAGAAACTTACACATAAAGAAGTAATATGCTCATTCCAGTTTCAGTAATTGTCACATCAATCTAATGACAATTACTCCCATTACTTTTAATCTGTTCAATGTTTCCTGCAGTAAACATTATCTATTCTATGTGCCATGGTTTGATTGTTTTGCTGTAATGTGTGTCCAGAGAGGAATAAGAAAAGGGGAGAACTATTGGAATGCAAGAAATCTAAATCTGGTTGTACACAGGTGAATGATTGAAAGAATATGTATTATCAATGAAATTCCTTACAGGTATGCATATCCACTGCTTTATGTTACTAGTAGTGAGAAGAGTATGTGAACTTGTTATACATAGAGCAGAATCCCGTGTCAATGATTTTTATATGAAAAGTGCTTGGTTGTCTCCCTACTGCTCCGAGTTGCACACATACAAGCAACACATGTAATGGGCATTTTATACTGGTGCTCTCTCTCTCTCTCTCTGTCTGTCTCTCTCTACACAAGCATAATGTGGTACATGTAAACTTTTTTTACCCCAGTTGATTGTTAGTAACATAGCACTCACTTTTTGAAAGAAGCCACCACAATCATAAGTTGTGTACAATGATGCAGATCAGTCTGAGCAATTGTTTTCCATTTGTGTGGCAATCATTGTCTGATTTAACTGCTCTTTACTTATTTTTAGGTCACCAAATACTTAAGGAATGCACAGATAAAATCATACAGGAAATCTGAGTCATTTGCCTTGGACAGTTTGATGAACATAAGATCAGTAGCTGCTTATGAGGGCTACAGTGAGGAAAGTAAAATGTATGTAATAATTGTATGTTTACAATACACATTTTTCATTTTGTAACCACCTGTTCAAATTGCTACAGTAAAATATATATTAGGGTGCAGTTGATTATAGTTTTGAAGGAAATTTCCATAAATCTTGAGGAATACATTTTATTGTCACTGGCATACAGAATGATTGTAGTGTATTAGATTAATTAATTTTTCACAGTACTGAATATATAAATATATGATGTTACTACACTCTCAGAGAGAGAAGTTTGAAGTTTTAACAACAGTTTCAGAGACACTAGATGAGAACCACATGTATAATATAACAGGAATTTAGTTTGTAGATCTTTCATCATAAAGCTCTCTCACACAGATCTTCTATGATGTTCTGTTAAGGCATGACCTGTATAGTGACTTACCAAAGGTCACCACCTCTTTAAGATATAATTTTGGTAACTGTATGGGCAAAAATGCTGTGCCTTGCATGAGCCAAAGATATTTGTTGTAGTATCTACAGTTCTGTATTGACAACAAACAACACACAAAAATACAATGGTGGTAAACAGGCCACCAAAATCGCATAGGCACATAGGAGCATTAACGTAAGTATTGCAGTCCAAACTGAGTCCAGTAACCTGAAATGTTCATCATACAATATCACAGAACTTGTCCTAGTCAGTAAGTTGAACCTCCACTGAGCATGGCTAATTTGAGAGAGAGCGTGGACACTCTGATGGCCTGCAGCCAGGACCACAGGTGGTGGTGTACATGGGCATACTGCCAATCCCTCTCCTCCTCTGGCGAGCTGGAACTACAAGCATCTGTGGACAAAGGCAGAGGGCCAACTGCTTGGGACCACTGGGGATGGGCTAGTGCAGCAAAGGAAGTCATGGGGTCCACCTGGTGGCAGCGGCAAAGGCGGAAGCATGATGGCAGCTGTTGGATGGTGATGTTGCCTCCATTGGCAGCAGCGATGCAGAAGCCACCTTGACAGCAGAGAAGGATGGTGGCAGCGTTGACAGAAAAGGGGCTGCCCGGTGCTGCTGCAGAAAGGTGATGTCCAGGCAGCCACAGTCAGACATCAGCAAGGGTCTCATATGGCCAGAAGCTGCCTCTTGACATCAGCATTGCTTAACAGCACATCAAACTGAGGTGCCCCTGTGGTGCCCCGCCCCTGGAGTGGAGTGGCACTTGCAAGACAGCTCCCTAGCAGAGGCTGCTGCGGCTGCAATCAGAGTGAGTCGATGTCCCACTAAGAGTGCAGATACTTCAAAGGCAGGAAAGCAGCACCTGACCAGTACCCATGGTGAACATTCACCAAATGTGCATCACCTGCACCATCACTAACACCCATGCCAGCTGCCAACTGAAGGTGTGCACCCATACAGGGTCACCCGGTGTATATTGTGAAAGATGCGAGTACACGTCATGCCACAGTGCAGTACAAAGCAGCTGCGGCAGCTTCTGAGGTGTTAGCCACGGAAAATCTCTGTCGGGCTCTGACCATTCAGTGGGGTGGTTCTGTAGGTGCTGAGAAACAGAGACAACACTGATTCTGCGGACAAATATGCCAGACAGTATATTGTCTGTGTCTTAAAAGGTACAGACATATGCTCCACCACCTCATTCATTTGTGAGTGAAATGGGCAGGTATGTGGTGGGTGATAACATTGTGGCTGCAGAAATCATGAAACAATGCCGAAGTGAATTATGGGCCATATCAGGGACAATTGTCCACACCAAGCCTTCAATCACAGGGTGGGAGTCCACACAGTAGATTCTAGCTAGTTATCGATAGGTCGTGGTCATGACATATGGATAACTGGACAATGCATCAACCAACAACCGACCACATAGAATTACAGAAGGCATCTGCAAAACTGATGTGGACATTGTCCCATAAGCAAATGCAATCCATGTCTTGTATGATTGATCATCCCTAAAACAAATTACATTCACTATCTTAGCATGACAGCAATGGGTGGCACTTTCCATCAAGTTTATTTATTTTGTACATCCTGTTATCCAGTCTGTCCTTTCAAATCTGTGGGATGCTGTGACAGAAAAACTTTGGTGTTAGTTGTTTTCAAAAATAGCTCTGCAATCTGTTGCTATGCCATTTGCTCAAGCCACAAAAATCAAAAAGTCACATTTACTTAAGTCTGTTACCTTTTCTTCAGTGTAGCTAACAACACATTTCAATCAAAAACAATATTCATACTAACTGCACGAATAACTGTAACCATGGAACAAAGAAAGAATGAACACAACACTCAAAACACCTTTTTCTACGTATAAATAATATTGCACAATATATTGTGTAAGAGGCTTAAAGGGATTAGTAGAGAACATGCAGTTAAAAAAGGGCTGTAAAATATCTGTTAAGCAATACGTTCTATACAATCAAGGATTAGTTTAATAACATGGTGCAGGGATTTTAAGTCAGGGGGACTGATGACCTCAGATGTCAAGTCCCATAGTGCTTAGAGCCATTTAAACCATTTGACGTTTGCAAGGATCAGGAGCTTGCCCAGAGTGAACATTGCTAAGAATGGTGTGTCTTCAACTACTGTATGCTATACTTGGCAGACCAAACAAACAGAGTGCTTCTCCTCCTCAAATTGTTTGATGGATGTGTAAGGTGAGATGCCTGGGGAATGAATTTTGTGTGATAAATCAGTTTCTCCAGAAAATACTGTGATTCCTTTAAATTTTTCAGGACCAGTCATTCTTGATTGCATGATTTCTTTGTTGCTTAATGTATGCCCCTGTGGCAGTTTGATACGTCAATCTGTGTGATCTCTCTTTATGATGATCTTTGAACTCACTTGATGTTGACTTTTGTTCGGTGCTCTTACATTTTGTGATCACGAAGTGAACAAAGTATATCATTATGATAAAGAGGTGTTAATAGTTATTATTTCACTGTAATATCATTACATGCCACAATGGTGACCCTGTGTTTCACATTTTCTGTGAATCCAGTGATCTGGACAATTTCTGTGATCAAAATACCACAGGACAATGTGGCCTACAATAGCAACGACTCTTATAATCCAGCAAGTGACTCTGTCCACCAGTTCTATGCCTACACATATGTCTTGTGCTTCAATTTGCCACCATTGTTTTCCAAATCATATGAAAATAGAAAACTGTGACCAATTTTCGTCAGTATCATCACAGCTTGCTCAACAAAGTGCACAGACAATTGACATCATTAGAGATGTGCCTGTGACTTGCAGATGACATCTATAAAATCATTGGATGTCAACAAATCACCACAATGCACAGTTCTTTGCCGACAGTTGGCAATACTGCACACATTTGCGCGAGGCCGTGCGAAGTCACTCCAGTCAGCAACCTTGTTCGAGGTGCTACCTGGGGCTGTGGCAGTAAACCGGCCACCTCCTCCATGCCTCCTAGCCCAGGCACCCTCTCCGCCTTACCTGATTCTGGTGCTGCAACTACAGATGTTGCACACAGTCTGCATTCTATTATGCCCTGTGAACATTTTACATGGCGATTTACTCATTACACCACTCCGACAATATGTTTCTGTGTGTACGATAATGGAGCTGTGTCACAAACTCCATTTGTTACCCTTTCTAATTCTAACCCACAAACGATGCTCTCAGCTCTGCTCGATGGTGCCATATTGCCTGCAGATTCACATAATCTCGTTGAATTTGACAATGAACCACAAGTTTTCAGTTCAGTGCAACAGCAACAGTGACCTTTTATTAATGAACAAGGTGACTTTTGCTGCTGCCCCATCCAGTGTTCCTAGACTGAGTGTTCCCAGTGACCAGAACTAGTAACAAACCTCCACAGTGTACTGTGTCATGCGTACCGAAACTCTTGGCAGCTACGGCCATTTCTTCTGTGCTGGCCACTCCCAGCAACTGCATCTGCTGCATTGGGTTGTATGTACAAACATCAAGAGCAGTGTAAAGTTGAGCATCCAGATAATCTGCAGGCTGCAGCAACATCGTCTGAGTTCACCGCTTCACTCCTGCCTGTTCTTTCAGGACACCTACCACAGCTGCCTCCAGTTAACAAGGATGGCCTGAAGACATGGTTTGCTCTTGTGGACAGCATCCTCAAAATCCATGGCGTCTTATCCGATGAAGTGCGGTTCGTATCTTTGATTGCAGCTCTGCACGAGCACATGGATTTGATGTCTGATCTCATCCTTGCGGCACCAACAAGGGACCGTTATGAACATGCAAAATCTATTGTTCTCTAGTGCTTGTTGAGAATTTCACAAGAAGCAGTTACTCGCATAGTGCACGACATATTGCTTGCTGGTTTGTGGTTGGTATGGATAGTGAAAATAACAGAAGCTCTCCAGCTGCAACTTTTATCAAACACCACCGACCCGTTAGAGATGTGCCTATGGCTAGCAGATGACATCTATAAAATCATTGGATGTCAACAAATCACCACAATGCAGAGTTCTTTGCCGACAATTGGCAATACTACACACATCCCATCCCAGACTACGCTCACTCTACAGCTATCAAACCAACAAGTTACGCAGCCACTACAATCAACGCCGTCCTGCATGTTCACATTGAGCCAGCACACCCTCATACCACCTACCCACCACCAACGCAGACCATGTCTCTCTCGCCACACTGACACTGCCTCCAACACCTGGCCCAGACGCCATAGCTGCAGCTGCTGACACAGTACCTCATGGCAGAGAATCTACATCACCTTCACCACCTATCCTACACCGGTTCATCTCGTCCCCATAAAGGACTCAACCTTTGCACTTTGTGGAGACTTCCATAGTCTCAATACTATTTTAGACAACTACCTCATCCCCCACACTCAAGATTTTGCATTGCAGTTACATGGTGCTCGGCATTTTAATGTTATTGACTATCATAAGGCACATTATCAGATTCCAATGCACAAAGAAGACATTCCTAAGACAGCTGCTTAACCCTCTTTGGCTTGTTTGAATGTTCCTATATGCCTTACAGACTTAAAAATGCAGCTCAGACATGGCAATGTTTTGTAGACTCATTATTTCTCCAGTTCCCATTTCATTATGCTTATCTTAATGGCATTTTCATTTTTTCTACCTCTCTTAATGAACACGAGCAACATCTTTCTCAAGTACTCCATGATAACAATATGGAGGTAAACAAAGACAAATCTCAGCAGCACGAGCTAGAATTTACATTTCTGGGCCACACAGTGAACTCTGAAGGCATATGCCCCACATCTGAATGTGATCTCAATTATTACAGATGCTAGTGACTCTCAATCAGTGCCGTGCTGTAGCAACACATTCAAAATGACTCTCCATCACTATGTTTCTTTTCAAGAAACTATCCACCTTCAGCGTAAGTGGTCAGCATTTGACCGGAAGCTGTTGGTCATATATGATGCCATACGCTATTTCCGAGAGGATATTGAGGCACGTGACGTCATTGTTTACAAGGATCACCAACCCCTGGTTGAAGCACTGCATAACCTTGCTAGTGATCTCCCTCCACATCACTTCAGGCTTATGGATTTCATTAGTCAATATACAATGTACGTAAGTTTTATCAGAGGTGCAGATAACATCATAGCAGACTACATCTCTTGCATTAATACTATTATGAGCCTTTTTGATCTCACAGAGCTCACACCACTACAAACTACTGATCCAGAGGTACAGTTGCTAGCTACTGACAACTCCACCTCTCTCCATATTTGACCACACCCTTCACCTGGTGTCACACAACTGATTCTTTGTGATAATTCGACTAACATACCACAATCACTCGTACCCTGTCCCCTTCAACAGGCCATTTCTCTTCACTGCATGGTTTAGATCATCCAAGCATCAGAGCGACAGTACACCTAGTAACTGAACATTTCATTTGGCCACAGATCAAGAAAGACTGTCGTGAGTGGGCACAATCTTGCTTGTCCTGTCAAAGTGCCAAAGTTGGTTGACACTTTGAAATACCAAAGGGATGCTTCAAACACGTTCATATGGACCTTGTCAGCCCCCTACCCCCTTCTAACAGCCTCCTTTACATTTTGTCAGTCATTGACTGAATAACACAGTGGGTAGAGGCAGTTTTTTTTTTAACAGTATCTCAGCAGATACCATGGCTCAAGCATTCATTACTTGCTAGCGCTCCCTTTTTTCCTGCCCTGCACCCAGCACCACAGATCAGGGTAGGCAATCCAAATCTCTACTCTTCAAATGAGTGTATGTCCTGTGCAGTGCCAAGCATTTCCAAACAACAGCCTACCACATCCAAAGTAACAGGTTAATGGAGTGCTGGCACTACACACTAATGGCAGCATTAATGTGCCACTCTAACTCTTGGTCAGATGCACTTCCGTGGGTACTGCTAAGCATTAGCATGGTTTATAAAGATGATTTAAAGGCCTCTCTGGCAGAGATCCTTTATGGCAAACCCCTGGTACTCCCAGCAGAATTTGTCGAGGACACTACTTCTCTTCATGAAGAGAGGCTACCCTCCTCCTTAGTCAAGGAAGTTCACTCTCACATATCCTGTATGTGTGTACCACAACCATGAGCACATACTCGCCCACCAGTCATTTTACACAAGGAACTTGCAGACTGTGACTTTAATATGTTGCAAGATGACTCCATTTTTCCAGCTCTTACTCCACCCTATTCAGAACCTCACCTGATTCTCAACCATGCTGCAAACACTATGACCATCCTGGCAAATGGCGTACCACAAACAGTCTCTCTACAAAGAGTTAAACTGGCATGGGTCCTCACTGAATATGTCTCGAATGATGAGGCCTCAGAGCTGCCTGCAACTGTCAACACAGCAAGTGAACTGGTTTCCAGTGAGAGTTAATCAGGTACTTCCATCCCACCCTCCTTAACATCTTGTGAAGCCAATGTTAGTGATTGTGCCTTCCCCCTGTGACAGTGATGTGTGTGATGAACTCCCCATATGCGTCTTCTCACTGCCAGCACCACTCTTACCTATGATCACGTTTACTGTCGACGTCTCAGTTTTCCCAGCACATGACGTCTCTGTGCAACATCATAATGACTATCTGTTTATTTCTTTTGCACCTTCTCATATATTAAATCTAAAGATGTTAACCTCACACTCATCCCAAAGATTTTGTCAATGGCTCCCTTCAAGCTTTTTTCAGTGAGGATGGGGACGGCATACTGTCAATTGTCATTCTACGCAAACGTCCACAGTCCCTCCCTTCCCCTCCTATTCAAATCCTGCTGTCCCACACCATTTTCCCCTATGCCAACCAACATGGAGGAAAGATTATGTTATGTCTTCCATGATCACCTCCCAAATACAATTCCCTTCTCCTTTTGCTCCTACACCATGTTCCACACTCCCCAGGGGGAGGAACTCTGTGACAGTTCAATACATTGATTGTGATCTCTGTTTGTGATGATCTTTGAACTCACTTGATGTCGAGTTTTGTTCAGTGTTGTTACATTACAAACCACACCCCAAATATGATGCAAAAAACTTGCACCTGTCTAGGTTACAATGGAACCCCTTTTCCAGCAGCCACTGAAATAATGTTTGGAAGTTTTTCCTGTGCTCTTCCCTAATAGTACGCATAATCCAAATGTCATCCAAATAGTTTATGCATTTCAAAATACCATGAGTTAGCTGCTCTACTCACCTATGGAAATTTCTTGGTGCTGAGGCCAATAAGAGTCAACCCCTTGTATTTATACATTCCAAAAGGTGACTTTAGTACCAGGATTTTCCATGTGTCTGCATCTAGAGATAACTGCAAGTATGCATCTTTCAAATCAATCTTTGAAAAACACTGTCACCTCCAAACTTTGCTAAAAGCTCCTATGGCCAAGGGATTGGGTAAATGTCAAATACAGTCTGCACATTAATTGTGGACTCAACATCATCACAAATTCTGATGGATTTGTTTACTTTCTTCACGACAACCCTGAGAGTTGCTACTGTGTAGCTGAGATCAGTGCAATGACTCCCAATTTCTGTAACCTGTTCTTGTAGGACTTGAACTGAGATGAGTGGGGTGGGGAGGGGTGGGGAGGGAGGATGGGGGGGGGGGGGGGGGGTGTATGGCATGTATGTACACTGCTGCTATGTTTAAACTGATCTGAGAATTGGTGCCAGAATCCGTGCACCAGGGAATCTGTAGTTCAATAAGAGCTGTATGAGGAAGTGACAGAGAAAAGATTCAGGGCACTATTGTGCCATGATTCTGTAAAGTTTTGCATACATTTTGGCTGCAAAACAGAGCCAAAATTGCCACCACATCTAAGAATAGGCACAATTTCCCACGAACAGCATGACAACCAAAATAATCCAAGATATACAGTGAATGCTAAAGTCATTTTCCCATTGAACATCCTGTAGTTCAGTAGAGCTGCTGATTATCATTGCTAGAAATCAGAGAGAATTCTGTAATTAATAAAAAGCCTGTACTCAGATTCTAGGAGGGAACAAGTGTCCCTCTTGCTCCCCTTGCAGCCGCCTATCAGCAGACTGCGTGAGTGAAACATGCACTTCAAACTCTTTGGCCTATCCCAGTACTGTTTGGAACAACTGCTTATATAAGGGCGTGCTGAAAAGTAATGCCTCTGAATTCTTTATGTGAAAACTCTCAAGGCTTTTTAATTAAAACATGCTTTATTTACATTCTATATCTTTATTCTTCATGTCTACATATTTATTACCCAACATAGTACCCTGGCAGTGAACACATTTCTCCCACCAAAAGATCAGTTTGTTGAAACCATGAATGTGCAATCCTCTAGCGGCAGAGGGCTGCAAATACAAGTACACAGAAATGAAGAATAAGATGTACAATATTAAAAAGCTTTAAGAATTTTCACAACAAAACTTCAAAGGCATTACTTGTCAGGACACCCTCATAATTCTCTAATAACAATTCTAAATACTGGAATGGTACTGGACTGGTTACCGAGTTCACATCATCCAATATTTAGTAATTAAATATAGTGAACACATTTAAACCAAAAATATTTAGAGTCAACTGAGAACTTGTGAATAACAAAGTGATCCACTCTTCCATGTTCTTGCATTTAGCCCGTACACTTATAAGCCCTCACACAGGGATTTTCTGCCAGCTATTTTAAATTATGTGCCACTGGAGCAACTGCAGACAGTGAACACCCAATCTCTGACAGGTTTCCTGGTTAATCATGGAAACTACAGACGCTGTATCCACATGGAATTTATATCAAATCCAATCAGGAGTTTATTAGGCACTTGGCCAGTTTCTATTGAGACTGGACTCCATGAAAATACTCATACTTGGTCTGGTTCTGCTGCTCACAGTATATTGGCAAAAACCTATGCATCAGCCTGCAGCACCATTTTCCTGCCGAGGCACAATGCTGCTAAGTGCCCTCACTTGCGATAGGCATAACATGTGTCGAAAAAATATGGACACTGGTGACACTCACGGTGCATCATCCAGCAACCCGGACAAGACTTAAGGTAGAATGGAGACAAATCTGATACTCGGGGAGAACTTTTCTTATTACCTAAGGAAAGTGATCCATAGTGAGATACCTGTCTAGACTGCATCTGTTTCCTATGTCTATTGAAATGTACTTGGCAATGAGAAATATTTCCTTGTGCAAGACTCACACCCTGGGTGTCATCCAAGGGACTAGCTTGTCAGTGTGCTACAGAGAACTGAACTACTTTCCAGCTATCTGAAAATGCATTTTGAGCTGCTACCAGAATCTCAGACATTCTGCCAATATTTTCAGTTGTGCTTAATTTGCGGTCTGACAATTCCAAAGCTCTTAACTGGAACTCCAAGTCCAGTGCTAATTTGACAACTGCATCTCTGTTTAAAGAATCAGCATATGTACTTTCAGACTTGCTTCTATGAGTGAGGCCTCGCAAATCCACTATCCGGGATGCAGAAGACACATCACTACGTTTCCCATATTGGTTAAACTGCAGTCGTGCTGCACAATATGCATTTGATGACAGAAATGCTCGCTCAACAGACTGCACACTTCAGTAAATTCTAATGTGTCAGGGTGCATGTGCAGGGACAGCTTTTGCACAATTTCGTAAGGACTACTGCTACTGTTAAGTAACAGAGCACTCTGGACTACCGCATTTCATATGCTTCTTACCTTGCAATATAGCATAAATCTGCACAGGTAGTTCTCCCAACTCTTTACTGTGCCATCACAAACAGGAAATTGTGAGAGCAGGCTCAAAAGTTGCCCCACAGGAGCTCAACCAGCAGGCTGCATGCCCACCATTTGGGTGAGCTCTTCCTGAACTCGCATCTGTTTCTGCTATTGTACCTGCAACATTATTTGACACTGCCAGAGTGCCAGAAACTTTTGATCCATCTTAATGAGCTACTTAGCAAGATTTAGCCTCATTTACACTTTAGCAATGCACTACCCAGGTGGGGAGTGCCACTAGATGATTTAAGAGAAAACAGTAATTGGCTGAAAAGAACCGGATGGATGATGGCAAGCTGTACACCAATCCAAGAAGGTGAACTGGGAGGAAAAGCAAATGCAAAGCCAAAAGAAATCTCAATAACATGCAAAAGAAAATTGAATTGCAGACCAAGATGGTAACCTAGAATGAGCATGTCACTCTGTGTGCAGTAGTAACATCAGTGAGTGGAAAACTTATGATACATAAATGCAACTGGCTGAGAAACAGGCATTCACTTTCATCCTAGTCTACACTGCCAGAGGTCATTTCCAATCCACATGGCATCTGTGGTGTGGCCCTGAAACCAAACAACTCTGGGAGGCCAATGCCAATACGTTTATCTCAGATTCATTGAATGCAGTGATGATACTAAAAACATCCTTGCACCAAGTTATTACCATTCCTGGCAGTACTGGGAATTGAACCCAGGTCCCCTGCATTGCAGTCAGCTGTGCTGACTTCTCAGCTGTGGAAGTGGACATGTTTATTAAGTACTTCAACCATTTTTACTTCTATTTCATATTTGTATGGCAATATATTCACCTAACTTGATAACTTAAATCATATTATTGTATTGTTTTGGGTTTTCTGATATTTTTCTTATGGTCAGAGGTAGAGGTACTGCCATTATTAACAGAAATAATTGCACCATTTGTTTTTCATTTGTAGAGTTAATTTAAATAATCTTTTAACCTATATGCAGTTCATGACCTAGCTTCTTTATCTAAAATTTCATATTTATATTCAATGTGTCAAATGGCACTTTGACTGCATTCATCAGCTTAGTTATCAGTGTTACTACTAACTCATAGTATCTCTTCAGATGCTTTTGGAATCAATTAAACTCTAGAATTAATTTTCTATGTATAGGCATTGATGTTTTGGTTTTACTAATTAAGTTTGGAGTTTCTAAAATTGCTTAATCATTCACATGATGTAACTGACTGAAGATTACAGCTGAAGCCACCTCTCATATGGGACACCGTATTCCTGTTTATTTTGAGAAATTAAAATGCATCTGCACGCCATACATAGACACTCATTTGAGCTCCTGACACAGCTGCACTATAGTACTATAGTTTAATAAAAATCGAGACCTGTTGTTCTTGGGGTAAGAGTGGTACAGCTTTGTCAATAGCAAATCATTCCTGTCCTCAGTTATGACTTGCACTAAACGTTATAGTGATAGAATGTATTCAGAGAGATGAGAATATAGATATGAAAACTCTTTAAGATACTTTTATTAGGTAGGTAAAGGTAAAGTTCTGCATTATGAGATGAGACAGGCCAAGCAGGCCTGACCAACCTGCTGTGCCATCCTCTGCCAGTGGTGTCTTTGGATGCAGGAGGGGCATGTGGTTAGCACACTGCTCTCCTGGTTGTTGTCAGGTTTCTTGACCTTGGAACTGCTACTAATCTGTCCTGTAACTCCTTAGTTGATGTCATGAGAGTGAGTGCACCCTGTTCCAGTCATCCCACCAAGTAAATATTTCTGGAAGTACTGGGAATTGAACCCAGGTCCCCTGCATGGCAGCCAGCTGCACTAACCACACAGCTATGGAAGTGGACATGTTTATTAAGTACCTCAACCACTTTTACTTCTATTTTAATACTTGCATGACAATCTGTTCACTTAACTCGATCACTTAAATCATACAATCAAAACAACAGCCTCTCAGTAATGGTTTTATAACACATTTTATTAATGGTCCTTTGGTCATTTTTCATCACTGTTTGCCATTCATGTTTGCTATTTCTGTAAATGCTGTTCAATTGGAAGCTGATAATAATCTGCTCTTGAGTACTTTATCTGAGGCAGCACAATACAGAAAATTATTCCTTTCAGGTAATAGTTTTATGTCTGAATCCATTGGTCCAATAAGTGAGCCTTGAGAAGTACATTAGTCTGTGGAGTTCGACCTCATGTCATTGCTGCCAACTGTCTGTGAAATTGAATTCCATTAGTAGTCTGTGAGCAATGAAAACATTAATAATACACACACAGCACACAACACAGTGGAAACAAATATTGCACAATTCATACTTTATGGGTTAAGGAAAAATTGTTGTTCAGACTTGTTTAGAGCAATTCCAACATATGTGAAGGGCGATGAATGTATTGACTGAACAGGCATACTTCACATTTGTGCATGATATCTTAGAGTCCCTGAACTAGAACCATTCACCTGTGGATATCCTCTGTGATTTGAATAAAGTTTTTGACTGTGTTGATCACAAACCATGATTAGAGAGAGTCTTGCAGTGTGGCATGAGGATCCCATTAGGTAACTGGACAATGATCTATTTACATATACAGTTACACCCCACAAACCACCTTACAGTGCATAGGCATGCTCCACTGTCATTTCTCTCCTTTTGTGTTTCTGTTAGGGATGGTACTTAGGTAGAGTGGCAGCTGGGAAGCCACCATATAGGAATGCACATTGCCAGAATTTTGAAATCAAACCACACTCTAGTGCAAACTCCTCTCTTGTAGCACCTGGCACAAGATTTGGAGTTGGATGAATATTTCCATGAAGTTTTCACACTCACTAAATAAACTCACAATGAAACACACCACTCTTTTTTTTAAATTTTCACTATTTTATCTATCAGTACTACCTGGAATGGATAACTGACTGAGGAGAAATACTCAAATATCGCATCAACAGGAAGCAGAAAACAGTTTTCATGGAGCTCAGAATCAGCTGTTGCATCAAATTGTGGAATTATTCACCACAAGGTCTATCAGGGTTTTTTTATCATATTTTATTATTTGTAATTTTTGCTAATGATATGCTTACATCTGGGAATAATGAATACAGTTACTACACTTACATATAACTTCAGCATTGTAAATGAAAAGTTTGTTAGCCCTGGGCACCAACAATATCCTATCCAAAGCCTTCACCTAGTTGCTATTATGTACTTTTCAGTCATTCTAGACGAGGCAAATTTGGTGCACTTTCTCACAAATTTAAAAAATCTAGAGGATTGTTCAGTGTCATTTGATAACCACTGTTTGTGGAGAGTTGATAGTGCCTGTGTCTCCATTTATATTGAAAAATAAACAGGGAACATTACATACTTCAAACTATGAGACTGAACAAAACAGGTTCAATGTTATAAAAACATTCTTGTATCTGAGACTAGCCAGCCTTAAGGCAGTTTATTTAGCTTATGTACTCTCTGTTATATCACACTGAATTATTTAATGGGATGGCTCTTCGCTTACATAAAAAAATCTTCATTTCTCATGAAAGAATGATCAGCATCATTTGCAGATATAATCCCAGAACCTCCTACTGCAAATTATTTAGGCTGCCAGGAATACTTACTACTGTTACCTGTGAAAGAAACTCAATATTCTACTTGCATGTCAGCAGACATGAGAATGGTACACAAACTATGAATAAAAAACATTGTATTCATGTACAGTGGTGCAAGTATGCTGATGCTTAAAGTTTCAATTTACTTTCCTCAGCCGGCCGGGGTGGCCGAGCAGTTCTAGGCGTGTCAGTCTGGAACCGCGCGACCGCTACGATTGCAGGTTTGAATCCTGCCTTGGGCATGGATGTGTGTGATGTCCTTAGGTTAGTTAGGTCTAAGTAGTTCTGAGTTCTAGGGGACTGATGACCTCAGAAGTTGAGTCCCATAGTGCTCAGAACCATTTGAACCATTTGAACTTTCCCCAGAGCTTAAAAACTGAAGGTGCAAAGAAGTTCTTTTGAAAGCTACAATATGTCCATTTCTGTTGGATCACTCTTTCTACTCTGTTGAGGTATTTGTGCATGAGATTGTACTAACTAGGTTACTTCATAAACAGTTTCATGACTGTCAAATGTTATTCAAGTGTTATTTGGATAAGGTTACTTTTATTTGCATGATGTATTGCAGGCATATTGAAGGACTGTTGTCTCTTCTTGCCACAATATTTTGACAATGTATCTCATTCTCAACATCAGGTGCTCCCTGATGTCTTGAAATGTTGGAGGGATGGCTCTTCCTTTAATACATGTTTCTTATGCCCTTCTTTCTCATTTCCATGGTACTGGTGTTCTGTATTCTGTTTGCACCAAAGTGCTCTTTGCTTGTCCATGTTCCAGATGTGACTGACAATTAAGTAGTGTGTCTGTGTTTGATTTCCCTGTTTTTGTCCTGAAATGGGTTTTGTGGTGCTGTTTTATTGATTTTAAGGGGGGATCCTGTGCCTTACTCAAATTGTAGCAAGCATCTATGTTGATAAGATTTTCTTCCAACTTTATCTCAGTTGCTTCTCTAATAATACTGCTGTAGAATCTCACTGTCTATGCCAGAATTTTTGTAGTACTGTATTGCATAGAGAAGTTAAGTTCTAGGTAGTGTCCAATGACAGTTGACTCACTTAATTCCATCAGACGTGCATGGCAGTAGCACGCCCAGTATTGCATCCACACTTTTCTAGTTGTTTGGCTGGTATATGACATACCACACTGCCATGGTATGCTGTAAAATTCCTGGCTTGCATACACCTAAATCATCTTTAGTGCCACTGAGTTGGCTACTTGTCTTATACTGTTGGCCTTCCCCACACTTGATGCCGAATTTATTAATGATCCTGATGTTTTGGAAAACATCACTATGACTTATTGTTTCCAAAAAGGAAAGTTTTCTCTATTTTGTATGGCAATCTTTAGTGGTAATTGAAAAATAAATTTTGATAAGAGGAAATTAACTGGAGTGCTGTTAATTAGAAGAAGCAGCCAAATAAAAATAAATGATAAGTTTAAACTATCACATGGCACACATAAGTTTACCACTAAGAGAGACAGAAAATTAATAGTTAAAGATTTGGTTTAACCTGCTTCGATACCATGGAGTGGACTGACCACACACATTTTTTGTTGCTGTATGCCGATCATTAATATTACGTGTTATGCACAGAAGTGCTGCTAGGAAACTGTGTTTACAGATTGGCTTGACAGATCTCAGGGATGCACGAATGGCTGCTATAAATTTGAACATCAATTATGTTCGGCAGTAGCCAGTAAATGATATGTTGGCAGTCTTGCAATTCTCCTAGCTGAAACATAGAAAAGTTGGCAGACAAGGTTAATGTTGCTGAAATGAAACATTGGTAAACGATAACAATTATTCATATACTGATGATACTGTTATATAGATAAATACTTTCCACATCTTGAAAATATCTTTCAAGTACAACTGCCTGTTACAATATGATTTGAGAGAGTGATCATTAAGAGAGAGAGAGATCAATAAGAGCGGAGACATAAATAGAGAACAGGCCTCTGGAGAGAGTGAGCCAGACCCTGCTCATGTTTATATACAAGTAGACAACTGAAGGCAACTTTACTGTCACTTTTCCTCAGTCTCCTCCTGTTCTGGAACTCTCTTGGATGGAAAAATGTTTGAGAGACTTCACTGTGCTCCTTTCCAGTGCAGCTGACATCACAAAATTTGATTATTGATGCCGCTTGTACTGTGTCTGAGGCATTATTTGCCAATCAAAAAATACAACTGCTCTCTCACATTTAAGAATTAATTACAATTTTACATTATAAAACAATTTAAAGGCAATACATGGAATTAATACAAAAATACAGCATTTCATACATAGGTTTACATAAATCATTTTAGTTTTGGGGCTCAAATTTATTTACACATAAAAAGAAACATTTCATTGTCCCACTGAATGATAGTTTTATAACATAGTTAGAAAATAAAAAGTAGAATTCAACTGAATGTAGAAGTCAGGTAGCAGCGAAACTTTTACATAGAAACTTCACTTTTTAATTACAGTTTTGTTAATGTTCATGTTTATGAAAATTGTCTTTAATTTTTAATTCCAACTGATCAATCATCTCATTAAAAGTTCCACATATTATTGTACAAGTCATAAAAGTTCCATAAGTGTCACTTTGTCTGTAAACATCTTTTACAAATGAGAAGACGTACAGAATGTATTCTTTACTATGCTCTTGGCATGCATTTGTCCATGTTTAATCAAAAAATTCAGTCTGTTAGTTAAAAGGCTGCTGGTCAAATATATTGGCTCAGCGTAAAGTGGCAATGTGGTGAGGCTACCAGCCTCCTGAGGTGATGAAGGCAGGTACCCTCCACACACGTGATTTGAGCTAGGTTGCTGCATGGATGCATGTGGTGCCAATCCACACAACGCTTCTTCCATTCATGAAATACATAACACATGGCGGAATCAGTCCTTTATATATCACTACACACTGTAGTGTCCAAGGAAAAAGGTTCTGATTAGCACATGTGTTGTGATGTGTGGTAACTGTCCCTCTAGCATGAATGTAAATTGTCACTGTTTATTCACTAGAGCATTAACAATTCACACAACTGAAGTTTGTCACACTGTTTTAAAATGGTTCCTGGTTTGAATAAAATGTTTCAACAATTTCATGTGGTTATAAGCATGTTTCTAAGCAGACATTTATTGAACACCTCTGTTAACAAAGTTTATTCGTCACACTGTAGAGTCACATCATGTGTAATTGCACTGTTTATGTGTTGTCAATAATACATCGTCCCAACACTCTGTCTTTAGCAAAATTAGTAATAGTTTGTGCCTTAAAAGTTGTGTGTCACTATGCTGCACTTCACTATAATGCTTTGTGTGTATGTAGAAGTGTATCACTCATTGGATTAGGCAACAAGAAGATGCAGAAGACATCAGTTCATCTCCATTCGGCTGCTACACACAGTCCACAAATGTTGAGTTTGAACCTGGCCATTGTCCATCATCTCTTTCGTCTGATGATAAGTTTTATAAACACTTCAAAGTCCACATTTTGCACTACCTTGCATGTCCCATGTTTGCTTAATAGTGCACTTTATTGTCCACCTATCCTTGTGGCACTATTTGCATCACATGTAAACAGTCACATTTGCAAGATTACATCTTATTTACAAGTGAGTCCCTGCTACCTGAATACCAGAAATCAATATTCAAAATACCTAACTGTTTATGAAATATATGCATACAAAACTTGTTTATATTGAAACCCTGCCTGCATAGAAATATCGTGCTACCATAGAATTTACTCCAGTGGTCTGGTTTAACATTCCTATTGAGTGGCTCATATATGCAAGATCATTGTGAGCACATATACAGGACCACAACTGTTCCATGTTGCCCAGTGCAGGTGAAATTCCTATTCATGGCAAATGGAAAATGATAGCAGAGAACAAAGCATAAGTGATTCCCAAAAAAAGGGAATCACTTATGCTTTGTTCTTGGCAAAACCCAAAATTCACTTTTTCAAAATTAAACATGCCTCAAAAACCACATGTATCAGGTCTGTGTCTCGCTTAGCACAATCAGTTCATCTCATGGTCTTACAAAATTACACTTACAGCAAGCCACATAAATGGCTCTTAATACTGCTTTACTACAGTGTTATCTGCACCATGAATGGTGTTCACAGAAAAATGCATATAGCTATATACAATAAACAAACATTAGTAAAAACAAAAGTCCATCAAAGTTAACTAAATGCTTGCTAACTCCCCACCATTCATGTCAAATATACTGTCACCTGGTGAAAGTGGTAGTTAAAATTTTAAAAGGGTGCAAAAGAAGATGGAAGAGTCCATTATGCTAACTGCACAATGGACTCTTCCATCTTATTTTGTGAAGAATTACAATTTTACATTATAAGACAATTTAAAGACAATACATGGAATTAATACAAAAGTACAGAATTTCTTATGTAGGCTTACATCAGTTATTTTAGTTTTGGGGCTTAAATTTATTTGTGCATAAAAAGAAACATTCAGCTCCTGCATAGGGGAGGTCTGCCATTGCCTTTGGCTTTTCCCCTTCAGCTTCCTTTTTGGTGACTCCATGCTGCAGCACTTATTCTGTCTGACAAGTAGAGTATCTGTTCGTATAGAAAACAGTTTGTAGATATTTTAATTCAGAAGTGAGGCTCTTATTGTCTTTGTTCTTTACAGACAAATGTCATTGTGTGACAGCATCCTTCTGTGCTAATTGATGACAGCTCTGTGCCAGGAGGTATGTGCAGGCTTCTGTTATACACTGTGGCTAACTGAACCATTTGACTTCAGATTCACAATAAGACATCTAGGATTGGCAGGTATCCATACTTCTCCAGCCCCACTGTAAACCTGATCTGGTGGTGGTGCAAGTTTGAGGTGTTGTAGGAAGTCATTAGGCTTTTCTATAAGTGCCCACATAACAAATGTGTCCACCTCTTTTGCTGAGTGGTCAGTGTGGCTGACTGCCTTATCGAGGACCCAGGTTCAATTCCCAATATTGCTGGGAATTTTTCCTTGGTAGAAGACTGGAACTGGGTGCTCTTGGCCTTGTGTTGTCAATTGATGAGCTACTTGATCAAGTATTAGGTGGTCTAGGTTACAAAAACTGATAACAGCTGGGAGAGCAGTGTGTTGCCCCTGAACTCCTCCATGCCACATCCAATGGCATAATTGGCAGAGTATGATACGGTGGTCAGTCAGTACTGCATGGTCTGCAAGGGCCTGTTGATGTATATGACAAATGTTGTACCCACATACCAGAAGAAACAGGTGGATTTATATGTGGGTAATGAACAAGTTAGCCACTGCCTGGGAAAGTTAACTACTCATGGCTTCACCTTCAGTTCATTCATAATAATGGCCTCTGTACATAAGTTCATTGAGGTTAATATGTGCTTGAACATGACTGTCATGACAGAATTAGACCTTTTACCAATAATTTATAATGAATCATTTAACTGGATTCTAATTAATAATGATTCTACATCGAAACTGACTGTAATGTTAGTATCTGTGATCCATAGTTATTTGAGACATTTGGTGAAATCCTGTAAGATGGTTATGTAGTGACCATTTCTTTCCCATTACTAGGCTTACCAATTGAAGAATTCAGTAAGTTGGTAAGTTGAGGTCTGTACTGTGCTCAATGTAGGGTGTCTTGGGGTCTCTTCATTAGGCATGTTCGGTAATGCATAGAGCCTTGGTGGAGCTAGCATCTGAACAAGGCACTAAGTTGTGCTACTGTCTTTTTTTCACTGTTCATAGGGTTACTGCTGAGATTCTGTATGCAGAATTGTCCATACCTCCTCTACACATAAGCATCTCTTTAAAAATCAGCGGGAACCTTAATAACTATTGCATAAGGTGTGATCGCATGTCCACAGAACAAGACAGACAATTAATTCTGAAGCATTAAAGATTATTTAGGCTTAAGGAAGTCAGAAATTTACAGTATTTTGTGTCAGTGTGGTGTGCCATATATCAACCAAAAACCTAAAAGAATGAATATCAGATGCCAGAAGTACAAATGTCACACATCTGGTACAACCGAGCAAGTCACAGTAGCTGAATATAGTTTAGAACTTGACCATTCCATGGATAGTGATGATACAAAAATTGTGGCACAGAACTGAGGTTCGAAGGCAGTATTGTTAGAAAGACAATTGAAATTAGGTAGGAAGAAAATAGCAACAACAAAGACGATCGGTATAATTTAACCAAGTCATGGGATACTGCTTTAAAGTCAATGAAAGAGCACCATGAAGCTAAATTCAGGCCAGAAGGAAATCAACTGCTGACACACCCTGTGGATTCCAGACATCGCTGATGGGATTGGATCGTGTATAAAATGCCTTGGACAGGCTTGGAGGAGTCTGGCACATTCAGAACATGGAACACTGAAACAAGGATCACAGAAAAATAAAGTAATAGTGTAATAGGTATGTATAAATGGAAGCACCATCCTCCTGATGCGTCAGTACATCAAGGAATACCTTATAATGTAAATGTAACAACAAAATAAATCAATTATTGATAATGTAATGTAAATGGACAGACAAAAATCTTACTCATTAAGCAATGGCAGGGGAACTTACACTCAAAGGAGTTTAACATTTACAAGCTTTTGGAGCCATTGGTTCCTTCTTATCGAAGAAGAGTTGAAGGGAAAGGGCTACAGTCCAGAAAAGACAGAATCTTTCCTTCTCACCCCGTCTGGTAAGTCTCCCCTGACCCTGGGTTCTGGGTGACTTTTCCAAAATGTATGCCTTTCCCTAAACCTCTCGAGTCCTTTTCCTTCACCCCTCTTCTTTCCCCTTCAACTCCTCTGCCAGAAGAAGGAACCACTGGTTCCAAAAGCTTATAAAAGTTAATCCCCTTTGTGTGTGTGTTTCCCTGCTGCTGCTTGGTGAGTAGATTTTTTATCTAGCCATTTACATTATATTGTCAATAATTGACTATTTTCATTGTTACATTGGGGAATACCTTATGTTCACTATGGGCTACAATGTCAACACAGTGTGCCAAAACTGACTGCCAAGTAGCTTCTCAACAACTGAGCCTGTCAAACTTTTTCTGAAATGACACCATTTAAATATGAAGGTAATAGTCATTTATTGTTTGTAAAATTCTTGTAACCTTGATGCACACAAATGGTATCATGACTGATTTTACTTTTAGAAAATCATCATTTGAATTTTATTTTGTCACATAGTAACTCATCGAGGTATAAATTAACAAGCTAAAAGAGTAACCTACATTGTGAGCACAACTTTCTAAAGATGATGATACCATTTATGTGAGCCAAGACTGGAAAAATACAATAAACAAATTTTGTTTACAAGATGATCTATGTGTTTCCCTTTTGCAGTATGGTTAGTCAGTCTATATTTAAAAATTGTATTTATAATATTATCTTTGTTGTATGTATGTTTATACTTAGATGTTATATAATGTACATATAACTGTATATAATCATAATATGAATATAATAGAGGGAAACATTCAAAGCATTGGTATGTTGACAGAGACACAAACAAACACAAACACACACACAAAATTCAAGCTTTAGCAACCCATGGTTGCTTCATCAGGAAAGAGGGAAGCTTCCTGATGAAGCAACCGTGGGTTGCGAAAGCTTGAATTTTGTGTGTGTGTTTGTGTTTGTTTGTGTCTCTATCAACATACCAATGCTTTCGTTTGGTAAGTTACATCATCTTTGTTTTTAGATGTATATAATCATAAATTTGATATGCTTAATATCCAGGATGAGCTTATTGAAGTATGGATCCAAGGAATATTACATTCCATAAATAAATAAAAAACATAATCTCTTATATTCATACTAAAAGTGGCTAAGAAAATTATTGAATTGCAGAAAATCTGAACCAATTCTATGCTAGATGAAACTCTTTAGTCCCCTTCTCAGAATACAGATGTGGCTTGTGGCAATGTTTATGACAGACTTGAGATCTCAACAAAGCATCAAGCAAGATGGTGCCATGCTTGAAGTACCATACAAGACTTATATGCAAGAAAAATATGATACAAAGTTCTTTCTGTCCATCTTAATTTACGTTTAGCATGATTTGCCTAATTCACTTAAGACAAATGAGAGGATGTTTCTTTTGAGAAGGCTATAGGTGATTTTGTACACCATATTCCAAAAGCTCAGCCTCTAATGACATATATGTCAATAAAGCATTAGATTCTTAGCTTTATTTCATCTCCAGAGTGACAAATTATATGTTTAGCCTGTCCTGTGTTTTACAAGTAGCACATTTCTTAAATTATAGAAGGGTAGCAAGTTGTGTATCTATTTTTCTGTCTAATTTTATAATTTACTTCTTCAGTTAGTCTTCCTAGGGTGGTTAGGTTGTGATCATGCTGTGTGCAGACACAGCAGAGCTGGTTGCAGTTTGTGAAAATCTGAATGCACTTTTGGCTATGATCAGTTGCCTTGGGGTGTAGTGATGGCAGAGAATCTGGCGTGCTGCATGGGACACCCCAGGTGTTGCTGTTTTGCCCATGGGCTCTGTTGCCAAGACACCTCCAAGTGTAATAGATTTGCCCTCACGTCAGGGTGAGTGGACAGGTGACCATTCCTACAGCAGTGTCTGAGCAGGTGCACATGGGCAGTATTTGCTAGTTATGGGGAGGTCCAACATTAGGCCCCTTAGGTAGATAGCACTCAGGACTGGTAAGAAAGCTGATGTGCACTTGGTATGTCTGCCAAGGGGCCTATCTGAGATGTGGAAGCAGCCTTGCCTGCAGCTATAAAGCGTGTGGGTTGCAGCCATCTGCAAGTTGTGGTTCACGTTGGCACCAGCAATGGCTATTGCATGGGTTCTGAGGCCATCCTTAGCTCATATAGGCAGCTGACAGAGGTGGTGAGGGCTGCACACATGGAGTGAAGCAGAGCTCACAATTTGTAGCACTGTTACTAAGATTGACTGGGGTCCATTAGTTTGGAACTTAGTGGAGGGTCTCAACCAAAGGCTTTATTGACTCTGTGACAGTCTTGGCTCCAGATTTCTAGACCTGTGTTATCTGGTGGGGATTTGCAAGACTCTCCTTGCTAGATCAGGAGTGCACTACACAAAGAAAGCAGCTACTCAGGTAACAGAGAATTTGTGGAGTGCACATGTTTTTTTTTTAGGCTAGGCGGTAGTTTGCGGTACACTGATGAACACTTGCCAGCCAATAAAAAGAAAGGGATGTCAGACCATATTCAGAATAATGACACTTCGACTGTAAAAATTTTCTCGGTAAAATGACAAAGTATTTGTAAAAAAGTTTCCGACTTTGCAGCCTTCCAGGAGAGTTCTCAGGCTCACATTATTCTTGGAACTGAGAGCTGGCTAAAAACTGAATTACAGAGCTCTGAGTTATTTAGCGAGTCATGGAATGTATATTGGAAATACAGGTTAGATGCCACAGGAGGAGGAATGTTCATTGCATTTGACAAAAATATTATCTTTATTGACGCTGGACTTGACTGTGACAGTGAAGTTATCTGGTCATGTATAACAGGTCCAGAGAAAGAGCAAATAGGTGTTATTAACATTTCGCCTAGACACTGAGTTTAACAATGAAATTTGGAAAATGCTGAGGAAGCAAGTAATGACAGGCAAAGCTTAGGAGATTCATGTATCTGTGAAAAAAATCTATGAATGAAGCATACAACAAGATCAGTCCGAGAACCTGAGAAAATTTTGGTCCTATGTAAAATTGTGAAGCTGTCCGAAGCTTCTGTCCAGTCACTTGTTGACCAGTCTGTTGTGGCAGTTGGAGATAGTGAAATGAAATTCAAATTTTTAAATTTTGTGTTTAAGAAATCACCCATACAGGAGAATTGTACAAACGTACCATCACTTGACCGACATGGAAGACATAATAATAAGCATCCGTGGCAACAGAAAGAGTTGTAAACAGGTAAGTCACCAGGTCTGGATAGAATCCTACTTCAGTTTCACAAAAAGTGCTCTGTGGCACTGGCTCCTTATTAGTTTGCATTTATCACAAATCTCTCACCAAGAGCAAAGTCCCAAGTGACTGGAGAAAACTGCAGGTGACAGCGGTATATAAGAAGGATAAAAGAACGGATCTGAAGCGGGAACGTGTTGTATCTCCGCTTACAGTCGCTCATGTGCAGTGAACCGGCTTTATCGCCGCACCCACGCACTATGCTCAAGGTAGAGGCTTTGTGGCAATAAATGACTAGAGTGGTTTTGGGACAGGACACATTTATTTTTCCTACCGTTACAATAAATGACAATTAACATCCTTCACTAATATCCGTCTATACAGGTGCGTGACACTGACGGCACGGCTCGATCACCGATCCCGGAGGGTATACACTCCAGTGACGAGCCGTGGCGCGACCGCATGGACCGAGCGGGACAAAAGGCCGAGTCACAGAATGTTCTGCTCCTGGCGCGACCGGAGGTGCCGTAACGTCCGCGAAGAAGCGAAAGACACTTTAACGGCGACTGCGTTTACGACCGCGCGTACGCATTTATGGCGGAGTCACGTTGACTCGAAGCACGTGGTCCGCGGCGGAAGAACTGGGAGACGTGTGTCGCGTAGTGTCGACTAGCTCGCACTGGCCGCCTGCTTTGTTCCCGTGTGGTCCGGTGTGCGACGCACCGTTATCAAAATTCCGCGTAACCGTACAGCTGCCCCTACTTGTGTCGGCAGTGCCGTAGTTCAGCCCTTCGTGCGATGGACGGTGCTGCCACCACACAGATCCCCCCTTGGAGAGCGGAGCTCCGTAGCTGCGAAAACGTGGCGATTGTTCGGTGGCGCGCATGTGTTTAAAGTTCGCGCGCTGTGTGATGGCAGTGCGGCAGCTTTGGTGGGGGTCGGTCGGCGTCGGAAGGGCGGCGGCCCGTGACGTCAGCGCGCCGGACCAGCGAGCGTGCGGTGGGCGTGTCCTCGTACTGGCGGCTAGTGACAGCGGCAGCAGGCACTGGCTGCGACTGTCCGTAGCGATGCGCATGAAGGCGCGCATTGCAGGTCATTGGTGGTGACGTCTTGAAGGTGCTTGCGCGAGTGCGGTACCGTCGGAACTTGAACGCGGGTCCGGGAGCTGCTACGGACAAGCCGGGCGGTGTGGAGCGCGATGTCCGGAGCTCGACGGCGAAGCGAATGCGGTAAGCTGGCGCGGATGCCGATCCGGCCTCAATGCCCGATGCGGCAGAGGCAAACGACGCGAACGCGGGTTCAGGATCTGTGACGAACACAGGAGACGGTGTCGGGGGCTCGACTGGAGTTACCGGCCGAAGGCACTTGCAGCTGGAGGTCGGGTCTCTACATCGGATGGCGGCTCGTGGGCGCCGAATTATGACGGCGTTCGGCGGCTCGGGCGCGTGATTACCGGTTTGGGTGTCGTGGCGCGCTGGCGACGCAGCACGGCCGTTTGAATCGGATGCGGCAGCCGGCGCACATGACATAGTCCACTGGCGGCTGTGGTGGGGGCGACCGGTGCGCCTGTGTTGGGCGCGGTCCGGGCGGCTGTATCAGCTGCCTGGGCGTGGTGGTGGGAGGCGCACGTGGCGGCGCGATGACAGCAGGCTGCAGCTGTGCGTCACCGGCAGCTCCGGGTGCGGGTTCTGTCTGACCGCTGGCAGAGGGAGTGTCGTCCGTGATGAGATCTTCTGCCGGGTCGAAGAAATGCGTGGCTGATGCAGCGGGCAAGACGTAGGCTGGTTTGACGTGGTCGACTGACACTGTCGACGGCTTTCCGTTGCACTCGATGACCAGCGTTTTGTCTCCTCGGGCGATCATGCGGTGTGGTCCACTGTAGGGCGGTCAGAGAGGTGGCCGTACTGCGTCGGTACGCAACATGACGTGCGTGCAGCACTGCAGGTCAGGTCGGCATGGACGAATATCTTCCCGGTGCCGTGCCGCATCGGTGCGTGCGCTCGGAGGCCAGCCATGTCACTGCGTAGACGTTCTGCCAGAGTGGGTGCCACGGCGTCACGTGGGAGTCTTACATCTCGACAAAATCGCCCGGTATTGTCAGAGATTGCCCGTAAACGAGGTCAGTAGTTGACGCGGCGACCTCCTCCTTCGGCATGACTCGCAGGCCGAGCAGCACCAGTGGAAGCGCCTCTGGCCATGAGGTGTCGTGGCAGGTTAGAGCGGCTTTGAGAGTCCTGTGGAACCGTTCGACCATGCCATTCGACGCCGGATGGTAGCTGGTTGTCCTGTGTAACCGGGTGCCACACAGTCTGGCGACGTGCGTGAACAATGCATAGTCAAACTGGCGGCCATGATCAGTTGTCACGTGACTGGGACATCCGAAGCATGCCACCCAGGTGTCGACGAATGCGGTGGCGACGGTCTCGGCTGTGACATCCGCGAGGGGCGTTGCTTCCGGCCAGCGAGTGCAGTGGTCCACCATAGTTAGGAGGTACCGCTTGCCTTGTGAGAGAGGAAGCGGGCTGACGAGGTCCACTTGAACGTGTGCAAATCGGCGTGTCGCGTCCGGGAAGGTGCCCACGGGTGTGTGGGTGTGCCTCCCGACTTTAGCGCGCTGACATGCGGTGCAAGTGCACGCCCATTCGCGACAGTCCTTCCGAAGATCGGGCCAGACGAAACGCACAGCCGCGAGCGTCACAGTAGTGTTGGTGCCGGGGTGTGACAGTCCGTGGACACGGTCGAAGGCACTGAGCCGGAATTTCTCCGGGAGGAACGGTCGGTGCGTGCCGGTTGAGGTGTCACACCAAATCTTCAGTGCAGAGCCGGGGACAGGTACCAGCTCCAGTTGCAGGCCGCTGGAAGTGTCGTGACGGAAGCGGTGCAGTTCTTTGTCACTCTCCTGTACTTGGTCCACCTCCTCAATGTTCACAGGGGGTGTAGTAACGGCACACGCTCGGGACAAACAATCGGCGACGATATTGTCTATCCCCAAAATGTGTCAAATGTCAGTCGTGAATTGCGACATGTACTCTAACTGCTGGAGTTGGCGCGGTGAACACTTAGTGTGGTTATTCTCGAACGCGTGTGTAATGGGTTTGTGGTCAGTGAAAATGACGAATTGTCGGGCTTCTATGGACGGTCGGAAGTATTTCACCGCCACGTACACCACAAGCAACTCTCGGTCATAAGCGCTCCAAGCACATTGCGAATCGGAAAGCTTTTTAGAGAAAAAACCGAGAGGCTGCCAACTCCCGCCGACGCGCTGTTGTAACGCCACGCCGATGGCGGCCTGGCTGGCGTCCACGACTACAGCTAAGTCCGCATCATGTACCGGGTGCGCGAGCAGCGTCGCTTCCATGAGATTCCTTTTTGAGTCCGTGAAGCTATGCTCCATTGCGTCTGTCCAATTCACGAGGGTCTTTCCTTTTGAAGTAGGACCTTGTAACGCCTTAGTCAGCGGCTCTTGCACGGCTGCGGCATTGGGCAGGTGTCGACGGTAAAAGTTCAACATGCCGAGGTAACGTCGTAATTCTTTGTGCGTCTGTGGACGCTGCATGTTCAGTATTGCCTTCACTTTCTCCAGTAGCAGTGTCGATCCGGTGGGCGCAATTAAATGGCCGAGGAACTCGATTTCCGTCACACCGAACTCGCACTTAGCAGGGTTAATAACAATGTCGGCTTCACTCAGGCACTGAAAGACGGTCGTTAAGTGGCGGCAGTGGAGTTCGGGCGACTTGGAATACACCAGGATGTCGTCGAGGTACGTGAAGCAAAATGGCAAGCCTCGCAAGACACCGTCCAGGAACCGCTGCCAAGTCTGGGCAGCATTCCGAAGACCGAAAGTCATAAACAGGCTTTTGAAAAGCCCAAAGGGCGTTACGATGGCTGTTTTTTCGATGTCTTCGGGCGCCACTGGAATTTGGGTGTACGCCTTTGCGCAGTCAATCTTGCTGAACACCGCGCAGCCCACCAAGGCGTAGCTGAAGTCTTGAAGGTGTGGGACTGGGTATCGGTCCGGCACCGTTCGCGAATTAAGGACGCGATAGTCCCCAAACGGGAGCCACGAATTGTCTTTTTTGGGCACTAAATGCAACGCCGATGACCATGGGCTGCTCAATGGTCGCACGATGCCTTGCCGCATCATGGCCTCGAACTCTGCCTGTGCTGCTGCGAGTCTGTCCGGCGCGAGTCGGCGTGGGCAACACGATGTGGGGGGTCCAGGTGTGGTTATTATGTGGTGCACCATCGAATGTTTGATGTCTCTCGGTGCACCAGCTGGGCGGGTGAGGTCGGGGAATTGTTCAAGAATGTCAGCGTATGGTCCGGAGCACTTCGCGGGTTTAACGTTGTAGTATGCAGCCTGCCAGCGCTGTCCCACTATCTTTAAATTCGTTGTGGCGTCGATGAGCTGGCCATTTGCGATGTCGGCTAGCAGCCCGTAGTGGCCGAGAAAGTCTGCATCCAGGATCGGCTCCTTGACGTCTGCCACGGTAAAAGTCCACGAGAACGTGCACCGTAGGCCTAGATCTATATTGCGGCTGTGTGTGCCGTAAGTTTTAATAGCGGAATTGTTCGCCGCTGTAAGGCAGAGTGCCTCGGCCCACCTGCGGTCTCGTAACATAGAACGGTGGAATATCAAGAGGTCCGAACCCGTGTCGACGAGGTAACTCACGCCTGCCCCCCTGTTCCACAACAAGCAGACGCTTTGATATCATATTGCACCTGGGTGCGCCTAGGTTCGGTCGCAGCTGGCATTTGGGTGCGAGCAAGGAGCGTGGCACCTGGTTGCTTCTTTGCCGAAGTGGGTGTGGTACCAGCAGTAGCCGCTTTGTGCGTGCTGTGACGTCGGCAGGGTACCGTTGGAGCGGCTGTTGCTGCGTTGCCGGTTGCACGAGCCACGCCGCCTGTCGCCCGGTCTGCTGCCGCTGCGGTGCGTGCTGCCCTCTTCCTGCGAGCGCGCCAACCGGTCGACTTGCGTCGAGAGAGCTGTCACCTGTGCGGTCAAGTTTTGCACTAGCTGGTGCAGGTCGGCATCCGGGTGCGGGAGGCGCTTGCCGCCACGGAAGTGGGGGGACGGAGTCGTAACCTGCCGCAGCCGCGGTGCTAGGTGCCGTTGTCAGCGCGTCGTGCACCCTGTCGGCCAATTTAGCGACAGCGTCCAGCTGCATCTCCGCCTGTGCGGCTATCACTGCCTGCACCTGAGCTGGGAGGCTGTGCACCCCGATAGTGCGTAACAGCAAATATGGCACCATATCGGACTGCGCGAGGCTCCGCAAGTGGTGCAGGAACTGCGAGGGCCTCCGATTGCCACATTCCTCTTGCCGCAGCAGTTGGTGCACTCGCTGTTCCTCTGACGATGAAATCCGGCGGATCAGCTCTTCCTTGAGCCGTTTGTAGCTTGACTGCGTCGGCGGGGCAGTGATTATATCCCACACTTCGGCCGCATAGTTCTGGTCCAGCTGGCTCACTACGTGCCCAAATTTCGCCAGGTCGCAGGTCACGTGGTTGCTCATAAATACTGCCTCAACCTGGCTGAACCATATTACAGGGTCGTGCGGCCAAAAGGGAGGCAGCCTGATCAATGCCCGTCCAGCGCTTGTCGGCATTCCGGCGGTCATAGGAGGCGTCGGTGTGGCGGGGATTTGCGCGTCAACATTGTCCTGAGCTGTCTGTGGCTGCGCGGCGTCCACGCGTGTAATCCGTGCCTGTAGCTCACTCTCTAGCCTCGTGTTACGTGCGAGCAGTTCTTCGACGGTCTTTTGCAACTCCTCTAGTGTCGCCATCTTAGTTCAGAGTCGAATCCTCATACAAGAGGAAAGTACACAGCGAAAATAACACGTCAAGGGAAACACACGGAAAAAAAAAAAAAAAAAACACTAAGCAGTCCGTGATCAAAACATACGCACACAAAAACAATACAAAAAAATTAGTTAAAAAAATTTTACTATGGAGCACTGTTCAGTCCGGGCGTATACGCGCAAGCCTACTCTACATCTACATCCATACTCCGCAAGCCACCTGACGGTGTGTGGCGGAGGGTACCCTGAGTACCTCTATCGGTTCTCCCTTCTATTCCAGTCTCGTATTGTTCGTGGAAAGAAGGATTGTTGGTATGCCTCTGTGTGGGCTCTAATCTCTCTGATTTTATCCTCATGGTCTCTTCGCGAGATATACGTAGGAGGGAGCAATATACTGCTTGACTCTTCGGTGAAGGTATGTTCTCGAAACTTTGACAAAAGCCCGTACCGAGCTACTGAGCGTCTCTCCTGCAGAGTCTTCCACTGGAGTTTATCTATCATCTCCGTAACGCTTTCACGATTACTAAATGATCCTGTTACGAAGCGCGCTGCTCTCCATTGGATCTTCTCTATATCTTCTATCAACCCTATCTGGTACGGATCCCACACTGCTGAGCAGTATTCAAGCAGTGGGCGAACAAGCGTACTGTAACCTACTTCCTTTGTTTTCGGATTGCATTTCCTTAGGATTCTTCCAATGAATCTCAGTCTGGCATCTGCTTTACCGACGATCAATATTATATGATCATTCCATTTTAAATCACTCCTAATGCGTACTCCCAGATAATTTATGGTATTAACTGCTTCCAGTCGCTGACCTGCTATTTTGTAGCTAAATGATAAAGGATCTATCTTTCTGTGTATTCACAGCATATTACACTTGTCTACATTGGGATTCAATTGCCATTCCCTGCACCATGCGTCAATTTGCTGCAGATCCTCCTGCATTTCAGTACAATTTTCCATTGTTACAACCTCTCGATACACCACAGCATCATCCGCAAAAAGCCTCAGTGAACTTCTGATGTCATCCACAAGGTCATTTATGTATATTGTGAATAGCAACGGTCCTATGACACTCCCCTGCGGCACACCTGAAATCACTCTTACTTCGGAAGACTTCTCTCCATTGAGAATGACATGCTGCGTCCTGTTATCTAGGAACTCCTCAATCCAATCACACAATTGGTCTGATAGTCCATATGCTCTTACTTTGTTCATTAAACGACTGTGGGGAACTGTATTGAACGCCTTGCGGAAGTCAAGAAACACGGCATCTACCTGTGAACCCGTGTCTATGGCCCTCTGAGTCTCGTGGACGAATAGCGCGAGCTGGGTTTCACATGACCGTCTTTTTCGAAACCCATGCTGATTCCTACAGAGTAGATTTCTAGTCTCCAGAAAAGTCATTATACTCGAACACAATACGTGTTCCAAAATTCTACAACTGATCAACGTTAGAGATATAGGTCTATAGTTCTGTACATCTGCTCGACGTCCCTTCTTGAAAACGGGGATGACCTATGCCCTTTTCCAATCCTTTGGAACGCTATGCTCTTCTAGAGACCTACGGTACACCGCTGCAAGAAGGGGGGCAAGTTCCTTCGCGTACTCTGTGTAAAATTGAACTGGTATCCCATCAGGTCCAGAGGCCTTTCCTCTTTTGAGCGATTTTAATTGTTTCTCTATCCCTCTGTCATCTATTTCGATATGTACCATTTTGTCATCTGTGCGACAATCTAGAGAAGGAACTACAGTGCAATCTTCCTCTGTGAAACAACTTTGGAGAAAGACATTTAGTATTTCGGCCTTTAGTCTGTCATCCTCTGTTTCAGTACCATTTTGGTCACAGAGTGTCTGGACATTTTGTTTTGATTCACCTACCGCTTTGACATAAGACCAAAATTTCTTAGGATTTTCTGCCAAGTCAGTACATAGAACTTTACTTTCGAATTCATTGAATGCCTCTCGCATAGCCCTCCTCACACTACATTTCGCTTCATGTAATTTTTGTTTGTCTGCAAGGCTTTGGCTATGTTTATGTTTGCTGTGAAGTTCCCTTTGCTTCCGCAGCAGTTTTCTAACTCAGTTGTTGTACCACGGTGGCTCTTTTCCATCTCTTACGATCTTGCTTGGCACATACTCATCTAACACATTATGTACGATGGTTTTGAACTTTGTCCACTGATCCTCAACACTATCTGTACTTGAGACAAAACTTTTGTGTTGAGCCGTCAGGTACTCTGAAATCTGCTTTTTGTCACTTTTTCTAAACAGAAAAATCTTCCTATCCTTTTTAATATTCCTATTTATGGCTGAAATCATCGATGCCGTAACCGCTTTATGATCGCTGATTCCCTGTTCTGCGTTAACTTTTTCAAATAGTTCGGGTCTGTTTGTCACCAGAAGGTCTAATATGTTATCGCCACGAGTCGGTTCTCTGTTTAACTGCTCAAGGTAGTTTTCAGATAAAGCACTTAAAAAAATTTCACTGGATTCTTTGTCCCTGCCACCCGTTATGAATGTCTGAGTCTCCCAGTCTATATCCGGCAAATTAAAATCTCCACCCAGAACTATAACATGGTGGGGAAATCTACTCGAAATATTTTCCAAATTATCCTTCAGGTGCTCAGCCACAACAGCTGCTGAGCCAGGAGGCCTATAGAGACATCCAATTACCATGTCTGAACCTGCTTTAACCGTGACCTTCACCCAAATCATTTCACATTTCGGATCTCCATCAATTTCCTTCGATACTATTGCACTTCTTATCGCTATAAACACGCCTCCCCCTTCACCGTCCAGCCTGTCTCTGTGGTATACATTCCAATCTGAGTTTAGGATTTCATTACTCGCGGTTCTACGTCTCTCGTACCGACGAACGTTCATCACCACGTGTTTTTTAGCCTCAGATCACGTCGGGGTCACCAGTGAAGCGGGAATGTGTTGTATCTCCGCTTACAGTCGCTCATGTGCAGTGAGCCGGTTTTATCGCCACGCCCACGCATTATGCTCAAGGGAGAGGCTTTGTGGCAATAAACGACTAAGCGGTTTTGGGACAGGACACATTTAATTTTCCTACCGTTACAATAAATGACAATTAACATCCTTCGCTAATGTCCGTCTATACAGGTGCGTGGCACTGGCGGCACGGCTCGATCACCGATCCCGGAGGGTATACACTCCATTGACGAGCCGTGGCGCGACCGTGTGGACCGAGCGGGACAAAAGGCTGCGTCACAGAATATTCTGCTCCTGGCGCGACCGGAGGCGCCGTAACGTCCGCGAAGAAGCGAAAGACACTTTAACGGCGACTGCATTTATGACTGCGCGTACGCATTTACGGCGGAGTCACACTGACTCGACGCACGTGGTCCGTGACGGAAGAACTGGGAGACGTGTGTTGCGTCATGTCGACTAGCTCGCACTGGCCGCCTGCTTTGTTCCCGTGCAGTCCGGCATGCGACACACCGTTGCCGAAATTACGCGTAACGGTACAGCTGCCCCTACTTGTGTCGGCAGTGCTGTAGTTCAGCCCTTTGTGCGTTGGACGGTGCTGCCGCCACAGATCCACAAAATTACAGACCAATATCCCATATGTTGGTATGCTGCACAATCCTTCAACACATTCTCAGTTCAAATATAATAAGTTTTCTTGAGACTGGGAAGCTTATGTTGAAAGTACTGTTCATGAAAAAACAGCTTGCCCTTTTCTCACATGGTTACTGTGGACTATGGATGAGGGGAAACAGGCATATTCTACATTTCTGGAAAGCATTTGACATGGTGCCACACTGCAGATTTTTAAGTAAGGTATTAGCATATGGAACGGTTTCCCAGGTATGTGAGGGGCTTGAACACTTCTTAAGTTATAGAATGCAGAAGCTGTGCTTGATAGTGAGTGTTCATCAGGGACAATGGTATTGACAGAAGTGCACAAGTGAAGTGTGATAGGACCCTTTTTATCTTGTATGTACATAAATGATGTGGTCAGGGTGAGCAGCAATCTACAGTTGTTTGCAGATGATGCTGTCGCGTATGGGAAGGTGCCAAAGTTGAGTGGCTGCAGGAGGATACAAGATGACTTAGATAAAATTTCTAGTTGCTGTGATGAATGGCAGCTAAGTCTAACTGTAGAAAAATAAAAGTTAATGCAGATGATTAGGAAAAAAACCCATAGTGTTCAGATACAGCATTTTTAGTAGTGTCCTAATTGACACAGTCACATTGTTTAAATATCTGGGCACAATATTGCCAAGTCGTATTGGAATGGGCATATGAGGATTGTGGTAGGGAATGGTTATCTTTGCTTTGTTGGAAAAATTTTGGGAAAGTGTGGTCCAGCTGTAAAGGAGACCATATATGGTACACTAGTGTGACTTATTTTTGAGTGCTGCTCAAGCCTTTGGGATCTATACCAGGTCAGATTAAAGAAAGGCACTGAGGCAATTCAGAGATGGGCTGCTAGATTTGTTACTGGTAGGTTCAGACAACACGCAGGTTTTACAAAGATACTTCGGGAACTCAAATGGGAATTCCTGGAGGGAAGGCAACATTTTTTTTTTAGGAACACTACTGAAAAAATTTAGAGAACTGGCATTTGAAGCTGGCTGCAGAATGATTCTACTGCCACAGACATACATTTAGCATAAGGACCATGAAGATAATATAAGGGAAATTAAGGCTCATATGGAGCACATAGACAGTAGTTTTTCCCTCACTCTACTTGTGAGTGGAACAGGAAAGGAAACGACTAGTAGTGGCAAAGGTTACCCTCCTCCATGCACCATACGGTGGCTTGCAGAGTATATATGTAGATGTAGAACAACAACCATGAATGCAGTTTGGTCTATGGCTTTCATTGTATATATCTCCGGGGTAACAGACACAAATGGCTAAATGTTTAGGGAAGGCAACTGATAAATTATTTACAAATTTAGAAAAAGTAGGCTGTCTCTGTGACTACCCAGGGGAAGATTATATTTTCCCACGGCACTGGGAAAATATTCCATTCCATTTACTTGCATAAAAGTATATTTTAAGTTGATATAACTAATAGCACAAAATAAAATTAAGTTAGAGGCATCAAAAGAAAATCTGCTGTTATTGGATATGCATGAGTATGGCAACAGTTTTAATGAAAAAGGAATACAATCTGAAAGTAAATACTACTTTTATGATTTCATTGCATTGAACCTTTGTAATAGGGTTACAGTAAATTCAAACAGAGCAAAAATTAACACACACATCTACATTTGTATAATGCCCATATGTTGCCACAGCATTAACACTGTAACATAAGCTACTGGCTACCAAAGCCCACCAGAATATGAACATAAAACAGAGAGAGGTATTTGAAATTGATTACCAACTAGCCCCACTAGAATTTTTTCCATGTTGTTTCTATGTCAACTTAGTATCCTCTGAAGCAGGTTTTGAAAAACTTCAAACTCTCTCCACATTTCCTCAAAATGCTTAAAGAATATCAGATACTTCATTTATGTACCAATACACTGCAGTAGGTAATAAGAGGTGTGTTTTTAAGTAAGTACCATTTTGAAATTAAAAAAAAAATGTACTAAGATATCTCTATAATTTTATTTTTACATGAAAGCCTGTACCTTAATCTACGCACTGATGCCATTACAGTCTAATTCTTCCTTGTCTACATTGTGTACTTAGTGTTTAAGATGCCTCTGATAATCGTGAGTCCCGCTGACTGTGAAGTACAGGCTGTTATAAGATTTCTTAGAGCTAAAGGCCTAAAAGCGATCGATATTCATCGTGAGATCTGTGCAGTTTATGGAGAAAACATTATGAGTGATGGAACGGTAAGAAAGTGGGTGAGAGCATTTAAAGATGGAAGCACAAATGTGCATGATGAACAACGGAGTGGACGTCCTTTGGTCGTTAATGAAAGTTTGGTGCAGGAAGTGGACAATAAAGTGAGAGAAAACAGACACAAACAATTTCTGCTCGGAAAATCATGTGCCCAGTTTTTTTGGACAGAAAAGGAGTATTGCTGGTGGAATTTCTGCCTCGTAATGAGGCAATCAATGCAGCAGCTTACTGTAAGACATTGCACAATCTGCGCCGTTCAATTCAGAACAAAAGATGTGGCAAGCTGAGTAAGGGCATTGTTTTGCTGTAAGACAATGCCCATCCACATGTGGCAAATCAGACCAAAGATCACATTACATCTTTTCGATGGGAACTCTATATCATCGTCCATACAGCCCCGATCTTTCGCCCAGTGACTACCATCTGTTCCTGCACTTGAAGGAACATCTGGGCGGTCAGCGTCTTCAGGATGATGACGAAGTCAAAACAGTGGTGATGCAGTAGTTAACAAGTCAGGCGGCAGGCTTCTATGAGGAAGGTATTAAAAAACTGGTACGTCGCTATGACAAATGCCTCAATATTGACAGAAATTATGTAGAAAAGTAGATTAAGGTACAGGCTTTGTAAAAATAAAATTATTGAGATATATTAGCACGTCTTTTTTTTAATTTAAAAATGGTACTTACTTAATAAACACACCTCGTATCATGTTTGTTGCAGTATATTTCTATAAAACAAAATGGTAATGAATCTTAGCTCGCTAAACAATCCCTTGTTTCACCATTGGAGATCTCATCATGAGACATATTTTAATTATTTCTGCATGTTTGATCAATTTTTGGATACTCTTTCTTTCGTTCCCTTTTTTACCTCACAATACCACTGTATCAACTTTCTTTTAATGCCAAAATTATCTCATGGTATCTGTTTGACATCACCAAAAATTTTAAATGTGTAAATTATTCATTCATTCATCCATTCTGTTCAACCATTCATTTGCCAAATTCCATATATCCCAACATTAAGGGGATACTCCAGGGATGTGGAATGAAAAATAGCTCTTATAAATAATATCAATAATGAACTTTTGAGCCTTGTGGTCTAGTGGTATAGTGCTTACCCAGAAACCAAGAGGTTGCAGGATCAAAGCCTGGTCAAACCATGGAAATTTTTCACTCTCTCTTTAATCTAGCCTTCACCTCTCAATGATGTGCATATACACCAACAACAATATATGGTTCAGATTTCATACTGAAGTGCAGGGTCCCTTTTCCCAGTAGGATTACTGTGATAGGTTATGTAACAATAGTCCCCAATTGAAAGACTTGCACTAGGCCATTGAGCCATGAGAAATTATTATTACTATTTTAATTAGCTCTTATTTAACAGATACAAACTTCTTATTGTTACTCAGTCTAGTTTTCCTTTGTCTCTTGTTGCTAGCTTAGTATCTTCATGTTATACTGATATTTATTACAGAACAAAAGTTAATTACATTCAGTTGGTAGCTTACTATCTGTATGATCATATTGACATTTATTAAAGGAGAAAAGTTATTTACATTCTGTAAGAAATATATTTTTCACTGTGAACATTGATACTTGTCATACAACTAACAGGGATCTTGAGTTACTTATTCCAGTAGTCAGAAAACTTGTCCAAGGAGTGACTAGGTATGTTTTTGATTTTATTTTGAGTTAATAACAATTCATGTGAATTAATAGAATGAATGAATGAGAGCTTATTGTTTGGATCAGATTACGGAAGACTTTTAGATCAGATCACAGAACTCCAATTTGAAACTTAGACTAGGAAGCAAAATCTACCCTTTTTTTTGTTTGTCAGCCACTACTGATCTTAGGTTAAAATGTTTTTTTGTGAACAGGTATGGCTGCAGTCTGAACATGAACCAGACTTTAACTACTGGTCTACATAGCTTCAAGGGTCTGGTGGCTGGTGTATTATGGTTTTTTGTCTACTGCACCTATGCAGTAGGTCTTTACTATGGAATGAAACTGGCAATAAACAATGTTCATTCGTATTCTCCTCCAACACTAATAATAGTAAGAAAGGAAAACCTATATTTCTGTAGTTAACAGAATATTTTAAGTAATGGGTGGGTAAGAAATGTGTGTGGGTCCTTATGTTAGTAGTTGTACAGTATCATTATAGCATATGATCTTCCTTTGGCAATTTAAAACATAATTAAACTGGTTACATCACTGAGACTATGGGGCTTCAGAATGGTGGTGAAGCCAGGGGTGGTTGCGGTGGTGTTGGTAGTGATAGTTTGAGTTAGTTAAGTAGACAAGAGTTTGCTGTTTCACTGCTCTCACTGCATCAGAATATAAACATCTTCATGTAGCAACAAATATAATTCCAGGTCTCTTTCAGCAAATTGGATGTTACACTTTTATGAATAATATTGTTTACATAACATAATTAATTCTTAATTACTAAATTAATGCATAACATGTTTTAGGTACTGCCAACATCAGATTTTGTAATTAAGTACAAAAGTAATAGGCCTATCTTTAAGTCTTATGTGACTGTATGGGTTGAAAAATCTTTGACTCATTTGAAATTATGTAATGAATAGAATTGTATTTATTTATTTATTTATTTATTTATTGAGTCCTTTGATCATATGTAGTATAGTGTACAGGATGATATTGGACTTATTACTAAGTTCAAAATGATACATATTTAAATAATCATTTTTCAACATGCTACCAATTTCAATAGTTGTAGTTCTTACAATGATACAAATTACAGTAGCTTTAGTTCTTAACAGTTATTCAGGTCCAAGTATTCCTTTACTGAGTAGAAACAGTGGTACTGTAGATATTCTCTGACAGAACTTTCAAAAGCACTAATATTTTGTAAGCATTTTATACTATTTGTTAGTCTGTTATAGAGTTTAATACCCAGATAGCATGTACCTTTCTGATACAAACTGGTACTGGCTGGGGGTACATGCAAGTTATATTTTATTCGAGTATTATAATCATGTATAACTTTGTTTTTTAGAGTATTATCATCATTTCCAATCATATACTTTTTTACATACATTAGTGTGTCAACAATAAACATACATGGTAGAGGTAGTATATTCAGTGCTTTAAATATTGGTTTGCAGGACTGTCGAGCACCACTCCCTGTCATTATCCTAATGGCTTTTTTTTTTATACTGAAAGTCCCTTGAGCTGCTGGGGAATTTCCCCAGAATATGAGTCCATACTTGAGATGGGCATTGAAGTACGCATAATAGGCACACAATAGTGCCTGTTCATTTATGCATCGTTTGAGAACCCTAAGAAGATAACAGCCCGTGCTCAGCTTGGCATTAATTTGTTCTATGTGTTTGTACCATTTTAAGTCTCTTTGTATCCAGATGTTGAGAAATTTTGTAGCCTCATCATTTGCAATAAGGTGTTGATTGATTTTTATTTCTGGATATATCAATGTGGTGTTTTGGTGGTTATAGAAATTTAAGGCTACTGTTTTGTTGTAGTTTATTATCAACTGATTTTCTGCTGTCCAATTACTTAGATGTTTTGTAACTGTGTTTACTTCTTCTTGTATATCTTCATTTTTTGCTGCTTTTACCAGTATTGTTGTGTCGTCAGCAAACAGTATTACTTTGTGGGAATCAATATGTATATCCAAATCATTGATATATAACAAGAAAAGTAGGAGTCCTATTACCGACCCTTGCGGTACCCCGTAAGTGATTGGGCTTTCTGATGATACATATTCTGTGACTATTCGTGCTTTATCATCTATATGTCTGATGGATACTTTTTGTTTACGGTCACTGAGAAATGAACTAATCCAATCATTTGCCAACCCCCTAATTCCGTAGTGGTCTAGCTTCTTCAATAGGGTTTTGTGGTTTACCATATTAAAGGCTTTGGTTAAGTCCAAAAATATATCTGTTGTTTTTTGTTCTTCATCTATAGTTTTTAATACAGTAGATATGCATTCATAGATTGCTGTCTCCGTTGATTTCTTGCTTCTAAAACCATGTTGAGTATTAGATAGCACACTATTTTTGTTTATAAACTTTAACAAGTTACTACACATAATTTTTTCTATTAATTTTGAGAAACAGGATGTTAATGTAATGGGACAATAGTTTATTACTTCATCTTTGTCACCAGCTTTGAAAATAGGGATGAGTTCTGATGTTTTTAGTTGATCTGGAAAGATGCCTGACTCTAGGGAACAGTTGCATAAGTGAGTAAGGGAGTCAATTATATTTTGGATACAGAGTTTTAGGATTCTGTTCAGCATACCATCAATTCCTGCTGAGTATGTTGTCTTTAGTTCTCTGAGAGCCTTCAATGTCTCCTCCCTGCTTACTTGGTCCACAAACATTGAAAATTTATTACTGTTGCACTTGTTTACCACTTGATGCTGAGTTGAACTAAAATTAGTTTTTATTAAATTTTCAGCTATCCCAGTGAAGTATTTGTTGAATATGTTTGTTGTTTCTGTAGGCTGTAAAATCTTTTTATTGTTGTGTATCAAGACAATGTTCTCCTCAGTTCTCTTATTTTTACCAGTTTTTTTTTTAATGATGTCCCACATAGCTTTCACTTTATTTGTAGAATTATTTATGTAGTAATCATTGTACATTCTTTTTGCCTGTTTAATGACCTTTTGTAAGATTTTAGTGTATGTTTTGTAGTGAGTATGCATTTCCTCAGTGGCATTATTTTCTTTGCAGATTCTGTGGAGCTCCCTTTTTTTCTGGCAAGAAGTTCTGATTCCCTTAGTAATCCAACCCTTTCCTCTTTTCTTCTCTCTTATATTTACCATTTTTTGAGGGAAGGCTGTATCAAAATGCTTTACCATTTTTTCTAGAAAAATATTGAATTTCGAATTCAGATTTTGCTTTTCATAGATATCAGACCAGTCTTCAGTATGCGATAGTGAGTTAAAGTGGTCAATGCTTTTCTGCCTGTAGATCCTTCTCTTGACCTTTAGTAAGTTATTCTTAACCGGTCTTCCTTCCTTTGTGGTGGTAAGTATCTGAGCTTTGTGGTCACTGTATCCTGTGTTAAACACTTTTACTGACCACTCCAATTTCTCTTTATCAATCAAGATTTGATCTAAACCAGTCTGACTGGTTGGTGTTATTCTCGTTGCAACTTTAACTGTGGCTGTAAGGTTATGTGATTTAATGAGATTGCCAAGGGCGGTTTTATGTTTACATTTACTAAGAAAATCTATGTTAAAGTCACCACATACTACAACATCACACCTTGTTTTATACAGCTTATTTAAGAAAATTTCCATTTTTTCTAAAAATACCTCAAACTTTCCCGTTGAAGAGCGGTACACTGTAGCTATTATCAAACCTAATTTTGGAATTTTTATCACTGTCATCTCAAAGTCTTTTTCACAACTTAGGGAGGTGACATTATCTATTTTAGTAACCTCTATATTATCTTTTATATATATGGCTACACCTCCATAGTGACCACTAGGTCTACAATAGTACTCAACCAGAGTGAAATTGTGTAGGCAGACAGATTTAATTAAGTTCTCATCAAGCCAGTGTTCTGAAAGACACATTACGGAAATATCCTCTAGTTCATGCATTAATAAAATATTTAGTTCTTCTACTTTATTGCTTAGGGACTGAACATTTTGGTGAAAGATCTTTATTACAGAATTTGTGGGAAAATCTACAGTACCACCTACCTTCAGTTTAAATGTTTCTTGTTTGTGCAATTTGTAGCTACTGCTTTTGGCAGTAAAAAATCTTTCAGATGAGGAGGCTGCCTGATGTTTCTTCTAGTTGGGCGAGATGAGTCTTCCCTAGTGATTCATTTCTCCAAGGTACTCTGACCTGCAATCTTTTTGTGCTTCTTGTCACTCTTGTTTACAAGACGGCAGATTTCTTCAGCCAAGAACTGTTTACCATAGTAATTCAAATGTAGGCCGTGACTGGTATGCATGTCTCTGTTTAATGTACTGACATCTATTAGATTCACATAAGGATATTTTTTGCACAGTTCATTTATCTCAATGTTCACTCTTTCTATAAGTTTTTTTACACATGACCAGGGCGGTAAGTCATACCTATGGGGTTGATTTACCACAGTTACATTTGTTTTGTTTAATTTGGGCAGCACACTGTTGAGAACTGTGATGAGTATTTTACCTTTATCTCTGCCAACGTCATTTGTGGCTGCACAAATTATGACACAGTCATTAAAGTCAAGGTTTTCACATGATTTTGCAAGAGACTTTGTAACTTCTTCCATTCCTGCCCCTGGCTTTATATAGGCTTGTACGCTTAGATTTGACTGTGTGTCTGTCACTTTTTCCGCCAGTTGATGACCATGACTATCAGCAAAAATTAGTACTTTTTTGTCTTTTTTGCGTTGGTCATGTTTTTGAAACACTAGTAGTTTTCACGGAACGTGACTCCTGCTGTTTTTTAATAGTTTCTGGACTCACTTGTTTTTCAGCTACACTGTTTCCAGACTCCTTTGGAGTTTTGTTTGAAGCAGTTACTTTGATATGTCCAAGTTTTGTGCTTGTGACTGCTGTACTTTGTAATGTTTATATTGCTGTACTATGTACTCACAATAGATTGACTGGAACACATATACTAAGCAAGTAATCATAAAATTATGTTAATTTATAAAATATATATCCACTTCTTATAGCCTTGGTCAAAATGTAAATGAAATGTATGTTTTAAAGGACTGATGAACATATTAATAATTAAAACAAGCCATTTGAAAATATAATGTATGAAGAGAGTTTATTTTAAGGTAAAATGGTTGTTTGCACAATTAGTACATATGAAGAGGTCTTAAGATAAAACCTAATTATTGGAAATTTGTTTTTTACTTATATGTAATGCATTGGTATCATTTTATGTTTTTTCACTTGTATATCTGGAAGTGTTTTGAGTTAATAAAATGTCTGTGACTCTTCTTATGTTGTGAAGATCTCCAATCTTACTGAACTTACAGGCCCAGTTCTGAGCCATCAATACAGCTTTGACTATTGTGGTGTTGTGTAGATGTTCAGTCTTGTTGAACCTTACAATTCACCAACATTATCTACATTGTTGGCTGTTTAACACTTCTTCAACCAATGACCCATCTAAAAGCAATTTTATTGTGACTTTCCTCCACACATTATTCACTTTTGAATTCCTCAATACTTACGATACCTTTGAGTTGCAAAATTGTAAACAAATGAGAAATGTAGCCATGGCAACCAGCATGATTGATTTTTGTTCCAACCTTTCCAGCAAAATTGTCAGAAATGGCCTACACAAATTTTCAGGTTTTCAATCTCTCATCTGGTTCTGACACGTTGATAGTATTTCACCATCTGGATTCTATTAAGGCTGAAATGTACTTCTTGGAAAATATTCAAATAATGATTCACCTGATTATTTTCTTAATTTTTTGTCACCTCTTCCATTATCACATCAGCCTCACCGGCTGTCAACTCTGTTTATCTGTAAATGTCAAACTAATTATCAAACAGCTGTAGCTCTACCATAAAACTCTCCTTCCTGTGCAGTTATTGGCAAAATCTGTTCATATCCCAATTCAATAAATGGCTGTCATACACCATTAGTCTCACCACTGTCTTCACTTCTCAAGTTAATCCACCTGTCAGTTCACAACCAGATTTCCCATGCCACCTCAACTAGCATCAAGCTACTGACTCAACTACACAACAAACCAGTATAACCTTCTGACAAGCTGTACTACTTTGGCTTAGGTCTACAATTTTACAATTAAAAAAAAATGGTAGTTTTACCAATAGTTGGCACTGGAAATGACTTAACCTAAATGATGTCCGCTACAAATGACAGATGAATTGCAATTAGATGACCATGGTTCGAATTGCACATTACACCTCCTACTGTTCAGTGTGCATGGCGGCATAAGTTTGGCAGTCAACAGTTGTGATACTATTAGTCAGGTAAACCCATCCACTGTGGTGAGGTTGTACCATATTGGATGGGAGAAATTGGTGTTTAGTTATCCTGGGGCCAAAAACTGCATAAAAAGCAAGATGACATTGATTTTTAACTTTCCTGAGGCCAAGAACCACATAAAAAACAAAATGACATTGTTTTCTAATTGTTGTAAGACTGGGGCAAGATGTGTTCAATATGCTGTTGTTGACCATTTCTTTTCACAAATTGAAATCAAGAAACAGCATGTTCCATAGTAGATCGGATTGTCTTGGGGGCTATGTTCAGAATGTGTTGTGCAATGTATGCCTTCAGTTCAGCTAGTTTTGTAATTGGAGCACTGAACACAACATCTCTCAGGTAACCCCATGGCCAGAAGTGATACGGATTAAGATTAGATGATATGGACAGCCAGGCTGTAGGGAAATGACTGCTCATAACTCTAGCATTTCTGAAATGCCTCTGCAGCAGCTGCTTCACTAGCTGTGCAATGTTCAGAGGAATGCCATATTGCATAAAAATGATCTTACCCACACATCTATGCTGATGAAGGGTTGGAATGGTGTTGTTATGCAAAAGACTGTAATAATATTTACTAGTGACAGTACAGGTCACGGGACCCACAGGCCTCACCTCCTCAGAAAAATACTGTCCTACAATAAATGATGCCATCAATCTGCACTACACGGTCACCCTTTCAGAAGGAAAGGGGAAGTGATTGATGCATGTATGGATTTTCTGTTGTCTAAGTTTTGCAGTTCTTGTCCTTGGAGAAGGAAATGGGCTTTGTCTGTCCTTATAATGCTCCATGACCACTCATTGTCCACTTACACATGAGCAAGAAATTTAAGAACAAAGGTTTCTGTTGCTGGCAGATCAGCAGAAAGCAGCTCCTGAACATGGATAGCAACATAGAGTGTTTCATAGGATTTTATGCACCATGCTAGCAGGGACATCCAATGTTCGGGCAATTCCCCATGCACTGCATGTTTGCATACCACTGCACTTCAAAAGAACCTGTCTTTTTGAATTCTGTAATCATTTTCTTAAGACACTTAGCAGCCATTGGACCAATGTCTTTTTTCATACAGTTGAGCTTTCAGAACTTCTGAAGGGATACTTGTGCACTGTTACCATTCTTGTAAAAGAGCTTTACCTGTGGCATATGATCCTTCATGGAGACAGTCATGTTGGGCATTTCAAGTGCAAATTGAAGAACAGCCAATTGCCATGTCTCTGGTGTACATATTCTTACACTTACAGCACCATCTGTTGTTTTTTTTTTTTTTCTTTGTGACATATCTCCCTATGTCAATGGTATGTTGTTCAAATTTGATGTCATCCTGAGTAATGGTTCTCTTACTACACAGTTTTAAAACTCTGATTATGGGCACCCTGTGTATATACACTGCACAGAAGGGAACATAGTTCCCGTCACCCATCTGAGCTCAGTTTACACTACATCATTATGAACTGTTAGTATTAGTAGAAGGAACAGCAACCTGTTTAATCCTTTGATAAAACTTGACAAGAGGATGCAGTCATTCCTCCTTGAGTGTTAACATATCACCCAGACCTAAATCTTACAGAAATGCCTGGGAATATTGCAAAGAATAATAACCAGTGTCAAAATATGTCAAGCATCTCATTCTTGCAGCTGAAAAAATGAAGTTTGTTGCATCTGTTGCCACAAATCTAGAAGATAGGAGTGAAGCTGTATGTCACATTCAAATGTATGATAACTCTAGGAAGAGAAATTCTTTGCTGGACGAGGAAATTGGAAATCTGGTAATTGCATGGATTTAAATGAAGAATTATTGATATATGTTTTAACCAGGGACACAAGGGAACACACCCTCTTAAATAACTAGGTTTTATTGATTCATAGAGTGACAATGAGAATATGAATGCACTGAGAGTAATCACAAGATTGGAATGAATTTGACAGCTAAGAGCTTAGAGGCCTGAATGTGCACATATAAAGATGTAATCTCTGGCAGGTGCCGCTGGTGTCATGCTGCATGCACACATCAGATCAGGTAACTACTGTTGGTGATCAGGCTGCTCCTGGTGGCCACATCAGTCATTGTGCAGAGTGTTGTTCAAATTATGGTACACACTACACATGCCATAGATATTGTAACTGGCAGGTTTCTGCACTCCTCCTCCATTTCAGGGGGCATAACCAGGTGTCACCATCCCCAATGCTGCGACTGCCTTGATACCTTGAGACATCCATGGTGTCTGTGGTGGTGTCTGTATAGGCAGCCAAAGACATGAGGAGTTTCCAATCCTCTGGTGTGTATGGACAAAAGTGATTGGAGTGAGGGCACCCTTGCCATGCTGTATGCCCAGTAGACAGGATCAGTGACAGAAGGGAGGCAGTCTTGACATCAGGTTCCACAATGAAGGGTGCAAGCTCAGACAGTGGCAATGGCACTACCAAGGAGAGGCAATGGAGACAGCAACCTGCCCGCAGTCATTACTACTGGCAGTGCAGGCTCAGTGCAGAGGGAGGGCTGGCTACCAGCTGTAGGATGCAGTGGCAGATAATGGGAAACCAGCTGCGCCAGATGAGCAGGTGGGGCCGGATTAACAGGTGATGCTGGATGAACAGGTGATGCCAGATGAGCAGGCGGCCCCAGATGAACAGTCACCATCAGGTCCCCAGACGGTGAAGGAGTCCTGGCGCCCATCCTGGGATGCAGCAAGTTCTGGTCGTATACCATGAGTTGATTGTTGGTGCAAACTGTGAAGATGTAGTGGCCATGGTGGTTGTGGATGACAGCCGGGATCCAGCCGACACCCCTGCCCAAACAGGTGTGCCAGATGGGAACCCAGAGCCGCTGGGGGTGCCTGCTTGGCGGCAAGAGCATCCATGCAGCGTCCATGGTTGACAGTCATGCAGGAACTCAGTGGGACTCTTGGCCCCAGTTGGCATCATTCTGTATGGGCTTAAGAAGAATATAAGAGCCTTCTCACTGGGAAAAATATGCCATGTGCTTGCATGCCTTATATTAAACATTTGGACAAGGCATTCTGCCTCTCTGTTTGGCAGTGGATAAAAAGAATGTTCTGTGACATGGCAAATGGTATTTTGGGTATAAAAGTCATTTAAATATTGAACCACAAACTAAAGACCCTTGCCAAAAGCCAAAGTGCAAGGTAAGCTTTCAGTGAAGAATATCTTTGACAGGACCTTGACTGCTGCATCTGCTGTCACACACGGACAGCAAATGACGGAAGAAAAATTTGAAAAAAGCATCAATCACCAACAACCAGAATGTGTCTAAATAGGTGAGGCAAAATCAATGTAGACCCTTTCCCAAGGATATGTAGGAACCTGCCAGGGCGAGAAAACAGTACATGCCACCATATGCTGACCTGGACACTTGTGGCAGCATATGCCAAAAGGGTTCCCTCTCATGACTGAAGCCTGGTCAAAACACTTGGTGATGTGCCAACAGTTTCATGAGAGATCCTCCAGTGATCCTGATGTAACAAATGGAGGATCTGGAATCAAGACGCAGAGAGCAAATTTGTCTGTTGACAAGAGAAGAATGCCATCCAAGATGGAGAGACAATGGCGCAATGCATAACAAATCCAAAATGGGTTTGACACCCAGCTCGTCAGATGGTCGGGCCACCCTTGTTGTACCTTGCATGCTGTCAGAAGACTGGATCTGCTACCTCAGCAGAGACAATATGGGAACTGGTGATGGCAAAATCATTCCAAGTATGCCTCTCCTCCATATCCAATTAAAAACAAAGCAGTACCTCTTGGTTGAATGAGGGGTCAGGGCTGATAAGGGGCAGCATAGAGAATCTTTTTATTTATTTATTTATTTACATTTTCTTTGCATAGAGCCATTGTAATGATGGCTTTTGAAAGTGTCAGACTTAATACTATGGTTATATTTACACTTATAAAATACACTATATTCTGTCGCTATTGCTTCTCATGTCTATTTTTTACATTTATCACATTGCAACTGATTGCTAATGCCTCATGTTACAATCACTATCTTAAAATTCGTTGAAAGAATATAAACATTTTTCTATTAGAAAATATTTTAATTTTGTTCTAAAAACATTTCCTGTGTATGTTCTTAGAGTGTTTGGTAGCTTGTTATACCAAATCAAACCACTGATATATGGACTTCTATCAGTCATTTTTAACGTTGTTCTGTTACGGAAATAGTTGCACTTTGTTCTAGTGTTGTGATCATGTACATCACTGCCCTTGATAGCTTCTGTTGGTTGACTTATAAAAAATACAACTATTTTGAAGATGTACAGAGAATATATTGTCAGATATTTGTGCTGTACAAACACTTCATGACATGAATTTCTATGCCCCATTCCATGTATATGTCTTATTGCTCTTTTCTGTAATAGTAGTATTCTTTTTAAATGTACATCAGCTGCACAACCCCATAGTTCAATTCCATAATTGAGAAAGGTGTAAAGTGTTCCATAATATACTAATTTCAGTGCTTGACTAGGAACTATCTTTGCGAGCTGACTGAGGAGATATATGGCACTACTGACTTTTCCGCATATGAAATTAATGTGGTATATCCACCGCAAATTTTCATCAACGTACACACCCAGGAGTTTACAGTGACCATTTTCTGCTGCAGAGATATTACACACACTATTCATATTGTTGTGGTGAGAACTGTCAGTAGTTGAGATTTGGTGGCATTCACCTTGAGTCCCTGATCATTGAAGTATTTTGTTACTTCTGTTACACGGCCAGTAGCAAGAGATTCTAGCTCATTAGATTCACTCCCATAGAATAAGATTGACGTCTCATCTGCATAGCTTACAATATGGGAGTTAATGGGTTGTGCAATGTTGTTAATATGGATTGAGCCCTGTGGTACACCTAGTAATATGGGTTCACTGGTGGACTGGGAGTTCATGATTTTAGTATCTAGTTTGTATGACAATTTAGTGCTTTGCTTATGATTCAGCAGGTATGTGGTTAGAAGATTCATGGCTTGATCCCCAATACTATAAGATTTTAGCTTTTTAAGAAGTACCCTATGGTTTTCCGTATCAAATGCTCTTGTCAGGTTCAAAAATATACATGCCGTCTGCATCTTCTGGTACAACAGACAGTAAACTTCATGGATGAACTGTGTAACTGCTGCAGTTGTACTTAGCTCTTTTCTGAAGCCATGCTTCGAATCTACAAGCAGTTTATGTTTTGTGAAAAAGGCACTTAGCTGAGAAAGGATAATACTTTCGAATATCTTGCTAAAAGTGGGGATTAATGATATTGGTCTATAGTTGGAGACATCTTCCTTACTTCCTTTTTTATACACTGGTTTCACTAGACTCATTTTTAGAACTGTTAGATACATGTTTTCTCTAATGCTGCAATTAATAAAGTGAGTAAGAGATTTAGAGATTTCTTTTAAGCACACTTTAGTAATAGCACTGGATATGCCATCCCTTCCAGATGAATTTTTTTTCTCTAGCCCTCTGAACCTCCTGTTCATTCACTTCCACAAATTCAAATTCTGTACACTGAATGAGATCACATCAGGTCTTTACCTGTAAATCTATAATGTGGGTTGATTGTTCGCCAGAAATGGTGTAGTTATTAAAAATATTACATATAGTATCTGGGTTTTTTATAATGTTACCATCATGTCTTATGCTGAGTGGTTCCATGTTCATCTTGTTGGGACCTTTTCAGTATTTGTCAGTCAGCTTCTAAGATGCTTTGCTTATGTTGTCAGACTGTTCTATTGTTTTGCTGTTAATCTGCTTCCTCAGGTTAACAATTTCAGTTTTAAAAGTTTGCTTGGCTCTATTGTATTTTTCCTTGAAAACCTGCATGGTAGTAGCTTTATAAAGCTGGTTTAGATCATATATTTGCTGCCTGAGTCTATTCAGATTTGGTGGGAGTTTTAGTCTAGGATTACTTCCATTTTGACAGTGTTTAACTACTTTCTGGGTTTCTCTGACTGGACAACTATATTCATAATGATGCAGTAGGGTTGAGTAGAATTCATTCCATTTCTCATCTGACCTTTTACCTGGTACACAGAATCCCATTCCTCATTTGCTAGTTTGTCTTTAAGAGCATTAATATTTGAGGTATTCAGCATGCATTTCTGTAACACAATTTTTGTTATTTTAAGCACAACTGAATTTATGTATTCTATCACCTGACAGAAGTGGTCAGAATAAAGCAAATCTAGGTTACTGTAATCTACCTTATCTATAACATCTTTGTTGATTGTAGCATACTGTATTCTAGTGGAACTTGTGTCTGTTACTCTGGTGTCAGAGTTCACTATATTAACAAGACTGTATGAGGTCAGTACATCACTGAGTTTTAACTTTACTATACTATTTGAGTTTGCATCTATATTAAAGTCACCTAATATTTCATTCATAGTTTAAAATAAAAATATAAAGTAGGTGATCTGCTGCCTGTGTCTACATAATATGCCTTTATCTGCTTGTAACCCTTGAAAACAGACAAATTAACATGAGAAACAGAGGTCGTCGTTTAGCACTGACAATTTTTATGCCCAAATAGTGCTATGATCCTCGATTACAACATGGGTTTTGAGCAGAGATTAAAAAAAATTGATTAAATGGGAGAATACTTGAGATTTTTTGTAGTATTCAGCCCCTTATCACTCATCGACAAAAGCAGCAAATGGTGGATAGACTAAGTTTGTTTTATTTGTCTATTTAATTTAATATTTTGATTCTATGTACCTTGAAACTGAGAGGTACAAAATTTTTCAACCTATGTTTGATTTATATATTTATTACAGGAAATAATAGGAATAAAAAAAATGAAAATTAGTTATATGAGAAACCAGTTGTTTTGTGTGGTTTTAATAGTCAAGTTAAACTGCCATTGTAAAAACCTGATATACCCAAAAACCAGTTGTTTCAGCTGTAACCGACATCCCTAATGCCAACAGTGGCAAGGTGGCTCCCGTGTTGACCTGTAGGCACAGTAGTTGGTTCATCACCCACACTTCAATGAAAACTTTGTTCTGACATTCCTACAAGGGTGAACTGAATGATGAAACAGCATGAATATCCACCTTCACTGGTATCTGCAAGGGCTCCTGAGGGATTAGAACTTGACATTCGACTGTTATGTCACGTTTATTCTTCCATTTACGGCAAGTGGCCCACTGCTGTGGCACATCACCCATTTGTGCTGTTTGAAACAAGAGTGGCGTGAAGGAAGGAAGTTCCTGCTGCTGACAGTATCCAGCTCAGAGAGCATGTTTGCACTGTGGCTACCTTCTCCTCCTCTTCTAGCATGCTAGGCTCCATGCACCAGTTTTGTACATGGTCAACAATCATGATATCACTCCAAGCCTCTGTCAACCTATGGCATGGGAAACCTCTTCAAACTGAATAGCATGTTCACACACTTCCTTATCAGAGGCAAAATTAATGATTGTGACTCAGACCATAGATCCCACTTATTATTCCTGAGACTTAGCCGTGGCAAAGCAACAAGCTGTGAAACTCAGCCAGCTCAATACGACTGCTGCAGCTGTTTGAAACATTGGTAGAATTCAACACATGCAGTTCCCATGCGCATATACCTTTGGTGACAGGCTGATAGCAAATGATACATTATGTCAAAGGAAAATGATGCTGGTTCCTATGGAAGAGCTAACTAGAACAGTAAGTGGTATATGTGAAGGAGTATCCGGGATAGGGAAAAGGTTTATAGACCTCCTTGTCACAAATCCACATGGAATGCCATGAAATGTTGGTGAAACCACATCTCGTAAGCATCCCAGTCTCCTGGGGATTCATCAAAAAGAGAGGGGGGAGGGGTGGGGGGGGGGGGGGCAGTGGTGGGTGAGCAAACAAATGAGAACCATTGTTAGAGCCTGGTTCAGTGTATTCAACTACTATTCCAACATGGGCACAATACATTTCTGTTGCTGGGTAAGTAAGTGAAGTAGAGCCTCCACGATAGATCCAAATGGCAATAATCCTCAGGATCCAGAATACACAAAAATCCTACCATCACTTTTCATTATCTGTGTTCTAATTAGGAATACAAGAAAACACAGTCATAAATAACTAAGTTTTATTGGGTCACAGAATGATAATGAGACTATGAATACACAGAGAGTAATCACATGACTGGAATACATTTGACAATTGAGAGTTTGAAGGCCCGAGTATGCACAAATAAAGATAAAATTCCTGGCAGGTCCTACTGATGTTATGCTGTGTGCCCACATCGGATCAGGTGACAGCCGTTAGCATTCAGGCTGCCCCTGGTGGCCACCTTAGTCATTGTGCAGTGCATTGCTTGAATGCTGGCTTGCACAATGCTTACCATTGTGGTCTAACTTACAATTGCTTTAGGTGTGGTAACTGGTGGGTTACTACAATACCCACAACTTGAATAGCAGATCAGTAGATATAGTTGACAAAGACAGTAACAACACTGTGTAATGTAGATACTGTCAAGGAAGTGTCACAAGCAGCTAAGGTAAAATTATATGTGCATCCTGTTTCTATTCTGACTGGAAATGTGTGTTTAATTCAGGGAGCATCTAGACTCATAGCATGTAACAGCACACCACTTGCAAGAATACTGACAGGTATGCTGTTGCTGTTTGTGTCTCTCCCTCATTCTCCATTGTAAATATGGCAAAGCTGCCACCCTGGTGGGGTCCCCGCTTTGCTTTTCCAGATAATAAATTTATTTCATGCCTGTTTTCATAAAATATTGTGATATTTTTTCTAGTACGAAACAAACATATACTGAAACATGGTTGCATGTATTGTATAAAATATAATGGTGATGCATCCACTAATGGTGCACTATTAATTTTTACACTGACTAATTTTTGTAATTGTAACATTATTCTGTGTCTCTATACTTATTATGCATTAAACAATTATATCAATGCTTTTCAGATATTCTTCAGTGTGCAGGTAGGACTAATGAATCTCCTGCAAATTCCTTCATACGCGAAAATAATGCGCAGAGCAAAGAGGTCAGCAGATAAAGTAAGTTTACAGAGCTTTCTCCTAAGTGATCTTGATATTGTGGTCTGCTGTTGTTAATGTTTCAAAAGGAAACATCAGATATCTAGATAAATTTTTAAGTAGTGCAGATGTATCAGGCACTAAGAGGAAAACAGCATCCATTGTGGTTCATTAACTAATACTCCATATTTTCTGGGGTAGTAACAAAGAACTGTTTCAGATCTAATATGGATAACTACATTAAAGTAAAACAAATATAATTAGTTACTGACACTGAAACAAATATTGATAGGAGACTGATAGTTTATTAGTAAGTTTCAGGTTCCATGGATCATTTGAATGATACTGGTATGGGACAAATCATTTTGTATTCACGTCACAATTATTTTCTCAATACACCTACATACTGGTAATTTACAAGTTTTTTGTGTTAAATAAACAAATGTGAATTAGTAATTCCTACCCACCACCTTTTACACATTACAGTAATAGAAATTCTTCCATGGATAAGAAAAGGCTGTCAAGGAGAAACTCTTTTAATTTATTTTCAAGCTTTACTTTGCTGACTGTCAGACATTTTATATCACTAAGTGATCAAAAATTTTGATTGCAGGCTTTGTGCACCCCTTTCCTTAATGTGGTGTGACGAACATCATTTTTTCTTCTGGTATTGTATTTATATACATCATTGTTTCTTTTGAACTGCAGTGGATTATTTACAACAAACTTCATGAGGGAATAAATATATTTTGAAGCTGTAGTCAAAATGTCTAACTCCTCAATCAGATGTCTATGATGGCTGTGGGTGAGCACTACATTCTTACACAATTTTTTGAGCAATGTAGACTTCCTTTCTCAAAGATGTGTTACTGCTTAACATTATTCCATATGACATTACTGAATGAAAATATCTCAACTTATTGACTTGTCTTTCCCCAAGATTTGCAATGATTCTAAGTGCAAATGTTGTAAACTAAGTTGTTTTAAGCATTCCAAAATGTGCTTTTTCCAGTTTTCATGTTTCTACCCTAGTTATTATTTCCTCATCATGTGTTACACGTACCATAGGTGTAGAATACTAGATGTGCAGAACTGGATATGTTGTCTTATTAAAACTGAGGGTGAGAACATTTGCAAAGAACAGCCAATGATGCTTTTAAGAACATTGTTTAACATTTCTTCTGTTTCTGTAAGTATCTTTGTCTTCTCCTTCTCATGGCATTACAACCCTGTGTGGGTTTTAGCCTCATCAACAAGTTTCCACCATTCTGCCCTATTCAGTGTGGTTCTCTGCCTTCCTTGGACTCTGAGAGATTTTATAAGTTCTTCCACATCATCTATCCACCATTTTCATGGTTACCCTCTCTGTCTTCTTCCAGTTGGCCTCCATTCAAAAATTTTTTTAGTTGTTCTTCCAGTATCCATCCCTAAGACATGTCCAACCCAGGCTATTCTTCTCCTTTTTATAATTCTTACAATGTCAGCTCATTGTATGAGGTGGTCCAGCTCAGTATTTGTCCTAGATCTCCAGAAACCATTATCATCCTGAACTGCCCCATAGATCTTGTGCCGCACTCTATGTTCAAATATCTTGAGCTGCTGCTCATCAACACTCGTTAGCGTGCATGTTTTGCATCCGTAGGTTACAAGTGGCCTGATCATAGTTGCAGCTTCAGCTGCCTTTTTAATAACCTAGAGGCCAACAATTTCTTAAATACGAGGGCAGTTCAATAAGTAATGCAACACATTTTTTTTCTGAAACAGGGGTTGTTTTATTCAGCATTGAAATACACCACGTTATTCCCCAATCTTTTAGCTACACAACACTATTTTTCAACATAATCTCCATTCAATGCTACGGCCTTACGCCACCTTGAAATGAGGGCCTGTATGCCTGCACGGTACCATTCCACTGGTCGATGTTGGAGCCAACGTCGTACTGCATCAATAACTTCTTCATCATCCGCGTAGTGCCTCCCACGGATTGCGTCCTTCATTGGGCCAAACATATGGAAATCCGACAGTGCGAGATTGGGGCTGTAGGGTGCATGAGGAAGAACAGTCCACTGAAGTTTTGTGAGCTCCTCTCGGGTGCGAAGGCTTGTGTGAGGTCTTGCGTTGTCATGAAGAAGGAGAAGTTCGTTCAGATTTTTGTGCCTACGAACACGCTGAAGTCGTTTCTTCAATTTCTGAAGAGTAGCACAATACACTTCAGAGTTGATCGTTTGACCATGGGGAAGGACATTGAACAGAATAACCCCTTCAGCGTCCCAGAAGACTGTAACCATGACTTTACCGGCTGAGGGTATGGCTTTAAACTTTTTCTTGGTGGGGGAGTGGGTGTGGCGCCACTCCATTGATTTCCGTTGTGTTTCAGGTTCGAAGTGATGAACCCATGTAACAATCTTTGACAAGAAATTGTCACCCTCAGCCACATGACGAGCAAGCAATTCCCCACGGATGGTTCTCCTTTGCTCTTTATGGTGTTCGGTTAGACAACGAGGGACCCAGCGGGAACAAACCTTCGAATATCCCAACTGGTGAACAATTGTGACAGCACTACCAACAGAGATGTCAAGTTAAGCACTGAGTTGTTTGATGGTGATCCGTCGATCATCTCGAATGAGTGTGTTCGCACGCTCCGCCATTGCAGGAGTCACAACTGTGCACGGCCGGCCCGCACGCGGGAGATCAGACAGTCTTGCTTGACCTTGCAGCGGTGATGACACACGCTTTGCCCAATGACTCACCGTGCCTTTGTCCACTGCCAGATCACCGTAGACATTCTGCAAGCGCCTATGAATATCTGAGATGCCCTGGTTTTCCGCCAAAAGAAACTCGATCACTGCGCGTTGTTTGCAACGCACATCCGTTACAGACGCCATTTTAACAGCTCCGTACAGCGCTGCCACCTGTCGGAAGTCAATGAAACTATACGAGATGAAGCAGGAATGTTTGAAAATATTCCACAAGAAATTTCCAGTTTTTTCAACCGAAATTGGCCGAGAAAAAAAATGTGTTGCATTACTTATTGAACTGCCCTCGTATGTGGAAACATCTATCACCACTTAGGATGCACAGTTTTATTTCAGTTAATGTGGAATTTGTGCTATTAATATTAGAGCCCAAATAGTTAATATTCTGCACATGTTCAAAATTGAAACCATCTGCTGATAGTGTATCCAAGTCATTATTTTCCTTCCTAGTGAAATTATGTACTTAGTCTTTGTTTCATTTATAGAAAGGCTTCTCGGTTCTGTGGCTTCTTTCAGCTTGCATATTGTCCTCTCTAGTGATACTCTTCTTCTACTAATAACTGCTACATCATGAGTGCATGTGCATATCTGAGACAACTTTGTGCCTTTGTAACCAGATATCTGAAGCATCCATGTGGCTGCTTAGAGAGTCAGATTGAAAAGCATTGTAGAGAGGGCATCCCCTTGTCTGACTCCTTTACTAATGCTAAACCAATTGCTCAGTTCTCCATCCACTTGCACTGCAGCCTTGGAACCAGCCAATTATGCTTGAATAAGTAAGCAAATCGTTTAGCATTTATGCTCTATCGAAACTATCAAAGGCCTCTTTGAAGTCTACGTAGAGGTTATGAAGCTCAATGTTATACTCCTATGTCTTTTTGTGTTTGTCTCAACACAAATATCTAGTTTGCTGTTGAACTATTGGGCCGAAATCCACACTGATACTTCCCCCAGAATATCTTCTGCATATGGTGCTGACTGGCTGTAGATAATACTAGAGAAGATCTTATAGGTTACATTCAGCAGGGTAATTCCTCAATAATTTGAACAGCAGGTCTTGTCTCCTTTCATGTATATTGGTTGAATTACACCTAAGGTCCATTCTTCTCAGATTCTTTCCTGATTCCATATCAACTAAATAAGTTTGTGGATCTGCTTATAAAAATCAGTAGTTTTGAGTTATTTCATCAGTTCCTGGTGCTTTGTAATTTTTTAGACAGTACACTACCTTCCGTACTTCCTCTAATGTTGGTTCCTCTATTTCTGGATCTATGGTATAATACAGTGGCTGCTCATTCCTGGTATGATTGCCCTCCAAAATTCTCTTGATTTATTCCTAGAACATCTTGTTTATCAGTCATCAAATTTTCCTCTTTGCCCTTACAAGCTGTTATTTTCAGTTTATATTCTTGGGTTCATTTTTTAATTTTCTTGTGGAATTTTCTGCTTTCATTCCTTTGGTAGTGCTCTTCCATCTCCTCTATCTTTCTCTAGATGGCTTCCCCTTTTTTCCTCTTACATACCATTGCTGCCTCTATTCTCTTTTCATTACATAATGCCTGATTTGATCCAGGATTCCACTGCAAGCACTTCAGCCTTGCTTCTTTTTTCTGTTCCACTGCCTGTCTACATTCATAACATAACAGTCTTCATTCCTAAGTCTCCTTCTTTCCCCCAGTATTTCATGTGATGTTGTCCTAATGGCATCTTTATTAGAGTTCCATTCTTCGTCTACATCTTCTCCATCATCTTTTGTTTGTATCTCCTGTCTCAATATGTTCTGATACTCATGTACTGTTGTACACCTATCTTTTAGTAATTGTATATTCCATTTCTTTACTCTGAAGTTAGCAAAAAAGACAAAATAAATAGTACCAGACAAGACATCACGCACAGCAAAGTTAGGCAAAAAATTGGTATGCTCCGAACAGCAAGTACATGTAAAATTGAACTATATGCAGAAAGCCAGGGTCAAAATATAGCCACTGAATTTTGGCAGACAAGCACTCAGAATTTCAATTGCATAATAAAGCCAGTAGTGAAATTCAATGCTACTACATCAGTGAGTAAGGAAACAGTTTCCTCATTGAGAAAAAGGACTTTTCTGTCTTCCTGGTGGGATCTAATGATCTCACAAGGAATGAAAAGATGTATCTCTAAATCTCATTAAAAAGAATATTGTATGAGCTGAGAGGAACAAATGTTATTGTTTTTTCAGTGCCACATCATTACGACTTGAGAGGACGATCCTGTGTAAACAAAGAAATTGAAAGTACAAATACAGTGATGCAAAATATTTGTAGGTGGTTTGAAAATGTAACGTTTGCGAAGATAAGCAATCTGGGGAAAAGATTCCACACAACACATGGTTTTCGTCTAAATAAACTTGGGAAAAATGTTGTAGTAACAAAAATTTGGATGTAGTAAATAAAATCTCAAATGTGCAGTGTGATGATACAGGAGTCATACCTCTCATGGACAAGAAGTGTGTGTTACCTGGAGACTCAAAAAGCTGCAACCCTCCAAGACAAATGTGAGATTCTGTTAACACAAGTGAACACACCAAATGCAAGCAGCTCATAGAACAACCCAGTAGTTGTGGAAGAGCAAACAACAGCAATAAGTGAAACACCAGCAACACCATCATCAGAAGCAGTAGCAGAAACAGCAGCAGTAGCAGCAGCAACAACAACAACAACAACTGTAGCAGTAGCAGAACCAAAAACAACTGGAGCAACAGTACAGCACAACTTGAGGAGGAGCCAGTCTAAATCTGCTGAGACTGCTGTTTTTGCATTCCTAAATGAAGTCTTAAATGCAATAGACAGCGAAGAGCATATCTCAGCCATATATCTAGACCTCTCTAAAGCACCTGATGTCATCAATCACATCTTCCTTAAGTAACTTGAATATGTAAGTATTAGGGGCCCAGTCTATGACTGGATCAAATCATATCTCCAAAACAGAGAGCAAGTAATTGAGCCTGCTATACAAGAAGGGAACAAGGTAAAGTCCTACTGCTCAGAAAAGCAGAGCTGAAGTATGGTGTATCACAAGGCTTCATTCTAGGACCAATTCTGTTTCTACTCTTTGTAAATGACTTGGAACTGACCAGTCCACACCATAATTACATAAAATTTGCAGATGGCACAAATGTGATAATAAACCAGAGAACAATAACTGCATGAGATTAAAAACTGTACCACCCACATTACAGACTGGTTTTCTGGAAACAATTTCATAATGAACACAGAAAAAACAGTTACAATGCACTTACACACAGTGAAAAATAAATGCCCACTAACAACAGACATAGAGTTGTTTACCAGAGCCCTTTGAAAAGTAAGCTCTACAAAAGTTCTTGAAATATAGATCCAAGAAGGTCTAAGATGGATCCAACATGCAAAATACATTACAAATAAATTGAATACCATTTGCTATACTATGAAAAGTTTTTCTGATTTCATATCAAAAGAGACACTAAAGCATGTATACTTCGCCCAGGCAGAATCTCTACTGTGATATGGCATAATCTTTTGGGGAAATGCACCTGCCAGCAAAAGTTGTTTTATATGCCAAAAGAGAACTGTAAGAGCCATAGAAAATGCTGCTGCAAGAAGCTCATGGAAGACCTTATTTGAGAAATTTCATATCCTTCTACTACGATGTCTATATATCTTACAGGTAAAAATATTTGTTAGGAAAAGTTAGAAAATAGCAACAGTTTTGTATTGGCTAACCAGAATATCCATTTGTATAACACAAGGAGAAAGCAGGATATACATGTTCAGCATGCATACATGACACTAAAACAGAATGGGCCACTGCAAACAGGAAACAGACAGTACAATAAGCTATCTAATAAAATTAAAGCAATAAAAGACACCTCAAAATTTAAAACTGCTGTCCGTAAATATTTATTGCAGAAGTGTTGTTATCGTCTAGATGATACCTCGAAAGATAAAAAATTTTTCTGTCCATGTTCTGTACTTTGTATGTGAGCCCAAACACCTTAATACATGAACATGTCACCTTTACTATTTTACATTAGTAATGGATTTTTAAATGTATATGGTACTTTTGAATTTACATGTTATTTGCTTATATGTTTCTTTCCATTAATAATGTGAACTTATCTAGAAGTAGTGTGCAATTCTGATTTTTTCACAACATATCCACCTATACACTTTTCTGTTTCTTGGCATTACACATGTATTATTTGGACATTTGTATCATTATAAGATCACAGTTCAGAATGGCTCTAAGCACTATGGGACTTAACAGCTGAGGTCACCAGTCCCCCAGACTTAGAACTACTTAAATCCAACTAACCTAAGGACATCACACACAGCCATGCCCAAGGCAGGATTTGAACCTGCGACCATAGCAGCGGCGCGGTTCCATACTGAAGCGTCTAGAACCGCATGGCCACAGTGACCGGCAAGATCACTGTCATAATCATTTTAGCTATGTATCATCGCACTCCATTTTTGACTTATCCTATATTGTAATGTGCTTCTCTGCACACAATGTAGGATCTGCAGAATAAATAAAATTAAAATTACAATTACATATTCCTGTTTCCTAACACAGTTTGTCTTCATAGTGACAGTCCGGCATTCCTTGTTAAATTATTTGCAGTAATATACTTTTTAAAAGGCGGGGGTATCAACCCTGCATTCAGCCTCCAGCCTGGAGGACCAAGCTTTCATTTCAGGGTTAGCTCCCTCTAGAAAGGTTGATGACCTAGCCTATAGAATCCCCAATGCCCTATGGTGTGGGATAAAGGCAGTGTTCCCTGAGAGGGTTTCTGTATGTATGCTTGGATTGATTACAATACTAATGTCATCTGCATAAAGAACTTGTTCTTCTTGTTGTGTACTAGACAGAAGAATGTATACATATGAGGAACAGCAGGGACATAAGACTGAGCCTTTGGGAATCTCATATGTGTTTTCTCCCCAGTCAGAGTTACATCTCCACACTGTATTGGTTGAATTAGCAAATACAACTTTCTGCGTTCTTTTGCTTGAGTAAGACATTATCCACTGGTTGGCTGTACCAAGGATCCCATAAAACCTCAATTTATTTAAGAAAATACTGTGAGCCATAGGGTGACCTTAGATAGGTCATAGAAAATACCAGCTGGTGCTATATTATTATGTAATACTTGTAAAATTTGGTGAATGAAAATGTAAATGGCCTTCTCAGTGAAATAAATTGAAATCTGGTGAGGGTATTACTGTTGCTCAAGTGAGATACTATTCTAGAATCATCTCCAAAACTTAAGAAAATGATGTCAGTAGTGAAACAGGTCGGCAGTTCTTGACATCTCTCTTATCATCTCTCTTAAAGAGGGGTTTAACAATGGCATATTCCTGTCTCTCTGGCAAAATACCTTGAGTTAATAATGCATTACATATTTAAGATAAAACAGGACTTATTACATAGGAATAAATCTTTAGTACCGTATTAGAAGCACAATCAAATTCAGATGAGCTTTTATTTTTGAGAGAATCTACATAGTTCCAGATGGAAAAGTTGGTGACACATTTGTGGGTGTTTGGGTCCTTATTGTTATAAATAACAACACGTTGATCCACTTGTTAAAACAATGAACTCATTTATTGTCACACTTCAGATAATACGTCATTACACATCGAAAAACCGCCGAGCAGGGCGTAAGTGAATTCGACAGAAATAAAGTGTACACAGTGACCGAAGATTCCGTCGCCATTTCCAGTTTTCCAACACATTCTGGGAGTACCGGTAACACTAACTATAGCGCAATCATTTCATCGTCTTTAGTAGTAAATTCTCCTGCCGTGCTCCAAAAAACAGTAGGCCTATCCACAAAAGATCAAATTGTGCACCATCTGAAAGAAAAGCCTGTTATTAAGCAAAATATGGAACCTCGCCAGCCAAAACCGTCACTCGTAAACAGAAGCAAGGTAAATTCAACATTCAAGACGACAGTTAATTTAACTAACACCACAAATGCAGCAAGAAGAATAAACGTATGTTTAATGGGTGATAGTCATCTTAGAGGTCTTGCACATGAAATAAAAAGCCTAAACAGTGAAGTAAATGCTTCAGGTTTTATTAAACCTGGCGCTCATCTTGACCAAATGCTTTCAACTCTAAACAATATCTCTCGAAAGACAATGAAGGAAGACTTCATTGTAATATGTGGTGGTGCAAATGACATCACACACAATGATGGTTTGCATGCTGTTAATGCCCTAAAATCTGCTCTAAACCATCTAAATGACTCAAACATCATTGTTCTCGATATTCCACACAGGTATGACTTGCCTCAATTCTCGTGTGTAAACAGGGCAGTGGCATATACAAACAGTCAATATGCAGAAATTTTCAACTGTTACGCAAATGTCCAAATGGTTAATGAGCAACATTTTAGTAGAGATCTTTACACCAATCACGGCCTTCACCTAAATTGGCACGGAAAAGGTCACTTAGTGTCCATTATTTGTGAAATCGTCGTAAATGCTAGGAACAACGTATACTCAAAACACACGCATTCGAAGAATGAGTGCTCCACAACACAAGAAGACTGCAGGAATGGGTATAGACAGACGACATTGGACAAATGGCTGCTGAAAGCACCAGGTAAAGCTGATTCTTCCCAGGCTCCCAGTACATGGAAACAGACCAACTTGAATAAATGGATAGTGAGAAATACCAAACCCACTCTGTCAACCGATATTTCTTTTTTAGGGATAAATGTATAAGTGGTTCTGGTAGGGGGACACATCCATCAAGCGTTCAACAATCCAAACTCACTTTCAAATTAATTCACCAGAACTTTCAAAGTCTTGGCAATAAGCACAACGAGTTGGATACCATTGCAAAAATTGATAACCCTGATGTTTTAGTTATAAGTGAACACTGGTACACAGATGAGCTAATTAGTGTATGTAAGCCACTTTCTATGATCTTTTGCTCTGTCTTCAGTAGAAAAGAGAAACGTGGTGGTGGGGTAGCTATCTTTGCAGCCAGTGGTAGTAATTATAGTGTAATAGATGTAAGTGTTTTCAGCATTGAGGGTGTAATAGAACTAGCAGCAGTTAATTATAAGTGGGGGAAAGAGAACTTAATTATTATAGGCCTATACAGACCTCCATCTGGTAGCCTAGATGGTTTCTTTGATGTTCTTAATAACCTGCTTGTTGACATTGACAATAAACACTGCAATAAAAATGGCAGGGTTAACACAATACTAACTGGAGATTTAAACATTGACTTGCTGTCCAATGCTGCCACAAAAGTCTTTGGTCACCTACCAAACAGCATCAAAAGCCTGACAGATAGTCAACCAACATTTAAAAATAAATTTAAAAAATTTCTAGATGACAACTCCTTCTAATCATTGGCTGAATTTTTAGTTATAATTTAAGGGAGGGGGGGGGGGGCTAACTTAAACATTAGTGTCATGCAATATTTTGTGTAATGTAATATCTTGCACAGACATCTATAATTAACCTGACACGTTCCACATCATTACGAAGTGTCGTATTCATGATCTGTGGAACAAGTATTAATCTAATCTAATCTGACTCTGTATCTAAAAAACTAATGCTAATACTAGCTCAATTTAACTTAACATTTCTGGTAAACGAGCCCACTAGAGAGGTCAGTAGAATAAAATCATGCATTGACAACATTCTAACTAACATGTCCCACTTTGCATGCAGTGCATCAGTTCTGAAGCTTGCCATTTCTGACCACCACACAGTACAGGTATTGATAGAAGCTGAAAATCATCATGTCAATAGAAAAGCGGAACAATTTGTGACAAAAAGAATCACCAATGACAACAATGTTAAAGATTTCAACAGTTTGCTGAAAAGCTTACAATGGGGTGAAAAAAACAGCATTACTTTCAGTGATTTTTCATCAGATTTTTGTTATTGCTTCAATGTCTCATGTCCAGAAATGACCTTTACAGTAAATGACTGCAAAAAAATTAAAAAAAAAAATAACTGGATAAATCATGAAGTAAAAACAGCAAGAGAGAAACTTAGACTTTTCCAATATGCAATGATAAATAATAACAATAATAATAGACTAAAGGTAGAATTTAAGAACTATCAGGATTACTATAAAGATCTTCTGCTAGAAACTAAAAGTAAATATGTAGCCACAATGTTAAGAAACTCTACTAACACAGGATTAGCTGTTTGGAAAATAATAAATAGCTTTAGGGATTGTAAGGACAGATCAACAAGTGATTTTACTATAAACCATAAAGGGCATATCATGAAATGTCAATGTCAGATTGCAAATGTTTTTAATGAGTACTTTTCTTCTGTTGGAAAATCTGTCAATGACCATTTTAAGAATCTTCAGCATATATATAAAGGCATTCCAATCAAACAAAGCATATACTTGGCCCCAACCAATAACAAGGAAGTCAAAAACATAGTAATGTCATTAAAAAATACAAAATCAGCAGGCTATGATGGATTGTCTATCAGTACACTGAAAAGATGCATAGACAACATATCTGATGCCATGGCCACAGCAGTAAATGATGTAATTGCATTGGGTTGTTTCCCAGATAGTCTAAAGACAACACAAGTAACCCCGATTTACAAGAAAGGTGATAAATATAAAATTGAAAACTACCGCCCCATCTCAATCTTACCTGCATTTTCTAAGGTAGTTGAGAAAGTTATTTATACTAGACTGATGACATTCCTGAGTCAACACAATTTAATATTTGAAAATCAGAATGGCTTTATGAAAAACAAGTCAACATCAGTAGCAGCAGCACAATGAATAGACAAAATAATAACGGCCATAGAGAACAAGGTGTATGTAACTGGAGTGTTCCTTGATCTAGAAAAAGCTTTTGATTGTGTCAACATCACCATATTACTTGACAAGCTGTGGAATCTGGGTATCAGAGGAACTGGCTATGAGCTAATAAATTTTGTATATGAGCAATAGAAAACAATTTGTCTTGCTTAAAACAAACAGTGGGTCTTACAAATCTAAAATTACTGATATTAAATATGGAGTGCCTCAAGGTTCTGTCTTGGGACCCCTTCTTTTCTTGATTTATGTTAATGATTTACAGTATTTTTCTCCTAACTGTACAAAAATATTGTATGCAGGTGACACATCAATAGTGTGTAAACACAAAGACTATGAGAGTCTGTAGGTACTGTGCAACAGTGTAACGAATGAAATAGTGAAGTATTTTAATGAAAGCCATCTAAATGTAAGTGCTTCAAAGACTGCAATGATGGAATTTAACACAAGGAAACAAATAGAATTTGACATGAAATTATCCATAGGAAATGACATTGTAAAAAAGGAAAAATGGACAAAGTTCTTGGGGATTACAATCCAAGACAGCCTCAAATGGAACATGCATATTGATTCCTTAGCATGTAAGCTGTCAAAGAATATGTTTGTGTTAAATATGATTAGCAAATATTGTAAGGACATGTGTGTACTAAAAACTGCTTATCATGCCCTATTCTCATCAAACTTAAACTATGCTGTAGAAATATGGGGTGCAACAACTCAAGCCAACCTAAGTTCATTATTAATGATTAATGGAAAATCTCATATAAAGATGTGAAACAAATACTAACAAAGAAATAGAGGGGCTGGCCAGTACTTACCTCAGCTCAGTACAGCCGATAGATACACAAAAAACAGAACCAAAATTTACATTCCTAGCTTTCGGGACAAATGTTCCTTCATCAGGGAGGAGAGAGGGGAAAGAAAGGGAAGAAGGGAAAGTAGATTCAGTTACTCACAACCCAGGTTATGAAGCAACAGGGAAAGGAAAACAGGGAGGGTAGCAAGGATGGAGGCATGGTTGTCAGAGGGAAGCCAAAGAATCTTTAGTTTGTAATTTATAAACTGACGTATTCAGAAGAATAATCTGTATGATGTCCTGAAACTGTATTATTTCTAGGGATTGTATCTGATTATTCGATGTTGAATAAATATTATTATTATTATTATTAAGTATCAGATAGACAGAACATAATGGCCGCCTTGGCCTTGAGAGTTTTTGCACGCCAGAGATGTTATGGCACGTCAGTGTTGCCACAAAGCCGCCCCCCCCCCCCTACCCGCCCTGCAGTGCGGAGCGTGAGGCTCTGGCTGTTGTTGGGGGGAGGGTGCAGGTGTCGCGCCATCTTCATCCTCTGGAGGGAGAACTGGGCAGAGCGGGGCCGGGGTTAGAGCCCTTTTGGATGGAAAAAATGTAATCACGGTGCCATACCGGTGGGAGTATGCAGCGACCGGTTCGTGGGGGGGAATAGATGGAGGCACGGGGTGTCCCCGTGGCATCAATGAAAGATTGAATAAGACTGAATGAGGGAAGGGTCTAACGAATTGGGGATCGGTAAGGAGTGGAGAACGAAAAGTGGAAGGTGTCATCGTCGGCAGAGCAGGGGGGAGAGTGGATGACTAAGAGAGAATCATTTGTGGTATTTATACAGATGTCAGACGGTGAGAAGTGTGAGACATCGATGGAGACAGTAGTGGGTTGTTGAATGTTGGGTGAGAAGTGTGTGACAGGCGTAGCAGGAGAGGGTGGGCTGAAGGGCGTGGACCCCAGACTCTGCCCAGTGAGGGTTCCCTGCATTGGGGGAAGGGGGCGTGGCCAGCGTGTCATCCCTTGAGGAGTCAGTGGTGTGGAGGTCATCGTCCATTGTGGTCGGTGGCGTCGGGTCGCTGGAGGTGTTGTCGTCTGCAGTGACCCACGCCGCTTGAGTCGAGACACTGACATTGTCGAGGGTTTGCCTTTGATACAGATGTCGAATGTATTCAACAAGCGCCTAAGTACCCTGTAAGGGCCTGTGTATGGGGGTTGCAGGGCAGCGCGCACTGTATCATCCCTAAGCATCACAGCTTCACACGTGTCTAACCACTGGTGCACGAATGTTTTAGGCGGAGTGTGTGCTTTCGGAGCGGGTGCTCTCTGCACTCGTATCATCTGTCATATGTTCTCAATTAGCACGGGGTATTCGATGGTATCTTAGAGCGGTGAAGGCTCACCAAACTCAGCTGTTAGTGTCAACGGCTCGCCTCAGAGCAGTTCGGCCACTGAGCACTGCAGGTCATCTTTATATACAGAATGGAGGCCCAGCAGTACCCACGGGAGGGCGTGTAACCAGCGTTCCTCGTGGCACATAGCGCTCTCTTTAATATGCGGTGCCATCATTCCACTAAACCGTTTGATTGGGGGTGGTAGGCTGTCGTGCAAATGCAGCCGACGCCAAAGAGCTCGCACATTTTTGTGAAGAGGAGAGCCTCGAATTGACAGCCTTGGTCTGTAGTAATGGTTTCGGGGCAGCCGAAACGTGCGACCCATTTCGAGAGGACAGCATTGGCGACTGTTTCGGCCGAAATATCGGCTAGAGGGGTTGCCTCGACCCATCTAGTTGTTCTGGCAATAAAAGTAAGCAAGTATCGGTAACCATCCATCTGGGGAATGGGGCCGACAATGTCGATGTGGATGTGGCGGAGTCTGCCAGAAGGAGAGTGGAAGACGCCTGACGTGGGCACGAAATACAAGTGCGACACCAGTCGCGACAGTCTTTGTGAAGCAAAGGCCATATGAAACGCTCAGCGATGATGCGCGTAGTTGTGCGAATGCTTGGGTGGGCGAGACTGTGCACTGTCTCAAACACCAAGTAACGCAAAGAGGAGGGGACGAGGGGGCATGGCACACCAGTGGAAGTGTCACACCATAGCTCCGAGCGTGTGCCAGGGATTGTCTTGCATGCCAGGCACAGAGAGTGATTATTGTCAGATAAAAGGCTTGCCAAGGAGTTGTCATTTGTTTGCGCTCGAACAAGAGCGTCGAAGTCGATTGAGGAAGATATGCCCGAAATCCAGGAGAAATAATCAGTGGCTATGTTGTCAGTACCTCGAACATATTGTACATCAGTTGTGTATTGTGAAATGAGGTTGAAATAACGGAACCTCCTAGGAGGTGGGTCGGCTGGAGGGTTTGTGAGTGCTTGGGTGAGAGGTTTGTGGTCTGTAAAGATCGTGAGTGGGCGTCCCTCTACATCTTCGCGGAAATATCTAATGTCTTTGTAGACAGCTAAGAGCTCTCTGTCGATAGCAGACCATTTGCACTGATAGGGAGAAAGTGTTTTTGAAAAGAACTTCAGAGGTTGCGCCACCTCTCCTCTGTGTTGTTGAAGTAATGTGCCGGGTGTGGATGGACAAGTGTGATGGCTTCCGTGAGTGCGGGTTTGAGTTTTTGAAAGACGCACACATGACCTCTGCCCATGGCACGTGCCTGTCATCTGACGTTTGTGGCCTGCGCAGTGCGTCTGTGAGGGGAACCTGTAGTTCAGAGGCTCTTGGAATGTGTCGGTAGAAAAAATTGATCATTCCGAAGAACCGGCGGAGTTCATGGTATGTTTCTGGTATCGGCAGCTGTTTGATAATGTCTATTTTCTCTTGTGTGGGCTGGATACCATCGGCTGAAACTGTGTGTCCCAGAAAAACAACAGAAACCTGTTTAAGTTTGCATTTGTCTTTGTTGACAGTCACACCGTGGGATTGCAATGTGTCAAACAGTGCCCGGATGTGAAGTTTGTGTTCCTCCTGAGAGGAAGAAAAGATCAAAATGTCGTCCAGATATGTGTAGCAGAAAGGTAGGGGTTGTAACACTGTATCTAAGAACCTCTGCCATGTTTGGGTGGCGTTTTTCAATCCTTAAGGCATGTAAACGTATTCGAAGAAGCCGAAGGGTGTGGTGATGGCTGTTTTAGGGATATCTTGTTTGTACATTGGTATTTGGTGATACGCTTTCTCACAGTCTACCACAATGAAAATTTTAGCACCTGCCAACTGAGAAGCGAAGTCGTGAATGTTTGGTACTGGATAATTGTCCATGATTGTGCGGTCATTGAGACGTCTATAGTCATCACAGAGTCTGTAGGAACCATCCTTCTTCGGTGTGAGGTGAGTCAGTGACGACCAGTCAATGGAGGATGGGCATACAATGCCTGCTTTTAATAGGTCCGAAATGATTGCTTTCGCCGCTTTGAGTGTGGATTCAGGCGTCGTGGTCAGTGTCTGACTGGAGGGCCCTCAGTCGTATTGAGTTTGTGATATGCGCTGCTCGTGATTGATAACATGCTACGCGCATGGGGTGCGTCGTTAGCGTTCGAACACTTGTGCAATGAGTCAATGATTTGAGCACACGCCGGTTTGTGCAAAGAGCGAATACCTCGAAGTGAGGCGAGTTCGGATTTCATGCTCTGTAATGTCTGTTCGGTACGCTCGATAAGGGAGGTGGGCTTGGCCTGTGTTTGCTTGAGTTCACTGATTTCTTGTCATTGTAGTAGCACATCACAACTTTTACTAGTTAACTTGGCCGCAAGAAGAGCACATTCGGTCTGCAATAGTGAAATGTCAACGTTAGTTGACCGAATGAGTGATACAGATGCAGTGGCCGTAAGGGCGATAGTCTTTTGCGAAGGTTGGTGGACTAAAGCACTTCATGGTATGTCTAGTCAAAATTTGTGGCGTCGCAGAAAGTCAGTGCCTAAGACTGGACAAGTCACCTGTGCCACATCAAAAGTCCAGGAAAACTTCAAGTCTTTTGACAGTTTGAGTGTTAAAGGCACCGTGCCTAACACTTTGATGTGAGAATCATTAGCCGTGCGTAACAGTCTGGGCAAAGAAGTTAACGCGGTAGGTGCGAGAGCTGGGGGTATTACACTCGTATCAGCACCACTGTCAATGAGGAATTTAGTTCCTGAGACGAGGTCAAGAACGAATAGACAACCGTCGGTGCTTACCTTGTTAGATGCTGTTGCTGCTGTAAGGTGTCTTTTTTCCTGTGCGTGAGGCACTACGCCTATGGCGCCTCGCGAGCCGCGTTTCCCGCTGCGCAAGGGCTGCAACATTTCCTGGATGCGTCGCTGAAGTTGGTGTGGAACCAACACGGCAGCCAGGCTGTGTTAGGCGAGGGGTGATGTAGAGTTCCTGGTGTCGGCTGTGTCCATTGTGGAGCGCTGCAGTACAGTGTCGGTTGTCATGGCGGATGTCGTGAAGGCTGTATCTGATTCCCCGCGACGGCAGGCAGATGTCACCACTGTCGTAGTGTGAGCAATGAGGAAGCGAGCTCGCCCGAATCCTGGAGGGGGAAGGGCGGGTGGCATGCTGTTGAGATCACTACCCTCACTCTTCATGCTGTGTGCTCGCCTGTTAATAATCCTGAAAGCTCGATCTGCGACCAAAAGCTTCTCGTCCAAGGTGCTGTTGGTGAGCGGCAGGAGCTGTAGTTGTATTGCTTCCGGCATTTTGACAAGCCACATCGACCATAACGCTGTTTTGGGTAGCAAATCCACAGGTGCGAGGGCGCGGAGTCATCACCATAGTCCCGATGGGGTGAGGTCGTGCAGGTGTTCCTCGTGAATGATATGATGAATAATCTAGTCCGGAGCTCGAGAAAGTCTTTCACAAATGAGTCTTTTCGCATTCGTATATTTCGATGAAGGCGGCGGGCTGATCATAATGTCGCTAATCAAATACAAATGGTCATGCAAATGTCCCACCAAACACATGAAGCGTGATTCTTCTGAGTCAATGCCTGTGGCGGCGAAAATAGAGTCGACTAAAGCGAACCATGTGTTGGGCTGCATTTTTGCAAAAGTCGGCAGTTTAGGCAACTTAGTTGGTTTGGAATCCACGACCACTGGGTGTGTAAGAGCCACAGGTGTGGGAACAGTCAATATGGCGTATGCTGGGGGGGGGGGGGGGGGGGGGGGGGGGGGGGGGGGGGGGGGGGGGGGGGGTAGGTACGGGGGCCCGTAAACTGTTACACCCCTCGGATCGGTTGTTATTGCCTAGCAAAAGTGGGCGAGGTACTAGGAGAGGTCACATTCACTATACACTGTTCAGTTCGATCAGAAAATTAAGGCTGTGCATAGCGAGGTGTGGAACTGATTCTCAGCGCGGATAATGTAGCAACTGTCAAATGGCTCTGCTCCGAAAATTTGTGCAAAGTTCTGAGAGACATTGCGCACCCCTGAGCGTGCGATGTTAGCGGTGGAATGTCCGGATCTCTTTTGACACTTTGTCCTGTATGTTCGAAAGAACGATCTTGAGGCAAGATGGCGGGCAGTACTTATGCATTGTCTGTGAGGAGGGCCTCAAAATGTTCGATGTATAGAGTCCATGCGTAGTGCAGGTGGCTGGCATGGTCGGATTCTGACTGTAGAAATCATACGGTGGTACACCTCGTTGCATAGGCCACATGACGATACAGGCGGTTCACTCATACACACACGATTGTATTGTTATTGAACTCACGTAGAACACGGGAAGAGCGTCACAAACTGTCATCGGGGTCACCAATGTGGGTGTTTGGGTCCTTATCGTTATAAATAACAACCCGTTGATCCACTTGTTAAAACAATGAGCACATTTATTGTCACACTTCAGATATACATCATTACACATCGAAAGTATCACATAGACAGAACATAATGGCTGCCTTGGCCTTAAGAGTTTTTGCACGCCAGATATGTTATGGCACGTCAGTGTTGCCACACATTCATATGACTGGATTTTATGAGAGTTGCTTTCCAATATACTGTTGTGATTTTCCTCTTGAACTGCTTGTATCTATACTTTTTACTACATTTAAGACATGATTATTAAATATATTTGCTGCTTGTGACTCATCATTTATGGCCCTTGAATTCAGTTAAGTAGTAATGTTATCCTGTTCTGTGGCCGGTTTTCCTGCCTCTCGTTCACTTCATCCCATATAACTTTAAGTCTGTAGTCAGAATTGTTGATTTCTGACATTACAAGCATGTTCCTCGATTTTTTAATAATTTTTCTTAGTAATTTTCTATAACAAAATTGCTATATATCTTTTTTTCCTTTTATTCCTCAGTAATATACTAAAATAATAAAGTAATGTTGATGGAGTTGTGTGGGAGACAAGAAATGATTACTAGACAACACAGGTGTGTTTACAGTATTTTTGGTGTAAGAAATACAGAGATACGTGCACATAGATATTGCATGACTTCTTGACCTTGGAATCATTTCTTTAACATTATGTCAGGGGTATGCTTCTGTAGACAATCATCTTGGCTTTCACAGAAACAATTTAACTTGACACAATCATACAGAAACCCTCTCAGGGGACGCTGCCTTTATCCCACACCATAGGGCATTGGGGATTCTATAGGCTAGGTCATCAACCACTCTAGGGGGAGCTAACCCTGAAATGAAAGCTTGGTCCTCCAGGTTGGGCTTTGAGTGTAGGGTTGATACCCCTGCCTTTTAAAAAATATATTACTGCTAATAATTCAACAAGGAATGCTGGACTGTCACTATGAAGACAAACTGTGTTAGTAAATAGGGATATGTAATTGTAATTCACAATAGTGAAATATGCAGCTAAATTTTAAAAAAACTGGAACATGGACGTGAAATTAGTAGCAAATGTGCAACTGAGTGGAAAAACTGTCACCACAGCATAATTACAATAAGGATACTTCATCTTTATTGATCTCCAGCAATATAAACACGTACAACCATATATAAATACCTGAGGATGGGCACAAGCCTGAAACCGGTTGTGTGACGAATAAATAATCTTTTATTGTGACTGGTAGTGGAAATTTATCTATTTTCTATAAAGGAACAGTCATGGAGTTCAACAGCATCCACTATGGATAAAATTCACTTGATTTAGTATTTACTGTTATAAGTTTACTGGCGGGGATGTGAGCTATAAAGCACACTGTCACTTTGTTCCATTATCCTGGATTTTTAATACGCCACTGGAAAGAGGAGGGGAGTGAGCTTAAAATGCACACAACTGGTCTGTATGTAAATAATGTAGCTTGACACCATTGTTTCCCTGAAACAATGGATATCTTTGGCTTTCAAGGAAATATTGAGGCTTTTAAGTTGAATGTCTTTGACTTTCAAGGAAATAATGAATGCCTTTGTCCTTAGAGTGGATAGTTGTGTAATATGTATATGGCACATCATTTAAATGCTATGCTATGATTTGTTATAAAAAAAGGAGATGTCACACACAATTGATATGTTTCTAAATAAGGAAGCCAGAATTGACATAGAGATATTACTCACTCAGTATTCTTAAGTGTCAGCCAGTGAGTGCCTATCACCGTCCTTTGGTTTTAATGTTTAATATTTTATCACGACGCATCATTAGTTTTTAAAAAATAAACAAATACACTCTTGCTATAAAATGGAACTGGTAGACATTAATATGAGAGTTGAAAAAGACTTTTCAGGCATTGCCTACAACACACTGCACTGAGTAAGCTGTGTTTGCCATGTAGGGTCTAATGCAAACTATTATATGGCTGACTACAGTTTTAATTATTAAACATAGAAATCAATTACACAGACTTAAAGTGCTGGTGTACTTGTATAAAATAATGTATTATGAGGCACTGACTACAGAGAATGCATAAGCATATTGAGAGCCAGAATCTAGATTCCCTGCTAAAATCACTGACTCACTTCATCTCAGCATGTTGTGAGTGGTCAACACATAGGCCAACAGCGTGTAAGGCATGGACAATAGTTGCAGATAATCGTAGAGGTACGCTGTAATCCACAAAGTGTTGGAAGAATATTATTGCCTTTCATCACTTGATGTCTGTTGAGTCCCATCACTACTCTCGTGATGAACCAGTATGCACACATATTAAGAACACCAGTAGAAGCTGTTAACGTAGCGTCACCTATGGACAGCTGCGAGTTGGTACCATCCCACCCAAAACCAAAAGGAAACATATTCATTTCCTATAGGCTGAAATAAGCAAAGAATGCAGTTTTCTGCTATCAGTACTGGAAGTTTTGGCAATAAATGTATTCCAGTCTGAACTCTGATAGCAGCAACATCATCAACTGTACAGACAGCATCAGTACAAACTAAATGGTATAATGGAAATGGTGATGATGATGAATGTTCACCAGTGATTAGTAAGCATTTCTGATCTGACTCTAGTGATTCTACAGGTATGTATTTAAGATTAATGTTTTACCATGTTTGCGTGTGTATGTTATAGCTGCAATCTGATTTAATTTCTTCTTATTCTTAATCACATACAGGTGATATGCTTGAGAAATGTTGATTATTGCTTTCATCTACAATAATGATGTAGGCTGAAGCAATGGAATTAAAATCTGTACCAATGCTTTTTCTCAACGATGGGCTGAGACATGAATCGGAACTTGTATTGGTGAGGGAGACATACTAGGGTATTCTGTGCAGCTGTGATAGCCGTAGTGCCAATGTTGTGCGCATCTGCATGGTAAGCAGGAGACTCAGGTTTGAATCCCACCACTGGTACAAATTTCAATTCATTGTTTCAGCCTACTTCATTATCTTCTTCTGCTGCAGATGTAATGGATGTGTGCGGACTCAGTCATGCATCTGCAACAACTACACATGACCTTCCAAGATGATGATACATACATCAACCCCACCTAGTTTGTCAACACTGTTCACTGCATCTCCAAACACCATCATAACCTGGTCTGTCATCATCAGTGTGGTAGAGGCAGATGACAGCAGCTCATTTCCTGAAGCAGCCATGCTCTCCATGCTCTGGAACATCTTGCAGTCGTGGTTTCTAGGTGCTCACAGTGATGAATGGTGATCCAAAGGATCATGGCAAATAATGATGTGATGAGAAGCTCGAGGACTCATACAGATGCCACTAATTTTGAAAATAAGTAGATCTACTATAGATTTCTGCATATATCTTTCATGCATGATATTTTCTCTCTCTTTGCAAATGAGGTGGAGGCTATATGTGGATACAAGCTTGTGCCTGCAACTAATCCGCCACATGACTCAACAATGATGAGTATGCTGCTGCACCTGCAATCACCACCGTAGCCTGATCCCTTGTCATCGGTGTGGTACAGGCAGATACGGTTACCAGACACTGTTTTTGTCAAATTCTTCTATGTTTTGGCCCAGATTTTCTTCCTCTGTTTATTTTTCACCTAGAATAATTATCTTTTTTTATATCGAGTCTACTATGAATTATATTTTAAGGGATAAACATACTGATCTTAAAACTTATATTCTTGAAAAATTTATAATTTCTATGTTTATGTTGAATTCCTAAAACTTTGGCAATGCTGGACCTTCCAAATCAAAGCAACAACCAAGGATACAAATTTACATTGCTTTCTGCAGGCTTCCCATCTGACAAGATGTCACTCCTGTTTTTATTTTACAAAATCTGGCAGTCCTACTGGCTGATAACTCCAGCTCATTGCTGATGCAGCCATGTTCCCTGTGCGCTGTAACATTTCGCAATTGTCATACACTTTCTTGGCATAGGACGTCATTTCACTGTCATTCTGCACCTAGAAGCAGTATTACTCATGCCTGCTCTGTTACAGATCATCAGGTAAATCCTGCAGCTGCATTGGATTACTCTGTGATTGCTAACACTTTTGGAGACAAGATCTCCCAAGCTCACATTGACAACATTAATGTAAGGTATCAAGAATCTAAGACTTTCCTTAATGTTTGTCAAGCCTTTCTGGAAAGGGGCTCCCCATATTTGTTAGTGACCCACAGTATCTTGACATTAAATGCAAAGCGGTTCTGTTCTGTGAACTCATGCAACCCCCCCCCCCCCCCACCACCACCACCCCACCCCCCACCCCCCCACCCTGGGGCAGTGATGCTGGTGAGGAGAAGAGCTTTGTTCAAATTCAGGAAACTAATGGTGTGATATCATGGAGCAAGTCAATTGCAGAGTGGTTTGAAACTTTACCCAAGAGCATCATCTGGGCCATTTTTATGAAATGCAAGAAAGATGGTCTGGTAAGGCACTCAGCCAAATATTCTGTTTTGATATACAGTGTGATTCTTTCCACCATGTACAAACTGGGGAAATACATGGTTTCGATGCTGGAGACCATTTATTCAATCACACATTCTTACAGAGCCATAGTGACAGTATGTACTGAAAATGGTTTCCACATTCCTCAACGAATGCATATATGCACTGTGGCATGTTCTGTCTCACACACTCACATCAGCCAGGCTGCATCTGAACAGTGTCAAAGGCAGCATGAATGCGCTGTTGCAGTGTCTTCACATCTGAAATGGGCTCTGCATAAACAGTACTTATGAGATGGCTTCATAACCAGCAATTCCATGTGTTGAGATCCAGTGAATACAATGCAACTGGACACCCTCATCTGATCCATTGACCAGGGAAGACATGATTGAGATGTGTCCAGGCATTAATGGCGATGTGGGCTGGAGCACCATTATGTAGCAGCCACCCTTTGAATCAACAATGGCACTTCTTCCAGTAGGGAAAGCAAAGTTACCCACAAGAAACTCCAATAGTTCCAGCCTGTCAGGTGATATGAAAAGAAGACTAGTCCCAAAATACTATCGCCAATTATCTCGGCCCACACATTCCAGCTGCACTGATGCTTATGATTCGCTGTCCCCATACTATGGGGGTTCTGCACACTAGTCCACAAATGACTGTTATGTAAGTTGAAGATACCCCTCCACAAAAAGGTGCATTCATCTGTTAACAGTATGGATGACACAAATCCTGGAATCATGGTTGCCTGATGAAGAAACCAGTGATAAAGCTGGTCCGAGTGTGGAAAGTCTGTAGCTAGTAAGCCCTGCATACACTGCAAGTGACAAAGATAGTAACAATTGTCATGGAGAATAAGTAAACACCATGTTGGCAAGCTCTCAATTTGACTACAGAATCATACAACTGTATCACATCAACTACAAAGTGTCAACAAGAGATGTGAATCGGACACAACATTACCAATTATTAAGGCAGGAGAGGGCACTAGGGCATGATGTATGAGGAACAGTACCACTCTCTACGAGGAAACCTTGCATACTGTAACTGTGGCTGCATGCTTCAGCATGTATGAGACTGCAGTCTCTGTAACAATGTATGATTGAGTAAATGGTCTCTAGCATGAAACCATGCATTTCCGGACATAAATTCAATAGAGCTCTCTTGTTCCATATCCTCTCATTGATCAGTACCTAAAGTTTGTACAAGGTGTAAAAAATCACCCTGTATACTCATATGTCTTTGATCCACTTATTGGTGGGTGGGGGTTTGTTGCATCCCCATTCAAAAAGAGACTGCTGCTGAAAAGCATTTATTAATGTCCAGAATACTTCCAATGGGATGGGTTTTGCTTTGTATAGTATCTTCTGCCTTGTGATAGGAATTACCCAATAAATGCAGTGCTTCCGGATACATACCTAACATCTAATATCTGTGGGCTTTATAACTTTAAAAACATGTCATTCCCCTAAAGCTCATAGACCAACCAAATTTTGAGAAGCAGAATCGAGTTTACAGTCTGGATGTGGATAATAGCAAGCTAGAAGATGACAGAGCACACTGTGCAGAAATAGGTAAAGCATAAAGTAGTTGGATTCCTCTACTTTTCAAGATTAGGTGGTCAGCAAATGAAACACATAGATTAGCTCGGAGGGCAAGAAGCAGCATTGCTTGTGGATGAAAGGCATGTACCACCTACTTTCTTTCCAGTTGAGTACAAAAAAATGTGCATGATATTTTTGTAGTGCATGCCTCAATTCTTTTATATAGAGTGAGATTCAAGAAATACATCTCATTGAATGGTCCAGACAGCAACCAGTACTTGTGGAAATGACAATTGAGGATAAAAAGATCTTAAAGTTTGAGAATGTTCACCACCACATGCGATGTCCCTGTGTGCTGACTGTGATTGTTTCCTGGCTCCTGTGGGTCACTGTGAAGGTGACCTCAATGCCTCTCATACTACATTCACTGCACTGAAAGTACCATATGCAGCAGTGATCACTCTGTTTGCTTGTATGATTCTTACCTCAACAAATTTGAATCATATGTTGGGGATATTCCAACAAGATGATTGCTCTCTGAGCTCAAAAATGGTACATGGGTAGTTGCAGGATTTATGACAACTATTTTCCAATGTTCGATTTGCGAGAGACTGTACTCACAATTCATGCATTTTGAAATACCAACAGCCACAACACAGACCCATATTCTTTCATTTGAGTGGGTATGATGCTCACTTCCTTGTTGAGCATTTGGGTGATACAGATGGCTCCCGAAGGTGGGCTGAGTGTGTGATCATGCGGCTTCCAAAGCTCTTACGATAAAGGATTACAATAGGTTACTGCTTAAGGGTGTTGGTGCCACTCCACATACAGTGTACTAGGTAGTCTTTCGATCACAGGGCCCTGAGTTACAAACTGCACTGCAGCTGAAAGTCAGACTGTCATGTCTTGACGACAAATGGTTCATCTTTAGGAACAGGATACAGACCCCCCTATACTCACACTGTTTATTTAGTGTTTGATTGTGTGGCTTTGTATTTACCTGTAAATAGTGAACGAGTATATCTGTATGTGTGTGGGTAATAGCTGGAAGAACTGCTTGGCATACTTTTGTGCAAGTATGTGTGAATGACTGCACACTATGTGTACTTGTAAACATGAATATAGTTGTGGGTGTGAGTTTTTGTTACCAGCTGCTACTATTTCCATTTCCAATATTTTGTATATAGAAAAAAATGATCAGAAAAATTGATTAAAATGAAAGTATTGTATATAGGGACTGAAAAGTATTGTAAAAATGTTATTTTTAACAAATTGTATGACAAGTTGTTAATAAACCACAAATTATTTTGCTAAAACATTGTTATTCTTTCCTTACCCTTTCCCTAAAAAGAGCAAATTATTGTTTATAACAAACTGCATCCTCTCTCTATGGTGTCTAGCTCAAGAATGAAGCTACTCACTCAAGTGCTCTGGTTATGAAAGCAAGAGAGGAAGAGGAAGAGGAGGAGGAGAAGGGTGATGGGGAGGGGAGGGTGAGGGGATTTTGACTCCCATTGGTCCAGAGGATGATCTTCATTTTCCCATCCAGAGATGACTTGACCTTTTCTGGAAGTCCTTATCAGGGTATTGAACTGGTTCAATGTAATACATCAGGTAATTGGGGTGTGGAATTGCCTCCTATATAACTTGATATCCCCTCTCAAGGTCAAATGTAACTCTACACTGGAAGTCCTGATCAGGTATATGGACAGGCTTTGGTGGTAGGGGGTTGGGGTGACCATGAATCTGCGCTAGTATGGCCAAGGTTAAGTGTAAAATGAAGCCAGAAGTCCTTATAAAGTGTGTGGACAGGCCTAGGGGGGAAGGGGAGGGATATGTGGGCAGGATGTGTAGCCTGATACCCATGGTCAAGACCATCTAGTATGCCCAATTGCCTCATATGTAACCTAACAACCCTCTCAAGGTCACCTGTAGCTAGTACTCCCAAGGTATAAGTCTAACATGGCACGGAAGTGACATGACCCCACACATATCTGCCGAGTATGGCCATGCAAGCATATAAATAGGGGATTTGCTGTTCATTTCAGTTGTTTTGGCTAACATTCAGGAAAATCAGTCTTTTTAGTGAGGAGTTTTTCAGTCTTGCCTTACTCAACTTCCTGTGCTTTGCTGGTTTCCTCTGTGGACTCACAAACTGTGTTGGACTTGAGGTGGGCAGAAGATAATCTCAGCCTATGGAGGGGGGGGGGGGGGGCACTTTTACTTGTCTGATATGATTTCTCCAACCGTCAGGCTGCAAGCCCATCCATGTGTTAAGTCTTCAGACAAGTGATTGAAAAGTATCATATGTTAAACACAGCTTGCTGTTTTCCAGAATTTTTTTCCCATTAACAAGACTATTTTCATGCTACTTTACACTCAGATAGTTAGCTGATAAGTTTGGAAATTGTCATATGTAAAATATAAACTCTTTTAGTTAAATATTCTTTGGGATGCGGGGAGTCATGACCACATGATTGCCACTCCCACCCACTGCCCCCCTTTTGGATCTGTGCCTAACACTGGCAGTTAATTAACACCATGAAGAAAACCGAAATAAAAAAATCTATGTTGCTCAACAGTTCAGTTCTGTCCTTTCCAAATGTGATATAGTTCTAAAGACTAATTTCAGATGTTCTGTTAAATGAAGGCACATTTCTGAATGTTGCTGAACAAGTAACATTATTATAGATCCACGAGAACATGTGACACAGTATAAAAATCTATCCAAATTAATGGTAATGAATGACATCACTGCTCCTGGAACCGCAGAAAGATACTGGCAGCAGAACGGGCCACTGCATGTTCATGAGTTGATGTAGCCATATACTGCAAATCTGATTACGCTTATGATTAAAATGCACTTTTAATTCTGTTGCAATGCTTACTTGATCTTGGTGACACCTATGAAACTGCCTACTACTTCAGTACAAGGCCAATCAGAAATGGATAGTCACACCATAACTTTGTGTTAGGTCACTCTTAAAACAAGCATTAAGACTTATGAAGAAATATATGAAGTTATAGAACAGCAACTAAAACTTACTCTTTACAGTTGACAATGTATATGTGTATACTGTGACGTAATTGCAGAATATTTCTGAACAACTGAATTAGATGCATACATGTAGAAGCCGTCTGCCACTTGTGGTCTCGCAGTAGTATTCTCGCTTCCCGAGTCGTGGTAGCATTCTCGCTTCCCAGGCACGGGGTTCCGGGTTCAATTCCTGTTGGGGTCAGGGATTTTCCCCAGCCCCGAGATGAGTGGGTGTTGTTGTGTCATCTTCATCATCATCATTCATTCCCATTATGGTCAGAGGAAGGCAACGGCAAACCACCTCCATAAGGACCTTGCTTAGTATGGCAGCGTGGGTCTCCTGCATTATTCCCCTATGTTCTGTCAAGAAGCATGGGACTTCATTTTCATGTAGAAGCCTGTTGCATCACCTTCTGTCCTGATGGTGGTGGTGGTAAGTCTTCACATTGCCTCTACAATACACTGACAGTGCTTTGGTTGCCACCCTGATCCATGATCATTCAAGCACTGATGGCAAATCAGGAAATCTGGTAGGATCTGTGTCCTAGATGGCCACATCTGGTATCATGATGCCATATATGAGTATATGCTCAATAGGTGTGAGGTCCATTGGTGGATGGGTAGAAGGCAGAGCAAACACAAGAACCTTCATGTACATTGAACGAATATTACACATACTATAGTGACACAATTCAAGAGCAATGGAGTGGTGCATTGCCTTGCGTAAGTCAGAGTTCAGGGTGCTGTAGTTGAAGAAGTGGATGCATTTAGTTCCTATATCTTTGACATCAGTCACACGTGTACAGATAGAGCAGATGTCAGATCTCTTCAGAGACTTTTGGGCCACCTCAACAGACCGATTTTTCCATCTCATCCTGTTGTACTACCACAGGATTGTGACTCAGCCAGTGATGCTCGATGATAGATTCAGAAACATTCTCTCAGGATATCTGTGCCAGCATGGCCTACGCCATGTGGACAACTCTGAACTTGCTCACACTCTTATTTGTGGTCACTGACTACATCCTGTGATAGACACTCAAATTTGGAACTCAAGTGTCAGTTATTCCCACTTCACTTACTTTCTTGTGAAGTTTAACTTTTGCCAGCCACAAGGATACAGCAATTCAAGTTTAAGGGATGCCTGATGTCCTATAAATACTGTAACCATAGACGTGTTTGCTTATTTTTTGTAGGTCACAACAATGATTGGACATTAGATTCTTGTATGAGAGGTATCAGGCCTAGTTCATACCATGTAAACATCCCTCCTTGAGAATTCTTACACCAATTGCTTAAATGGTGTGCTGTCTCAGTATGCAGGATACTTTGCCTCATGTAGTTTTTGATATCCGCCACTCATCAGTCTAGGTGGCTGGTGGACTTCCTGTATCTGTTGTAGTCTTTGTTGTACACTGTGATGTGTTGTGAGCAGAGGTACACACTGCAGCAATAGTGACTTCTGTTATTGACAGGGAGAAGATGGCACTGGAGAGTATACTTGCTCACTGGTAGGCATAGGTGTTCTCCAGCACTGGATTTGCTTCCCATCTATCAGCTGTTATAGTCTTCGACACCGAACAGCGACTCTAAACATCAACATATTGTTGCCTCTGACACTGTAGGCAGCTATTTTTCTTGAACTGGTGTACTCATGCTACAAGAAGACTTTTTAATTAGGAACTTGCTGTACATGCAGGGTAAAAGAATAGCTTACAATTTGTAAACTTATTTTTTAGCACTAATTGGGAGTATGAAGGAGCCAGAGGAGTTTGGACCACTAGTGTTTCATGGCAGCCCACTTGGTTCAGGGGTTCAGTGTATAAGCTTGAGACTGCAGGTCAAAAGGTTTCAGGTCTGATCCCATTAGTCCCAGGATTTTTATCCATCACTTCTTTTCTCTCTGGCAATGTTTGTTAATGAGGAAAATTCTGTATTGCACTGTAATAGGTTTACTATAGCTTGACATATTTCTTCCCCACGTTTACCAAATATGGCACAATACTGTTCAAGATAACAGAAATATGCACCTTTACCTTTTACACAGAAAGCATAGACAAAGTGGGGTGAGTATGAGGAACATCAGACCTGAAGCCTGTCATTGGTGGGAAACCTGATAGGCAGTGTCAAAGAGATATGCTGCTTGCATAGAAAAATGTTCTCAAACTACCTCTGGATTCCACCTTTATGTGGTGCAATGAATGGCAGCCACCTTTACTTTCGAGACTAGTAGCCATCTAATAAGTGCAGCCTTGGCGTAGCTAAACTAACCCGTGATTCTAGAGAGAATCTTCAAAACAGCAGCAGATGGTGGTGGTGTGCATTGAAGGCAGGTGCTACCTCCTTCTTGTCAGAGAATCCCTGCTGGCTGCAATGATTGTCCTGTCTCTCATCCATACACCGTGATGAGCCTTCATGTCTGGCAACCTGCTGCCTTGTCAGACTAAGGACCCACCTCTCACCTCTCTTCCATCACTCCCTGCCCCATCAAGAAACAATGTCACTGGTTGTGTTTCATCCTACTTATTTTCATTAATACTTACATGCTTGCGAGGTTTGGAATAGCACAAAAATTTAGTATTTAATTTCTTTACTTTAAATAAAAAATATAGTCTTTTTTAGTAATAAATCTTATGTAGTAATAAATAATAATAATAACATTACATATTGTATACAAATTTTGCACTGGGGCCCTCTGAAGCACCCCTCTCAACTCGACACCCCAAGTGGCCATTTGCATAGCTCGTGCTTAAACTGATCCTGTTGGGACCACCACCATCTCATAAAACGACCCCTGTAGCTTCTGGCTTGCTGGAGGCACACGTTTATTAACTGGTCCTAATGCTGTACTTTGGTTCAGGACTGTATTTATCGTGTCTTTTTTTAAATACAGAATTAATAAAAGATATTTGAATCTGTGATTTATCCCCAAGTTATTGTATATTTGAATCTGTGATTTATTCCCAGGTTATTGTAAATTACTGCTTCTGTCCCCATTGCAAACCTTTTGGAAAACTTAACAGGGAACGATATCAGAGTAGGTAGGGAGCTGCCTGACATCATCTTGTTGAAATCAGTGAAGACATTACAAGTAAGTGAACTTCCTGAGTACATAGGACTGTCACCAGTATAATTTCAAACAATGGACTTAACTGGCTCAGTCACCTCCCGCTTGTTTGAACCCTGTAACTATTGTAGCTTGGTTCCAAAACATTAATTATTTCTTTCTTCCATTAATATCTCTGTACTAAAGTTAATCAGAAACTTTTATTTTTAGTCTTGTTCATGTATACGTGGACTCAGATTTTTCCATGAAGTCAAGTGTCATCTTTGTGTTGTTGACCCAAGCATTGTCTTCAGAGCTCACACTAGTGTGGAGTAGTGGTATGAATGTAGGAAGCTATACTTCATGACAAGTCACTTTCATCTGCTATGATCAAATGTGCGGAAGAGTGAGGGAGGCTAAAAAGAGTGGAAGTCAAGGCGGTTGTGGCCCAGCCTGTTGCCAGAGGCAGAAAACTTTTTGTTCGTCTTTTAAAACCCCAGCTTAGTTGGAACCCAGACATCTAACTGCGTACACAAAATGTACTTTTCTGTTGTCAATAACTTTTGCTTTTACTCTGAAAATGTTATAATATTTAATCTGACTCAGTACTATAACCAAAATAAAGTCAAATAGTTGCAAAATTGTTTTGATCGGATGGAAAACACAGTTTTTGTGACAACTAGTGCTTGGCGTATTGTAAACCTGATTTAAATATCCAAAATATAGGCAAATGTTATTGTGTTATGGATCAAAGTTCATGTTAAACCATAGATCCCTTAACAAATGGCTGGGTAACTCAGTTCAAAGGCCAAAAGAAGGCATGGGGATACCACCTCCACTAGGACCATGTCTGGCAAAACAGTGTGTTGTTCAAACCAGCTTCTGCATTGATGGTGCCAACATAGATGATTAAGCACTACTGCAGTAACACAATATTAACCACTACTAAATGCACTATTTCATTTCACTGTGACATGTCCAGGTTGGCTACACTGCACGAAGTGACAAGGCTCTTTTTGATCTTGACCTATTGTGGGTGCTAACTATGAAGTGTTTTTGAAAATAGTAGCTCACCATCCCCAGAGAAGACAGTTGCTTGTTACAAATCACAAAACACATGAATAGTCTCCGTGGTACATAATGTCGACTGGGCCTGACCAGCCCTCCCCCCCCCCCCCCCCCCCCTCCCCCTTACTATCCAATAATTTTTAACCTACACTGGTCTGTAAATCTGTACAATGGATGAGGCCTCTCTTTTTCCAATTCCATTCTCTCATCTCTTTATTAGAGCTCAAAAAAGTTTACAGACTGTACTTATACCAGTTATTAAACTGTTTTTATTAATTTTACATAGTTATAGTACATTTTGCAACTGTAGGAGACGCACATTCAACAATGCATGCTCAGAAAACTGAAAATAAAATTTATATCAAAACAGAAATCAGCATTGTGTATGAATACAACTGATATGTTGTAATTGTAGAAGCTGAAAGTTGCTTTAGAAGTCAAGTTAGCCTCACTGCTGTATTTGCTGTGAATAGTTACTCTTATGATGCAGGTGTTCGCCATTATCGACAGGAAACCGATGATGGACAGGTGCCCAGAAGATGTGAAAGAACCACTCGATTTTTTACCATCGGTCTCTTTCAGCAATGTTCGCTTCAGCTACCCTTCAAAACCAGAAGTTGAGGTTAGTATTAATCCACTACATTTTATGTTTAAGTTTTCTCAGTCATATCTTCTAGAAACAACACCCAATTTTACACAGTTGCTTAATAAGGATAAGGCAAATGTAAAAATTAAAGATACAGTTTTGACATCCTGTTATGTTGCAATTTGTTAAAGATTCTTTCTTCTACTCTGTTCATGTTCGGGTACTCCATGTTTTATGGAAGCCTTCATTGAATTCCCCCCCCCCCCCCTCCCCCCTCTCTCCGCAGAGTGTTCCCGCTTAATGATAACATCATGCCACTCAAATAAACTTGTAAATATTTTAGCATTGTTGTAATAAAGATTTAGCACAATCAGTAGTACAGACCCATCAGATTATCTGTCGAGTGCTTTAGTACCCACCACTTTTGTAAAAAAGAAAGTGAGGTATATTACAAAATAATGTGGCAAGATGGCGTCAGGCTAAATTTACTCTCCCCGCGATGTGATGCCGAGCTGAGCCGAGCGATGACGTGCTGAAATCGCGTGACAATGGGCAGGCTTTGTTTAGCAGTGGCAACAGAGCGGTGCCCGTTTAGACTGCAGGCAGGGCTGAGCGACGTGATGCGGTGCGATGCGATGACTCCGCTGTAGTCGCAACCGAGTTTGTGTTTCGCGCGAGTGTTTGGAGCGATTGCTTGTTTGTGCTTGCATCTGGAGTAATTGCTTGCTTGCGGTGGACGTCGAAAGACTAATTAACAATGTGCTTGAACGCCCTGTGTTGTGGGACCAGAAAAATAAATATTACGACAATAGTGATTTTGTTCGTCAAGCATGGAATGAAATAGCTGAAGATTGTGGAACAGACAGTAAGTACAAAAAAGTAAAATAAATAGCTACAAGACTCCAAGAAATAAGTAACACAAACAACTTCGTTTATTTTCTAATTTTAATTGTGTATAGATACTATTACAGTATTTTGATAATGAAATGACGTTCACAATAGTTACAATATTTGATAATTTCGACATGAAATATATTTGCATTAATGACTGTTGACATAGTTTTTGAAGGCCTCTCTGACACTCCTCGCTCTTCTTGAAGCACTGCTGTTTGCTCTGTCATTTCGGAAGCATGCTGCTAAAGCACTGTGTTCTGTTATGTCCTGCCCAATAGCCAATTGAAGGGAAATGTTAGGCCCATCTTTATCGATTATTATATTGTGCAAGACGCAGATGGACTGAATAATAATGACTGCTTGTTCTATTGAAGTTTCAATTTCCTTTCGGAGAAGACGCCACTTGCTGGCCATTATGTCGAAAGTGCGTTCCACCACCGTACTAGCCCTCAACAGCCTCCTGTTAAATAACCTCTCTTCCTCAGTCAGTGACAGTCCAGGGAAAGGGCGCATTAAGTTTTCCAGTAGTGGAAAGGCTTCATCTCCAACCAACACTAATGGGACTTTTACTGAAGTACCTGGTAGTTCTTTCGGTGGAGACCAGTTTTCAGTTTCGTTCAAAATATTATTGTACAAGTTCCTTGCTCTAAATATGCCACCATCTGATTACTTGCCATAGCCTCCAATATCAACTGCTATCAATCTGCAGTTAGCATCGGCTGCAGCTAGTAAAGCAAGCAAAAAATATTTTTTGTAATTGTAATACATTGTCCCAGAATGAGGGGGACATTTAACCCGAACATGCTTACCATCAGTGACCCCCACACAATTCGGAAAATTCCAGTTGGCATACATGTGTTTTGCAGCGGTTTGAAGCAGTGGTATAGTAGGAGAAGGCAGGTGTACAGGGCTCAGAATTTCACATATTGTGGCGCACGTTTCATGCACACATTGTGCGACTGTAGTTAGACCCATCCGAAATGACTGTGACAGTGCATGGAAAGACATCCCAACCAACAAATATCTGAAAAAGAATGAAATGAGCGTAATTGAAGGATGTGTAGGATCTTCGTAGGATTTGCAGTTAATGTGCTAAGGACAAAAAATGTATTAAGTATACAGTGTACTTAATTATTTACGCATATTTTCACGTCTATATATATTCGGGCGAGGTACTCAAGAATAAATGGAAGAACCTACATGACACTATCCGCTCTGAACTCAAAAAAACTCGCACTGAACGTTCAGGAGACGAAGGTGGCATGCCGCCTTTCCAATCCAATTGGCTGTGGTACAAGCTAATGACCTTCCTGACTGACACAATAACGCCACGGAAGATGAAGACTAATGTTCATCACCGTAAAGGAACAGCATCGTAACACGACGATGTACCGGTTGGTGGTCCCCTGTTGGTTCATGTGGTTGTCCCCGTTGAGGTGGATTCCGCTGCTCGACTCACTGCGTCTCACTTCGTTACCATCACCGCGCACGCCAACGCCACAGCCCAACGCCATGGCAGGATGAAAAGGGAAGTAGATTGCCACCACACTAGAAGTTCTCATCCATGTGATGGGGTACAGCGGCGGCTGCCAACGGCAGCCAAAGCGCAAGCGCATGCAGCAGAACAGCAAGAGCCTGCAGTGCTACAATTGCCAGTGTCTGGGCCATACTGCGCGTGATTGCAAGAACGCCGTCACGTGCTTGAAGTGCGCGGCAGCCCACGACACCCGCAGTTGCACGAAGCCTCGTGGGGCGGCTAGCAGCTGCGCAAACTGTGGCGGGCCACACACTGCCAACTCGCGTAGCTGCAGCTACCTCAGGGAGTCACGATGTCAGCCCGCCGCACCACGCCCTGTGGCGGTGTCAAGTGCCATGATGGCCGCCCTGCCCCCCCGCTCCGGTGAGGGGTGTGAGCCGCACCGACACGAAGCCGCCACTGACGATGCCATGGCCGGCCTCCAAGCCACCTTTGCGGCAGAACGGGCCACACTCAAAGCAGAACTCGTCGCGGTTCATCGTCAGCTCCAGCAGCTGCGCGAGGAGCTGCGAGTTCTGAACAAGAAGATGGTGCTCGGCCCCACGCCCGCCTCACCCGCGGTGCGACCAGTGGGGATCGACGCCGCCACGCAGACGTGCGCCACCTCGCCCCCTGCAGCTATGCAGGTGGTGGCGCCCATGGAAACCGAAGATGTGACGCCTGGGCCGCCCCCCACTACGGGGACAGCTGTAAGCACAGGTGCCTAGGCACCGTCCGGCTCCTCTCACGTTGAGAAGCCACCAAGGAAGAAGAGACGGTGCCTCCAGCTCCCAGGAGTGCGTGACCTGCAGCCAGACCTCAAGGCGATTGCGGCGGCTCTGCAGGATAGGACCTGGGCCATCATGGACAAGCCATACCCCTTCACCCCACCGGACCAGCCTAAGCCTTTCGCCTCCCTCCGCCGGTACCCGCTTCGGCCAATGGCTTTCCATCTGGGAGGAGGTGGTCACCCCGCAGGAACTAGCCATCATTAACTCTCACCCCATGTACATGCCCCGAGACTGGGATACACTGAACGTCGTCGTAGAAGCATGGCTACAGGAAGAGTACTGTTCTGGAAGGAAGCAAGAAGACGCCGAGGCCAGGGCAGCCAGGGTAGAAATCGCATGCCAAACACGCCAACGTTCCCAACACCAGTAGCGCATCCACGAGAAACATCCCGAGACGGAGCGGGACCCCTTGTCGCCACCCACCGGGCAGTCACTTACGCCGTTCGTTTTCCTCTTCTCTTACTGCTTCTCTGACTATCTTTTCATCTTTCCCAAAAAAATGCATATGCACACCGCCATGCCATTCCATACCGCCAAGACTCCACTCGCCACACCGCCATGAGGAAGGCGAAGCTCACCAGTGCTAGAACTTCCTGATCACGCCGAGGGTCCACCCTCGCCTGTGCAGCGTCAGCGTCAATGACGACGTACCATTCTCACCAGCTCTTACAGAGAGAGAGAGAGTGTTCCACCTGATGAAACCAAGACTGTCTGTAAGTTCAGAGGATAGCTTTTCGATGCCTCCTCCCTCACCCACCCTACACACAAACCAAAACAAGAGATCCAAGAAATCGACAAACTCTGAGTTGTTAAATATAGAGAAGCAAAAGTTGAAGCTAATTGAGCAGAAAATGCCGAAATCAGAAACGCAAGATCACAGCTATCATTTTGTAGTGAGTTTGCTGCCAGCAATGCGAAAACTATCACCAGAAGCTCAGTTGAGAGCCAGGATAAAAATTCAGCAGGTTCTTTTGGAAGAATTGGAACAATCAACCACTTCCATTGCACATTCGTTGATGTCACCCTATGCACCTGAAATCAAGTTGAAATCGTAATTCCTGGAAATCCGCAAAATGAAATAGTCATTTCTGAAATTCAACCTGATGATATTGTTGTTGTGGCGTAACAAGACAGCTATGCCACACTGAAGTAGCCGAAAGGCACGCGTAATCTCACGTAGGCTAGAGAGAGGTCTGAAACAGGATACGTAATGAATGGTAGCAAGAAAAGTACGTAGCTGCTATAATACTTAACTTTTAATCCATCATTTGTATACAGCATTCCTTGATGATACAGGTGAGACTATCTTAAAATGGTTAATGGCGCCTTGCTAGGTCGTAGCCATTGACTTAGCTGAAGGCTATTCTAACTGTCTCTCGGCAAATGAGAGAAAGGCTTCGTCAGTGTAGTCACTAGCAAAGTCGTCGTACAACTGGGGCGAGTGCTATTCCGTATCTCGAGACCTGCCTTGGTGGTGGCGCTCGGTCTGCGATCACACAGTGGCGACACGCGGGTCCGACATGTACTAAACAGACCGCGGCCGATTTAAAGCTACCACCTAGCAAGTGTGGTGTCTGGCAGTGACACCACATTCCTCCCCCGCAAATCGGCGAACGGTCGTGTGATAAGGCTTCCGCCCGCTGTGGGGAGGACCCCATGTTGACGTATGCGATGAGGTGGGGAGCCTAACAACAGGCGAGGCTGTGCCACCCGCACCCGGCCATTCGGTCCGAGGGGAGCTAGGAAACGCCTAAAAACCTAGTCCAGGGTGCATGTCAACATGCGGTGTATGCGCCCATAAAGAGACAGGAGGGGCCGAAGGGTCGACCTCCATTGCGTTGGGGTACCCGACGCGCGATGACGTCATGTGGTCCGGAGCGGGCAAGAGTTCCATGGCGGAGGACAGCTGGTCACGGGAAGCGATCGGCGGCGCGTGACCCAGGGAGGCGCTTGGCGGCTGCAGCGAAGCGTCCACTGCGGGCGGCGCCGGCTGGAGGACAGGCGGCGGCGGTGGAGGCAGCAGCGGCGCGTTGCCATGGGGCAAAATGGAAGGCATCGTCGGTAACACCTGGGGATGAGGTGAGCCAGTAGATGGGTCCCCAGGGCGCTGACCGGACGGCACCGTCGCTGAAAGCAGACGGGGAGCGGCAGAACCCGTGCGACGACAGAGGCGCAGCTGATTGAGATGCCGACGCACCTCACCAGAGGCCCCCAAAACCAAATACATCGCGCGGCTGAGGCAGCGAAGAATGCGCCCTGCGAGCCAACGCCGTGAACCGCGAAAGTTGCGATAGGATACAAAGTCGCCTGGAGCAAAAGCAGAAGTCTGCCGCTGCACAGGAACCTGATGCGGCTGGTGCAGCAAAGACATCAAGGTTCGATGAGGACGACTGTGGAGCAACTCAGCCGGCGAGCGACCATCTCGGGGCTGAGAGCGATACGATGACAAAAAGAGCAACAACGCGTCCTCCCGAGAATGCGACTCTTTCAACTTCAACATCTGTGACTTGAAAGTCCGGACCAATCGTTCAGCAGCACCGTTTGACTGAGGCGAAAACGGCACGGATGTCAGATGTTGAATACCATTGGCCTGGCAGAATGACTGAAATTCTGCGGACATGAACTGTGGGCCATTGTCGGAAACAATAGTCTGCGGAAGACCTTCAATGCAAAAGATAGCAGACAACGCTTGGATGGTGGCAGAGGACGTCGTGGAAGACATCCGGACAACAAAAGGAAAATTACTGAAGGCATCTACCAGAACGAACAATCGAGCATTCCAGAATGGACCAGCAAAATCGATGTGCAAGCGTTGCCAAGGGGAAGTGGCTTTCGGCCATGCAAAGACTTTCCGCAGCGGTGCGGATTGTTGTTCGGCACACGCCATGCAAGAAGAACACATATTCGTAATCGCAGCATCGATTCCGAACCAAGTACAGTGCTGATGAGCAAGTTGTTTCGTTCGCACTATACCCCAATGTCCTTGGTGAAGAAGCCGTAAGACAGAGGACTGTAACGAACGTGGGACCACGACTCGGGACTAATCATTATCAGAACGCAACAACAAAACACCACGTCGAACAAAAAGTCTCTCCTTGTGAGCAAAAAATCGGCGAACCAACGGATCCTCGATCCGAGACTTTGACAAAGGCCATTGCGTAGCAACAAAACGCAAAACGGTAGCAAGGACAGGGATCAGCAGCTGTGGCTGTAGCTACACGACGAAAATCAATCGGAAACGATTCGACCACTTCATCGGTTTCTGCATCAATGAACATGCAAGCAAGTTCGGAAGAATCGAATGCTTTATCCTCAGCAACAGGCAAACGGGACAACGCATCGGCGTTTCCGTGCTTAGCAGTGGACCGATACAAGATATCGTAACAGTACTGTGAGAGGAAAATAGACCAGCGAATGAATTTCTGTGCTGTACGCTGAGGTACAGGCTTGTTCGGATGAAAAAGCGACGTCAAAGGTTTGTGGTCTGTGATGATGGTAAAGTGACGACCATACAAGAAATCATGGAACTTAGTAACACCAAACACGAGAGCCAAAGCTTCTTTCTCTATCTGCGAGTAATTTCTTTGCACATACGAGAGCAATTTTGACGCAAAGGCAATAGGACGATCATGCGACCCATCTTTGTGCGCAAGCACAGCACCGATCCCGAAATCCGATGCATCTACCATCAACAAAAGGGGTTTCCGGGGATCGAATGGCGTAAGGCAAGCATTTGAAAGCAACGCCGATGTCAACTTGCGAAAGGCGCGTTCGCATTCCGTCGTCCAGAGAAATGGAACACCTGTACGGCGTAAGCAATGAAGCGGAGCTGAAATGGAAGAGGCATTGCGCACATTCACGTACACCTTGTGATTCTAAAGCGTTTAATGTTCTTGCGACCTCATCTTGCAATGCATGAGGAACATTGCGCGCTCTGAAAAATTTCGGTTGCACGTTGACTTTCAGTTCCAAATGTGCTTCATACTTCTTAGCGCAACCAAGGCCCGGTGCAAAAATGTCTGCAAATTCTGCACATAGCCGAGAAACACTGGCGGAAGGCACAGTCTGATTCACTGATAGGACCTGATTTACTATAGACATGTTAAACAACTGAAATAAATCTAAACCAAACAAGTTCACTGCAGAAGGAGAACGAAGAACGTAAAATGACACAAGTTTTGTTTGTCCCTTGTATGTTGCAAGAAGAGTGCACTGTCCTAACACAGGGATCTGCTGTCCTGAATATGTAGTGAGCTTAACAGTTGCGGCATGCAACGGAGGTTTGCCCAGTTGTTTGTACGTGTCGTGATTGATCAATGAAACAGCAGCTCCGGTATCGAGCTGGAATGGTATGACCTTGCCATTAAAGTCCAAATCTACAAAAAGTTTATTGTCCCGCTGACGACAAGAGCGACTGTCTCGTGCAGTGGGAACTGATACAGGTACAGCATCACTTGCTACTTGACGTGATTTCCGGCGACGTCGACGCACACTGTTTGTGGGACGAACACAGTCACTGTTAGAGAAAGTGGCACTGGACGAAGTAGAATTAACTACATGAATGTCCATGGGCGAAGGTTCACGAGCCTGAGTGACCTTGGTTCGATTCCGGCACGAAGCAAAGGGCCTGGAATGGGTGTGACTGTCTGATCTGAGCTTTTTCTGGTAAACACTTTGAACATGTCCTTTCTTATTACAGAAAAAGCAAATAGCTTGGCGTGACGGGCAATTTTCACGCGAATGTCTAGTTGCACACCGCGGCCATGATTTCACTGCAGTTGTATGCTGTCGCAGCACACCTGGTTTAGAGCGTGGTGGCAGCTGCATGGATGTGCGCGAGGACAGTTTACCGGCCGCGCAGCGCGCCCGGTGGGCCGGTTAATGTCACACAGCTGGCGAAGTTGCAAATGATTCCTGTGCAAAGTCAAGTGTGTCTTGTCTATCCAATATGTCTATCACTTGCTGAAGAGAGGGATTAACTAGTTTCAAAATCTGTTCCCGTATGCGAACATCAGAAACTTTCTGTGCTATTGCATCACGTACCATTGTATCTGAATAGCCGGCCGCGGTGGTCTCGCGGTTCTAGGCACGCAGTCCGGAACCGTGCGACTGCTATGGTCGCAGGTTCGAATCCTGCTTCGGGCATGGATGTGTGTGATGTCCTTAGGTTAGTTAGGTTTAATTAGTTCTAAGTTCTAGGGGACTAATGACCACAGCAGTTGAGTCCCATAGTGCTCAGAGCCATTTGAACCATTTTTTGTATCTGAATAAGGGAGTCCACATTCACACTCAAAAGCACAATCCCTTGTAAGGCCTTGCAATGTTGCAACCCAGTCCCTATTAGTTTGACCGGCCGTACGTTTTGTACGAAAAAACGTATACCTTTTTGCAACGACATTGACTGTTTCTTTGAAATAGGCGTCCAATGCCGACAAAATTTCTTCGTAGTACAGAGTTGCTACGTCGCGTCGGGGAAACAATTTAACTATCACACGGTACCTTTGCACCCCTACACATGCCAATAAATGAGGCTGCCGCTCGTTACCTTGAATTCTGTAGGCGGCGAGATGAAATCCAAATTGGCGTGACCATTCCGTCCAGGATTCTACGTCTGCTTGAAAATTACGGAATGGCGGTGCAACTGCATGTTGTGGCAGTGGTAGCGATGAAGCAGCGGCGGCCGCATTGGTGTGCAGTGCACGCTGACCCTGGACGAGCTGTCCAAGGGTATCCAATAACGCCTGTGTCTGCTGATTCTGCAAGCGATAAAATTCGGACAGTACATCTGGCGAAGCCATGACACAAGTAAATGTAAGCAATTAGGAAGAACAAGACCCTTTCCGTTGACTCGTCGCCAACTGATGTGGCATAACAAGACAGCTACGCCACACTGAAGTAGCCGAAAGGCACGCGTAATCTCACGTAAGCTATAGAGAGGTCTGAAACGGGATACGTAATGAATGGTAGCAAGAAAAGTACGTAGCTGCTATAATACTTAACTTTTAATCCATCATTTGTATACAGCATTCCTTGATGATACAAGTGAGACTATCTTAAAATGGTTAATGGCGCCTTGCTAGGTCATAGCCATTGACTTAGCTGAAGGCTATTCTAACTGTCTCTCGGCAAATGAGAGAAAGGCTTCGTCAGTGTAGTCGCTAGCAAAGTCGTCGTACAACTGGGGCGAGTGCTATTCCGTATCTCGAGACCTGCCTTGGTGGTGGCGCTCGGTCTGTGATCACACAGTGGCGACACACGGGTCCGACATGTACTAAATGGACTGCGGCCGATTTAAAGCTACCACCTAGCAAGTGTGGTGTCTGGCGGTGACACCACAATTGTTATTTCAGGCCACCAAGATTCTGATAACTTTGATACTTAAGTGAGTGAACTGTGATGTATTTTACTTATCATTGTCAACTACGTCAAAATTTATTAAAGAAAGTTTGAATCTATCACAATTTGTAAATTTTTCATAATAAAATGATTGCTGTATACTTAATATTGTGTACTTACCTGATGGTGACCGTAACTTTCTCCTCAGGGGTAATAACCATTCTGAAATTTCTCTTTTGCTTCAGTAATCTATTTGAAACAGACGACACTATATAATCAAATGTCTCTATACTCATTCTGAAATAATTCCAAAATTTATCCTCATCTTTTCTCAAGTCGCTGTACAAATGATGAAATTCTCCTAAAGCCCTCCTCTCCTTGTTGATTTCATGCACCCATTCACAACTGCGTTGAATTCTCAGAGCACTGTTTTCTAATAAAAACGAATTTACTGGGTCGAGGAAAAACGACATCGTGGCGAGACTGCTCAATAACTGCTGGCCAGATAGCGCGCGCACGCTGTATCGTGTGCAATGTGAATGCTCCATCGCGTTGCATCGCTTTGGCCATTATGCATCGCATCGCGTCGCATCACAGCACAGGCAGTGTAAACCTACACTCAGCTGCGGAGGTTTTGAATGTAGAGGTCCACGAAAACTATGCTATGAAGTGTCATATTGCAAAAAGTGCGCGAAAATTGTGAAAAGTGGCTTCGTCTGTGTTCAGTGCAATCAAAAATATCATTTTCGCTGCAGAAAGATTGCCCCCTCAGTGAGACGTGACGATAACTACGCAACTATTGTGTAACTGTGTACACTGTAAACAAAAGGCAGCGTCCTTTAATGGTCAAGAAACATGTACTTGTGAGGCAGCAAGGACGATTGACGGTATCAAAAAGGAAAACCTTTTGTATATTACAATTATTGGACTCTTGCAGGATGAAGTGAAAAAACTACACGCGAAATACGAAATACATCCACGTAAGTCGGACACCCGTTATTCTCGTATCGTGCAAGCAGAAAATTAGTCGTCTTTAACAGAACTGGTAATTCTGAATGATATGCACAGCAATGGCGAGGTAAGACAATGTGTGAAGATGTGTAAACCGGTGCTTCCTCTTCAATACCAGTGCACATGAACAAATCCGCCGACCTATGTAATAACTACGTCTAAAATGGCAAACAAACTCACTGTGCAAATAACCAAATTGCTCCCAAGCCAAATGCAGTGATTGTAAGTTAAATAAAGGAACAGAAGGAAAATAGAAATCTTTGGTGATAGCCACAGTAAGAGACTAGCGCAAGAATTACTGAAGATAAATCTGACACAACGTAATGTAAAACCTGGTGCACATTTCAAGGACGTTACTGGACCTGTCGTAAGTAAGAAACACGTTACAAATGATTCAGTTGTGATTTGTGGAGGATCTAACGATATATACTGCAACCGTGCAGTCACAATGTTAAAGAATTATCCAAGACTACTACTTTTCTAATCAGCGCAATTGTTATTGTAATTAATTATAGCAAGAGACACAGTTTACCTGAGTCGCCGTGTGTGAATAAGGAAATTGATAAAATTAATAATAAGCTTAAAAGATTTTGTACGAAGTTCTCTAATGTTAACTTAGTTGATGTAAGCATATTTGATAGGTCATGTTTTACAACTCACGGTCTTCACATGAACAAAAGGGGAAGATCCAAATTAGCACACCCAGTAAATGAACAAATTAGTCCTCAGTCTTACACCCCAGCCAAAGAACTAGAATGGAACGAAAGGAATAATGTGCTTGTTACTAAAGACAAGGTTTTTCGCGAGAACCAAGCTGGTCGGAACAATATAGTAGTGCAGCAGGTAGGAAACAAGTCCTGAAACTAATGCACATAAATATTCAGCACCTCAGAAATAAACTAGACGTTTTACAAGTTTTTGTGACAGAACATGCCCCTTGTGTCATTGTGATTGCTGAACATGGTCTTAAAGCTGAGGGATTAAAATTTTGTAAATCAGAGGGCTATATTATCGCTAACAGCTACTGTGGACAGCTACATAAAGGTGGTGGGTTTACTATTTTTGTCCAAGAAACACTAATTACTACTAAAATGTCATTCCTGGATAAACACAGTAGTGAAACAAATCTAGAAATTACTGGAATCACTCTTAAATTGAAAGGAGAGGGTAGTAATTATACAAAGCACAAAGTAATAGGAATTTATTACCCATCAAATGCAGATGTGTCTTACTTTTTTAATAGTTTCAGATCAGTAATTACTTTAAGTGGCCCTAGTAATCTTACTATACTTGGGGATTTGAATATTAATGCAAACTCTCACAACATGCCTAGCTTGAGTCTGACAGATATACTGAATTCATATAACCTTGTCAACATAATAGACACTGATACAAGAGTGACAAACTACACCTCCAACAGGACAGATTATGCGATAATTAGTAAACTTGCTGCTAACAGTGTTAATCACAGAAATATAGAATTTCACTACTCTGACCACTATTGTCAGTGTGTTGAGCACATGAGTGTAAATACAGCAGAACTAACAAATGTCACTGAACAGAAACGAATCTTGAACAATCACAATACAAGTCGCCTTAAACATAAACTAGCCTGGGAGGAATAGAACTGTGTTTATAAGGTAAAAGGCTCAAACAAGAAATGGGATCAATTCTGTGAAACAATTCTGAGACATTTTAATCACTGTTGCCTAGTTAAAGATTTAAAAAGGGCTCTAATACATAGAAAGAAACCAAAGCTGAAACTACTAAGTAGTTTGATTAAACTCAAGCAGAACGTTCATGACCTCTTCTTTCTTTATAAACCAAAAGAGGATATCATCCTTAAGGAAAAGTATTGTAAAGCCAAGAAAGTGTTTAAGGCAGAGCTTTCGAATTTCAGAAGAAAGGTGCACAGTGATACAGTCATTAAATCTGACAATGTGAGTAAAGCATCTTAGAAGCTCATCAGTCAATACCATAAAGCACCATCAAATGTGAATACAAAAGAAATAAGCATATTGCATGAGGAAAAATTAATACAAGATCCGAGAACAATCTGTGACATTTTTAATAAATATTTCATCACTCTATGTAGCATTCCTACTTAACCTGTTGACCAAAACAGCAAGATAAACATTTGCTCAGCCCAGTGTACAAACTTTGAATTCAGAACTGTGAGTGAACATGAAGTAAGTCAAATAATCTGCACAGTAATGACCAAGCACTCAGCTGGATGGGATGAGATATCTAGTTACAAATTGCCACAAAGACTTAGTTAAACCTATTACCCATCTCATTAACTGCTGTATTAGGGAAAACAACTACCCAGACTCATTAAAAATGAGCATAGTACAACCAGTATATAAGAAAGGATCTAAAAAGCAGGTTGAAAACCTTAGGCCAACATCATTAATCCCCATATTTAGCAAAATCCTTGAATACGTTTTGCTTTCACAACTCAGTGACTACTTCACAACAAATAACCTACTCACTGAAACACAACATGGTTTCAGGAAAATCCACAGCACCATCACAGCAATCTCAGAATTCTTATGTAATGTGCATAGTGCACTAGATGAAGGAAATTTGGCAACAGCCATATTCCTTGATCTTACCAAGGCATGTGATTTGGCAACAGCCATATTCCTTGATCTTACCAAGGCATATGATTCAGTTAAACATAAACTATTAATAAAGAAACTTCAGGCATTTGGCTTAAAAGATTCAGCACTACTACTGCTAACCAACTACTTGACAAACTGGAAGCAATGCACAAAGCTAACATACCAAATTAATGACCGAGTTGCAATCGCCCAGTCTTCTAATGAAACTGTCAAACAAGGAGTCCCCCAGGGATCTATGCTTGGCCCCTTTCTCTTTTTAGTCTATGTGAATGATGTCACCCAGCCAGAAAATTCCGTAATAGTGAGCTATGAAGATGACACATCTCTGTTGTTTTTTGGCAAAAGTACCTGTGAACTTAAATCTTCTGCAACAGATTGAGTAGTAACTATAATTAAGTATTTTCAAGAACAAGAGCTAAAGGTCAATGTTAATAAATCACAATTATTATCATTCAAGACTGTTAACTCTCATCATACCTCTATAAATAATATATATGGAACTGAGGCAGCAGCCACTAACCACTGCAAATTCTTGGGCCTATACTTAGATGAAAACTTGCGGTGGTCAAAGCATATTAACTTTGTTTGTGGAAAGGTTAGTAGTGGATTATATCTACTCAGTCATGTTGCAAAAATAGATACAAACCCTATTATTCAAACTGTTTACTATGGAACAATATATCCTTTACTAAATTATGGTATTGAACTTTCAGGCTGTGCTACTGATACACACCTCAATAGATTAATGTCGTTGCAGAAAAAGGCAATTAGAATAACGTATGATCTGGGTTGTAATTATTCTGTTAAAGAGATATGTGTGCAACATAAGTACCTTACGGTGTATTCCCTGTATTTATTTTAGGTATTTTATTTTTTGTAAATAATCTAAAATATTTAAGAAGATGCAATGACATAAACGCCCACAGCACTAGAAATAAAAATAATTACTTTAGGCAAAGAATAAAGTTAAAAATAACAGATCACAACCCAGACGTCAGTGGTCAAATTTGGTTTAACAAATTGCCAAAAGACTTATGTGCCTATAATGCAAATATCTTTAAAACTAATCAAATTATTCCTGTCAAAGAAATGTTTGTACTCTCTGTCTGAATTTTAAGTTGAAAACACGTGATCTTGTAGTTTGTATTAGAAATATTTTAGTTGTAAACCTACTTATGAGACACTACATTTCCTTTGTGTGCTTGTATTATAGTCTTACTAATTTATATCAACTATTTGTTTTGTTTGTATTTTAAGAACATCTTCATAATTATGTAAACAACACTGGCATTTGTTATAGTCATAATTTTTGTTGATTCTATGCAAAAAATTAAATAAATAAAAAATAAATAAAATAAAAAACTTATAATTATAACAAAGGAAGTACAAATCAATAAGGATAAAATTACTAACATATTTAACACTATTAACTGTGCATTACATCCTAAATATATATTATATGTAAACTACTCGTGCAGTAGATATTTTTGTACTTTTGAATCGGTTGTAAAGAAACTATTTGGTAGTAAAAGAAGAAAAAATTGATTCTCACACATTGTAGCTTCATTCATCAATTTCATGATAAACAAACTGTCTATCATTTCATTAATGGTCATATTTACTATAACATTTTAGAATTAAGTGAACTACTGCAAGAATTTTGGAAAGTTTGAAGTGAAAAACAGAGGTCGCTATGAACTTGAGTTTGGTGCATGTTAGGTTATTTGTTGCTGCATATGAAATGTAGCTAACACATTGAACTTTTCTTTAAATTTTGAAGGATATTGCTTTCTGTTACCAATATAGAGAAAATGGATCATACGTAAAGCGCTTATTCTCAAGCCCGCATACCAGCGAAGGGCCAGAATGAAATATTCACAAAATTCCTCTATCTCGTAAACGGTTTCAGATACTGAGACAAAATTTTGGCAAATGCCAGTACGCAAAGAGGGAGAGTATTTCATCATATTATTAATATGTGAAATTTCTATATATACCACAATATTCGAGCGACTTAACATTTTTTTTCTTTTCAATGAAATGATGTAATATTTAAGCTTCATCGATACCTGGTGAAACAAGAATTATTGTGTGTTTGTAACAATATTTATGAAGAAATTACATCATAAACTACTGACATGTCTATACATCAGCTGCTGTTTATTATTCTGTCGCAATTTCTATTAAAGTAAATAAATCAGAACTGTGTTTCCTCTCCTCTCCTACGGTGGTGCCTGGTTCTGTGTTGTGAATTTCTTTGCTCCTAAGAGTTCTTTTATTTTTCATGCTTTTACTCTATGAAGTTTTCGTTGTTGCTATGAGTCATCTTTTAGATATATATTCCTAAAAGTGTTGTGTTCTTGCTATAAAATCATATCCTAAGTTCATCCACAACAGGTTATGGGCACAGGTTTGAATGCTTCAGGCTCTGAGAATTATAATATTCGTTCATGAGACTATTTTTCCATTTACTAGGATATTCGTGAGACAGCAAAATTTTTGGAATGGCAGATGCAGCAATTCAGTTGAGTGATGATATTAGTCGTATAAACATTCACAAACTGTCACGGGAAGATCAGTGGGAAACGTGGAAATGGCAGATTCAACTTTGTTTAAAGGAACATTTTCATTATTCGATTATAGATGGTACACGTCAGTGTCTGTCATTAGCGGAAGGGGAAGAACCATCTGAAGCATATCGGCGCTGGCAATGGGACAATGCTCGGACAGCTCATATCATTGGAACGGCGCTTGATGAGAAACCTGATGTTTGTGTAAGATAGAAGACTGAGGTAAAGAAATTTGGGATACCCTTACATGACTTGTGCAGTGAACTGAACAAAATTAATCCAAATGCAACTTTGCCCTTGTGCTGCTCCACCATCGTATTTTCAGAATATTAGGACCCAAACATCAGTTTTACAGGTCGACCTGGTATCGTGTTCCGGAACCTGAGCAGATGAAAAAGCTTCTTATTGAGAATTAGCGTTCAATTGAGAATTCGATAGCTACACGGGCAGCTGGTGCTTTCTACACAAAATCAAAATCGAATGAGCATCATCAAAAACAGAAGAAAATTGCAACAGAGAGAAGTAAATCAAAGAAGAAAGGAAGTTGTACGTGTCATTATTGCAAGTAAGCCGGACATATTATTGCAAACTGCAGAAAGCGCATGGTTGCATAAAAAGCAAAAGCAACAGCTAATAACAGTAATATTCTTTGAGTTCCAGTTTAAAAGTGAGCAACAAACCAAATACATTTCTAGCCACTGGCTTGTTTTCTCATGCTAATTTTGATTCTGGACTCTGGCACGACACATCATATTTCACCAAATAAACGGCATTTTGCTTCATTCGAAAAGTTTCCAGTTCTACAGTGTGTACAGACAGCTGGCAAAGAAGTTATTGTTGCACATGGGACTGGCAGTATTCATATCGATATATTCATAAACAAAAGGTGGACACCTGTTTTGCTTGAAAATGAATGGTAGGTACGTGATATCAGACGCCAAGTTTTCTCTGTCTGTCAAGATACACAGCATGGGTATAATGTGACTTGTGATAATAAAGGTGTTATCATTCAGCGATGCAGCGAAATAGTCTCAACAGGAAGATTAGTTGGTTCAGTATACATTATAAACATGCGAGTTTGTCCTCCGGATTCAGAAGTAATGATTAACTTAGCAACTTCAGAAGAACAACTACAGTGTTGGCATGAGAGACTCTGTCATCAAGATAAACATCATGTACGAGATGTGCTCTCTCGTTTCGGTATAACAATTAAGTGTCCTGCTACCACAGTATTTTGTAGACGGTAAAAATGGAAATGTCGTGTGGCTAGGGCCTCCCGTCGGGTAGACCGTTCGCCTGGTGCAGGTCTTTCGATTTGACGCCACTTCGGCGACCTGCGCGTCGATGGGGATGGAATGATGATGATTAGGACAACACAACACCCAGTCCCTGAGCGGAGAAAATCTCCGACCCAACCGGGAATCGAACCCGGGCCCTTAGGATTGACAGTCTGTCACGCTGACCACTCAGCTAGGACCCATGTTCGTTGACTATAAATTGTTTTCGTTACTTTGTGATTTTCAAAGATGATTATTCTCATTTCTTTCAGATATATTTCATGTGAAATAAATCTCAAGTGGCTAGCAGTTCGAAAACATTTTTGAAGGAGTAAAGGAGTTAGTATGTTTCAACAGACTTCTGTTGGAGATCAGTGGAAAAAGAAACACAACCGTAATCTTAATTGACAATGCAAGTACCACTAAATTAGTGAAAAACGCAGAGTTCCACAAACGTTCTATGTGCATCGAAGTATGGTATTATTTTGTTTAGGAACTCTATCAATGTGGGGATATCAATGTAGAATAGGTGTGTTCTGAAAATCAACTTGGTGACATCTTTACAAAACCTTTAAAATCAAAATAATTAAAGAATTGTGTACCAAGATAGGGCTTCTAACTAATGTGTTTTGACTTCTTATTTTTTATTTAAAAGTTGTTCAGTGCACCGCAGTATGATTTAGGGGAAGTGTTTAAGTAAATAAATCAGAACTGTGTTTCCTCTCCTCTCCTACGGTGGTGCTTGGTTCTGTGTTGTGAATTCTTTGCTCCTAAGAGTTTCTTTTATTTTGCATGGTTTTACTCTATGAAGTTTTTGTTTTGGTGAAAGAAGCAGATTTCAACGTGGCAACGAGTGAACTGAATGCATTAGTCAAAACTCAACATTCTTAAACGTCTCTCTGCAGAAAACTCAAGGATATTTGAAATCTGGCGAAAATAAAAATTTCAACAGAAGTATCGATTTTGAATTTTGAGTAATACATTCAGTTCACTCGTTGCCACGTTTAAATCTGCTTCTTTCGCCTAAATAATTCTGAGTTTATAAATATTCGTCACACTGACATTCTAATGCAGTTGAAATTCCGATAGAATCATAAAACAGCAACTGATGTAAAGACCTGTCATAGTTTATGGAAATGTCCATTCTCGGTATAAAAGTAAAGTGAAATTTTCGCATATATGTTGTTCCAAACCCACAGTAATTCTCATTTCACAATTTATCGCTGGGGCTTAAAATTACATCATTTCATTGAAAAAAATCTGTAGCTGCTTGAATACCATGATACACTCCTGGAAATTGAAATAAGAACACCGTGAATTCATTGTCCCAGGAAGGGGAAACTTTATTGACACATTCCTGGGGTCAGATACATCACATGATCACACTGACAGAACCACAGGCACATAGACACAGGCAACAGAGCATGCACAATGTCGGCACTAGTACAGTGTATATCCACCTTTCGCAGCAATGCAGGCTGCTATTCTCCCAAGGAGACGATCGTAGAGATGCTGGATGTAGTCCTGTGGAATGGCTTGCCATGCCATTTCCACCTGGCGCCTCAGTTGGACCAGCGTTCGTGCTGGATGTGCAGACCGCGTGAGACGACGCTTCATCCAGTCCCAAACATGCTCAATGGGGGACAGATCCGGAGATCTTGCTGGCCAGGGTAGTTGACTTACACCTTCTAGAGCACGTTGGGTGGCATGGGATACATGCGGACGTGCATTGTCCTGTTGGAACAGCAAGTTCCCTTGCCAGTCTAGGAATGGTAGAACGATGGGTTCGATGACGGTTTGGATGTACCGTGCACTATTCAGTGTCCCCTCGACGATCACCAGTGGTGTACGGCCAGTGTAGGAGATCGCTCCCCACACCATGATGCCGGGTGTTGGCCCTGTGTGCCTCGGTCGTATGCAGTCCTGATTGTGGCGCTCACCTGCACGGCGCCAAACACGCATACGACCATCATTGGCACCAAGGCAGAAGCGACTCTCATCGCTGAAGACGACACGTCTCCATTCGTCCCTCCATTCACGCCTGTCGCGACACCACTGGAGGCGGGCTGCACAATGTTGGGGCGTGAGCGGAAGACGGCCTAACGGTGTGCGGGACCGTAGCCCAGCTTCATGGAGACGGTTGCGAATGGTCCTCGCCGATACCCCAGGAGCAACAGTGTCCCTAATTTGCTGGGAAGTGACGGTGCGGTCCCCTACGGCACTGCGTAGGATCCTACGGTCTTGGCGTGCATCCGTGCGTCGCTGCGGTCCGGTCCCAGGTCGACGGGCACGTGCACCTTCCGCCGACCACTGGCGACAACATCGATGTACTGTGGAGACCTCACGCCCCACGTGTTGAGCAATTTGGCGGTACGTCCACCCGGCCTCCCGCATGCCCACTATACGCCCTCGCTCAAAGTCCGTCAACTGCACATACGGTTCACGTCCACGCTGTCGCGGCATGCTACCAGTGTTAAAGACTGCAATGGAGCTCCGTATGCCACGGCAAACTGGCTGACACTGACGGCGGCGGTGCACAAATGCTGCGCAGCTAGCGCCATTCAACGGCCAACACCGCGGTTCCTGGTGTGTCCGCTGTGCCGTGCGTGTGATCATTGCTTGTACAGCCCTCTCGCAGTGTCCAGAGCAAGTATGGTGGGTCTGACACACCGGTGTCAATGTGTTCTTTTTTCCATTTCCAGGAGTGTAGATATGGAGATTTTGCATGTTAATCATATGGCGAAGTACTCTTCTCTCTGCATACTATCATTCGCTAAAATCTTGTTTCAATACCTGAAAACGTTTACGAGATACGAGGAATTTCGTGAATATTTCATTCTGGGTTCTTCACTGGCGCACGAGTTCGGGATGAAGTGCTTTATGTACAATTCCTTTCTTCGAGACTGGTGAAAGGTTTAACGAAGAATTCGATATTTTAGCTATATTTTAAACACAGCAACACATGACCGCACCAAATGCAAATTCATAACAACCTCTATTTTTCATTGCAAACTTCCCAAAATTCTTGCACTAGTTTACTTAGTCCTAAAATACCGTAATAAATGTGACCATTAACGAAATGATAGGCAGTTCGTCATGAAGCTGACGAAGGAAGCTACAAGATGTTTGAGAATCAAATCTTTCTATCCAATAATTTCTTTACAATTGCGTGAGAAAAACTACAGTTTGGCCAGCTTGTGCGCCCTCCAATTCACGGGCTCAAGCCAGCGAGCTAGCTTCTGCGCCGAATCACACACTGTGTGAGAGGTTCAACATGCGAGGTAGCCGTCACCCCTACCCGCTAGCTGACAGCAATGCGCACCATCCATAAAACTTGCACAGAACCTTACTCCGCGTGAAACAGGCTTAAAGTACTATGCTAAGCTGGGAGTCACACAAACAAATAGGCAGTCTGCGTTACTATCAGGTACTGGCAGAATGCAATTAATGTGGTCCTGGGTCTACATGAGAGTATGGACGAAAACAAACTTGAACAAGCACAGTTTTGACAAAAAGATGATAACAACACAGATAACACACATAACGACTCTTTCAAGTGTCACAAAGTTATTTCCATGTTTAACATTTCCATCAGGAGGTGAATTTTATTTCATTCTATCTGGCCTTTCACGAAATAATGTACAAAACCTTACTATCGAGAAAACATTTACGAATTGGAATTATGGCGTCTCAGCTCTCTAAAACGTTTATGTGTTGTATATAAATAAGTAACTACGAAACAATACCGACAACTAGTTGTAATGCTCCAAAATATGCGATATAAATCTAGTCAACAGTCGAACACACTGACCAAGCACCATTCTAGCAGAGAAGAAGGATTTGGATGGCATCTCTCCTGAGTTGTATTTATTTTTGTAATAGGCAAATATAAGTTTGTAATGCTCCAAATATGAGATAAAAACATGGCCAAAGGTAATCGTGCCCAAGCTTCCACACACGGAGGTAAAACTTCGATATCTCTTTGCAACATAGATATCTGATTGTGAACGATATAGGTGGATTCACACTCCACGGAACGTCACTGTCACGTCCGTCGCGGAAAAAGAATCTCCTCTGTAGTTAAAATGGCGGCATTCACACACGCCATCAAGGGAACGTCTTCAGCACGCCATGTCACATCACCATCATATCAAGGTTTCTCGGGAAGAATGTTTCGACGGGCTATCGACGAAGTCACGTGATATTTCCCTGTTGCTACCGGAAAGTAGCTCCTCCGTATTTGTTTCATTTATTACGGCATATTGATTACTTATGGACCGTCTGACAGCAACTGAATAAAACACAATTTTAGTGCCATACGCGTTTCGCCTTTATTTTCTGCAAGGCATCATCAGTGGCAGGTTAGGTGGACAATTTCTTACATATTACGTTCCTGTTGCATTTTTGGTGTTTTTCTTCTTCTTATGAACGTCAATTTGCGGTTTTTACCACATTCCACAGCACTATGCACTGAACACTTGTTTTAATGCAATGTTTTGGTTTCTGTTGCCGACTGTCTGTTGCCGACTGTCAAATGTTTTTGCCAAATATCGAATGTTATTGCCAAACTTATGAGTGTAACTATTGAAGTATCTGTGGTCTGTTCGTGATGCATTTGTGTATGTGTGTGTGTGTGTTTGTGTGTCTGTGTGTGTGTGTGTTTTTTGGTGTGATATATATATTTTTGTGCTCTGTGTGTGTGTGTGTATTTTTTTTTTTTTTTTTTTTTTGACTGTGTATGTGTGTCTCCAGATGGTGTGGGGAAGAGTTTTTTTATGTTATCATTTCCTTTATTAAGTGTAGTAGGGAGCCTGTGCTGATGTGTGTTTGTTCATTTATCACATGTTTGTTTTCTGCTATGGCTTTCTGGATGTGGAAGTTTTCTTACATTTGTATTTGTCATGGTTGCTTATTCTCATTATTTTCATTTCTTGTTACATGTTTGTAGGATGATGGTTGTAGTGTTTTAAATGCTCTACAAATATGGAATGGTTTGTTTCATACTTCCAACATCTGATATGTTCTTTGTATCTTGTTTCAAAATTCCTGCATGTCATGCCTATGTATACTGCATCACAACTTTGACATTCAAGTTTATATATTCCTGATTGTTGGAATTTGTCCCTCTTGGTAGCTGGCTGGCATAGGTGTGATTGAAGGATTTGCCCAGGCTTATATGCTATTTTGAAGCCCTGTCTCTTTAGGATGTTGGCAACTCTGTGTGTTAGTTTATGTGTGTAGGTCATGGTGTACCATCTGGTTCTTCTCTGGGTGTTGTTGTCATTGTGTGTGTTTGTTGAGTGTACTTGTAAGTTTTCAGCTTGTGAGTTCTTTTGTATTGTGGAACTGTTGTGTTTGTTTTTTATTTGTGTTTTTATTTTTTGATTGAGCTTGTGTACCACATGAGTGTCATACCCGTTGTTCCTAGCTATTTGTATGATTGTACTCATTTCTTGTTCATAGTTTCTCTTGCTGAGTGGGATTCTGTTTAATCTATGTAACATGTGTCTTAGTGCTGCAAGTTTCTGGCTGTGGGGGTGGTTGGATGTGGAATGTATTATTGTGTCTGTGGCTGTTGGTTTTCTAAAGATGTTAAATGTATGTTTACCATTTTCTTTTTTAATTGTAATGTCAAGAAAATTTATTTGATTTTCAAGTGTGAATTTTATGTTCTGATGAGCTTTGTTTTTTTCACTTGGCTCATCTACCAGACAAATAATGTCATCCACGTATCTGTACCAATATATGAGTTTGAAACTATCATTTGTGGTTGTCTTATCAAATATCTGATTTTCTAGGTGACTGATGAAAATGTTTGCTAGTGTTCCTAATATTGTAGATAATATTCTTTCTCAAACTGCCACTGATGATGCCTTGCAGAAAATAAAGGCGAAACGCGTATGGCACTAAAATTGTGTTTTGTTCAGTTGCTATCAGACGGTCCATAAGTAATCAATATACCGTAATATTACACGCAACTGAGGAAGACAGGACTATAAAAGTTGAAGTTGTTTCGTTTAGTTCAACCAAACGGCCCATGTAGGTGTACTTTAAGCAGGCCATCAGCTTCTACCATGGTGATATTGGACGTCTAAGTCTTGAATTTCTCTTCATAGTTTTTATTTGTATCCTGCTTAAAAACTGTTGTTTAGACATTCTGAAATAGTTATAGAATGATGAGTCCTCCTCTCCAGCTCCTTGTAAAGAGTGTGGAACTCTCCATAAGAGTCTCGATTTTTTAACATTTTTTTTGTAACACAGACTCATTTGGCTCACTGCTCTTGTTCCTCATCATGAAGTGCAACAGCATCATTGCAAGCTGCTTTAAACTAAATTTCAGCATTTTATAACAATCTACCATAAACTATGAAATAACGCCACTGGTGAGTATTTTCTGAATGAGCTGTAACATCAAGACGTTCTTTCGATGTTGACATGCCGTGTAGTGTGAATGCTCAGGAATTCCTCTGACCGTCGACGCTTAATAACATGACAGTGACGTTCCAACAAGTGTGAATCCACTTTAACCCAATCTTTGCAAGAAAATAAAATTATTTGTCAAACTAAGTAAAGGTTTCTACTGCAGAAACACACAGTGTGCTTATCATAAAATGCAAATGTAATTAATGATCTCAGTCCGCTACTGAAAATTCGAACTTTACACCTCAACAATATTATTTCTCAAAATAGGTAAAACTTTCAGCTCAATGCACATGTGACATTTCTACTGTATCTTAATTGGTGTCTAACATACTGGCACTACTGATAAAACATCCATGTTAAGCTGCACTTGCTCATGTCCAAATTTCGGTATAAATAATACTTTGGAAGCATAATGGAACCTCATATTAAAACTCTCTGCATCTAAATTTTCTGTTTTACTTGTAAAAAGAAATGTGGCTCACTTATTGGCACTACCAAAATAAATTAAATGTTGGTCAATGAGCTAAAATTGACCTTTGTACCACACACTGAATTTACCAAAATACATGAAAATTTAATTTGTGACAATACATAACACACACAGTAACTACTGCTGATAGCAAATACAGCCTAAAGTGAACGTGTCAATGAGAATTCCCAAAAAAACTATGTTATTCTCATGATGTTGGCACTGACAATATCTTCTACTTTCAAAATCAGTTTCCTTTAATTCATCATCATCCCTTATCTTCCAATGCTTGATTCACTTAAAATAGCATATGATCAGAATGGCTCCCAGCAGCAAATTCTTTGTTGACATGTCAAATGACAGTTGTCTGTACCAGTAACAAAAACTTCTGGGAAAGGACAGCTGTTGGCACTGATGGTTGCTAACAAATCGCCACAAAATGCATGTTTCACAGTATCATCTTCTAACCTAGTCTAGATTCAATTGAAAATTTAGTAAGGATCTGACCCTATGGAGTAAGTTCATAATTTTTTATCTAAGAGCTTCAGCTCCCTGAGTAAGATTTCAGCTTCAGTTAGAGTATCATTAGGTGGAACCTGAATTTCCCTGTTGAGAAACTGTGCTATTGTTCCCACATCTCAGTTTGGCTAAAAGCGCTGTGAATATAAGACAAACATTATAGTAACCCTATGATGGGGCATTAATTTTATCTTTCAGTAAAAAATAATTGTTATCTGTAACTGTGCAGTGGAGACTACATGACACTTCTCCCCTTGCATCACCATGTTACAGTAAAACTGTAACAGACTGCCCCACATTACAGCAAAATGTGACAGACCATATTACAACAAAAATGTAACAAAATGTTACAACAAAAATTTAGCATATCCATTGTACACCCACATGTTATAGCAAAATTGTTACAAATTGCTCCATGCCACAGCAAAAGTGTAACATATTTACCCTATTTTACATAAAAATTGTTACAAAATGCTTCACACATTAGAATGTTGCACCAAAACTGTAAAAATTTGGCCCATACATCAGTACGTTAGAAAAAAAATATAACAAATTTCCTCACGTTTTATGAAAAGTGTAACAGATTGCTCCATCCATCACTATCATACAAGAAAATTGTAATACATTACCCCAAACATAGCGAAATCTTACATCAAAATTGTAACAAATTTCCTCATGTTACCCCAAAAGTTTGCAACAAATTACCCATGTTACAGCAACAATGTAACAAAATGCCCCTGCTACAGCAAAAATGTAACAAATTTCCCTATGTTACAGCAAAAAAGTAACAAATTATCCTACATTACTGAAGAAAATGTAACATGATTCACCATGATAAATCAAAAAAGTATAAAATCTTCTATACATTGATACGTTAATGCATAATTTTAGCAAATTGTCCCATGTTATATCGAAAGTGTGTAAAAAGTTGCTCCCACTTACATAAAAATTCTAATAAAATGCTCCATATTACAGCAAAATTGTAAGAAACTGCCCTATACATCACAATATTACAGCAAAAACGTACATAATTTACTTATGTTATAGCAAAAATGTAACAAAATGCTCCATTCACTACCATTTTACAGTAAAATTGTAACAAATAACCCAGTGCTACTGTAAAAATGCAACAAATTTGTCTGTGTTACTGCAAAAATGCAGCAAAGTGCCCCATCATATAGTAAAATTGTTACAGACTCTCCTTGTTTCAGAAAAATTGTAACAAATGTTCCCATTTGCAGTAAAAGTATAAGAAATTTCCCCTTGTTACAACGAAAAGTAATGAAATGCTGCTGCTACACCAAAAAAATATAACATATGCTCCATACCTATATCTACAGAAAAACTGTGACAAATTGCACTGGCTATTGTTGTGTCACAGCAAAATCGTAACAAATTATTGCACATATCACTAAGTTATAGCAAAATTGTCAGTTTACAAACCGGGGCAATGACTATCAGTTTACAGCGTAGGGAAGTGATGGCCAGCCTAGAGGGTGGGGCAAACAGGATCTTAAAACTGTTTTGTAACATCAGCAGCTGACAGTGTGTGTGAGGTCTGTTCAGAAAATTCCCTAGCTTTGTCCACAAAATTTTTCTATGCTTACTTTTTACTTATTGAACGTGGTTTCCTTCGAAATACTCTCCTTCACAACAGATACACTGCTCCCAACCACGTTTCCACTTCTGGAATGGTATGCCTCTTGCTGGATAGCACGAATTACTGTCTGCAAATTTTCTTTTATGTCGTCTATCGTTGCCAATCTTAGTCCTTTCAGCGTGGTTATCAAACAGATATCAAAAAAAAAGTCGACAGGGGTCAATACTGAAGAGTATGAAGGATGAGGCAGCAAAGTGTTTTCGTATTTTGTGCAGTAGTCATGCACCAACAAGGATGAATGTGTGGGTGCATTATCTAGATGCAAGAGCCATGAATTGTCTCGCCACATTGTAGGTCCTTTCCTTCTCACATTTTCTCGCTGGCATCGCAACATGTCTCGATAATACCATCTATTAACACTTTGTTACTGTGGCACGAATTCATGATGAACTAATCCTTCAAACTCAAAGAAAACTAACAACATGGCTTTGACATTTGACATGACCTGACCTGACATAACGAGCTTTATTTCGTCTTGTAGAACCTTTCCTAGCCGATTGTGAATACTGAACTTTCGTCTCAACATTATAAACGTAGACCCACGTCTCATCACCAGTTATGATTCTCATCTCGTTGTCATTTGGGCGATCCAAAAGCCCTTCACAGATTGCGAGGCGAAGGTCTTTCTGTCTTGACTCACGAGCTGTGGGATGAACTTGGCGGCAACATAATGCATTCCACGATGCTGTGTCAGGATTTCATGACATGATCCAACTGAAATGTTACATTCTTCTGCAATCTCTTGGATAGTCAGTCTTTGATTGGCACCCGCAATTTCAGTAACATTCCTGACATGACCGTCTTCGGTCGACGTCGAAAGGCGTCCTGTATGAGGATTATTTTTAACTTCCGTCTGGCCAATTTAAAACCCTGTAAACCATTCGTAACACGGAGTAAGGTGTAAGCACTCATCACCGTAGGCTTTCTATATCATTTGTTGTGTCTCTGTAAAGCTTTTCTTTAGTTTCATGCAAAGTTTAATGCAGATGTAGTGCTCCTCTAAATCTGCCTCTCGAAAATCCCAAACAGTGTGTCACAACGTTCTGCTCAATACAGCACTGAACATTAATTGAGAGACATACAACAATGAAACTGCCGGCAGTTACACATTAAACAAAAGTGTGTGAAGGGATAGCAACCGCATTTCGCTCCAACACACTTTTGGCACGAAATTACGAACGTTCCAGAATTTTTTGAGTAGATCTCATATGTGCTGTTACGCATTTATACGCTTGGTTAGGTTTGCTTTGGTACATAGCCTCATTTAGGCCTAAAATGGAATACCAACTACCTGCTCAGGATGTTATTTTTTAGCCACAAGTGTTTTGTAATAATTTAGGTGTGGAAATAGCATAATGACAGTAATAAATTCAAATCGTAATAAATTCTGTCAACTCTATAATAAATTCATTTAGTAAGGGCATACCACAGAATTGCTGAAGCGCCTAAACAAGTCTGTATTTGCAGTGAGAATGATGACAGATACAGGAGATATAAATATAAAAAACTCTGTCTCAATACCATCAACATTTGTTTTCAAATAACAGCCACTGTCTCCAACCATGTTATCATATGACAAAATTGCATTAAACTTGCATACTTCATTTACTTTCATTGTATTATGTCATATGGGAACGCATTCTGGTGTAAATTTTCAAACTGAGCAAAGGTTATTATTGTGCAAAAGCGTGTAATAAGACTCTTTGGTGGTGTAAATTCAAGAACATCATGTAGAAACGTGTTCAAGTAACTTTATATTCTAACTTCTGTTTCTCAGTGTATTTATTCCTTAATGAAATTTGTTGCAAGTAATGTATCTCTGTTTGCAACCAATAACTCATAACATGCTATCAATACTAGGAATAAGAACGATTTGCATAAAGACCTAAAATCACTTACCTTGATCCAAAAAGGGAGCACACTTTTTCAGTCAATTGCCAGCAACCATTAAAACTTTTTTCAAATAACGCACTGTTTAAACAGAGTTGATAGGCAAATCCTTGTAGTCTATAGATGAATATCTTAACAGGGACTGTAGACCAGCTTAAATAAAAATGTTAGATTTCAGTTCTGACAGCACTAGGCCACAACATTCAATATTAGGTATTTTGTATATGATAAAATTATTAAAAGTACATAACTATGTTTCATTCTGATAGTGTATTAATTCTGTAAATATTAGAAGTTCCAGTGTACTGTAATGTACTAATCTATTTTTACAATCTCATGACAAATTAGCAGGGTAGAGAGTATTATATTCAACTATTTTATAGCTTTTAATGTTATACCTTGTGACTTTTTCACACTCACGAGAATCATCTCATCTGTGGATGTGTGGAACGAAAGCTGAACCTTATCTAATATAATCTAAACTAATTAGAGGAAATTAATTTGAGTACCCATAATCACATTTTAGGCATCAATATTGATGGATATGTGTATATTAATTTTTTGGAATTTGTGTTCAAGTAAGTTTATGACACTTGGCATAAATAATGCATTTTTATGTGACTGATGCATTTTAAGACATTTTAGATGTCGAATTAACGTTGCAACATTTGACAAGCATCATAGAACAATTTAGATGTGAAAATATTTAATTTGAGGGTCTATTCTTTACACTATATAGTGTACAGATATTAACTATAGACATTGACAAGTGCTTCTTAACCTGCAAGTTCATGCCGTAAACAATATGTGTGCATGCATGTGTGTGTGTGTGTGTGTGTGTGTGTGTGTGTGTGTGTGTGTGTGTGTGTGTGTGTGTGTGTGACCACTAAAATGCTAGGCTGTGATTGGTTGTTTTGTTTTAATGGTGGATAAAATATAAGGCTCCAGTTGAAGCAGAGGGGAGGGTGGAATATGTTTGTATAACAGAAAGAGGGTGTGATGTGTCATGGATTGATGAAGATGTCACAGATAATATCGAATGCAGCCAATCCACACTGGAATTTTATGTGAAATGTGAGCTGGAGTCACGTTAGGCATTTTGCTACTGTGGAATTGCCCTATGCACATTACCCTTATATTGCCACGTGACATTACACCATTAGTTTCCAGTCCTAGATTAGAGGATGTGGCCTTCCTAGATGTGGACTGGTTACATATCTGCAGATGTCCTCTTTCTAGTAATGAATATTGCCTAGTTCCTGGTAGTGGTAAATGCTGGCCTCCATTTCGTGATATGCTTCCCAGCCATTTAGGAAGCACGCTGTAGCGTGCGCCATAGTAATTCAGTATTCATGTATGAGCTGTGGCAATAAAGAAACTGGACTGGTTGTTGTGCATATTTCCGGCTGTGGCGATGACAAAGAGAAGAGTAGGGGGAATAACCTTGGGACCCTCCCTGACATGCAAACAAAATTTCATGCCACTGCAGTGGTTAGTCTGGCTGTGAAACTTTTTAGAAACGGGTTGTCTGTCTGAGCTACACTCTAAAGTGGAACAAAGTGTTAACATCAAATTCCTCAAAACCTTGGAAAATCTGCCACAAAAGCACGACTTGTCGGAAGAAGATAATGGTGATCAGTGTCTATCTAGTACGCAAGTTTCTGACTGGGTTAAGAGATTCAAGGATGGTACTGAAGACGGCGAAGACAATCCGAAATCGGGGGGGGCTCCTTCCACTTCGAAAACTGAAGATAATGTGGAGAAGGTCAGTAGAATTATTTGAGAAGACCGCCCCCTGAGATTTTGAGCAATTTCAGAACTTGCCTGTATCAATAAGAAAAATTGGCAGACAGGTTTTGCAGAATGAGCTGGGCATGACAAAGGTTTTTGCCTAACCGGTGTCAAGAATCCTCTCAAACGAGTAAAACCAACATCGAATGGATTGCTGTGCTGACAGTCTTGAAAACAATGAAAATGAAGCTGATTACCTCAGCAAAATAATTACATGTGATGAAGCATGGATCTTCCAATATGATCCAGAGACTAAGCGGCAATTCATGCTTTGGAAGATACGTGTGATGAAACATGGATATTCCAATACGATCCAGAGACTAAGCAACAATCCATGTATTGGAAGAACTCTCAGTCCCATAGGAAGAAGAAAGCATGAGTGAACAATTTAAAATTCAAAGCAATGATAATTGTTTTCTATGCTATCCGAGGAGTTATCTACATTGATTGGGTGCCCAAAGATCAGATCAATCGAGCTTATTATGCAGCTGTTGTGAAGACCCTGCATGAACATGTGCAGCAAAGGAGACCATATGTGTGGAAGAAACACTTTTGACTTCTTCATCAGGATATCATGCCAGCGCACAATGCGATGCCTGTGGAGAGGATTTTGGCGAGAAACAACATTCCAGTGATGGAACATCCACATTATTCGTCTGATGTAACACCATGCAACTTCTTTCTCTTCCCAAAACTGAGGTCTGCGCTCAAAGGAACCAGGTTCGAGTCCGTGGGTGCAGTGAAGGAAAAGGGACGAGCCTCCTCAACAGTATAACAGAAAAAGACTTGCAACACTGCTTCCAACAGCGGAAAATTCGCATGGAGCGGTGCAGGGATCAGGGAAGTGACTATATTGAAGGAAACAACATTTAATTTGTGTCAGCTTTTTCAATAAAGAGTTTGAGCTTGAGTCCAGTTTCTTTACTGCTATACCTCGTACCATGCAAACTGACCGAACACACAATGGAAATCCATGTTTGACAGTCTGCTCAGTGGTATGGAGAGTCATTATGCTTTGCAAGAATGTCACTTTTTGTAGTGTCACTGTTGGAGTACACTATGTGTTAGCATCACTATATCATGTATCACAATATTGCCTTGTCATTTTTTAGCATCATCATTGTCGCCATGCCTCATGCTATCTTATGAGTGTCAAAGATCCCTAAGTTATTATCATTAGTATACTTTGAGATTTTTTTTCAGTGTTACAATTACAAAACAAAATGCAGATATGGTTAATATTATGGTTGCCTGACTCAGCACAGTGTATCCAGATATTGCCCAGATAACTCTTAATTCTGTCATACAAATATCTTTTGTGAAATGACATTTCTGATAAATGAAACCATGCTTTGTTAATAATAAAATAGAATGGTCAGGGTAATTCAACCATCTCTACATTACTAAAAGGCCAATGATAACCATTTACTTGTAAACGAGCAGTTCTCGATCTGTGGGGCACGGCACCCCCTAGTGTGGGCATGGTATTACTAATTGGGATGTTTGAGTTTATTGCAAAGAAAAAAATATTAATTTCAATAAGTGATTAATTTATCGAAAGGAAAGTAAAGCGAAATACATTTTGACATAATAAAAAATTAAAATTCTCTTTTACGCTGATATAACACACTTATAAACAGATCTGTATCAATAATGCACAATGCATTTAATAATTAACTTTTCAATACTGGAAAACAAGCTTAGGAACTGACTCCCTTAGCCCTGACTCATAAACAAAGTTTTTCAAAGGGGGGTTTAATATTAGAAGCAGTCTCTCAGAGTTCTTTTTCTACATTTAGCTGAGATTTATACTTTGTCTTCAAAACTGCCATAACACAAAATCCGATCTCGCAAAGATTGGAAGTTGAAAATGGTTATAGTATGCGAAAAGCTCTGATTTTCAGTGAAGAAAACTCATCAATCACCCCTGCCCACAATTCAAAGAGCGAATTATTACGAAATTAGCTTTTGATTTCGCCGCTTACCTTGAAGTGTATGAATATTTTTTCTTCTGCAGTAGAAAGACCTTTGAAATTGTAACCAAGTTTTTGTTAGAAGGAAAATAGTTTTTACGGCTATCTTTCAACATGATTAAATGAGTTTCAATGGGAAGAAAAACAATTTTTACATTTTTTTTATCCTTGTAAGTTCTACAAAATTCATCCACATTTGCGAACATTTCTAAGTTTTTTGCTTATAATTTCTGCTTCACAATCCCAATTTCTACAAAAAGCCTTAACTTCATCACTTGTCTCCAGCATATGCGTATTTTCTCCTAAGGGCTAAAGATTTAAGGTGTCTAATTCATCGAAAATGTCGACCGTATAGCCCAATTTCTCACAAATAAATTGTTTGGGAATTACTCAGCTTCCAGTCGGTTTTCCTTTTGTAGAAAAATGGTGATTTCCTTTGTTCGCAATAAAACGGTAATGCTGGATGTGCTGCACCGATGCCTTTACAGCCTGCAGAAAAAGTTCTTGATTCGAGAAGGTCTCATCTTTATATAATTTACTGTGTCTACAACCGTCGTTATTGCGGTATTCAGACTAGGCCTCATTCATTTGGAAGCCACAGCTCTGTGGATCACGCCATGTTCTCAGGCACACTGTGGAGATTTTTGTTTCACAAGTGATTGAATACTATAGAATCTTCTGGGTATTGACCGAGCACCATCTGCGATTATTCTGATGCAATTTTTCAGATTTCATGTTTCCCTCGTTTATAAAATTATTTAAGATAGTAAATGATGCAGGTGCTGTTGCTTTCAGTTTATTGGTTTGCAGAAAACTATTTCTTCTACAGGTGGTATACCATCACAAAACCGAACATAGGCAATGAAATGAGCATCTTTGTTGCTATCTGTTTCTTCACAATACTTAATTGGAAACAATTTGTCACACAACATCAGGAAAAGCTGAAGCAGTACATTATCAGCTGTATCACCAATTCTTCAGGAATCAGTATCGTTTAATAGATGTATGTACTTTAATTGTTTGGCGAACTTATCCCCTAACATAGTTTCTAGTCTCAGTTGCAACTGGAAAAACAAGCTCTTCACTAGTGGTGTTAGGCTCTTTATATCAGGCTATTTTATACAAAACTTTCCAAGAGGCAAACTACCAGATTTAAGTGGAGAAGGGCCTCAGGTAGAACGAGGAGCAGAAAACGTACAGCACACTTCAAACGATGCCAAGAAGCTTAGGAGTGAACAAAGTGTTAGGAAGAAGAAAGTGCTGCTGCTAGGTAGTAGACATGGGCAAGGTGTAGGCCCTCAGTTATAGGAAAATTTAGGGACAGCGTACCAGGCCACCAGTATTTCAAGCCAAATACAAGGCTAAGTCATGTGACAGAGGACTTAGTGTCTTTCTGTAAGGATTTTACAAAAGAGGACCATGTAGTGATATTGGGTGGGGCAGGAAACAGTTTGGACAGGGATGGAGCATATGACATAGGTGGTGACCTGGACAAGATAGCTTACCTAACTCATGGCACCAACATCCACTTTGTTGAGCTGTTCCGGCGTCATGATCAGCCACACCTTGATTGAGCTGTGTGGCGAATCTGTGGGGTTAGGGATGGCTCTGAGGGCAGCCAACTTCGCTCATGTTTCTCTAGTGCCTGTTGGGTTTCACTAGGCATGGCCTACATCTAAACAGGACTGAGAAGAGAAGATTGGTACTGATGATTCATGAAAGTATAGGGGCGGATCTCGGGCCACACATGGTCAAATACCTGTTGTCATGGGTAGGAAAAGTAAGTCTTTTTAGGACAAATCCAGACAACAGGTTCGCCTGCCGAAAGAGTATCTCCAGCAGTTTAAAAAATACTGAAACAATTACTCACAAAACAGATTTTAACACTCAAAATATTACACATACCAGATGTCACAAAGAAAAACAAACAATTGGAAAGAGTAACATTGGGCATTTCAAAGTCTTAACAATCCTCCATCAAAACATACAATCAATAAAACATAAAATACAACTATTAGAAGTTGACCTTCAATCTTTGAACTGCACAGTAGTCTGTGTTACTGAGCACTGGTGTAGAGAGACAGAAATCCAACTTGTAGTGTTATCATCGTGTGAAAGGGCAGACTTTTATAGCAAAACTGCTTCAGGGGGTGGAGGATCATGCATTTATATCAGAAAAGGAACACAGTTCAAATCAAGACATTATCTCAGTACAGCAAGTGAAGGCAAACACTTTGAAATATCAGGTACTGAATTAACAGGGCTTGATATCACCAAGAAATTAATCATTTTATGTGTATATAGATCTTCCAGTGATAGTGTGAACAGTTTTTCAATAAATTAACAGAAATTCTAGGTAAAGTCTCAAGTACAAAGGTCAAAATAATTCTTTGTGGGGACATTAACATCAACACTAATATAATAAATGAATCCAGCAGCTCCCTCATAAACATCCTTCAATGATTTGGCATATCCATATTGGTCAATAGTGCAACAAGGGTTACTACAATGACTGCATCAGTAATTGATCATGTGATCACAAATATGGACAGGAAAAATGTGATGTAGCTGTAAAAGATCTCAGACTATCAGAACCATCTCTGTCAAATAACAACAGTAAAATCAGGCATCGAATCTTTGCCTAAACTACAAGCCTACAAAAGACATCTGCCAGAAATCAAAGATTTTTCAAAGGAACTAGCAAAACAAAGCTGGGATGAAGTGTATAAGGAAACCAATGTGAATATGAAATTCTCAAAATTCTCCACATTATTTAAATTGAACGTTGAAAAGACATTTCCAAAAGTATACATATCTGTATCAACATCTCGCATAAACAGATGGATAATAAGTCCTCTCAAACAATTAAATACCTCAGTTCCATGAAAATTAGTCGCAATGATCGAGAATTCTTAAACTTCTATCATAGATACAAAAATACCTATAGGAAGGTGCTGATTGCTGCAAAAAAGTCATTTTATGACAAAATAATATATAGTGCAGAGAATGAAAGCAAAGCAATCTGGGATGTTATAAAAAAGGAAACAGGGAGAGGTAAAGAAACACAGAATGATCTACTGCTAAGGGAAGGAGATAAGGTAATAAATGATCCACAACATTTAGCAAATTATGCAAATGAGCATTTTTCAAGTATTGCAGAGAAGTTACAGCAAAAACTCCCCAAAACAAATATAACATGTGTAAATAATGTTGCACTAAATACAATGATGTTACTTTCAACCACAGAGAATGAAGTCAATAAAACTGTTCAAAAACTAAAACATAAAAGTCAGTATGCTTAGATGAAGTACCAATTTGTCTACTGAAACAATACATAGAGATTATACAAGGCCCCTTAGCAAATATAATAAATGAATCCTTCATATCAGGGACATTTCCAGAGCATTTAAAACAGGCAAGAGTTGTACCTTTGCTTAAGAAAGGTAATGTGAAGACATAGAAAATTACCAGCCCATTTCCTTGCTGTCACCATTCTCAAAAATAATAGAAGCAATTATGAAAGACACATTAATGAATTACCTGAATAATTACAATCTTTTAAGCAAATCACAGTTTGGTTTCCAAAGTGGCAAAAGTACGGAGTCAGCCATAGTAGAATTCACAAAGTTTGTACTTGATGCTCTTGACAAAGATGAGTGTGTCACAGGCCTGTTTTTGGATCATTCTAAGGCCTTTGATACAGTTGACCTCAAGATTATATTGAATAAATTAGAAGCATTAGGAATAAGAGGGGTAGCCAATGACTGGTTTCGATCATACTTAGCAGATAGGGTACCAAGAGTAGAGATAACACATACTTAAATAGATCTAAACATTTAGTAAATCACTTATCAGAACCAAAATACATTAATATAAGGGTTCCGCAAGGTAGCCTATCAGGACCAATATTATTCCTGATATACATCAATGACTTTCCCAGTAGTGTTACTCATGGCGAAAAAATTCTCTTCACTGACATTATAGTCACTGAGGAAACAAGCGAACTCCTTGCAGAGAAAGCAAATGAAGCTCTCAAGGAAGTTTACAATTGGTCAGTAAGCAAGAAAGTGTCATTGAACACAAAGAAAACTAATGCCATGAATTTCAGTTCGAAGAGGGAAAATGACAAATTTAAATTAAATGTAGATGGCATCTCTATAGACAGTGTAACAAATGCAAAATTTCTAGGAATGAATATTGACTCTTAGTTGAAATGGTGTGAACACACAAAGGTACTTGCAAACAGAATGTCATCAGTATGTTATGCCCTTCGAATCTTATCATCAGTGTGTAACATGCAGTGTCTTTTAGTTGCATACTATTCGCATGTACACTCAATTCTTAGCTATGGCATTCTTTTTGGGGAACAAATGCATAAAATATGAACACAATTTTCAATCTCCAGAAAAGAGCCATAAGAATCATAAACAAAAATGGTAGATGAGCTCACTGTAAAGATCTGTTAAAAATACTGGAGATTTTAACTGCTCTGTGTGAATATATTTACCAATCAGTTGTACGCATAAAAAATAACATTGATAATTATTGCACAAAGAGTCCTGTCCATGACCATGAAACGAGAGCTAGCCTCAACTTACATTTGCCAAGAAAAAATAAACATAAAACTTAAAAAAGCATTTTCTACCAAGGAATGAAACTGTACAATAAATTACCAAAAGAGATAAAAGAAATTGCAAAAATGCTCATATTTCAAAAGGCAGCTAAAAGGTACCTGTTATGCAATACATTTTATACATTGAAGGATTACTTAGATGAAACAGAGTATGGGTTTGGCAAAAAAATGCTATTACAAAAATGTTATTACAAATAAATAATAATAATGATTATAAAACATCCAACATTCCACATAACACCTTCACACTATGCTTTTTTGACTTCTTTTCCCTAGAAAAACTTAGCCCCAAGCTATGCATTGCACAATACTAATGCCACTTCCTCTCTCTGAGCTCAACATCTCACTCAGTATAGAGGGGTGCTGACTCAGTTTTTCAGGACATCAAATGGGAAGTTGCAGTACAGAAAATGGCCCAGAGATCATCATTGTGTGTGTTTGTGTGTGTTTGTGTGTGTAGTGAGTGAAGTGTTATGAAACAACGTGTGTCTAGTGTGTGCAGTGGCTGATAGTGAGATATGAGTGAACAGTTTGGCATTACATTAGTTAATAAGTTATTTATAAAAAAGTTATTGTATACCAGCAGTAAATCTAATGATTTGTCTCTAACTAGAAGTCTGTAAATGTATGTATAAACTAATTAGCTTATTTTAAATTGGTCTAAACTTGTAAACGTCCTATATCCTTGTATAAAGCGATCTACAGATGAATAAATCTACTACTATTACTACTACTAGTAGTAGTAGTAATAAAACTTTTTCATTCACACATTAAGATTTAAAAAAAAATGATTTTTTCTTTTCAAATGATTTTAATTTCAATTCGAAGAGTTCTCGGGGTTTGTTGAGAAGCGTTTCAAAATGTTGTTTAAGTTTGTTACATTTCATGCTATCTGCTGCTAAAAGTTTTGTGCAAAGGACACACACGTGACTTTCTTCTTCATTTACTTTGGTTCTCCTAAACCCAAAATTAATGTATTCTTGAGAATATTTTCTTGATTTTACTTTCGTAACCGTACTCATTTGTCCACTTATTTATACTTTATTAACGTCTAATGCTCGTTTAGATCCACATGAAAAAGTTTATCCATGGTTCTGTGTAAAACCACCCCATGAGGATTTAATACTGTGAACTACACCTAAGGCTGCATTTCACAGTGGCACCGACAACGGTCGTCTGACGCCGTCGCCAAAAGTTGCCCAATAACATTGGTTACAGTGTTTAACTTCTAAGGACTGGAAGGATACCACGGTGCCTCTGTGCTTAGAGATGGGTGCTACGGTGCGACTTTTGCTATATAAAAGATTCATGTAAAAGAGCTGTACCTGTCTCAAAAAGAACGTGGCGAATACTGTACACTCTGTCCTCAGTGACTGGAAGTATCAGACGAGTTCTACGAATATATGAGGTGAAGGGAAAAACACCATGCCACAGAAGTTAAAAACGCATTAACTTTGTGACGCCACTTTCCTTCTCTCACCAGCGATTAACGTCAGAAGGGACTACCGCCTTAGAAACTAACAGACCGTAATTGATGTTCTTCATAACCGCAAAGGTTACATAGAATTTTGAAAAGTGCAGACTCGAACTTTCGATCCTGGCCGGTGGTGATGGTGGACGGGCAACCGAACCTAGTTATCCATGATGAGACGAATCCGTTGGCCACGGTTTTTTCTGTGATGTTGGGGAAAGGAGCAGCTACCACCCAACGAGACATGCGGTCGATTGTGGAGAGGATGTATCTGTGGTCCTCTGTCGGTGGCAGAGGGCCAATAAGATCTATATGTACATGATGAAAACGTCCTTGCAGAATGTCAAACTTGCCAAGGGGGGTAGACGTGTGGCCTCCAATTTTGTTGTGTTGGTAGGAAATGCAGCTGTGTTCCCAGGTTTGACAGTCCTGCTTAACATTTTTTCAAACAAAACGCTCGTTGACGAGGCATGTGGTGGCATGAATACCAGAGTGGGCTAGTTTATGAAAGGCGTCGAAGGCTTATTGGCGCAATGTGGAAGGGAGCTTGTGATATTCGCTATTTTTGGCTTAATTAAAACAGTAAATTCAGCCAGAAGGCAAATACTTGTTTATAAAGAATGATTAATATATAATAAGGCGTCGCATGGCGACGGTGGAATTTTCTAGATAATGTAATTCGTCGTCTTTGGGCGGCAATATAAACAGAAAAGTACGGATGGATATGCGATCCTTCACTATTTTGTTCGCTGGAGAACAAATGAAGCCTTGAGCGCTAAAAAGACTTTTACTGTTTTTCTCAAGTAAGACGGACGCAGATTTGTGGCGGTCTGATCTAATTATTTTTACTAAATAAATAAAAACGTGTTCCGTCTAAGTTTTGAGTGAAGTGTAGGAAGAAGAACTGTTGTAACTTACCGTGACGAAGCACGAGCGACTCAAGAGGACAATGGCTATATAAAAGAGCGCTCAATGGACATGATATGGACATAAAAATCTACCGTCATTGTAGTATTAAGCTTAAGGTACGATATATGTTTTAGTTATAATAAATATTTGTTCTGGGAATACTGAATCATTTAGCAGTGCTCATTTCTATTATCTCCTCAGTATTATTTTCATTTTAATTATGCATTTTGCTAATATTACAGACTCCAAGATCAGCAGTCCAATGTGCGTGTTACATTGATAAAAAGAAAACTGTTTTATCGTCTTCTTGCATCAGCTTTAATATTGAATTTCTCTTTTGTGTGATGTTACAGTTGTTTTTGCGCCCTTAAGAACTTTCTGGTCCCTTAGGAAATTTTTTTGTCATAACAATAACTTCACAACCGAGTATGATCGTATCTACGATCATGAAGTAATTAGAAAGACGATAACGCAACTTCTTAATCAATAGCACGCTAGTTGTGACTGCCTCAAGCCACGCGAAACCGCAAGTAAAAACTATTCACATCTCATAATGCAATATTTTATGACAATGGTCAATCCATGATTCTTACGCCAATTGTGATTGATAAAACAGTTAGTTAAATCTCAATTTCCAACTTTCCATTGAATAGCAACATCACTTCTATTTTGTAACATCACACTTGGCGCCCGAACAGGGACTTGACCAAAAATTAGTTCAAATTCTTGGAAAATTTTCTATGTGCTTGTGTTAATAAATGTTCTGTCGTTTCATGTACACATCGTCTCTCTGTGAGAATAACGGTCAATAATGCAGTTTAATTACCGAGAGAAAAGAAAAGAAAAGAGACGTGAATTTGCTGAGACAATATAGCGGTATTCAAGCCATCAAAAAGTAAGCCAGAATTTTGCATACGCAGTGTAGTGCTTCAGTAGCAACGTTGTTTTTCCAAGTCGATCCACATCCTTTCTATCTCCTTCCCGCTATAGAAAATCTGCTTTATTTTATCTTTCAAAGTAAAATTCTTCGTAGTCTGATAATAGAAATTATTTCTCCCCATTGTTAGTATACCTGTATTGCATTTTCAACATGGTGGATAGTGTGCGCAATTTGCAGTGAAGAGCATCTTCATTCATTTGTCTGAAACGGTTAGGTTCCATCTTGTCTTCTAGCCAGATAGAATTTCATTTGTTGCTCACGCGAGAGCGGTGCTCTTAGCGGACTCACCACGTCACTGACAAACGACGAAAGCCTTACGTAGCACCTGATTTACTGACGAAAATGGCAGATAGTAAACAGAGACAGGTGACAACAGGAGACGGGAGTGAAGACGTTAATAGTATTCCATACCCTTTACTATCGCGAACGGTAGGTTCCCGTGTGGAAACTGAACTAACCACGTCTGTAACAGGGGAAAGTGACCCTGAAGTCCAAACTCGTCCCGCTGCAGCTACAAATGACCTCGGTGCGTTAATGGAAATGCTGAAACAACAGTTTGACGCAGTAAATGAGAATATAAAAACACAAAATGAGACTATAAAAACACAAAATGAGACTGTTAACGCCCGACTAGATGCTATAAGCGAATCATTAAAAACAGAGCTAGGCGCAATCAAAACAGATCTGCATAAAGAAATTACGGCTGAATTAAATACCCATTTGGGTGAGGTGCAAACTAAGATCAATGATCAAATTCAGAAAATGCAGAAACAGGTGAAAAGTGAAATAGCTGAAGTATCTGGAACATTAAACACAAAAATTCAGGCAGCTACCAAAGAAATAAACTCAGTTAGAAATGCAGTATCTGACATTGAAGGTGTAGTGGAGGATCTGTCGAGGCAGATAGACTCAATCAATATTGAAGAACAGGTTAAGAGCACCGTGAAAGCACACGCGGAGGCATTGTCGGAACACTACAGTGAATGGATAAAGGGTAAAGATATTTTTATCGAAAAGAAGGTCAGGGAGGAGCTTAGGGAGACTGTCAAGGATGTAACTTATGAAATCTTAGCTGCTCCTGGTAAGTCGGGAGACACAGTAGTTTCTGAATTGGGACAGATTCGGAGGACACTTACACGGGATCTTCCCGAGTGGAAGCAGCAAGTAGTGGACGAAGTCAGAATGCTGAGAAACTGGGTAGAAAATCCGCACACACATACGCAAACTATAGGGAACAACTCTTTAGACGGTGACGAATGTCAGTCAACTCCTTATCGTTCACCGCCTGATTACATGCAAAACGACAGTCCTGTTGAGTCTCGAGTAGGGAAACTAAATGATCCGCCCACAATTGTGAGTTTAATGCAAGAGGAAAGTGTGATTAAGCATCGCACTTTTCCTGTTTTTCATCCGCAGAAGCGAGAAATACACCCCATCGTGTTCCTAAAGAATTTTTCCGGCATATTTCCCAGGAGCTGGACAGACAGACAGCGTATTCAGTTCGTCACTGGCTTTATTTCTGGTGATGCAGCATTATGGGGAACGGAAATGGTAGACACGTGTAGGAATTATGAAGAGTTTGAGAAAATGTTCTTGGCAAAATTTTGGAGTAATGGGGTACAGCAAAGATTAAGGAAGGAGGTGTATGGTGCGGAAATTTTCAATGAGAAGCATGGAAGTCTCCGGCGATACTTTGAGAAGTATCTAGCAAAAATTAAATTCTGGGATTCTCCGATTTCTTCCAAGGACGTAATTATGATTCTCAAAAGCAAACTCCCTGTGTCTATTAGAGAGAAATTAGTAAATGTGTCCGAAGAAGACACGGATGTATTCCTTTCTGTGCTGGATTCCTTAGATTTAATTAGCGAGGATGTGCGCTCCAAGGTTGGCAGCGGCAAATTCTTCCCTGGCAGCCAGCAGAATGCATCGCACGCGGACAACAATGCGCCCAAGGAGAGAGTGCGCTACTGCGACCGCTGTTACCAACCTGCCAGCGGTTATCAAAACGCAAACGGCAATAATTTTAAACGGAAGCAGAAAACCAATTACAGTAATCAGCAGAGATACCACCCAATTTACAACCACCAGGTACAACATCAGTACGGAAACCCACCCTTTAATTCTGCGCCTGAGCAGTATGGAAATTCTCCACAAACTAGTGGTAATTTTTCAAATGGGCCAGTGTACAATCAAAGTTATAGGTCGAAAAATAGCAAGTGGCATGGGCAAGGCGGAGGCCACCCAGCACAACATAAGAACAACTATTCACAGGATAGAGGACCGCGGAACAATTTTCAAACGGTACCAAATGCGAACTTTCCTTCACAAGGAAATGGTTTTGCCGGCAACCAAAAGATCGGGCGACATCAGCCTTCTCAAGTATTCTATTCACAAGTGAATGCACCCAGTGGATTTTACCCCTCTACACCGGCATTTGTACTACATAACCAGCACCAATATGAAACGGAACAAACACTTAAGGCCATGAATGACAAACAGGTTAAACATCCTGCGGAAAATTAGAGGCAGCGCCTTTCAGCCTCCTAGAGGTCGCTGCCGGTTCCAGTGGGGGTACTAACGAATACTCTGATTCTGAGTATGTTAATGCGATACGGTACGACCATGAGACCGACTTACGAGATGACCTTGCACCTGACCTAGAAGCTCAAGACATTAATGACATTTATGATGAACAGGTCCAGGCTTCGATTAAGATTTCTATTACTAACATTCCTGTCACAGCCATTGTTGATACAGGAGCAAACATCAATGTGATGTCATCATGTCTTTTCAGACAGGTGTCTTCTGTTTCAAAAGTTTTATCATTGCCGATTCAGGGTTGCTCCATATCGGGAGCGATTGGTCCATTGAAACAGAGAGTTAGTTTACAGACGCAGCCTCAACTGCAGATAGAATCTGTTTCGGTTTCTTGCTTCTTACGTACTGGAAATTTCCTTGTGTGAACTGTTAATGATAAGTATTGTGTTGAACAGCGCACTGACTACATGGTAACGGCTACTACATGTCATCTTTAAGTATTAAATGCTATGTATGGAAAAATTGTTTATAGTGATGGACATGAACTGATATTTCTTCAACAAGCTGAAGCAGGAAATTGAGGTTGCACCAAGAATTTCAATTTAATTTTAAGTTAGTAATAAGAAAAAAAGTGCTTGCGAGGTGATTGCCCGGAGCTAAATAAAATATGTAAAGGTGAGAAATGGAGGAGGATGCGTAAATAAGCACTTCTCTCAAGGTACAAGAAGATTTATAGATTTATTTTTAGTAATGTAAGTACTTGAAGTTCTGTAGTAAAAGCCCAAATTACCTGCTTAAAAAAAAAAAGGGTACATGTTCAAACAGTCCAGACAGTGGACAGGAGTAGAAGAAATAGCTTAAAGTTCAGTTAAAGCGTGCTGTTAAATGGAAAAACAAGTGGTAACCCACATGTGTTCACGCAAGGAGACAATAAGCTGTAGTAAACTAAGTTAGGTGAAATACAGTACAAATAGAGGCAAACCATGAAGCATCAATAATGTAGCGTAAGTACTCCACGAGGCCACTAATTGCTATGAAAGTAAACTATTTCCCTGTGATCTGAGCCCAATGTAAAGAGTATATGAGGAATGTTAGCTGACGAATTGATTTCAGTAGAATCGAGGTACTAAATAACCACACAGCAAGCCCCCTGTATCATAAATAAGTCCAAGTAAAGATCTTCAGAAGATCTGTAGTGTAATCTAGCGACCATTCAATACCCTAATTGAAGGCTAATCTAAATAACAAGCAATGCAGTGATATTTAAACTTAATATTGACTATAACCTGAGTAAGACGTAGAAGTAGCAAAGCATGCTGTAAGGAAGGAGGTTGAAGTTTATATATGTGCCTATGTTTATTAAGGTAATTTTATTTACATGCAGATTTTATTGCAAAAATGTCTCCTAAGACACTCCTCTTATGAAATCCATTTTCCTTGTGCCCGTTCCTTTTGATCCTGGTTCATTAACCCAGACCAAGGGTCGACTTGTAAAAGGCACGTGTGCTTCGAAGCAAAGCAGTGCTTATGAGAAATGAGACACGTAGCGTGATGAACTTCGCTAGCTTTGGTAATGTTTGTTATGGACCGGTTGCATAAACCCAGTGAACTGTCGGTAATTCCATTCATGCAAAAAAAATAGTAGACACGCGTTACCCTATTTTTTTTTTAACAGAGAACGATTGCTGAGTACATGAAGCGAAGAGGGAGAACTATTGTTATCCAGTCTGCCCTCAAATATAAAAAAAAATTTGGCAAGCACAAAGGAAAGCACAAAAAGAAAAAAAAAGATTCAGCGTTAAATGTGTACTCGTTAAGTAGTAGATATGCTGCGTGGCAGTAGAAAGTGATCTTGGGTGCACTAAAGAATAAATGCAACGAGTGTTGCGAAACCTGTAGTTTCCATAATGAGGAGATGAGCACTTAAAAGAAAGTTTGAAAGAATATTTTTAGGTTCACTAGTGAAAGCAAATCTTGAGATATAAAGAGTCCATTCATAAAGCAGTTGTTCACTGGACTTAACAAAAGGAGTGACCATTAATTGTAAATATTAGCTCGTAAGTGATGTTTTGTAAATAGTAGAATATAAGTCTTTCTATACCAGTGGAGGAAACGTGCAAAATTGATTGTTTTGTAAATGAACTCCATCGGCGAAGGAACTAAGCACGAATGCTGTGTGAAGATGCACACTAAAGTGCGACGTGCATAATAAAAATAACTGTTCACTGTATACTAGTGGTAGTGTTGTACTGCAAGTGTAAAAAAAAAGAAGTCAAGGCTACGACAACAGGTGCAACGCAAAGTTCAGTGTTGTTCTAAGTGCAGCGACAGCTAAAACAATCGTCGTCACTTACCTGTGAGCCTCATGGGAGGCAGTTGACAGAGAAGTATGGAGGCAACTTCAGTGTCCGGCTCCTCCGATGGGAAACGCGCGCGAGGTGTTTGTATCGATGCACTCGTGTGATACGAAGTTCACAAAAAAAAAGGAGCACTCGACGACCAGCAGCTCTGTTACAGCCTGAGCGCGAACGGATACTAAGTATTGGAGCTCACGCAACACTGTGCAGCCGCTGTGAGTGGCTGACGTGTGGGTGACGAAACAATCCAAACTTTAAACTGCTAACCGCCATGACTTCCATCGTACATACTGGAGGAAAGACATTTGTACACTTGTGTGACTACATCTTCATATGTAAATTAAGCAATTTTCTTGAGTTGAAGTTAAGATGAGTGAGAAGTAGATTGTTAGATTACTCAGGCCTTAAAGCCATTAATACCGGCACTCCTGAACACTGCTAAAATGAATTATAATCCTGTCTCTTGATGGACAAAGAAAATGAATGTGCACTATAGGAAGACCCTAAACTCCAGACCAGTCCCGATCCTTAACAAATGTATCCAATAGGTTATAAGTTATACTAATAATTTTCCACTTCTTCTGTTTCATATTGTAAATAAAAACCCGGGAAGCCGCATGAATTCCTGGCACCACGGTGGAAAGGACAGATGTACTGCATAATGAACGCCGTAGACAGTTAACACAGAAAGTGAAAGCATCACGAAGTGTAGTGCTACGTTATTAAACTGTAATTGAACCACAAGGAGTCAACAGATGCTCGAACATTGTCCACTCTAGTTTAGTGAAAATAAGCACTCACTGTACTCATGTATTAGTTGTTAAGCTCAAGAGAAAGTAATTCCTGAATTCTATCCCCTGAAGTGCGAAATGAACGTTCACTTATTGTTATAAGCAAATGTGGACCAAACTTAAATATGCACATAAATGTTAATCTTGGTATTATGGAATGAAGTGACTGATGAACAAAGAATGAAAAACTTTATTTTGAAAAATGATAAATATCTGATATATGTTTATAAATGTGATTTCAATTTATGTACTTTGTACGCCAGTAACGTTATGTAAATGTCACACCAAAAATCACGAATATCTCATGAGGACATGAGGATCGAGGTAATCCTTCGGCATTCCCTCTCTCCTCATGGGAGGCAATGTGATATTCGCTATTTTTGGCTTAATTAAAACAGTGAATTCAGCCAGAAGGCAAATACTTGTTTATAAAGAATGATTAATATATAATAAGGCGTCGCATGGCGACGGTGGAATTTTCTAGATAATGTAATTCGTCGTCTTTGGGCGGCAATATAAACAGAAAAGTACGGATGGATATGCGATCCTTCACTATTTTGTTCGCTGGAGAACAAATGAAGCCTTGAGCGCTAAAAAGACTTTTACTGTTTTTCTCAAGTAAGACGGACGCAGATTTGTGGCGGTCTGATCTAATTATTTTTACTAAATAAATAAAAACGTGTTCCGTCTAAGTTTTGAGTGAAGTGTAGGAAGAAGAACTGTTGTAACTTACCGTGACGAAGCACGAGCGACTCAAGAGGACAATGGCTATATAAAAGAGCGCTCAATGGACATGATATGGACATAAAAATCTACCGTCATTGTAGTATTAAGCTTAAGGTACGATATATGTTTTAGTTATAATAAATATTTGTTCTGGGAATACTGAATCATTTAGCAGTGCTCATTTCTATTATCTCCTCAGTATTATTTTCATTTTAATTATGCATTTTGCTAATATTACAGACTCCAAGATCAGCAGTCCAATGTGCGTGTTACATTGATAAAAAGAAAACTGTTTTATCGTCTTCTTGCATCAGCTTTAATATTGAATTTCTCTTTTGTGTGATGTTACAGTTGTTTTTGCGCCCTTAAGAACTTTCTGGTCCCTTAGGAAATTTTTTTGTCATAACAATAACTTCACAACCGAGTATGATCGTATCTACGATCATGAAGTAATTAGAAAGACGATAACGCAACTTCTTAATCAATAGCACGCTAGTTGTGACTGCCTCAAGCCACGCGAAACCGCAAGTAAAAACTATTCACATCTCATAATGCAATATTTTATGACAATGGTCAATCCATGATTCTTACGCCAATTGTGATTGATAAAACAGTTAGTTAAATCTCAATTTCCAACTTTCCATTGAATAGCAACATCACTTCTATTTTGTAACATCACAAGCTACAGCCACAGAGTGCCGGTAGAAGAGTCACACTACATTTTGTCTAAAACGCTGGGGAGCTTGGCTTTGGTAAAAACAAGCGATGTCTGACGATCCGTGAAGAGAGCTTGAGATTCCTCATCAGACGCCTGGAGAGTGGTGAGGTCAGATAAATCGACGATGCATTAGACAGTATTGATCCGCGAAAAGAAACCAGCGGGGGTGCTTTGCGTGCCTTTGATGTAGCGAACGTCCGTAATAAATTGAGAGACCAGGTCGAAGTGGCGGAAACGCCAAGGGGGTGGGTCCTCAGGAGGGTTGCAGAAGGCGTCCGCCTGTGGTTTGTGGTCAGTAAGGATGAAGAAAGAATGGCCCTCAATGTCAGGGCGAAAGTGTTTGATGGCTTCATAGACCGCCAGAAGTTCTCTATCAGAAGCGCAATATTTCTTGTGTGCTGTAGACAGTTTTTTAGAGAAGAAATGAACGGGTGAAGCCATGTCGCCTTAGTGTCGCTGTAACACTGCCCCAACTGCGGTGTCGCTGGCGTCCATAGTGATGAACAACTGAGCAGACGGATCAGGGTGAGCGAGTACGATGGCGTGAGCTAACGCTGTCTTTAGAGCCCTGAAGGCCCCTAGCATAGGTTCAGTCCAACGGACTGGCTTGAGGCCCGACGTCTGTCTGCCAGATAGCGAGTCCGTCAGCGGAGCCTGCACGGCGGCAGCAGAAAGTAGATGTTGGTGGTAGTAATTGATAGCACCCAGGAAATGTTGGAGTTCTTTGTACATAGCCTGGGGTGGCAATGACGTGATAGCGTGCACGCAGGAATTTGGAGGCTGTATTCCGTCTGTGGAGACAGTGTAACCCAAAAATGTCACAGAATATTGGTGCAATTTGAATTTATCTTTGTTGACCTCTACACTGTTGGCGTTCAAGGTCTGGAGGTCCTGGGATAAATGATCTTCATGGTCCTCAGTCGACTTGCTGAAAATGAGGATGTCATCCAGGTATACAAAGCAAAACTCGAACTGTCATAAGATTGAGTCAATGAAACGTTGCCACATTTATGCTGCATTCTTTAAGCTGAATGGCATGAAGTTGTATTGGAACAAACCAAGCGTCATGATGATAGCAGTCTTTGGAATGTCTTCTGGCGCTATGGGAATCTGGTGATAGGCATGTTGACAGTTAATCACACTGAAGATTGTGGCGCCCGATAACATATGGGTGAAATCATTTATGTTCAGGACTGCATAATTGTCCATGAGGGAGATCGTTTAAGCATCTGTAGTCATCACACATTCGATAAGAACCGTCGTGTTTCGTGACGAGGTGAATCAGTGAAGACCAATTGCTGTCCGATGGCTGTAGAATGCCCGCCTCCAGAAGTTCGTTAATTTGCTGCCAGGCCATGCGCAACTCAATGGTGTTGAGGCGTCTAACCTTGTTCTTAATAGGAGGGCCAGCAGTGGTAATTATCTTGCGTGTCGTTCCATCAGTGACGGAAGAGACTGAGAACTGCACACAAGGCTGAGTAATGTCCTGACGTGAAGTTTTGGGACAAGTGGGGCGCGATGAGGCGTAGCCGTTAGCGAGAGTGGGAAAAGGCAGCACGAAAGTCATATGCCTATTACGTGAACGCAACGTGCGCTTGTTTGGAGAGGTCGGCTGCACTCGCAGCACAGAGTGGATCGGGCACACAGTGACTGTCTGTTGTTAGCTTTGCCTACAGTAACCAGTGTGGGCAAGAGAGGCGTTGGTGTCGCGCAGGGAATTGCGAAGGCCGCCGAATCACGTGGTTGGCACGTGAGAGAGATGGAATGTTTACCAACACGTGGGGCGGCTGCCTGTGGAGTGGGCGTGTTCGCATCGTGTGTGCGACTGTCATTAGAATTACTGTTTGAAACACATGGCACTGCACGTAGCTGGCATGTGGTGGGTGCAGAGATCACTGAACGTGAATCGTCACACACAATGAGTGGCCATGCTGGTGTCTGCTAATGAAGTTCGATCAGGTGTAGGAACTGTGGGTTGCAGTTGCAGCAGCGAGGTACGAGCCGCAGTGAGCTCGTCGAAAGTGTGAGCAATGTGTTGTTTCAACTCGTCATTTTGCCGATGGAGTAGCGCCGCTTCGTTGTACTCTGACAGTAGATTGTCTGCTAGGGTGGAACACTCGCGAACCATATCATATGTCGTGACGGAAATGGAACGATGAGTATAAGTGCCTGAGCACAGTATCTGAGTGTCAGAAGGGTGGTGAAACACTGAACCTTGGACTGTGTTCAGAGAGAGTTTGTAATGGGACGAGAAATCCATACTGAGAATTGGTTCGTCAATGTCGGTGATGTAAAATGTCTACGGGTAACGTTGAGAAGGGGATAGGTGCACCATAACTTCAGCAGAGCCGACAGTTTGTGATGTTTTTTTGTTGACAGGGCGTGGAAGCGACTTCGTCGGTGAAAAAACGGGAAGAGCCATCGATGTAGGTATGATGGACACATCAGCGCCTGTGTCGACTAGGAAAACAAGCCACGACGAAATGTTGGTCACGTATAAACGACCGCTTGGCCGAGAGAACGAGTGGATATTATTATTTGGGTATTTGATGTAGGATAAGTTTTCTTATTTTTGTTCTTGTGAAGTTGTCTGTGTAAGCTCTAAACTCAGAACATATTATGGCCTTAGTAAGTGAACAAAATTACAGGGACATTGGGATACCCTGGGTAAATGTGGGTGATGTAAGCCCAAAGCTATTTAAGTCATTACTGCAGTATTAAGATAAGAATGGACGTGACATACAAAATTTCTAACTAAAAAACATTTTTTTGCACTTGGATGCTCTGCCTGAAGAGCCATTCCACTCTGTTTATTTATGGATCTGAAACTTGTAGTGATTTATTTGATGTGATATTAGTGTACCTTATTTCTATATTTTCATGTTTATGTACTAATTATGTTTGAGCTGCAACAGATATCAGAGGAACACAGTAATTCTGTACCTCACTTTAGTTTTTCGATGTTTATGCATCAGTTATGTCTCAGGTTTCCATATTTTCATGTATATGTAATTAATTATGTTTGATCTAAACCAGATATTAAAGGAACTGCTTGTAAGTCAGCTGGTTGTATCTAGCATTTGTTACTTGAATTGCGCAACACAGTGTTAAATATGTCGACTACTCTGTTTTGCAGAATGCTAATTGTTTACCCTTCATCCATCAGTCAATAGCGAGTGTTGGGGTTAATTTTCGGTGACGGGGAAGTCCATTCTACAGGTAATGCCAATCACACTTCTCCCTCTGCTGCCACAGTGAAGCACTGGAACAGTGGGGGGTCCTGGGTAGGGGGGTTTCCAGTCTTTGGGCTATGTCATCTTTTCTTCTTCAGCTCCAACACTCTGAATCTTCAATTTCATTTCTTACTTCTCACCAGAGTACCAAGCTATCCTTCCCTCTGTCCACATGCATACGTCTCTATTGAATGTCACACACACACACACACACACACACACACACACACACACACACACACATATATATATATATTTTAGAAAGAAAAATATATTAAAAAAGATGCTGTGACTTACCAAACAGGAAAGCACTGGTAGATAGACACAATAAAAAACACACAAACACACACACAAATATCAAGCTTTCACAACCCACGGTTGCTTCATCAGGAAAGAGGGAAGGAGAGGGAAAGACGAAAGGATGTGTGTTTTAAGGGAGAGGGTAAGGAGTCATTCCAATCCCGGGAGCGGAAAGACTTACCTTAGGGGGAAAAAGGGACAGGTATACACTCGTACACACACACATATCCATCGGCACATATACAGACACAAGCAGACATATGTAAAGGCAAAGAGTTTCTGCAGAGATGTCAGTCGAGGCGGAAGTACAGAGGCAAAGATGTTGTTGTGTGACAAGTGATTTACGAGGGGCGGCAACTTGAAATTAGCGGAGGTTGAGGCCAGGTGCGTAATGGGAATTGAGGATATATTGAAGGGCAAGTTCCCATCTCTGGAGTTCTGATAGGTTGGTGTCAGTGGGAAGTATCCAGGTAACACGGATGGTGTAACACTGTGCCAAGATGTGCTGGTCGTGCACCAAGGCATGTTTAGCCACAGGGTGATCCTCATTACCAACAAACACTGTCTGCCTGTGTCCGTTCATGTGAATGCACAGTTTGTTGCTGGTCATTCCCACATAGAAGGCTTCACAATGTAGGCAGGTCAGTTGGTAAATCACGTGGGTGCTTTCACATGTGGCTCTGCCTTTGATCGTGTACACCTTCCAGGTTACAGGACTGGAGTAGGTGGTAGTGGGAGGGTGCATGGGACAGGTTTTACACCAGGGGCGGTTACAAGAGTAGGAGTCAGAGGGTAGGGAAGGTGGTTTGGGGATTTCATAGGGATGAACCAAGAGGCTACGAAGGTTAGGTGGACAGCGGTAAGACACTCTTGGTGGGGTGGGGAGGATTTCATGAAGGATGGATCTCCTTTCAATGAGATCCACTTTTCAACACCCACTCTATGAATAGACAAAAATATAGGCAAATATGCAAATGTTCACCCAAAAAAATGTAAATGTAAACTAAAACAAATATTTTACTGTATTAGCTTCAAATGTGTTAAGTTATCCGATTTTTCACTTCTCAGTGTTTGAATTTACAGTAAGCAGTGGACATTAATTGCACTTCTTATGAGTTGTAATTTTCTTTCAATTGGTATTTTCTTTACTACTGGGTCAAAATATTCATTGTGTGGCATGACAAGGTGTACAACATGGATTTGTCTATGTGGCATAGAGTATAAATTCTTCAGCACAAGTTTACTATTTGCTGGTTGTTCATTTGGTTTTGTAGTACTTTCACTAACTGCGTAATTACTTCTGCAAATATCCCTCAAATCTGTCTGAAAGCTACTAATTTCAGCACACACACAACCTTCCTCTACTACTTGTACACATTCATTGATTGAATTACTATTAAATGCCTGTTCCAAACGGCCAAAATAACTTTCCTTCCTTAAATACACATTTTGACAAATTTCATTCACGATTTGGTCACTATGGTTACATCTGTTACTATAGTCACTACATTCACACACAATATCACTAACATCTAATGGTAAGATTAAACTATAATGTACTTTTCTATTTGTTACAAAATCATCACTCAAGCTTGCATCAGAATTTCCAGAATCATTCAGTATACAATCATCAATCTTAACTTCTGCATATACCATTCCGTCCAATTCTCTGAGCAGTACATTATCATCATCATCAGAAACATTATCATCACACTTAATATCATTCTCTACACTAAATTCATTTCCATCTTCACACACTTCTTTAAATACACCAACAACTTTAACATTATGATGATTCTGTTCTACCACATTGTCTTTTTCCTGTTTATTGCTTACTGAAATTTTATCTGGAATAACACTGTCATCTTCACTTTCATTTCTAAGTACATCAGCTTCCATGCATACAACACCAGTATCAGTTTTATCACTCATTTCACCATCACTCAACATTTTCACTAAACCATACTCATCAGATTTGTTTTCATCACTATCAGTAACAACTATTACATTACTACTGTCAAAGAAATTTGTCAAAATGTTTTCCTCTATTTTAAATTCAGCTTTTCTTTTCCTTTTTCATGTATCTTTGTTCTCAGATAAAAAAATCTCCCAAAATTCTGTATCAAAATTCATTTTGTTCACTTCAGGTTGTCTTCTGGATGGATAGTTCTGATATGTCTTGTTTGTTCTAATCCCTTCCCCTTCTGAAATCACCACAATGTGCCTGATTATAAATACCATTTCTATTTGCCTCACTCCACCAGGCTCTGAAGATGGCAGGCCTTAGTTTTCTGGACCATTCCAAATTGTTACCATTATTGCCTTGACCTTGTCGCCACTGCCTACTTCTTGGTTCAAAATTTCTGTTCTCTGGTCTCTGTTTGTCATTTCTTTCCCCATTTCTTCTGTCATCATTACTGAATCTGCTGTTCCCTTGGTACTCTCTCCCATAATTTTCGTTTATAAAATCTCCACTCCTATCCCTATGTTCAAAATGATCATGGAAAACTTTGTTATTTCTATTTCTACTGTCATCTTGACTATCATTATACCTTTCATTTCTTTCCAAGACTAAGTCTAATTTGTCTACAAATTTAAAAGTTCCTCAACGGTGTTGTCAGACCCATAGACCAGACTCCATTGTCCTATTTGTGGCAAATGTCTCTTCAAGGTGTCAATTTGTATCATCTCATCTAATGGCTTATCTAAGTGCACTAATGTTTTAACTGCTGTTCACAAAATGTTTTCATTCAAACACTACCTTGCCTGAAATTTGGACCATCTAAGAACTTGGACTTGATTCTGGCTTGTCTAGTTTCTGACCAAAATGTATTCATAAAGGCACGTTCAACTTCAGAAAAAGAATTTAATTTTTAAATTATCACTCATATTACTTTCAAAATTGTCTTTAATTTGAAATATCAAGTCGATAGAATGTATATTCCCTTCCCCTGAAAAGATTTTGATATTGATATTATTCCAAAATTGATTGTTGTTTCTGAAAGATTTCATAGTAACAGTGTCCCCAATTTCCTGAATTCTTTAACTGAAATGCGTCCTAAACAGGTACCTATGTCTTCTTTTAGTTCAATAAAATTGTCATTCGCAATTTTGACAAAGTTTTGTATGCTTTTATCAGTTTCGGTAAATTTTTTCACCATGTCTTTGCTAAACTTTTTTAATTGTCGAAATTCTGAGGTTGCAAATTCTTCGAAACGATCGTCTTTTCCTTCTACAAAATCTAACATTCCTTCAAAGTTCTGCTGTTCTTGTTTTAAGGTAATCATTTCCCCCTCTATAACTGACATGTTTTTGGTAGATTTGTCTACTTGTACACAGCATTTTTCTAAGCTATCTTTTGTTTCACGAATTTGGTTCCCATGTCCATCTAATTTCTTTTCAACAGAGTCAAGCGACTTTTTCTGTTCCTCCATCGAATTTTTCTGTTCCTCCATTATTTGAACTAATCTGTCCAAAACAGACACACTTGATTCGAACTCATGAAAGGGTGAACATACCCTTATATTACTGTGTTAACTGTTAAGATCATCATTGATTGGTCTGCAAAATGCCTTATTATCATTCATTTCCTCCCCACTAACATTTGTATAATTCTGATTGTTAATTTCAACTTCCCTATTGTCCTCCATTTCAACAAAGCCAGCAAAAAAATTTTAAAACAAGTAAAAAAATGAAATAAAATTCGGCACTTACAGCACTTTTTCTCCTCTCAATCCACCTTGCCTTTGTCGTTGGTCACTACATCCTTCATATTGTAATCCAGCCGTTTACCATCTCGATGTTCTTTACATAACATTCAAACATGATATGGGTTTTCTGAAACAAAAATGTAGGATTACATACAGAATTATGACGCATCACTGCTCCATACACCACTTGAATCGTTTCTATCATGAAAAAAGCTACTATTCATTTATATTGTTATAAATTATAACAGGGTGTACTCATCTTCAGTTTCTTTATCCACCGGTGCAAATCGTCCTGTGGTACATGTTGTCGACTGTACTTGATGGTTGAGTCAAAACAAGCAATACTTACAATTTTTGTTTCAGATAACTTTATTTTAACTAAAAAAAAAAGACATACATGCTACGTGTATAAACTCATCTCATGCCATGCCCCCCTCTGCTTACATGGTTGCCCCTGTATATAAGATTCCAAATAATCCTCATCCTCGGTATTGTTAAAAAAGGGCTTTTAACAAAATTACAATTAAAGCTCTCATTTTAAAATCAATGACGCATTTCAACAACTACAATAGCTCTTTCAGAGTAAACACAAAATTGAATGTTTCAAGTATATAATAATTTAACCATGTATAAATGCTCAGATATGTGATGTTAACAATCCTCTTACTATTTTTATTAATTAAAAAAAGTTCATGGTTTGGGGAAAGTTCCTACTAATTACAGGACCCACACTCTTAAATACAATTATAATATAGTAACTGGTTTCTTTGGATCCATTCCACAAGTACATGTTTACCTACATCCCTACGTCAGAAATTACTGTTTATGGTCGAAAAATATGTGTTTTTTAAATCGGTTTCGATGGACTGTTACGTTTCGAGTGTCATATTCAAGGTTATTTTTTCAGTACATGGTACTGGCGAAAAACAATTTATTATTGTACGTCATGAGAACGTTTGTTTTTGTACAGACTAGGGGAACATATTTTAAGTTTTAGTGCTTTTGGATAAACTGCCCTTCGCCCAGTTTACAGTACAACACATAGCTAAATGGCCTTCTGTTTTATCCGCATTCGCTGGACACTAACAGAACTTTCCATTATTCTTCCATGTGCATTGCATCAACCACCAATTTTCAGAAAATAATCAAAAATTTTTATACGGTCCCGAAAAAAATATCAGATGGTTTGAGTTCTACTGTTTGTCATTGTGATAGTTGATCGTTAATGACTTCTCTAGCTTTCCAGTTAAAATGTGGGGGTACTATTTTCTGTTAATATAAGGGCGATCAAAAAATTCCCGTTTAAGGGTGCTACTGCAGCTTATATGCCACGTAGTGCAACCTCGATGCAGGTATATTAGCGCTGACATGTGAGCAAGGGGTTAGTGTGGCATTTGCATCTTTCCGACGTGAATGCAGCGAATGCGGAAACGTGAACTATGGCGAAGTTGTTACCAAATGCGTCCAAACAGGATCAGTGTGCTGCTAATTTTTTTTTTTTTGGGTGCCGAAGCACCGGTTGACATCCATCAGAAAACGAAGCATGTGTTTTGGGGTGTATGTCTGTCGAAAACCATCTTTGAGAAATGGTGCGACAAGGGGTGCTTCTACTTCATTATAAGGCACTTCCCCATAGCGCTAATGTCGTAACGTAAAAGTTACTGAGCCGTGGTAAAAATTGCTCTTTTGAAGAGCGTGCCCGCAGCGCGTAGTACGAAGCAGTCGTCGCCCTCCGTTTCTGGCGGTGGCGCCGCTGTGGCAATAGCAGCTTTGGTGTCTCCCTCTGGTGGGAAAGGGGAAAGGTTGCCTGTTCACTTGCATTTAAAGGGCGCTATGAGCTCGCCAGTCAGGGAGTCTGGGTCAGTGTCTCGTCCCCAGCTTGCTTGTCTGTCTCTCGTCCACATTTGTTAGGCAGTTAGTGTCTGTCTGTCATTCGGAGTGCTAGTATGTCTGTCGTTCGGATAAACCTATAAATCCGGCCCGGCAGAATGAGAGTCTTTCCACTCCGCCAGTAAGAGAACTCAGCGAGTGGTCGCCCAGTCAGGGCTTAGTTCCTGCATCTGAGTCTGTGCGTTAGGCCTCCAGTCTGCTCGAGTTTGCTCAGGCAATGGTCATTGGAGGTTGGATCGATCGGTTGGTCAGTCGCGCACTGAGACGCAAGATGACTTGTTCGTCTTGAGTGTCAGCGCATGTGAGGTCGCCACGTGAGTCCAGTGGCCCGCGGCGTATAGCGAGGGGTAGTGACTTTGCGGTCGACACGAGAGCAACAGGAGTCAACCCACGACATCGGTCCGGCCGGCGCGAGCTGCGACGCTGTGAGACGGGAGATAGGCGCGCCTTCCTGCGTCTGTTGAAGCGGCTGGCAGCGGACGGTTCGGGAGTGCAATTGGGGGGAGGGGGAGTGCTGCACCAGTCTTCTCGAGAAATCGCAGTTTATTAGAAGTTAAGTGATTGGTGATATGATGTTTGATTTACTCTTGTTAAATTCTACTTGTTTTCTTGTTGAGGCCACCAGCCGTTATGCTTTGGGGTCGTTCCACCATTCTTCTCCGTTTGCCCACCCGCGGGAAGGTGGTTGTTTATAAATTGGGTGGTCCGTTTTTTCCCTTGTGGAGTAGGGGCGGGTTAGAGCAACCTGCAGTTTGGATTGTTCGGTAATCTCCCTATCAATCTACCGTACGTTAGTAGCTGCCTCTGTCATGTTTGTCGGATTTGGTGTGTTAACGAATTTGTTGCTTGGAGTGTAACGGCCTAATACCTGAAATATGTTTTGATCTTTTGAATCATTGATATTATTGCCTATGATCTTGAGAGACGGTATCTGTGTACTGTAGAGCATCTTAACTATTGTCTGGCCAACCTTGTGGAATTTTATGTAAGATGGCATTTCATGGGCTTTTATTTAAATGATCATTTTAGTATATATAGTTGCCACCCTTTCACTGTAAGACTTTGCTTAGAAGTTAAAATCAAGTTGCACCTTCGGTGGCAAGGTTAATATTTTAATTGATAGTGTTTTTGGTACCATTTCCATCCCTCCTACAGGGGTTGCATAGTTTGTGTGCTTGTGTAAATTGTTAAAACTCTTAGTTTAAAGTTATCTGGTGTGTTGCAGATTTGCACCAGTGTAGTCTTTCAGAGGCTCTTGTAAGCACTCGTAACTACGGCCGTGTCAAAAGGGAGCGGCAAGGTTCTCTGCCCAAAAGCTCATACAGTCAAAACTTGTTTCTTTCTGCCTCTGAATAAATTGTAACTTTGATATTTAGAGGGTGCTTTCTGATTATAATTTTAAATCTGTTTCTTTTAAAAAACGCTTTAGGCACTATTAAAGTGAATAAAATTCCCATTTGTTAAAAGGAATTTGGTTATGATTTCATCAGTTACTCCCTGGCAACTACTTCCATGCTTACATAGTGTGACTAAATGTGTTAATGTTCTTGATGAATCGCTAGTAAATAAAATAAATTCTTAAGAATATTCTTTGAAAATATCACGGTTCAGTTACGCCAACAGAAGAGGGAGACACACGAGCAATCACCCTATAGTTTCTATCTGTCCCTATACGATTATCACGCCTTTGGTCACTTAAAAGTGGTCTTGAAGGGTGGACGATTCCTGTCAGACGAGGATGTGCAGCAGGCAATTACGGACTTCTTCACGCACCAAAACACGGTGTTTTACCAAACGGGGAACTTCCGCATTGTGCGTCAGTGGGATGATTGCCTCAGTGCTCATGGCCATTTTCTCTGGCATTCCGATTCTGTACTGTACAGCCTTTGGCGAAAACATTTTGATCGCCCCTTGTAAAAGCAGCATGACCGCAGCTGCAGTAGGGCCTACGCTCACATAACTAACATTCGTATCAACTTTTTTCTGCAAAATCGTACTTCTTAAGATTATTTTGTAGTACTATTTCTTTCCTAACGTATTCTTTGCAAACCTAATATGTAAGGTAATTTTGGGACAAAGTTTCGTGGTGTACGTTCATAGAACGCTGATTTTGACATATCAAGTCCCAAAGTATGGCAGCTGATCTCTTCACTATTATGTAACTGCCCCAAGTATTTGTAGCAAAAATTTATGAAAGAAAATGAATTTATCCCGATATTTCGTTTCCAAATCTTTTTTTCTTTTTTTATATAAACATAGGCTGAGCTAAGAAACCGGTGTAAATTAGGCATACCGTAGGACAGATTCAGCTTTTTCTTGCGGAGATGCCATGACCGTGTTACCCTAGCTAACTTCCGTCGCTGTGTTTCATTGCTAGCTAATTGTGATCGTTAGTCATTGGAGCTCCACAGTTGGCTGAAGCACTCTCCTAGGTGCTTCCACTGGTGTCTTTTTCACGCCGACGTTGGCTAACAAATTTCTGCTTACGTTGGCAGCTCATTTTCCCATTTTCTATGTCTTCCGCTCGCTCTATCCCTTCCAGATACGTTTGCCTCATTTGCAATATATACTCTCATTACATATCCAGTCCATAGGCATTCCAGTGCTCTAGCATAAGTCAACGCTTTTTTTTTCTTGTTTTACAGCCTTATTTCTCTTTATTTCTAACTCTGCTGTTTATCAGGATTCTTACCAGTGCGCTCTATGTCATTACGATTTTATTTTCAGATCCGTGCACTAATGTGTAGGCAAGGAATTATGCAGGAATTGAAGATTTTTGTCTTTAGGTAGAGGGGTAGATCGTCTCTTAGTCAAACTCTCATCTATAATATCTATTCTAGGTGTTCTTCAAATGGCCAACAAGTTCCAATTGCTGATAGTAAGAATGACTGACAAAACAGATTCTGCCTTATTCACTGATGACGCAAACTCACACACACACACACACACACACACACACACACACACACACACAGTCATTCGCATGTGGAATAAAATGGTATTGCATGATAAATTTTGCCATTATTGTTAATTCAGTCCATACAGTACATAACTGACACAACAGGCTAAAAATTGAAACGAAACAAAATATTGCTAAATGTATGAAGGGCTTATTTCAATAGTGGTACAAGTCCATACCTCCACTTTCCTGTCTATAATGCTTCTGAAATTAATGAGCCAAGTAAACAGAAGAAAGGTTCTCTCTAGCAAGAAGCCATATGCTTGAATATTTATGGTATCTCAACTGCAGATTTTTCAGGGCTCATTTAACTTTAGAACTCTGTATCTCAATATGAACAAAAATGGACTTGTACCACTATTGAAATAAACCGTTCATATACAAGAGTGCAGATAATAAAAAAGGTTCTCTTTTCCTTCCCTTATTACTTGAAATGAAGGCTACTGTGTCTCACTTGCTATACAGTAAGGGCTTTTATTTTTTATCATTTCTCCTCTCCTCCCCCTAGGCATTATGTTTTCGTGTTTTGTTTTCCTGGATTTCTCCCGTCTTTTTACGTACATTTACCTACACATATGAAAATTTTTTAATTTGCTCATTTCATTTTCCTTTATAGTGGTCCTTGTTCTGCAGGTGCTACGGGGCGTGACTTTTACCATTCCCGCCGGGCAGCTGGTGGCCATTGTGGGCCCCTCTGGCTCGGGCAAGACAACCTGTTTGCGCCTCATGAACGGCTTCTACGACCCACCACAGGGAACAGTTGAGTTCTGTTGTAACCAGGGACTGCTCGTTCTTAAGGTCCCGAGGGGCCTAGCCCCACAAGGAATTTTGTGATGTAATTTTATTCTATGTATTTTTTCAGTATTATATCAAACAGCTCTGTAGTCATTTGATTTTAATGTAAAATGAGTGACAGATAGAAGAGGTAATCAGTTCCAGTTTCCACTGCTCCAGTGCAGAGATACACGAAGTTAACTCTGAGCCAGTTCTTGCTGCCACGCCTCCCTGATCCCTCTCCTCAGCATGTCCTTCTAAAGTGGCACCCTGTTTTCCTTTTCCCACCCCTTTAGCCAATGCTGAGGGCGAGCATCATGTGGCTGCTACTCTCCGCTGGCTCCAAATGCAGTTGAAGTGATGCGACCAAGCTGTTTTCCTTTGTGCACCTCACCTGTCACCATTACATAGCTTAGGGCCACCTTGGGTGGACCCAGTGGGCAGACCAACTCACGCACACACCTCTTCCCCTGGACCACAGTGATGTCGTGGGCCAGCGTCAAGTGGTCTGTACACTCTCACAAGGGAACCTCCCCATCGCACCCCCCTCAGATTTAGTTATAAGTTGGCACAGTGGATAGGCCTTGAAAAACTGAACACAGATCAATCGAGAAAACAGGAAGAAGTTGTGTGGAACTATGAAAAAATAAACAATATATACAAACTGAGTAGTCTATGTGCAAGATAGGCAATATTAAGGACAATATGAAGTCAGGAGTGCAGTGGTCCCGTGGTTATCGTGAGCAGCTGCGGAACGACAGGTCTTTAGTTCAAATCTTCCCTCGACTGAAAATTTTACTTTCTTTATTTTCGCAAAGTTATGATCTGTCCGTTCGTTCATTGATGTCTCTGTTCACTGTAATAAGTTTAGTGTCTGTGTTTTATGACCGCACCGCAAAACCGTGCGATTAGTTGACGAAAGGACGTGCCTCTCCAATGGGAACTGAAAACATTTGATCGCAAGGTCATAGGTCAACCGATTCCTCCACAGGAAAACACGTCTGATATATTCTATACGACACTGGTGACAGCATGTGCATCACATGACAGGAATATGTTCTCGACCCACCTAACTAGTACACTTTGCGAATGGGTAAAAAGATTCTTCTACCTTGCCCGATTTAGGTTTTCTTGTGGATATGATAATCACTCCCAAAAAAGTAATGAAAACATAAGAGTTTGTCACATAAACTGAAAATAAAAAGGTCAAAGTTTTCACGCGAGGGAAGACTTGAACCAAGGACTTGCCGTTTCGCAGCTTGTCACACTAACCACAAGACCACGCGCTCCTGACGTCACACTGTCCTTGATATTGCCTATTTTGCTCATGGACTACTCAGTTTGTATATTTTGCTTAGTTTTTCGTAGTTCCACTCAACTTCTTCCTGTTTTCTCGATCGATCTGTGTTCAGTTTTTCAAGGCCTATCCACTGTGCCAACTTATAACTAAATCTGAGGGGGGTGCGATGGTGAGGTTCCCTTGTCAGCACCCATCGCTCCGAAAACGGCAATCGCAGTGACCTCACGAAGCTGTTTCCTCTGTCCACCCGACCCCTCGCCATAGCACAGCCTAGGGCCCCTAAATGGTTCAAATGGCTCTGAGCACTATGGGACTCAACTGCTGTGGTCATCAGTCCCCTAGAACTTAGAACTACTTAAACCTGTCTAACCTAAGGACATCACACACATCCATGCCTGAGGCAGGATTCGAACCTGCGACCGTAGCAGTCGCACGGTTCCGGACTACGCGCCTAGAACCGCGAGACCACCGCGGCCGGCTCCTAGGGCCCCTCCGGCAGGTCCAGTGGACAGACCAGTTCACGAAAACCCTCATTTCCCCACATCCCAGTGAACCCTCTTATCTCTGTCATGTTACCACTCTTCTGCCCTTTCCACCTATCCCAAGTCTATACCATGTTTGGGGCCAGTCGACTTGGATCCACAGTCCAATTTTTCACCCCCACCAAATGACGCACCTACGTATAGTCCCTGCCACGTGTCTTACCGTATTCCTTACCCCCTCCGCCCCTCTCCCCCATCCTCCCCCGTCTCTCCATTCCATTCGTCAAGGGGAAATGTCGCAAACAGAAAACGGAGGGGGAACCTCCCAGTAGCGTTCCATATTCTGGAGCTCTGCAGTTGAAACTCGAGTACTATTTTTAAAATGAATGAAGTAGATTGTTTTCTAAAAATTCCTTTTAATTTATCAATACCTAGAAATCAAGCGGCCAGGTGCACATCAACCAATCGGTTTCTTAATGTCTCAACTTGGTCGAAAGAACAACAGAGCTTTCTGCAGCACGCAGTTCTGCAAAAAGTGGACAACAGTCAGCTGTAAATATCTAAAGCGTTGAAGTGGTCGAATTAAGAAACATGAGGATAGTGGACAACACTTAGAAAATACTTGTAAATACAAAATGCTTGGCACCGTTAACACTGCTGCTCAAACTGATACAACGTATAAAATGTCAATACATAAACATGATGAATTAGTTATGAAGAACATACAGATATTAAACAGAGTATGTTAACGTTTTGCGGAACTTGTGAGTTCGCACTAAGGGCTCCCACTGAAAAAGGGGGTGAGCTAACCGTGGCAATTTCTAATATTCCTCTCTTCTAGGAAACTTTGGCAGTGTGTTGGATGACTACTTATATAGCTGTAGTACTTCCGTCTGTAAATATGCAAAACACATCGTACAAAATGAACTTAGAGGCTTCAGGTATCAAGTTTACATTGAAGAACTTATTAAAGATATTAGTGCTGCCACTTTTCATTCCGTGCAGGCAAATGAAACAACAGATATTATGTGCAAAATTCAGTTTGACATTATACTGCGGCATATTAAGAGGAAGAAATCTGTTGAGAGATTCTTTTTCGTTGACATAAATGACAAAAACGAAGGTTATATAACAACAATTCGGAACAATTCCGTCATAAAGTTTATTGATTTTTTTATCTGGACCCCATCGACTAAAATCAGCACCAGCTGCCACTGACTGTCGCACAACTTACTCCGTCCATTAAACCCTTAGAATGCTGCTAACGCAGGCTAGACGATAATTTCGATCATCACCAGCAGCACAAGTACGCCTTCTCAGTTCTCCTTCAGTTTCAGCAGCGGAGCGCGAATGGCAGGGATGCGCTATGCTCGAGATAAACTAACGGAATCAACTGTTAAAACAGTTCAGAGATATGGTTGTTCTCATCAGATTCTACAGAAAACTAGTGTTGACAATGATAGTTTAGCTATAAACGCCAACGTCACAAGCAGAATATGAAGAGACAGAAAAAGTATATGAGGATGTTGAACAGGTAATTCAGTATGTAAAGAGATGAAAGTCTAGCAATCATGGGGAATTGGAATCCAGTTGCAGGGGAAGGAACAGAGGGAGGTGTTACTGGGGAATATGAGATTGGCAGAAGGAATGAGAGAGGTGAAAGACTAATTGAGTTCTGTAGTAAATTTCAGATGGTAATATCGAATATTCTATTCAAGAATCCCAAGAGGAGGACGTGTACTTGGAAAACATCCAGAGACACGGGAAGATCTAGTTAGATTACATCATGGCCAGACAGCGACTCTGAAATAATATATTGGATTGTAAGGCATTGCCAGGTGCAGACATAGATTCAGATCACTATTTAGTAATGATGAAGAGTAGACTGAGATTTAAGAGAATCATCTGAAAGCCTCAGATGGGAAGGTAGTGGGACACTGAAATACTTGGGAATGATGAGACGCATTTGGAGTTCGCTAATGATATGGACACTGCGATAAGGAATACCACAGTAGGCCGTTCAGTTGAAAAAGAGTGAACATCTCTAAAAAGAGCAGTAACAGATGTTGCGCAGACAAACTTAGGTACAGGGAAGGTAACTGCGAAGAAACTGATCAACTGATCGACGACAGAACAAAGTACAAAAATGTTTAGGGGAAGACAGGAATACAGCAATGTAAATCCTGGAATGAAAGAACTAGGAAGTGCAGGCAGCGAAGGCGAAATGGCTGCAGGAAAGATGTGAAGAAATGGAAAAAGAAATGATCGTCGGAAGGACTGACTCAGCATACAGAAAAATCAAAACAATCTTCGGTGACGTTAAAAGCAAGCTGGTAACATTAAAAGTGCAATGGGAATCCCAGTGTTATACGCAGAAGAGAGAGCGGCCAGATGGAAAGAGTACACTGAAGGCCTCTATGAGGGGCGAGAGGGCGGGGGATGACATTATCTGATGATGTTATAGAAGTAGGCACTGGCGTCGATAAGGAAGACATAGGGGATCCAGTATTAAAGCCGGAATTTAAAAGAGCTTTGGAAGACTTGACATTAAATAAGGCAGGAGGGATTGATAACATTACATCGCATTTCCTAAAAGTTTGTGGTAAGTGGTAAGCGAAGGACTATTGAAGTTGGTGTGTACAGTATATGAGACTGGGGATGTACCATCAGAAATCGGAAAAATGTCATCGATTCAATTCTGAAGACAGCAGGAGCAGACAAATACAGGAACTATCGCACAATCAGCTTCACAGATCATCCTTCCAAGTTGTTCAAAAGTATAATATACAGAAGAATGGAAAAGAAAAAACAATTTGTCTTTAGGAAAGGTAAAGGCATCAGAGAGGCAGGTCTGACTCTGCGCTTGATATTGGAAGCAAGACTGAAGAAAACTCAAGACGCGCTCGTAGGATTTGTCGAACTAGGAAAAGCTTTCGACAATGTAAAGTGGGGCAAGATATTCGAAATTCTGAGAAAAATGGGAGTAAGTATAAGGAAAGACGAGTAATATACAATATGTACAAGAATCAAGAGGGTACAATAACATTGGGAGATCAAGAACCAAGTGCTCGGATTATGACGAGTGTAAGACAGGGATGCAGTCTTTCACCCCTACTGTTGCATATCTACATCGTAGAAGCAGTGACGGAATTAAAAGAAAGGTTCAAGTCAGGGGTTAACACTCAGAGCGAAAGGATATCACTGATAAGCTCTACTGATGACATTGCTATCCTTAGTGAACGTGAAGAAGGTTTACAGGATCTGTTGAATGGAATGAACGGTCAGATAAGTACAGAATGAGGAAGAAATTTCTTCGTATGTACCTTTGGGGCAAAGCATTGTATGGTAATGAATTACGGATAATGGACAAACCGGAACAGAAGAGAATCAAAGCGTTTGAGATGCGTTGTTACAGAAGAATGTTGAAAATTAGGTTGACTGATAAACTATGGAATGAGGAGGTTCTCCACAGAATCAGCAAAGAAATGAACATATGGAAAACCCTGAGAAGCAGAAGGGCAGGATGATAGGACATGTGTTACCACATCAGGGAGTAACTTCCATGGTAGTAGAGGGAAACGTAGGGGAAGACAGAAATTTGAATGCATCCGACAAATAACAGAGGACGTGGGGTGCAAATGCTACTCTTAGATAATGAGGTTGGCGCAGGAGAGGGATTCGTGGCAGTCCGCATCACACCGGTCATAAGACTGATGACTCAAAAACACATCATGGAGAACTCGAAGATAGGGTCATAGTTGACAGTTCATGTCACTTCACACGTCGTCGCAGCTACCTGTGTGAATACTTGTCTTGCTTCAAACAGACCCAGTTCCTGACCCAAGGTCACGTGTCGCGGCTGTTTAGTCCAGCACGACTGAGTTAACAATGTCTGCTGTCTCCAGCTAGTTGCGCGTGGCCGCTGAGATCCTGAATGGTGTTGAGCATGGCCCTGTTGAAACCATCGATGCCAAATATGGCCCTGCTGAACATGTCGATTCCAAATTCGCATAACTCAACTGCGATCGCGACCAATGCGAGCAACAATAACGCGTGACAATAACCCGTTGTCTCGATATGTCACGATCATGTTACTGTCAAATTGCGACATATGCTGCAGGTATTGCTCCTTGCAACACGAGGATTAACACTATCTCTTCACAAACCAAAAACATTCGAATGCAATTTCCGAATCAGAAGCCTACTGTGTGATGTTTTCTTGTTTACAAAACGTAGACCTCTTTGTGTAATTCCAATGGAATTCTAATCATTTGGTTAGTGAAGCACGTACTAGTAGTACACTTCATGATAACTAGACGATTGTTGGATCTACATCTACATCTACATCTACATCCATACTCTGCAAGCCACCTGACGGTGTGTGGCGGAGGGTACCTTGAGTACCTCTATCGGTTCTCCCTTCCATTCCAGTCTCGTATTGTTCGTGGAAAGAAGGATAGTCGGTATGCCTCTGTGTGGGCTCTAATCTCTCTGATTTTATCCTCATGGTCTCTTCGCGAAATATAGGTAGGAGGGAGCAATATACTGCTTGACTTCTCGGTGAAGGTATGTTCTCGAAACTTCAACAAAAGCCCGTACCGAGCTACTGAGCGTCTCTCGTGCAGAGTCTTCCACTGGAGTTTATCTATCATCTCCGTAACGCTTTCGCGATTACTAAATGACCCTGTAACGAAGCGCGCTGCTCTCCGTTGGGTCTTCTCTATCTCTTCTATCAACCCTATCTGGTACGGATCCCACACTGCTGAGCAGTATTCAAGCAGTGGGCGAATAAGCGTACTGTAACCCACTTCCTTTGTTTTCGGATTGCATTTCCTTAGGATTCTTCCAATGAATCTCAGTCTGGCATCTGCTTTACCGACGATCAACTTTATATGATCATTCCATTTTAAACCACTCCTAATGCATACTCCCAGATAATTTATGGAATTAACACTTTGGCTGCGGCATCGGTGCAGGCGCACTACTCTCCAGTGCGGCCCGGCAACGTGCGAGTGGGTGCCGGTAACACCCCGAAATGACAGGTACCGCTCGTAACCGACGCTCGTAAGCACACCTGAGCTGCAGGATGACGTGGAGACCTTGTAAGATCTGTAGGGTCACGTTCTATACCGACTTAATGATGACACCTTACAAGGGAACCTCCGCATCGCACCTCCCTCAGGTTTAGTTATAAGTTGGCACAGTGGATAGGCCTTGAAAAACTGAACACAGATCAATCGAGAAAACAGGAACAAGTTGTGTGGAACTATGAAAATAATAAGCAAAATATACAAACTGAGTAGTCCATGCGCAAGATAGTCAACATCAAGGACGGTGTGAGCTCGGGAACGCCGTGGTCCCGTGGTTAGCGTGAGCAGCTGCGGAACGAGAAGTCCGTGGTTCGAGTCTTCCCTCGAGTGAAAAGTTTAATTTTTTATTTTCAGACAATTATTATCTGTCCGTCCGTCCGTCCGATGCGAGGTAACTGCACCGTAGTATGGGACGCTACACCTAAACAAACATCGAAACACACTACGTCAGTCGCCTACAGCGCACGGAAGAGAGAGTATTCCTGCTAACGAGGCTTCCTGGCTGGCAGTTGACTGTTCGCTACTTTGGACGAGAGTGCATTAAATACGTGAGATGTATTCCGTGAGCAATATGAATCCAGCAAATATAGCTTGCGACTTCAATAACAAGGTCAATGAATATTTTCCGAAGTTTGCGGTGCGGTCGCAAAACACAGACACTAAACTTATTACAGTGAACAGAGACGTCAATGAACGAACGGACAGATCATACACTTCGCCAAAATAAAAAAAAATAAACTTTTCACTCGAGGGAAGACTTGAACCAAGGACCCCTCGTTCCGCAGCTGCTCACGTTAACCACGGGACCACGGCGCTCCTGTGCTCACACTTTCCTTGATGTTGTATATCTTGCGCATGGACTACTCAGTTTGTATATTTTGCTTATTTTTTTCATAGTTCCACAAAACTTCTTCCTGTTTTCTCGATTGATCTGTGTTGAGTTTTTCAAGGCCTATCCACTGTGCCAACTTATAACTAAATCTGAGGGGGGGTGCGATGGGGAGGTTCCCTTGTTAGATGCATTACTTCAAATAAGCTTCGACTGTATTGTGGTCATGTTTTGAAGTCTGTTTGCTGTCTGACACCTATAGGGGTCACACAGGCGTCATTCAAATGTTCATTAGCCGTCATTACGAATAATATACGTTCAATAACTGACCACACAAAACAAAAGTTTACACGCTATGATGCTAGCTTAGACACTGCAACTAGACTGAGTAATCCGATAGTGAGCGTGGACGCTTATACGCGTCAGCCGCACTGGCTCATGGCTTGTTGTGACGCTTATAAGCGTCATCCACAGCGAAAGTGTTAACTGCTTCCAGTTGCTGACCTGCTGTATTGTAGCTAAATGATAAGGGACCTTTCTTTCTATGTATTCGCAGCACATTACACTTGTCTACATTGAGATTCAATTGCCATTGGATGCCGCCTTCATGGTGTTCGCACTGTAATGGCCACAAGTGTAAATGAAATAGTGTGGACACCGTGGCATTGGCAGGTCCGCGTGAGTGGCGTGGACATCCGACACGTGACGGGGGCGTGGCTTCGAGCGCGCATCGCCTTCGTGCAGCAGAAGACGACACTGCTGGGTGCCACAGTGGCCGACGCCATCCGCTTCGGCGTCGCCGGCAGTGACGCCGACGTCACGGACGTAGCCAAGATCGCTGGTGTCCACGACGTTATTGATCAGATGCCAAAGGTCAGAGATTCTAAGTATAACTTGTAATCTAATTAGTCGACAACAGGTGTACGAGAACAGTCTGAAAAGTTCTCGAGCTTATAGTGAAAACGACAATTTATGCTTTCAAAAAACTTTTACTTTTCAGCACAGTGTCCTCTAGTATCAATACGTTTCATCCAGCGGCGTTACAATGCCAAAGTTGCCTCTCTGTTGTGTCCTTCCAGAAGTGGTGCAAAGTACTCATCTAAAGCCACAATGGTTTCTCGAGTGGACGAAAAGCGCTGACCAGTTAGGAATTTCTTCTGTTTTGAGAATAGATGGAAGTTCGAGGTAGCCAAACCTGGGGAATAGGGTGGATGTTCCAGCACTTCATAGTGCAAATCCTCATATATTTTAGTGGTACACAGTAGCAAATCACTACATGATGAATCTTAATAAGAAAAAATTGAATATCATTTTGAAAATGCTGGTTACTAAAGAAAATTGAAATTGGTGTCGTTTTGTTCTTCCACAGTGTAAGTTAAGTGCCTGGTCAAGATATAGTCTTGTGTCTTACATGTTGCACATTGTATACTCTAGGATAGGAGAAGGATCCTAACTGCTCTTACTAACTAGATAGGATAGTAGAAGGGGAGTGCTTCCAGAAAGTAAATATGGAGTCACTGGCTGGACCCAGGCACCATATGCCACATAGTGTATCTATGGAAGTACCACAGATCCCTTATCTGTTCGATTGCACCGCAAAACTACCGAAAAATGTTTCTGAGAGCATTTTCACCCTAGATTTTGCCTTGACTATACAGCGGACAGAATGTATTCTCAACTATTTCAACTCGTCAAACCACTTTCAAATTCGTAATTCATGATGGACATAAGAATTAAAAAATATGTTCAAATACTCATTGATAACAGAAATGAAAATAAATTTCCTTTTACTAGATATTTCACTTTCTCTGGGCTAAAGTACCCCCCGTAGGGTTTGCTAAAGTATGCAGTATGATCCAAACAGTGTATAGTAAGATACATTTCAAATAAATTCCCCATGGTGTGTCAAGTATCAAAGAACTATACAGGGTGGTCCATAGATAGTGACCGGGCCAAATATCTCACGAAATAAGCATCAAACGAAACGACTACAAAGAACGAAACTCATCTAGCTTGAAGGGGGAAACCAGATGGTGCTATTGTTGGCCCACTAGATGGCGCTGCCATAGGTCAAACTGACATCAATTGCGTTCTTCTAAATAGGAACCCCCATTTTTTATTACATATTAGTGTAGTACGTAAAGAAATATGAATGTTTTAGTTGGACCACTTTTTTCGCTTTTTGACTGATGGTGCTGTAATAGTCACAAACATATGGCTCACAATTTTAGATGAACAGTTGGTAACAGGTAGGGTTTTTAAATTAATTTTCCCATTGCTCAAGGCACTTTACTGGACAGGTGCCTTGTCCTGATGGAAAGTGACTTTTTCTTCTTTAAGCTGAGTCTCTTTTCACGATTGCTTGCTTCCAGTTTCGTTAGAAGCTGAGAGTAGTATTGTTTAGTTATGGTTTTACCGTTTACAAGATAGTCAATCAACAGAAATCCTTTCGCATTCCAAAACACTGACGCCTTGATCAGTTCATCTGATGGTACGTCCCTGCCTTCTTTGGGGCTGAAGAACTGGCTTCTTTTCACTGCATTGGCTGCTGTATGGATTCGCGTGTGTAGAGGTGAATCCATGTTTCGTGCACTGTCACATACCGACGCCAAAACTCACTTCTGTTCTTCTTATAACGCAGCAAGCACTTTTCGGAAAGTGTCTTGTGAATGCGCTTAGGGTCAAAAGTGAGGAGAAGCAGCACCCAGTCTTGCAGAAAGCTTTCTCATGTTCAATTCCTGCAAGATGTGGCCAACACGTTCCTTTGATATCCCTAGAGCATTAGCTGTTTCACGCACCTTTTATCCACCAATGTTCCAAGACCATATCATGCCTTTTGCCGATGTTATCCGGTGTGCTTGCACTGTTTGGACGTCCTTCGCGTTGGTCATCCTAGACTCTTTCACGTCCACGCCCATTTCTTCACGGTGGAAAATGAATAACCGCCATACACATTTACAAGCCACAAGTGAATTTCGGTCGGCGTTAAACCTTCTTTTACGAAGAATTTAATCACTGCACGATACTCGACTTTTGTTTCCATATTCAACACCACGCGCTTCAGAACTGCTTCACACGACTGCCTTACAGTCAAATGCTACCTGGAATGACTTGAAGTTCTACGTGGCGCCTACTATACTGTGTTCATCATAAGAATAAACCTGATGTAAACATTACACCATGTATTCTTCCACGTTTGCTTGAATGTCACTGGATCATTCCGCTTGGAGCAGAAGCCAAGCTGTGTCCAGTACAGTCAAGTACCATCATAAGGATACGTTTTACGCTATGTTAGAAGCATATAGACTGATCGATGATGTGGGACAAGAGTTTTACCGACGCATTTAACTTGGACAGCGCTGGCCAACTAGCTGGTCCAACTAACCTGCAAGGATGTGAGCAGCTGCAGTTCAGAGGTAAAAAGAGAAGAGCAGAGAAACGAAATAGTTTCGAATGTCACTTAATTTTTAAAGAGAATGAAATAATATTCGGCAAAATTCCAGCATTACAGCACGCTTGTTAGGTGATCAGACGGAAAGCTTAAATCGCTCTCGTTCTCATCTAACATAGTATTCTAATTAGAAACAAGAATGATGAAAATTCTTAACTTAAACACATGGTAATTTTTCTGAGCAAACTACGTGTGATGCACAAGCATACTGTTAGGATTTCACCGTGTTGTTGAATACTGAAGCCAAATTTCATTTGAGAGACAATAATCTATGTTTGTCTTGTCAATTGGAAGGTCGTGCAGTTCGTACATGCTTATCTCTTTCGGATCTTTTTACTGTCCAGCCGGATTTTAATAAATATTGTCTGACAGAATGTAACCGTCCTATTTAGATACATTAAACTGAATAGTTGATCTTATTTTTCCCAGTGCATTTGCAGTTTTACTTCTAGACAAAAATATATGAGGTGAACGTCGAACATTTAGTCTCTCATAGCCAATTTCGTCTTAATACTTTTTTCTGCTGCATCTGCTTTCTCTTTCTGTTTGCTACTTCTGTGATCAGTTTTATGCATACAGTCCAAACTTTCTCTTCGGCAACTTAATTTCCACCTAACAGTTTTCGAAGAGTGATAGTGAATTTTATGTTCTCGAATAAAAGGGCAAAGGGACTGCTGTTGAGATTGGCTCTTACATTTCAGTGCCTAATTTGAAGAAAAAAAAGTGTATGATTACCAGTTTCATTCGTGCCAAAGAACTGAATAATTACTCGCTTAGCTACTCTATCCTACATTTGAAATACGAGATTCGTAATATAAAATTTTGCTAGAAGTCTGACTGATCTAAAATCAGTTGCTCATCAAAATAATATGAGAGGTGCTCAATAAGTAATGCAACACATTTATTTTCTCGGCCAATTTCACTTGAAAACGCGCAATTTATTGTGGGACATCGTGGAATATTCCCCATGTTTGCTACATGTGTGATATCTGTATACAAGGTGAACCATTGATCGTGACCGGGCCAAATATCTCACGAAATAAGCGGCAAACGAAAAAACTACAAAGAACGAAGTCTAGCTTGAAGGGGGAAACCAGATGGCGCTATGGTTGGCCCGCTAGACGGCGCTGTCATAGGTCAAACGGATATCAACTGCGTTTTTTTAAAAATAGGAACCCCCATTTTTATTACATACTCGTGTAGTACGTAAAGAAATATGAACGTTTTAGTTGGACCACTTTTTTCGCTTTGTGATAGATGGCGCTGTAATAGTCACAAACGTATAAGTACGTGGTATACATAACATTCCGCCAGTGCGGACGGTATTTGCTTCGTGATACATTACCCGTGATAAAATGGACCGTTTACCAATTGCGGAAAAGGTCGATATCGTGTTGATGTATGGCTATTGTGATCAAAATGCCCAATGGGCGTGTGCTATGTATGCTGCTCGGTATCCTGGTCATCATCCAAGTGTCCGGACGAGTTTCGTTCTTTGTAATTTTTTCGTTTGATGCTTATTTCGTGAGATATTAGGCCCGGTCACTATCAATGGAGCACCCTTTATATTATACTATCTGTCTGATATACACTCCTGGAAATGGAAAAAAGAAAACATTGACACCGGTGTGTCAGACCCTCCATACTTGCTCCGGACACTGCGAGAGGGCTGTACAAGCAATGATCACACGCACGGCACAGCGGACACACCAGGAACCGCGGTGTTGGCCGTCGAATGGCGCTAGCTGCGCAGCATTTGTGCACCGCCGCCGTCAGTGTCAGCCAGTTTGCCGTGGCATACGGAGCTCCATCGCAGTCTTTAACACTGGTAGCATGTCGCGACAGCGTGGACGTGAACCGTATGTGCAGTTGACGGACTTTGAGCGAGGGCGTATAGTGGGCATGCGGGAGGCCGGGTAGACGTACCGCCGAATTGCTCAACACGTGGGGCTTGAGGTCTCCACAGTACATCGATGTTGTCGCCAGTGGTCGGCGGAAGGTGCACGTGCCCGTCGACCTGGGACCGGACCGCAGCGACGCACGGATGCACGCCAAGACCGTAGGATCCTACGCAGTGCCGTAGGGGACCGCACCGCCACTTCCCAGCAAATTAGGGACACTGTTGCTCCTGGGGTATCGGCGAGGACCATTCGCAACCGTCTCCATGAAGCTGGGCTACGGTCCCGCACACCGTTAGGCCGTCTCCCGCTCACGCCCCAACATCGTGCAGCCCGCCTCCAGTGGTGTCGCGACAGGCGTGAATGGAGGGACGAATGGAGACGTGTCGTCTTCAGCGATGAGAGTCGCTTCTGCCTTGGTGCCAATGATGGTCGTATGCGTGTTTGGCGCCGTGCAGGTGAGCGCCACAATCAGGACTGCATACGACCGAGGCACACAGGGCCAACACCCGGCATCATGGTGTGGGGAGCGATCTCCTACACTGGCCGTACACCACTGATGATCGTCGAGGGGACACTGAATAGTGCACGGTACATCCAAACTGTCATCGAACCCATCGTTCTACCATTCCTAGAACGGCAAGGTAACTTGCTGTTCCAACAGGACAATGCACGTCCGCATGTATCCCGTGCCACCCAACGTGCTCTAGAAGGTGTAAGTCAACTACCCTGGCCAGCAAGATCTCCGGATCTGTCCCCCATTGAGCATGTTTGGGACTGGATGAAGCGTCGTCTCACGCGGTCTGCACGTCCAGCACGAACGCTGGTCCAACTGAGGCGCCAGGTGGAAATGGCATGGCAAGCCGTTCCACAGGACTACATCCAGCATCTCTACGATCGTCTCCATGGGAGAATAGCAGCCTGCATTGCTGCGAAAGGTGGATATACACTGTACTAGTGCCGACATTGTGCATGCTCTGTTGCCTGTGTCTATGTGCCTGTGGTTCTGTCAGTGTGATCATGTGATGTATCTGACCCCAGGAATGTGTCAATAAAGTTTCCCCTTCCTGGGACAATGAATTCACGGTGTTCTTATTTCAATTTCCAGGAGTGTAGATAATGGTATTGTGTATATTACTTTTGTCACCAGTTGGTGTTCTCAAAAGTGTTCTTCGCGCCTAACAAATGACCATAAAGAGCACCTGACCGTGACGACACTGCAGGAAAACACCTGTTTGTGGCCGGCCGGCCCGCGGGAGATGGGGCACGTTTGCGCGACCTGTTTGGAACGCACCTCCGTCACAGATGCCATTTTGAATGCAACGCATAGCGCCGCCACCTACCGGAACTTGTGAATTCCGATGCTCAAATCCAGTAAAAACGCGCTTGATGTGGATATCTACTGGCCCATCTGCTTCACCAACTATCCTTGTGAGCTGCTGGAACGTATGGTGTGTCGGCAGTTGGGTTGGGTCCTGGAGTCACGTGACCTACTGGCTCCATGTCAGGGCGGCTTCCGCCAGGGTCGCTCTACCACTGCTAATCTTGTGTCCCTCGAGTCTGCCTTCCGAACAGCCTTTTCCAGACACCAACACCTGGTTGCCGTCTATTTTGACTTATGTAAAGCATACGACACGACCTGGCGACATCATATCCTTGCCACATTGTATCAGTGGAGTCTCCGGGACCCACTCCCATTTTTTTATCCAAAACTCCCTGTCGCTCCATACTTTCTGTGCCTACTATAGTCCCCCCCCCCCCCCCCCCCCTCGTATTCAGGTGCATCGTATCGTGGAATATTTAGGAGACTGGCTTTCCGTAGGGCTCTGTATTGAGTGTCTCTCTATTTTTAGTTGCTATTAATGGTCTAGCAGCAGCTGTAGGGTCGTCGGTCCCACCTTCTCTGTATGCGGATGACTTCTGCATTTCGTACTGCTCCTCGAGTACTGGTGTTGCTGAGCGGCGCCTACAGGGAGCCATTCACAAGATACAGTCATGGGCTCTAGCCCACAGCTTCCAGTTTTCAGCCACGAAGTCATGTGTCATGCGTTTCTGTCGGCGTCGCATCGTTCGTCCAGAACCAGAACTGTAGTGGAGACATGTCGATTCTTAGTACTGGTTTTCGACGCCCAGTTGACTTGGCTGCCTCACCTTTGTAGCTTAAGTGGAAGTGCTGGCAACACCTCAGTGCCCTCCACTGCCTGAGCAACACCAACTGGGGTACAGACCTCTCTACGCTGCTGCAGCTCTACAGGGCCCTTGTTCAATTCCGCCTTCACTATGGGAGTCTAGTTTACGGTTCGGCGGCGCCCTCAGCGCTGCGTTTACTCGACCCAGTGCACCACTGTGGCGTTTGCCTAGCGACAGGAGCTTTTAGGACGAGTCCAGGGACCAGCGTCCTGGTGGAGGCCGGAGTCCCTCCATTGAAGGTTAGGTGTGCACAACTACTCGCCAGTTACGTTGCACACGTTCATAGTTCTCTTATGCATCCGAATTACCATCTCCTTTTCCCAACCACGGTGTTTCATCTCCCGCGTTGGTGGTCCAGGTCAGGGCTTATGATTGCGGTTCACATCCAGTCCCTTCTGTCTGAACTGAAGTCCTTCCCGTTATCACCTCCCCTCGAGGTCCATTCACATACACCTCCATGGTGTACACCTAGGCTGCAGATTCTTCTGGACCTTTTGCAAGGCCCTAAGGACTCCATTAACCTGGCATCTCTCCGCTATCACTTCCTCTCGATTCTCGGCACGTACCGGGGCTCGATGGCTGATGGCCATGTAGGCTTTGCATGTGTTCGTGGAGGGCAATTGAACGGCATTCCTTGTCAGATGGCTGCAGCGTTTTCCCTGCAGAGCTGGCGGCCATATCTCGTGCTCTTGAGCACATCTGCTCATGCCCTGGTGAGTCATTTCTCCTGTGTGCTGACTCCTTGAGCAGCCTACAAAGCTATCGACCAGCACTACCCTCGCCATCCTTTGGTCACGTCCATTTAGGAGTCCATCTATGCCGTGGAATGGTCTCGTCATTCAGCGGTGTTTGTGTGGACCCCAGGACAAGTCGGAATCCCAGGCAACGAACTTGCCGACACGCTGGCCAAACAGGCTGCGCGGAAACCGCTTCTGGAGATGGGCATCTCCAAAACTGACCTGCATTCTGTCTTACGCCGCAGGGTTTTTTGGCTTTGGGAGTGGTATAACAGTACGCACAACAAACTGCGTGTCATTAAGGAGACTACGAATGTGTGGAAGCCTCTCGCATGGAATCTATTGTCCTGTGCCGGCTTCGCATTTGCCAAATATGGCTAACGCATGGTTACCTCCTCCGTCGCGAGGACCCACCTCAGTGTCGCTGTGGCTCACAAATGACAGTTGTCCACCTCTTGCTGGACTGCCCACTTTTGGGCGCTCTGCGGCGGACTTTTAACTTTCCCAGCACCCTACATTCAGTGTTGGGCGACAGTGCCTCAACAGCAGCTTTAGTTTTACGTTTTATTCTTGAGGGTGGGTTTTATCATTTGATCTAAGTTTTAGCGCATGTCCTTTGTCCCTCTGTGTCCTCCACCCTAGTGCTTTTAGGGCGGAGGTTTTAATGTGTTGGAGAGTGGCTGGTTTCTCCTTTTTACTCTCATGGTCAGCCAGCCATGCTAACCTGGTCTCGTTTTGATCTCTTCTACATGTTTCTTGCGTCTCTCTGCTTTTCTTGTCCGATTTTGTCCATTTTTGTGTTTGTTTCCCTTCTGTCATTATTGTAGTCTTCTCCTTTCTTCCAGCTATGTTTCGTATGTCTCGATTGTTTTACTCCCACCCTTGTGGAGTTATTTTAATCAGAACGAGGGACCGATGACTTAGCCCCCGCCAGGTTAGCCGGGAGTGCTAATGCTCTGCTTCCTGGACTCGAGTAGGCGCACCGGCCCCAGATCGAATCCGCCCGGTGGATTACTGTCGTCGGTCGGTGTGCCAGCCAGCCTGGATGTGGTTTTTAGACGGTTTTCCACATCCCGCTAGGTGAATATCGGGCTGGTCCCCACGTTCCGCCTCAGTTACACGACTCGCAAACATCTGAACACGCTCGCACTATTCCATTACTTACACTCGACGCAGACAGCAGGGGTACACTCATTCCGTCCTGGGGGGTACAGGGTGGCGGCAGGAAGGGTATCCGGCCACCCCTTTCCACTAACCTTTCCAAATCCGTTCCTAACAATGCTGACCCTGCGTCAGCGCAGGACATTGCACCAGTGAAAGAGAAAGAAAGAAAGAGGGACCGATGACCTAGCAGTTTGGTCCCCCTCTTTCAAACCAACCAACCGACCAGTCAACGAAGTGCGGCCACATTCGATGCCAGGGTGATCCAGTCGACCACAGATGGGTATGCAAACCTATCGAGCAGTATCCATCACTCACACGGTCCCCTAAGACCCCACAGAAGGTATGCCATAATGCAGTACATTATGTTAATACTACTGCTGGGCCATTTATTTCCTGTCGACCTAGGCGACTTGCACTGGACAGTTTGGCCACAGTTAGATCAGAGTTTGACACAATGCTGAAGAAAGGTGTCACCCATCCCTCAAGTGAGCCATGGTTGTCATCATTACATCTGGTGCCGAAAGGAGCGGTGCGTGGCGGCCATGCCGGGATTTAACAGCACATTTCCTTACAAGTGTCCTGTTCCGCTGCTAAAAGATTATAATCATTCCCTGTCTGGGAAAAAGGTTTTCAGCTTATTAGAAAGTGCTAAAGCATATACACGGATCCCAGTTGCCGAAGAAGATATTACAAAAACAGCCATCATTAAATCCTTTGGCTTATTCGAAAGTTCTTATGTGGCTTTCAGACTTAAAAACGCTGCACAGGCATGACAGCGTTTTATATACTTTGTGTTTAGAGGACTATATTACTGCTGCTTTGCTTACCTTGACGACATTCTCGTAATTTGAACCACTCCAGAACATCATGAACGTCTCCTGTTAGAAGTGTTTACACGACTCAACGAATGTGGAATCATTTTGAATACACTGCACGTTCATCAAGGCGGATATTGAGACAAATTATTTCGTCCAAGGTATCACGCCCACTGTCAGAAACAGTGGAATTGTATCAGTTCTTTTATCGTTGCCACTTGCAATGTGCAGCCGAGTTCCAAGGACCTCTAACGCCAGAACTAGCAGGACTTAAAACTAAAGGCAAAGCGCCCGTGCGGTGGACCCAAGCAATGTTAGACGCTTTTGAGGTGGCCAATTGAAACATAGGTGAGGTGGTAATACTAGCACATCCTGCACTGGACCCCCCGCTCGTGCCTGTTGTTGACGCGAGCCAATCAGCCATTGGCGTCGCACTTCAACAATCTACATATACATTTACGTGGATACTTTGCAAATCACATTTAAATACCTGACGGAGGGTTCATCGAACCACGTTCACAATAATTCTCTATTATTCCAACCTCGTACAGCTCGCGGAAAAAACGAACTCCTATAGCTTCTCGTGCGAGTTCTGATTGCCCTTATTTTATTGTGGTGATCGTTTCTCCTTATGTAGGTCGGCGTCAACAAAGTATTTTCACATTCGGAGGAGAAAGTAGGTCATTGAAATTTCGTGAGAAGATTCCACTGCAAAGAAAACTTCCTTTGTTTTAATGATGTTCACCCCAAATCCTGTATCATTTCAGTGATACTCCCTCTCCTATTTAGCGATACTTTGCAAATCACATTTAAATACCTGACGGAGGGTTCATCGAACCACGTTCACAATAATTCTCTATTATTCCAACCTCGTACAGCTCGCGGAAAAAACGAACTCCTATAGCTTCTCGTGCGAGTTCTGATTGCCCTTATTTTATTGTGGTGATCGTTTCTCCTTATGTAGGTCGGCGTCAACAAAGTATTTTCACATTCGGAGGAGAAAGTAGGTCATTGAAATTTCGTGAGAAGATTCCACTGCAAAGAAAACTTCCTTTGTTTTAATGATGTTCACCCCAAATCCTGTATCATTTCAGTGATACTCCCTCTCCTATTTAGCGATAATACAAAACGTGCTACAATTCCACATCGCGCAGCAGTATTTTTTGAGGACTAACAAGCGTAGTGTAGGCAGTCCCTTTAGTAGATCCGTTACATTTTCTTAGTGTCCTGTCAGAAAACTCTTTGGTTAGCCTTCCCCACAACATTTTCTATATGTTCCTTCCGATTTAAGTTGTTCATAATTGTAATTCCTAGGTATTCAGTTGAATTTACGGCGTTTATATTTGACTGATTTATCGTGTAACCGAAGTTTAACGGATTCCTCTTAGAACTCACCTGGACGACCTCACACTTTTTTTTATTTAGGGTAATCGCTAATTTTCGCACCATACAGATAACTCTTCTAACTCTTTTGCAATTTGTTTTGGTCTTCTATTGACTTTACTAGTCGATAAACGACAGCGTCATCTGCAAACAACCAAATGCGGCTGCTCACATTGTCTCCTAAATCGTTTATACAGATGAGGAACAGCAAAGCGCCTATAACACTACCTTGGGGAACGCCAGAAATCACTTCTGTTTTTCTCGATTACTACGTACTGTGACCTCTCTGACAGTAAATCACGAATCCAGTCACATAACTGAGACGATATTCTATAATCAAGCAATTTCACTACAAGCCGCCTGTGTGGTAGTGTCAAAAGCCTTTTGGAAATCTAGAAATATGGAATCAATTTTAAATCCCTTGTCAAAAGCACTCAACACTTCGTGTGAGTAAAGAGCTAGTTGTGTCTCACGATAACGACGTTTTCTAAATCCGTGTTGACTGTGTCAATAGACCATTTTCTTCGAGGTAATTCATAATGTTCGAACACAATATACACACCTCAAAAAAGGTCTTACATCACCTCGGTTCCGAGAGTTCCTAAACGCGTATAAAAAATTTGAATAGAGATCAACATAAACATCATTTCCGCCCTTTTTATTGCTCATGAAAATCACACATTGTATGTTGTACCACAATACAGCTAGACCCTCAGAGATGGTGGTCCAGACTGCTGTTAACACCGGTACCTCTGATACCCAGCAGCACGTCCTATTGCATTGATGCATGCCTGTATTCGTTGTGGCATACTATCCACAAGTTCATCGAGGCAATGGTGGTCCAGATTGTCCCACTCCTCAACGGCGATTCGGCGTAGATCCCTCAGAGTGGTTGGTGGGTCACGTCGTCCATAAACAGTCCTTTTCAGTCTGTCCCAGGCATGTTCATGTCTGGAGAACATGTGGGCCACTTTAGTCGAGGGATGTCGTTATCCTGAAGGAAGTCATTCACAAGATGTGCACGATGGGGCGCGAATTGTCGTCCACGAAGACGAAAGCCTCGCCAGTATGCTGCCGATATGGTTGCACTATCGGTCGGATGATGTCATTCACGTATCATACAGCCGTTACGGCGCCTTCCATGACCACCAGGCGTACGTCGGCCCCACATAATGCCACCCCAAAACAGCAGGGAACCTCCACCTTGCTGCACTCGTTGGACAGTGTGTCTAAGGCGTTCAGCCTGACCGGGTTGCCTCTAAACACGTCTCCGACAATTGTCTGGTTGAAGGCATATGTGACACTCATCGATGAACAGAACGTGATGCCAATCCTGAACGGTCCATTTGGCATGTTGTTGGGCCCATCTGTACCGCGCTGCATGGTGTCGTGGTTGCAAAGATGGACTTCGCCATGGACGTCGGGAGTGAAGTTGCGCATCGTGCAGACAATTGCGCACAGCTTGAGTCGGAACACGACGTCCTGTGGCTGCACGGGAAGCATTATTCAACATGGTGGCGTTACTGTCAGGGTTCCTCCGAGCCATATTCCGTAGGTAGCGGTCATCCACTGCAGTAGTGGCCCTTGGGGCGGCCTGAGCAAGGCATGTCATCGACAGTTCCTGTCTCTCTGTATCTCCTCCATGTCCGAACAACATCACTTTGGTTTGGTGCACTCCGAAACGCCTCGACTCTTCCTTTGTCGAGAGCCCTTCCTGGCACAAAGCAACAATGCGGACGCGATCGAACCGCGGTATTGACCGTTTAGGCATGGTTGAACTACAGACGACACGAGCCGTGTACCTCCTTCCTGGTGGAATAACTGGAACTAACCGGCTGTCGGACCCATCCGTCAAATAAGCGCTGCTGATGCATGGTTGTTCACATGTTTGGGCTGGTTTAGTGAGATCTCTGAACAGTCAAAGGGACTGCGTCTCTGATACAATATCCACAGTCAATGCTTATCTTCAGGAGTTCTGGGAACCGTAGTGATGGAAAACTTTTTTTGATGTGTGTATCTTCAAAAATCCTGCTGCATATCGACGTTAACGATATGTGCCTGTACTTTAGTGGATTACTCCTACTGCCTTTCTTGAATAATGGTGTGACCTGTGCAGCTTTCCAGGCGTTGGGTACGGATCTTTCGTCGAGGAAACGGTTGTATATGGTATATGATTCCCAACTATGAAGCTATTGTATCAGCATATTCTGAAAGGAACCTAATTGGTATACAGTCTGGACCGGAAGACTTGCTTTTGTTAAGTGATTTAAGTTGCTTCACTACTCCGAGGATATGTACGTTACTCACGCTGGCAGCTTTATTCGAATTCTGGAATATTTACTTCGTCTTCTTTGATAAAGAAATTTCGAAATGCTGTGTTTAGTAACTCTGCCGTGGTAGCGCCGTCGTCGATAGTTTTAGCATACGCCACATACGACCAGAATATCTTCGGATTTTCTGCCAGGTTTCGAGACAAGTATTTCGCATCGAAGTCCGCGTTAAATTTCCACCTTCTGTGAAAGATCACTAATCTTGAAGATTTTGCGTCCGTTTAAATTTGCCATGTTTTTAGTTGTTGCTGCAATAGTGTTCTGACCCGTTTTGTATAGTGAGGAGGACAGCTCCGTCGTTTTATAATTTATTTGGTATAAATCTCTCAATTGTTGCCGATAATATTTCTTTGAATTTAAACTTCATCTGGTCTACACTTACTGGCACATTGTTAATTTGGAAGGAGTGGAGATTGTCTCTCAGGAAGGCGTCAAGTGAATATTTATCTGCTTTTTTGAATAGGTATATTATTCGTTTATGTTTGGAATATTTGGGAGTTGCAATATTCAATCTCGCTACGACAACCTGTGTTCACTAATACCTGTATCCGCTTTGATGCTCATTATTAATTCAGGATTATTTGTTGCTAAGAGGTCAGGTGTGTTTTCACAACCGTTTACTATTCGCGTGGGCTCATGAACTAACTGCTAGAAATAATTTTCAGAGAATGCGTTTAGCACAATTTCGGATGATGTTTTATGCGTACCTCCGGAATTATACATGGATTTTCGCCAACATATCGAGGGTTCATTATAGTCACCACCAAATATAACTGTATGAGTCGAGTACGTGTTTTAAATCAATCTCAAGTTTTCATTGAACCCTCCAGCAGTTGCATCATCTGAATTTTGAGGTCGGTAAAGGGATCCAGTTATTATTTTATTCCGGCTACCAAGAATGACCTCTGCCCATACTAATTCACCGGAAGTATCTACTTCAATTTCGCGACAAGTTAAACTACTTATAACAGCACCAAACACGCCACCGCCAACTGTGCTTAGCCTATCCTAAGCCAACGTTAAGGCCTCCATATTCAGGCCCACACTGAGATGTCACTGCAGGCAACAAAACATTCGAGATCATGGTCAATGGAACACGAAATGACGTTTGGCAGCCGCACACCTTTATCTCCTGGAAGCTGACGCCAATGCAGCAACAATACAGTGTGTTTGGTACAGAATTGTTAGCTCTCTACATCACTATAAAATACTTTCACACGCAGCTTGAGGTCGCAATTTGCAATATACAGGGTGAGTCACCTAACGTTACCGCTGGATATATTTCGTAAACCACATCAAATACTGACGAACCGATTCCACAGACCGAACGTGAGGAGAGGGGCTAGTGTAATTGTTTAATACAAACTATACAAAAATGCACGGAAGTGTGTTTTTTAACACAAACCTACGTTTTTTAAAATGGAACCACGTTAGTTTTGTTAGCACATCTGAACATATAAACAAATACGTAATCAGTGCCGTTTGTTGCATTGTAAGATGTTAATTACATCCGGAGATATTGTAACCTAAAGTTGACGCTTGAAACCTCCGACGTTCAGTTGCGTATTGTAACAAACACGGGCCACGGTCGGCGAGCAGCATACTGCATCGTCACCGCTTTCACCCGTTTCATGTGTCGCTACATCAGCAATTACATGATGATGACTTTAATCATCGAGTGCAATTCTGTCAATGGGCATTAACATCATAGAATGCGTTGCAGTTCTACCTGTTTACCGATGAAGCGGATTTCACAAACCACGGGGCAGTGAATCTACGGAACATGCATTACTGGTCCGTGGACAATCCTCGCTGGCTCAGATAGGTAGAGCGACAGCGACCGTGGACTGTAAATGTATGGTGCGGAATCATTGGTGACCACCTCATTGGTCCTCACTTCATTGCAGGGGCACAAACAGCTGCAACATACATCGCGTTTCTACAGAATGACCTGCCAACGTTACTCGAAAATGTCCCACTGGAAAGGCATCGACGTATGTGGTATCAGCATGATGGTGCACCTGCACATTCCGCAATTAACACTAGGCTGACCCTTGACAGGATGTTCGACGGGCGTTTCATAGGACGTGGAGGACGCATAAATTGGCCAGCCCGTTCTCCTGATCTTACACCTCTGGACTTCTTTCTGTGGGGTACGTTAAAGGAGAATGTGTACCGTGATGTGCCTACAACACCAGAGGATATGAAACAACGTATTGTGGCAGCCTGCGGCGACATTACACCAAATGTACTGCGGCGTGTACGACATTCATTACGACAGAGATTGCAATTGTGTGCAGCAAATGATGGCCTCCACATTGAACATCTATTGGCCTGACATGTCGGAACACACGTGTGTACGTGTACCTCGCCCCTCATGGTAATGTACATATGCGTCAGTGAAAAAGACCAATAAAAAGGTGTTAGCATGTGGACGTAATGTGCTGTTCCAGTCTCTTCTGTACCTAAGGTCCATCACCGTTCCCTTTGGATCCCTACGTAATTCGGTGCTCTCCGATACACACGATCGAACAGCGGAGGAGTGGTACTCAAGCGTCAACTTTAGGTTACAATATCTCCGGATGTAATTAACATTTTACAATGCAAGAAACGGCACTGATTACGTATTTGTTTATATGTTCAGATGTGCTAACAAAACTAACGGGGTTCCATTTAAAAAAACCTAGGTTTGCGTTAAAAAACATGCTTCCGTGCATTTTTTTACGGTTTGTGTTAACCAATTACACTAGCCCCTCTCCTCACGTTCGGTCTGTGGAATCGATTCGTCGGTATTTGATATGGTTTATGAAATATATCCAGCGGTAATGTTAGGTGACTCACCCTGTATACACACCATAAGCTTCTAACATTTACATTCCGGCAGAATAACGATAAGTGTTCTCCACGACAATATAACCAGCTAGAGGTTATCTCACAGTTTTCTACGAACATCCGGCACATTTTTAGTCCGAATAATTTTCTGCGGACTGTTTATCAAGCATAAGCACTGTTACATAGACGGTTGACTTTACGCCCCTGGCCAAGCCCAAGTATGTGACACAGAGATTCATGATTGGCTGGGCGATGATAAGTCGAACTTAAGAGTTCAAGCTTCTTTGAAGTTCCAGCCTCAGATACTCGGGTAAGACCTAGCCGTTTGAGCTAGCACCACTCCGCAGACAAATGTTTTAAACTGTGCATAGTCTGTGCCACCCGGGAGTTAAGGCGTTGGTAAAGCTATTCTGCAATCTCTGGCTAGGAGTGGAGACGGATTGCCAACAGTGGGCCCACACATGTAAGCAACGTCAGTGTAGTAAAATAGCATGGCATGCGCACAACACCAACAAGCAGCTTCCCTGATAACGACGGAGAGATTTGCACATATACAAACACCTATGTCGTCAGGTCACAGGCCCCCTCTGAAGGGTAACGTTACTTACTAACCGTTGGGGACAGATTTACATGTTGGCAGAGACGATTACAGTTGATAACATATCCACCGAGACTCTAGCGGCTGCATTTATTATTGGGGTCTCACTTCATTTACTATTGGAATCTGACAATATGGAAACTTGTTTAAAACTGCTGCAGTATGCCAACCACTAACACCAATTAGCCATCTTCTTCGTCTGCCAGAGTGTTCTTCAGTCTTCCAATAGTATTCAGTTCTTTGTTAGCTTGCTGTGTGTTGACGCTGTCGATATTTTCTTGAGATGATTTTGTGGATAAATGATTATTATTTCGACTGATATTTTACGACACCAACTGTTATCTTACAACGATTTACAACGATATTACCATATTGCACCACCTGTGCTCGTTACGTGGCACTTTTCCAAAATTAAATTTGATTGAGCACTTAGATTCAATATTCATATTTTTCCCTCTTAGAATTTTGTCTTTACACTGTGAATTATCTCCCTATTCATGAACATACCTCTACATTACTCATATCGTCTCCACTCTGTAGTCGTCTACTGCCTCGACGACATCTGACTGTCTCTCACTATTTTTCACTGTTCTTGACGTCAAATCTAGAAGTATGTCTTCCCAGGTGAAGCTCTGTGTACCAGCCCTAGATCATTTGCGCCACTTGTCATGTGTCATACTGTGTTTCTACACACGGAACAAAAATAAATGCATTATTCTTTCAATGGTTTTGATTAGTGAAGGGTTCTTTCTTCTAATCATTCTACTACATACTCTGTTGTTTGACGTCAGGGTCACTTTATCTGTTATCTTAGTGCTTTCCCGGCTGGGTCGGAAATTTTCTCCGCTCAGGGACTGGGTGTTGTGTTGTCCTAATCATCATCATTTCATCCCATCGACGCGCAGGTCGCCGAAGTGGCGTCAAATCGAAAGACCTGCACCAGGCGAACGGTCTACCCGACGGGAGGCCCTAGCCATACGCCATTTCCATTTATCTTAGTGCTACAATGTTTACTTGTTTGTCACTGAATCACTTGGAAGCTGTGAATAATACTGCTGCCTCTTCTCTTTCGTCCAGAGGTACGCCACCCCGTTGTCGGGCAACATCAGCGACGACGTGCGGAAGCGGCTGGCCATCGCGCGGGCGCTGCTCACCAACCCAGACATCCTGCTGCTGGACAGCTGCTTCTCCTCCATGGCGCCAGAAGTCGAGGGCGCCCTGCTTAGCGCCATAACTGAGGTGCGTCTGCTCTCACTGACTCGGATCCAACTGTTTGCTATTAACCAGCAGATCAGATCTGTATATGGGCCAGAGTCGCGATTAAGAAGAAATCACAGAGTGTACATACGAATGCGTGGTATCGTGGAGACATGACTGAATAAAATCGTCTCTGGCTTCCAGCCACATCAAGTGGTTGTAGCTACGTCAACGAGCATTCGGCCGAGTGTTCCTCAGCCATTGTCAAGTGGTAAGTGACTGACAGTGGCCGACGAGCACTCGACCCGATATGTAATCACTTGATGTGGCTGGAAGTCTGCTACAATTTTATTTACAAATTATGGGTTGTTCCTGTATTCACTCCACTTTATACTTGCACCAGCATACAACGAAAATTTACAGTTTGCAGTGACAGTGTTCATTAATGGCAGCGATACCCCCCACGGTGGTCATCAATTTGAGTAACACAGGGGAAGTAACTACTTTCAGCTTCAGTTTTCGATACTTATACATTTCCAATTTAGTTAATTTCAACCGCAAGGAATGCTACCTCGTCTAAATCACAAACTTAAACTTCTGTTTCAGTCAACGATGAGAAATATATTTTAAAAAAACTTAGACAGAGCCCAACAGTATCCAGTGTTGACTAAAAATTCGTCATATCGCTTATTGTACACAGTTTGGTCTCATTTTTATCACTACCTCCTATCCGTTATGTCTACTTAACGTAGCACCGAGTGAGATGGCGCAGTGATTAACACACTAGACTCGCTTTCGGGAGGGCGACGGTTCAAATCCGCGACTGGTAATCTCCGTGGGTTTCCTAAATCGCACAGGCGAAAACGAGGATGGTTCTCACGAAAGCGCAAAACCAATTTCCTTTCCCACCTTTCCCTAATCCGAGCTTGTGTTCCGTCTCTAAAAACCTCGTTGTGGACGCGACGTTAAACACTAATCTTCCTTCCTTTAGCGTCATATGGCTGATAATGGACGTTGCGTGATGTGCCATGTTGAAGGAAGTACATAGTCTTAAGTGGGCTGACAATTGCTTACTTTCGTCATGACTAAAGGAAGGTACTTTATTGAGTTGATAAAAGGAAGCATCATCGAGCAAAGGATTAATATTTCGGAAACGGCATTCTTATATTAACTATTCGTGTGCCACTGAGATGAAAGTCTGTAATGGGTAGAGTAATGGTACAGGTGCGAAAAAAATGTCGTGGTACTTTCAGAACAGATCATATCAGTGACATTTGTTCCGTTAGTTATTTACATGTTCTGTGGACAACTTGCTGCAACATAAAACGTGTCAGTACGTCTACAATTAAGATGCATTTTCTCTGTGGACGTGCTCTCATTACACAACTGAATTTTTACTTGATTCGTAAGTTTCAGTAAAATTTGATAAATGGAATGCAGCCACAGACTGGTAATTATCTATTCAGAAGTTCCTCTAGATAAAAGGAGTTGTCAAACCAATTATTCTAATTTATTCAGAAACAGTTTTAATTTTCTGCCAACAGTTTCAGTTCTCGACCAAGGCGGTCAGATACTTTCCTGGTTGCATATTTTGCTGACGTAGAATTTATGAGTAAAGAAAATTAAAAAAAAAAATACGGGAAATGAAGCAAGCAGAAGAGAATTCAGACGTTTAAAAAATAATATCGACAGAATGTACAAAATGACTAAGCAGGTGTGGTTAGATGACAGATGTTAGGATATGGAAGTATATATAACCAGGGGAAAGATAGATACCGCCTATACGAAAATTTAAGAGGCCTTTGGAGAAAACAAAAGTAGCCGTACCAGTAACAAGAGCTCAAATGGAAAGCCATTATTAAGCAAATATAGGAAAGCTGAAAGATGGAAGGAACGTGTAGAAGAGCCGTACAAGGGAAATAAACTGGTAGGCAATATTATGAAAAGAAAAGAGAAAGTAAGTGAAGAAAATTCGAGGAACAGTGGGCAGAGCACTGAAAGACCTAGATAGAAACAAGGCCCCTAGAGTAGATGTCATTCACTCAGAACTACTGAGATTCTTGGGAGAGCCAGCGATTACAAAACTCTTCCATCTGGTGTAAAGATGTCTGAGACAGGCAAAATTCCCTCAGTCTTCAAGAAGTATTAAATTATGCCAATTCCAAAGAAAGAAGTTGCTGACAGGTTAACGAACTATCAGTTTAATGCCATGATTGCAAAATAGTAACAAGAATTCTTTACAGAAGGGTTGAAAAACTGGTAGAAGGCGACCTCGGGGAAGATCAATTTGGATTCCGAAGAAATGCGGGAACATGCGAGGCAATATTGACCCTACCACTTATCTTAGAAGGTGGGCCAAAGAAAGGCAAGCCTACAGTTATAGTATCTGTAGACTTAGAAAAAGCTTTTGACGATGTTGACTGGAATACTCTCTTTGAAATTCTGAAGATAGTAGAGGTAAAACACGGGGAGCGGAGGTCTATTTACAGCTTGTACAGAAACCAGATAGCAGGAATGAGAATCGAAGGGAAGCAGCATTTGAGAAGGGAGTGAGACAGGGTCTTAGCCTATCTATGATGTTATTCAACCTGTACATTGAACAAGCAATAAAGGAAACGAAAGAAAAATCTGGGGTAGGAATTAAAGTTCAGGAAGAAGAAATAAAAATTTTGAGGTTTGCCGGTGACATTGTAATTATGTCAGAGACAACAAAGGAGTTGGAAGAGCAGTTGAAGGGAATTGACATTGTCTTGAAAGAAGGATGTAAGACGAACATCGACAAAATTAAAACAAGGAGAATGGGATGTAGTAGAATTAAATCAAGCGATGCCGAGAGAATTAGATTGGGAAATAACATGCTACAAGTAGTAGATGGGTTTTGCTATTGGGTAGCAAAATAAATACATGCGGATGCAGGCTTTATTGAAGAATTGCATTGATGGTTGGCAGTGGAGTCGAGACATCGCGTTGTCGCAATATTTCCTCAGGAAACTAGTCGAAATATTGCGACAGCGCGACACCACGGCTGGGCTCATGACTACAGAAGGTTTCATCAAATCAAAATAACTGTGGCCGAAATAGACTGGATATTAAATACAGATGGGCAATAACAAGAAAATCATTTCTGAAAAAGAAAAATTTATCAACATGTAATATAAATTAAAGCCTTCTCTCAAGGTGTTCGTCTGGGATGTTGCCTTGTACGAAAGTGAACCATTGACAATAAACAGTTCACAATAGAATATAAGCTTTTAAAATCTATACCTACAAAAGAATGCTGAAGATTAGGTGGGTACATAGAATAACTAATGAGAAGGTTGTGAATCAGACTCGGGTAATTAGAAATTTATAGCGCAAATTGAATAAAAGAAGACGCGGGGTGTGACACCGATGCACGGTAGAATGATTTAGCAGCAGCATAATTTGCTTGAATTTGCGCACGCAATGCCCTAATTGCCTAACTTCAGTGCTACTTATCTCGGAAACGATGCAATGTATCTAATGTTTGCGGAACAACAACAACAACAACAACAACAACGTTCGCTCAGAAAAGCCTCGCAGGTAATGATGGACGATACTTGGTTGGCACACTGGACTCGCATCCGGAGAACGACGGTTCAAATTCGCTCCAGGCCACCCTGATTTAGGTTTTCTGTGACTTCCCTAAATCGCTTTAGGCAAATGCCGGGATGGTTCCTTTGAAAGGGCACGGCCGACTTCCTTCCCCATCCTCCCCTAATCCGATGGGACCGATGACCTCGCTGTTTGGTCCCCGCCCCCAAATCAACCAACTTATTAGAATAACACTGCTATTGAGTTGTATCTATCAAAGATATAATACTTGCTGTTGTGCCAGACGAAAGTACACTAACCACTATAACGGTGGTTTGCTCAGGGACGAGACTGAGTGGAACTATAACACATAAATATTAATTCAGTTTATTACGATGTACATATCATTATTTACTTAGGTTGTAAAAAATATTTCCGCAGGAGTGTTCTGTGTATTTACAACTGTCTCAGTATTAAAGTAACACTTGATTCAGACGAATTTACAAGGCTCTTCACTGGAAGTATAATTGACATAATGTCGTCTTGATCAGTGACTGTGAACTGGGCCGAGCGTTCCTCAGCTCAGCCGTACCTAGACGATCGATTGCGGTGGAGCAATGAAGCTCTAGGAGGCATGGCTATGCCGGCGTTTCACTTTCGTCGGTGTCGCATGCTGCGACCATTCTCTTATGTGGTTTCACTGCGAGGTGCCAAACTTACTTTGCACTTCGTTCTGCGGAGGACACCACACCACACTACATTCTCCCCTCCCCCTGCAAAATCCACACCGTCGTCAGGTATGGAAGATGCACGTGACGGCGGTGAGGTGGGGCAGGGGGGGGGGGGTAATAGGAACGGGAAAACCAACTGGATAAACCGATATTTGTTCTCTGTTATAACAGGTGTTTTTCTGTTGTTAATAACTGAATAAAAAACCAAATCCATAGCAGTAGCGCTAAAATTTTTCGTTTGTAAAGAAATCTTTTTGAAAACTTTTTGAAAACTTACTTGTAAAATGTGAATTGGTTTAAAATATTGCGTTATTATAGAAAATGGGAAAAGCTATTAGTGTTTTTAAAATAACAATGCCAACAGAAATGAGAAACAAACACTTGGTGTAAGAATTAGTACAGCATTGCTGAGGCAATAATGTCTCTGTTTCTGTGTGTTGTGGACTAAGATATGCATGTACCTGCAGTGGTCAAGACTTGCCCCCACTTGGTCTATACAATAGTTTCCTGCAGTCTTCGCCATACAGCCGTTGTGTTGCAGAATGGCACCAACACTAGCCTGGAAATATTTTCACGAAGTGATGTAGCAGAGATGAAATGAAATGAAATGTCGTGTGGCTAGGGCCTCCCGTCGGGTAGACCGTTCGCCTGGTGCAGGTCTTTCGATTTGACGCCACTTCGGCGACCTGCGCGTCGATGGGGATGAAATGATGATGATTAGGACAACACAACACCCAGTCCCTGAGCAGAGAAAATCTCCGACCCAGCCGGGAATCGAACCCGGGCCCTTAGGATTGACAGGTACGGTGTTTCGTTTGCTTGACAATATTAACCATTTGTTTGCCATTTCTGCGAAATAGTGAAAGAGGAAAGATATTATGGTAACAATAATAAATTAAAGGCTTAATAACAGTTCATTCATAGTACCTAATAAAAACAGAACATAAATGATCTGCTGCCTGTGTCTACATAACATACAGTGCGTCCAGAATACTGTGGCTGGTAGATGTGCAGCTGACAGGGTACACATGGGGAGAGCGGTAGTGGTGGGCGCCGCAGGCAGGTGCTGTAGGGGAAATGCCAAGCGCTGGAGGGGAAGTGCCACTCTAAACTGAAGCCTACACCCCCACTTTTCGCAAATATTAAGCGGGGCCCCTTCACGCCCACACTTACATGGGGACCATTCAAAAAGATATGTCACCTCTTCTTTGGTTAGTATCTAGAAATAATTCCACTGAAAATGTAGCAGTTGTAACTTTAAGAGAAGTATCACGATTGGGGAATTTTGGGTAAGCCCTACACATTTCTTTTGTTGTTAAAATTTGCTTCTTTTGCCAAAACTCAGAGGAGCTTACAGTCACACCTAACTAACATGTCGTGCAGAATTTTGAAACAGTACTTTATTAAGTGAGAAACTGAGGAAAAGTAAGGAAAGCATTTTATGAAAAAGCACATCCTGGTGCAAAATAAACGTAATAACTTCACTTACGTTGTATTAGAGCCCGTAACACTTCTCGTTTCACCAGCTATCGATGGCCCTTAAAAATCACATTCTTTCATAGGAAAAGTCTGCAGTTAGTTGAATAATGTGGTAGATAATGAAGTTTTGCATAATAACGATATTTCTAAATGCTCTCCTCTATGTGTGCTATCATTTGTCAAAATGTTATTTCCATATCTCAAACCTTTTATGAAATACGAGGAATGTTGTGGATATTTCACTCTTGTTTTACCGCTGGCTCGGCGCGATCGCAAATGAGTGTGCTAGGTCAGATCAAATTTCTCGAGATTGGTGACAGCTAGAGACAACCACCCAAGTCTGACGAAAAATTCAATATGTTAGCTAAATTTGCATGTAATATGCACCAAACGCAAAATCATAGCGACCTCTATTTTTCATTGCAAACTGTTTCGAATTTATCGCAGTGTCTTACTTCCACGTAAATATCATAATAACAACGACATGATGGGCACATCGTAATGAACCTAACATACACTGAAGAGGCAAACAAACTGGTACACTTGCCTAATATCGTGTAGGGCCCCTTCGAGCATGCAGAAGTGCTGCAACACAACGTGACTTGGATTCGATTAATGTCTGAAATAGTGCTGGAGGGAACTGATACCATGAATCGCACACGACTGTTCATAAATCCGTGAGAGTCCAAGGAGGTGGAGGTCTCTTCTGAACAGCACGTTGCAAGGCTTCCCAGATATGCTAAACAAAGTTCATGTCTGGGGAGTTTGGTGGTCAGCAGAAGCGTTTAAACCCATGAGAGTGTTCATGGAGCCACTCTGTAGCAATTCTGGACATGTGGGGTGACATATTCTCCTGCACAATGGGTATGAATGGATTGAGTAGATCAGACAGGATTCTTACATATGTGTCACCTGTCAGAGTCGTATCTAGACGTATCAGGGTGAGGCGTGAGCCTTATATCGCTCCCGTCTAGACCCTGTGTATCGGGAGAATGACTCTTGCATACACAGTGACAGATGGCCTGAAGCAGGTTCAGTCGAGTACGTAGTTCTAATTTTCATCTGCCAGAGGACAGCAGTGCACAGAGACATTCAAGAAACAGGTCAATAGAATGTTCTTGTGAATTGTTCTGCTTATTTCTTGAAGGCTTTTTCGTTTATTTATGTTTGTATGGTTTTATATATGCTTTTAGTAGTGTGAATGATATGTGAATGTGGTCTAAAATAAATATGTAAATCATTGTTCTACCGATGAACGCTGTACGAATTAGCGAGAGAAATTATTAAGGTAGTGTGAATGCAGACGATGGGGAATTTTGTATCATAATATGTTAAGTAAGCTTATGGTAAAAGGAAAGCTAGTTCGAGTGCAAACGAAAATAATTAATAACGTAAAGTATAAACGAAATATCAGAATGCTAAATATTTATTTCGGGAAAAAGTACAGTTCGAAAGTGTGTTATTTGTTGATTAGTCATGAAAAGCGCGGACTAACGAGGGAGAATAATGTTTTTCTATAGGCCTTAAAGAAAATTTACCAATCAGAACCGAATATTCTTCGCGTGTCTTTTCTCTTGGAGATATAAAATGCTTACAGCAGTCTATGTAGTCGGAGCACAGCATTTCAATTTGCAAGATTAACACGGGATTGGCCGAGAACGTGTACATTATCAAGGTTCAGGATATACCGAAGTTTTGCTAGTGTTTCCACCTTTCATTCAAAATTAAGACCTTTTCCCGATTCTTGGAATAATTACGTTGTATGCAGCCTGGTGCGAGTTGCAGTACGGTAGGTTTCTGCTCGGCTTTCCTACCGGCCATTTGCTGTGAGTTCACTGGTAGGAGCAGGTGAAGGACGAAAGGAACCGCGTCGCCGCAAGGTGTCCCATATCACTACAACCGCACACGCCCCACACCATTAAAGAGCTTCCACCAGACTGAACAGTCCCCTGCAGACATGCAGGGTCCAAGGATTCATAAGGTTGTCCCCATACCCGTATATGTCCATCTGCTCTATACAATTTGAAACGATACTCCTCCGATCAGGCGACATGTTTTCAGTCATCAACAGCCGGCCGTTGTGACCGAGCGGTTCTAGGCGCTTCAGTCCGGAACCGCGCTGCTGCTACAGTCGCAGGTTCGAATCCTGTCTCAGGCATGGATGTGTGTGATGTTCTTAGGTTAGTTAGGTTTAAGTAGTTCTAAGTCTAGGGGACTGATGGCCTCAGATGTTAAGTCCCATAGTGTTTAGAGCCAGTCATCAACAGTCCAATGTCAGAGTTGACTGGTCCAGGCGAGGCGTAAAGCTCTGTGTCGTCAAAGATAAACGAGTGAGCTTTCGGCTCCGAAAGCCCGTATCGATAATGTTTCGTTGAATGGTTCGCATACTGACACTTGTTTTGGCCCAGCATTGAAAACTGCAGCAATTTGCGGAAGGTGTGCACTTCTGTTACCCTGAACGAGTCTTCTCTGTCATCGTTGGTCCCGTTCTTGCAGGATCTTTTTTCGGCCACATTTTGATGTTTTATCGGATTCCTGATATTCACGGTACACTCGCGAAATGGTCGTACGGGAAAATCCCCACTTCATTGCTACCTCGGAGATGCTGTGTCCAAGCGGTCGTGCGCCGACTATAACACCACGTTCAAACTCGCTTAAATGTTTATAATCTGCCATTGTAGCAGCAGTAACCGATCTAAAAACTGCGGCAAACACTTGCTTATATAGACACTGTCGAACGCAGCGACTGTTTACATATCTCTGTATTTGAATATGTATGCCTCTACCAGTTCCTTTGGCGCTTCCGTGTATAAAGCTACAAATAAAGCAAAAATGAAATTTTTTACTGAGTATTTTCTGTAAAATCGTTTGAGGAAGATTGCAGGGCGTGTGCGTCGGTTCTGCCATCGCCGACCGGCCGACAGGTGGCACACGCTTGTCGGCCTCCCCTTCTGGGCAAACGAATGAACTCGTCCAGCGCTTTCGACGAAAACCGATCACTGCGCATCGGTCACCTATCATGCGCCACCTTACACCTTTATCTGTTTGTATCCCTTAAAAAAGGAAGAAATTAGCGCTTTTAACAGCGTTCTTAAACCTCAGTTTTTACCCTTTAGGACTGACTATTCGTAATGCCCAAACAGAGGATAATCTCCGATTACAATATGATTTTTGAAGATAATTTCAAAAAAATTAGAATCTATAGGAGAATACTTGTAATTTTTTTGTAATATTGAAGCACTTACCACTTTTATTTGCCTGTTTAATTTAATATTTTGATTCTATGTAAACTATGTGACCAAAGTTATCCGGACACCCACAAAAACGTACGTTTTTCGTATTAGGTGCATTGTGCTGCTGCCTCCTGCGAGGTACTCCATATCAGCGACCTCAGTAGTTATTAGACATCGTGAGAGAGCAGAATGGGTCGCTCTGCGGAACTCAAGGACTTCGAACGTGGTCAGGTGATTGGGTGTCACTTGTGTCATACGTCTGTACGCGAGATTTCCACACTCCTAAACATCCCTAGGTCCACTTGTTTCCGATGTGATAGTGAAGTGGAAACTTGAAGGCACACGTACAGCACAAAAGCTTACAGGCCGACCTCGTCTGTTGACTGACCGCCGACAGTTGAAGAGGTTCGTAATGTGTAATAAGCTGATATCCATCCGGACCATCACAGAGGAATTCCAAACTCCCATCACTATGGCTCTTCCCACATGTGCCACCTGCCCGTAACTCCCACCACTACAGCTCTTCCCACACGTGCTACCTGCCCGTATCTCCCACCACTATGGCTCTTCCCACTTGTGCCACCTGCCCGTCACTCCCACCACTACGGCTCTCCTCACACGTGACCTGCCGTCTGCGCATGTACCGGCCATGGTGTTCCGCCTGTGTTGTAACATATGCTGGTACCATTAGTGGTTTGATGACTAAGCGCATAAACGTAATCTGCCGTGCGAATATTTGGTCGACATAAGATCAGACTTGAGTATTTTACCAAGAGAGTAGCTGCATAACTTCCACCCAGCGACAAACTGCAGAATGTTGGCGTGTGGAACTACATCTGGGATTGTAACGTCCATACCATGGAATTTAGTCGTCGCAGACATGGAACAGCCGATACTTGGGGCGGATCTCCTAGTGTACTACCGCCTGCTCCCAGACGTCGCTTACCCTGCTTGCTGGACACTGTCACTGAGCTGCCTATGGCCAGGTTCCGACGCCACGCCGTCGGCTGGTACGCCAAGGTCATCCAGGTTGCAGAAGGAGAGTACACCAAACTACTCGACCAGTTCTCGTCGCCCACAAGGCCTCCCGGGTCCGCAACAGATGTGCTGTGATCCTGTCCATTATACCAATACCACAGTAGCTCCCCTGGTGTCAAGTAGGCCCAGATGGCTGAAAGTGAAATTTGACACCACACTGGCCGAAGGCATCGTTCACCTCTCCAGCAGTCCATGGTTGTCATCCGTCCATCTCGTGCCCAAGAAGAATGGTGCGTGGCGGCCATGTGGTGATTACCGTGTCTTAACTGCTAGGACCATCCCTGACCTTTACCTTGTGCCACATTTGAAAGACTACAATTACGCCATAAGCGGAAAACAAGTGTTCAGCGTCCTTTATTGTGCCAAGGCATACACCTAGATTCCTTTTGCCGAACGAGACATTCTCAAAACCGCTATTATAACACCTTTTGGCCTATTTGAATGTTCATTTATGATCTTTGACCCGAAGAACTCGACGCAAACGTGGTAGAGATTTATAGACCCAGTGCTACGAGGTTTATCGAATTGTTCCGTGTACTTGGACGATATCCTCGTCTTTTCATAAACATCGGAGGAACACGAGTGTCATCTCAAGGAAGTCATGAGAGCCTGGCTGCAAACACTATCGCCCTGAATGTTTCTAAGTGTATGTTCGGTCAACGTGGAATAACTTTCTTGGGCCAAAAAATTTCATTGGAGGGATCATGCCTCTTACCAGAGAAAGTCGAGGCCATATTTAAATATCCGCGCCCACTAACAGCAAACGCTGCCACCTGCCACAGGCAGCTGAACTGCAGGAGCCGCTTACAGCTGCACTGGCTGGTCCAAAAGCAAAAGGCAAAGCAGTCATGCATGCATTGGACACCGGTGATGATCGATGTGTTCGAAGCTGCCAAAAAGAGCACTGCCGACGCTGCATCCTCGCTCATCCGGCGGCAGATGCACACCTGGCACTAGCCAGACAGTCTTTGGGGTTGCTCCCCAGCAGTATGTAAATGAGACATGGCAACTCCTCACCTTTTTCTCACACAAGCAAACGCCCGCGCAACAACGATGGATTGCGTACGACAGAAATTTGTTGCCCATTTACGCAGCGGTGAGATATTTCCGCGTACAATTGGAATCAAGAGTATTTACAATATATACAGACCATAAAACCCTCATGTACGCCTTCCACCAAAGCAATGACAAATGGTCGCCGAGACAATTCAACCAACTTGAGTTTGTACCACAATTTTCGACGGATACCCAACATGCCTCAGGGCTGAATAACAGCTGACTGCTTGTCACTAGTCGGTGCCATCACGGAAACTGTTGACATCCTATGCCTGTCCAGTGTGCAACAATCTGATCAGGAACCGTGCGACTTAATCAAAGATACTGAGACAAGCTTTCAGTTCAGACTCGTAAACGTGCACGTTTAGCGGTTCCCCTGATTCCTGGCTGACAGAGGTAGTGAGCGCCGTGAAAAATGCGCTTGCGGAGTTCTTGGCTCAAATGGCTCTGAGCACTATGGGACTTAACTGCTGAGGTCATCAGTCCCCTAGAACTTAGAACTACTTAAACCTAACTAACCTAAGGACATCACACACATCCATGCCCGAGGCAAGATTCGAACCTGCGACCGTAGCGGTCGCGCGGCTCCAGACTGTAGCGCCTAGAACCGCTCGGCCACTCTGGCCGGCTGCGGATTTCTGCTGGCACGTATGGGCGAGGGGAATTTGTCGATATACGCTGCTCGACGGGGGACGATTCGCATTTGCCAGATTTTATTGCGCAGCTGAGGGAGCATATCCCTCAAATCTGGCCCCGGCCAGCATCACGTCATGACTCACACCCAACATTTGTGCGCAAGGAGTTGTTAAACAGTACTCATACCATGTTCCGTGGAGATGACTTCAGACCAGCACTCACTACTCCTTAAACTGAACAGGTCCTGGCTCATCATGACAAGACGTTGGACATTTTAATCACCCGCAAACTGTACACCATTTCCATCGATTGCGTAAAGCCTGCATACATGTTAGAAAACTCTCTCACTACTCTCTAGACATGTCGCCCGCCTATCTGCCTCTACTGTCTTCGGAAAGCGATTGGCCACCTCTCAGTCTCCTGTGCCACATCCACTAAGACAAATGCTCTCTGGCCGTCATGTACATTTTCCTTCAAGATTCCGAGACTATGCCGAACCTCGTGAACGCTGATGATCTTCACTTCTCCTTGGGGGACTGGTGTGGCGACTGTGTGAGATCGCACTTTTGGCATGCACGATCAGCTGATCGCCACCGAATGTAAAGGAATCGCGCACCTGCTACTTGGAGCGCTGCCTTGCTACAGCGCGATCGCTCTGTGCAGTCTGTGATTTAGTAATTAACTATTCTGTTGTTGTTGAAGGAGGTAAATGTTCATATTCTCTCTCCTATTCGAGTTTATTACACACAGTAGCTGGAAGCAATTATGTTAAGTCAGAGCAGCGAATTGTTGAATGCAATAACTGCCGTCCGTAGTTCACGCGTCGAGTACGTAAAAATAAATTGCGGCGTCGTATCCCTATGAGATTAGCGACAACTCCTTACCGAGCTCCAGAAATGAACCATCAAAATGGTTCAAATGGCTCTGAGCACTGTGGGGCTTAACTTCAGAGGTCATCAGTTCCCTAGAACTTAGAACTACTTAAACCTAACTGACCTAAGGACATCACACACATCCATGACCGAGGCAGGATTCGAACCTGCGACTGTAGCAGTCGCGCGGTTCCGGACTGAAGCGCCTAGAACTGCTCGGCCACCGCGGCCGGCGAAATGAACCGTCCCAAAACGTTGGCGCACGTGAATTCTGGCGCCTGTTCCTAGCATTAACATGGCTGCAATGTACCCACCCAACATTCGTCCCAAATTCCCACAGGGACACACTCTCCTCCTATTGCTGAACAATTTAATCGCAATAGTAGTTTACCATTTGCCTGTGATCAAGGAAGACCCATCACTGATGAAACAACATTTAGTTTTACAATGGCAGTGTGATTGTAGTAGACTCTGAAGGAAGCAATCTGTACTTCATCTATGGAACTAAGAGCATCAAGTGAAACAAGAAAGCCGGCCGGTGTGGCGGTGCGGTTCTAGGCGCTTCAGTCTGGAACCGCGTGACCGCTACGGCCGCAGGTTCGAATCCTGCCTCGGGCATGGATGTGTGTGATGTCTTTAGGTTACTTAGGTTTAAGTAGTTCTAAGTTCTAGGGGACTGATGACCACAGATGTTCAGTCCCATAGTGCTCAGAGCCATTTGAACCATTTGAAACAAGAAAATACCGGAAAACGCCATTTTGTGTGCTAGAAGGGAGGAAAAAGTCCTGAAAAATCATGGTGGAGATCTTCAATCCAAGAAATTGGATCGTCTCAAATTCCATAGGGTGCAACGCAGCACAATATGCAGTCTTCTTGGTTGAGTCCTAGGCTGTGAAGTGTCGATCGTACCAGGCAGTTTGTGATTGTTTTGCAAGACGTTGTGGAGTTGAGCGACCACGCCTCATTACAGATGTTGGATGCCGTAGGCTGGGCAGATGGTAAAACAGGACAGGCGGCGAACTGTGGAAGAACTAACATCAGACTTTAATGCTGGGCAGAGTACAAGTGTGTCTGAACACTCGTTGCATTGAATACTCCAAACGATGGGCCTCCGCAGCCAGCGACCCATGCAAGTGCCAGTGTTAACACAATGACATCGGCATTTAACAGCGGAAGAGCTTTGCATAGTCTCTGAATCCCGATAACTTCTTCATCATGCCGATGGGAGGGAGCGAATCCGCTGTCTTCCAAGGGAATAGCTCCTAGACACCTGTACTATGGGATGGAGACAAGCAGGTGGTGGCTCCATTGTGCTCTGGGAAACATTCACGTGTCTAGTGGAGTTCGTCCAAGGCTCAATGACGGCCAAGGAGTATCGTACGCTGATCATAGACCATGTACAACCCGTCATGACGATCGCCTCTCCCAACAGCAGTGGCATTTTTCGACAACATAATGCACCATGTCATAAGGCCAGGAGTGTGATGGAGTGGTTTGAGGAACACAGTGGCGAGTTCCACTTGATGTGCTGCCCCCCAACTCTCCATATCTGAAACCGACTGAACACATGTGGGATGTGATTGAACGTGGCGTCAGAGCTCAAGCCTCCCTTGCATGGAATGTACGGCAATTAGGTGACTTGGATATGCAGACGTTGTGCCAACTCCCTCCCGAGACTTTCAAAGGCCTCATTGCTTCCATGCCTCGACACGTCACCCCTGTTATCGGCGCCAAAGATGGATATACCGTCTGTTAGGCAGGTTGTCATAATACTCTGGCTGAGCAGTGTACGAGGGTGAGTCAAATGAAAACCTTAAATTTAAAAAAAAAATATTATTTACTGTGCAGAAGTGGCACAAATCTGTATCACTTTTCAACATAATCTCCCCCACGCTCAATGCAAGTCCTCCAGCGCTTACAAAGTGCATAAATTCCTTTAGAAAGAAATTCTTTTGGTAGTCCGCCCAACGACTCATGCACCGCGTGGCGTACCTCTTCATCAGAACGGAACTTCTTTTCTCCCATTGCGTCTTTGAGTGATCCAAACGTATGGATATCACTTGGGGAAAGGTCTGGTGAGTATGGTGGATGAGGAAGACACTCAAAATGCAGGTCTATGATTGTTGCAACTGTTATACGGGCAGCGTGGGGCCTTGCATTGTCACGTTGCAAAAGGACACCTGCTGACGGCAATCCACGTCGCTTTGATTTGATTGCAGGCCGCAGATGATTTTTTAGGAGATATGTGTAAGATGCACTGGTGACAGTGGTCCCTCTAGGCGTGTAATGCTCCAAAATGACACCTTTTTCGTCCCAAAAGAGAGTCAGCATAACCTTCCCTGCTGATGGTTCCGTTCGAAACTTCTTTGGTTTTGGTGATGAGGAACGGCGCCATTCCTTGCTCGCTCTCTTCGTTTCCGGCTGGTGGAAGTGAACCCAGGTTTCGTCCCCAGTAACGATTCTTGCAAGGAAGCCATCACCTTCTCGTTCAAAGCGCCGAAGAAGTTCTTCACAAGCATCAACACGTCGTTCTCCCATTTCAGGAGCCAGCTGCCGTGGCACCCATCTTGCAGACACTTTGTGAAACTGGAGCACATCATGCACAATGTGGTGTGCTGACCCATGACTAATCTCTAAACATGCTGCAATGTCATTCAGTCACTTGGCGGTTTTCTTTCACTATGGCTTCAACTGCTGCAATGTTCTGACCTGGATGAGGAGAATCTTCCACTGAAGTCACACCATTTGCGAACTTCCTACTCCATTCGTAGACTTGCTGCTGTGACAAACGCATCACCGTACTGAACCTTCATTCGTAGATGAATTTCAATAGGTTTCGCAGCTTCACCACGCAAAAACCGAATAACAGAACGCTGTTCTTCCCTGGTGGAGGTCGCAAATGGGGCAGCCATCTTTATACTGATACTGCGATGGTATGTGTGCATCTGCACTATGCTGCCACCTACAAGAAATTCTGCACACTGTTTGTAGCACGCTTACCAAATTACAGGATAATTGCGCGAAATATCGATTTGTTATTACAAATTTAAGGTTTTCATTTGACTCACTCTCGTATTTGTTGGTTATTTTTGTTAATAATCAACAGGAATTTCTCAAGTTTCCTGGTATTAGTCCGCAGCTCGTGGTCGTGCGGTAGCGTTCTCGCTTCCCACGCCCGGGTTCCCGGGTTCGATTCCCGGCGGGGTCAAGGATTTTCTCTGCCTCCTGATGACTGGGTGTTGTGTGATGTCCTTAGGTTAGTTAGGTTTAAGTAGTTCTAAGTTTTAGGGGACTGATGACCATAGATGTTAAGTCCCATAGTGCTCAGAGCCATTTGAACCTGGTATTAGAAACGGCTATTTTAAAATCTTGCCCCCTTTGCATAACTTTCTATGGACGCCTGTGTATAGCCTCCTAATTAATAGGTTTGTGGGAGATATTAGCTAAATGGAACTCTATCAACGTAATCTATAACTCATCATCATCATCATCAGCCAATTCAATCATTAAATGATGTGGCCTCTTCTACATCTACATCTATACTCCGCAAGCCACCTGACGGTGTGTGGCGGAGGGTACCTTGAGTACCTCTATCGGTTCTCCCTTCTATTCCAGTCTCGTATTGTTCGTGGAAAGAAGGATTGTCGGTATGCCTCTGTGTGGGCTCTAATCTCTCTGATTTTATCCTCATGGTCTCTTCGCGAGATATATGTAGGAGGGAGCAATATACTGCTTGACTCTTCGGTGAAGGTATGTTCTCGAAACTTTAACAAAAGCCCGTACCAAGCTACTGAGCGTCTCTCCTGCAGAGTCTTCCACTGGAGTTTATCTATCATCTCCGTAACGCTTTCGCGATTACTAAATGATCCTGTAACGAAGCGCGCTGCTCTCCGTTGGATGTTCTCTATCTCTTCTATCAAACCTATCTGGTACGGATCCCACACTGGTGAGCAGTATTCAAGCAGTGGGCGAACAAGCGTACTGTCACCTACTTCCCTTGTTTTCGGATTGCATTTCCTTAGGATTCTTCCAATGAATCTCAGTCTGGCATCTGCTTTACCGACGATCAACATTATATGATCATTCCATTTTAAATCACTCCTAATGCGTACTCCCAGGTAATTTATGGTATTAACTGCTTCCAGTTGCTGACCTGCTATTTTGTAGCTAAATGATAAAGGATCTATCTTTCTGTGTATTCGCAGCACATTACACTTGTCTACATTGAGATTCAATTGCCATTCCCTGCACCATGCGTCAATTCGCTGCAGATCCTCCTGCATTTCAGTACAATTTTCCATTGTTACAACCTCTCGATACACCACAGCATCATCCGCAAAAAGCCTCAGTGAACTTCCGATGTCATCCACAAGGTCATTTATGTATATTGTGAATAGCAACGGTCCTATGACACTCCCCTGCGGCACACCTGAAATCACTCTTACTTCGGAAGACTTCTCTCCATCGAGAATGACATGCTGCGTCCTGTTATCTAGGAAATCCTCAATCCAATCACACAATTGGTCTGATAGTCCATATGCTCTTACTTTGTTCATTAAACGACTGTGGGGAACTGTATCGAACGCCTTGCGGAAGTCAAGAAACACGGCATCTACCTGTGAACCCGTGTCTATGGTCCTCTGAGTCTCGTGGACGAATAGCGCGAGCTGGGTTTCACATGACCGTCTTTTTCGAAACCCATGCTGATTCCTACAGAGTAGATTTCTTGTCTCCAGAAAAGTCATTATACTCGAACACAATACGTGTTCCAAAATTCTACAACTGATCGACGTTAGAGATATAGGTCTATAGTTCTGCACATCTGCTCGACGTCCCTTCTTGAAAACGGGGATGACCTGTGCCCTTTTCCAATCCTTTGGAACGCTACGCTATTCTAGAGACCTACGGTACACCGCTGCAAGAAGGGGGGCAAGTTCCTTCGCGTACTCTGTGTAAAATTGAACTGGTATCCCATCAGGTCCAGAGGCCTTTCCTCTTTTGAGCAATTTGAATTGTTTCTCTATCCCTCTGTCGTCTATTTCGATATCTACCATTTTGTCATCTGTGCGACAATCTAGAGAAGGAACTACAGTGCAATCTTCCTCTGTGAAACAACTTTGGAAAAAGACATTTAGTATTTCGGCCTTTAGTCTGTCATCCTCTGTTTCAGTACCATTTTGGTCACAGATTGTCTGGACATTTTGTTTTGACCCACCTACCGCTTTGACATAAGACCAAAATTTCTTAGGATTTTCTGCCAAGTCAGTACATAGAACTTTACTTTCGAATTCATTGAACGCCTCTCGCATAGCCCTCCTCACACTACATTTCGCTTCGCGTAATTTTTGTTTGTCTGCAAGGCTTTGGCTATGTTTATGTTTGCTGTGAAGTTCCCTTTGCTTCCGCAGCAGTTTTCTAACTCGGTTGTTGTATCACGGTGGCTCTTTTCCATCTCTTACAATCTTGCTTGGCACATACTCATCTAACGCATTATGTACGACGGTTTTGAACTTTGTCCACTGATCCTCAACACTATCTGTACTTGAGACAAAACTTTTGTGTTGAGCCAACAGGTACTCTGAAATCTGCTTTTTGTCACTTTTTCTAAACAGAAAAATCTTCCTACCCTTTTTAATATTCCTATTTATGGCTGAAATCATCGATGCCGTAACCGCTTTATGATCGCTGATTCCCTGTTCTGCGTTAACTTTATCAAATAGTTCGGGTCTGTTTGTCACCAGAAGGTCTAATTTGTTATCGCCACGAGTCGGTTCTCTGTTTAACTGCTCAAGGTAGTTTTCAGATAAAGCACTTAAAAAAATTTCACTGGATTCTTTGTCCCTGCCACCCGTTATGAACGTCTGAGTCTCCCAGTCTATATCCGGCAAATTAAAATCTCCACCCAGAACTATAACATGGTGGGGAAATCTACTCGAAATATTTTCCAAATTATCCTTCAGGTGCTCAGCCACAAAAGCTGCTGAGCCAGGGGGCCTATAGAGACATCCAATTACCATGTCTGAGCCTGCTTTAACCGTGACCTTCACCCAAATCATTTCACATTTCGGATCTCCGTCAATTTCCTTCGATACTATTGCACTTCTTATCGCTATAAACACGCCTCCCCCTTCACTGTCCAGCCTGTCTGTGCGGTATACATTCCAATCTGAGTTTAGGATTTCATTACTGTTTACGTCTGGTTTCAGCCAACTTTCTGTCCCTATGGGCGTTGTGACCGTTTATTAATGAGAGCAATTCTGGGATCTTTCTGTAGACGCTCCTGCAGTTTACTATTAGCACATTAATATTGTTATTCCCTGTTGCATTTTGCCTACTCCTACCTTGCGGCGTCTCAGGAGGCGTCTTGTCGAGCCTAGGGAGGGAAGTATCTAACCTAAAAAAAACCATGTGCATTCCACACGTACTCCGCTACCCTTGTAGCCGCTTCCGGTGTGTAGTGCATGCCTGACCTATTCAGGGGGACCCTACATTTCTCCACCCGATAGCGGAGGTCGAGAAATTTGCACCCCAGATCTCCGCAGAATCGTCTGAGCCTCTGGTTTAAGCCTTCCATTCGGCTCCAAACCAGAGGACCGCGATCGGTTCTGGGAACGATACTACAAATAGTTAGCTCTGATTTCATCCCGCGAGCGAGGCTTTCCGCCTTCACCAATTCCGCCAACCACCTGTACGAACTGAGGATGACCTCTGAACCCAGACGGCAGGAATTGGTGCCGACATGAGCAACAATTCGCAGTCGGGTGCACCCAGTGCTCTCTATCGCCGCCGGTAGGGCCTCCTCCACATCTCGGATGAGACCCTCCGGCAAGCAGACAGAGTGAACACTGGCCTTCTTCCCCGACCTTCCCGCTATTTCCCTAAGGGGCTCCATCACCCGCCTAACGTTGGAGCTCCCAATAACTAATAAACCCCTCCCCCCATGTGCCTGCTCGGACCTTGCTGAAGGAGCAGCCACATGTCCACTCACAGGCAGAGCGGGCGATGCCACACGGCCAACCTCCACATTGACCCTCCGCCTCGTGCGCCGCGAACGCCGCTGAACCCGCCACTCCCCTTGGGGAGAAGGTGGCCCAACCGCGCCCTGTACACGCGAAGATGTCTCGACAGCAGGGACAGTGGGTGAAGCATGGAACACCTGGGGTGTACCTTGCGACGCACCAGACTCCCCACTGCCGCTACACTCCGAGGCAGCAGCCTGAAGACGGCTGACCGCGGCCATCAACACGCTCAGCTGTTCGCGAACAGTGGCCAGCTCCCCCTGCGTCCGTACACAGCAGTCACACATCCTATCCATCCTAAGGAATCAATTTACTGAAGAGAGTCAATCAACCTTTAACTAGACTGCTAATTCACTAAAGGCGGCTGTTTATTGACTAAACTGTGGTTGCTTGCCACTTCTTGTAGAAAACAATGAAAATAGCACTACCTGTCTCTGGACTGTATTGAAAACAAACACTAGCACTACTGGCACTATGGTTGACTAAAGGGACTCTCTCTGACTGTATTCAAAACAAACACGAAATCTATGGAACTATTAATAGCACTCGACAATTAAAGCTTCCTAAAAGCAAATACACACGGAAGAAGAAGTCGTGGATTCAGGTAGGCTTTCAGCAGTCTTCTCCAAGTGGGACGGTCTTGGGCAGTTCTCTGCCAGGTGTTACCAGTGATCTTCCTGATGTCTTTGTCCCATCTGTCTGGTGGTCTTCCTCTAGGCCTCTGGTGCTCTCTCGGACTCCACACAAGTACTAGCTTCGTCCATCTGTTGTTTTTTCTTCTTGCGACGTGGCCAGCCCACTGCCATTTCAAGGAACCTACTGTCTCTAAGATGTCGTTAACCTTCGTCACAGACCGGATGTCATCTGCCCTTTTGCTGTCCTTTCTTGTATAGCCCAGCACTGATCTCTCCATGGCTCTCTGTGCTGTCCTAAGTTTCCATTTTGTAAATGAATTCAGTGTCCATGTCTCGCAGCCATACGTCATCACAGGAAGAATGCATCGATCAAGCACTGCTTTCTTCAGATTTACTGGCATTTTTGATCTGAATACTGTTGAATTCTTCCCAAATGCTTGCCAGCCAAGCTTGATGCGTCGATAGATTTCTGGCCTTATGTCTCCCTTCATATTTATAATCTGGCCAAGGTAAACATACTCACTGACCTCTTCTAATAGACTGTCCTTGACTTTCACATCTCCAGCTGGGACCCATTTGTTGGACATTACTTTTGTTTTGGAAAGGTTCATGTTCAAGCCAACCAGCTGACATTCCGATGCAAGCTCTGTAACTAAGTTTTGGAGCTCAGCGAAGTCTTTGGCCAGTAAGGCAATATCATAGTTAGTAGTTAGCTTATGTACTGTCAAGGAACGGACGCTTCCTTTTTAAATTCGAAGTGAAATAAGCACGACAGAGTAAACGATCGACAAGACCTGTTGCTCTGCAGTTGATTAGGGCATGTAAACGGGTCGACACTCGTTGGCTTACCTGTAATTGGTACCTTTCACACGTGCTTGTAACTACAGGCTCGGCCGGAGTGTACGGTGGTGGTGGTGACATCGCGCCAGAAGACGCTGGAGTCGGCGTCGCACATCGTTGTGCTGGAGTCCGGCGTGGCGGTGGAGGAGGGCTCGCTCCTGGAACTGCTCAGGCAGCGCCAGTGGCTCTTCCAGGCTCTACGCCGCGCCGCCGAGGCGAGAAGCGTCGACGCCGTTGATGCTGAAGAGGACGACACCATTGACGAATGTGGGTGCCTCCCTAGTCGCTAGGGGTGGGACAGACACTAACGTGCGGCTGATTGTACGCCAACTAAACCTTCAATGAACAGGTTTTCCACAAAGAATACCCTCCTTTCGGATTATATATCTAGGAGTATACGTAGGAACACAGTCGAGATTCGTAACAGTTGCTTTACGTATTCCATTTTCCGATTGTCCTCGTTATTTTCTCCCAATTTATGAAAGTCGGTGTATTTACTTATTGTTATTGTACGGGTTTTTGGAATTTTGGAGTGTACCTTTAAATAAGGAAATTTGCTGTTCGCTCATTTATTTATTTATTTATTTTTGCACTTATTTTACCTGGCAAGAGGCCCTCTCTTACACCTAACCTGGCATACTCAGATTGAACGAATTTCAGTTTGTACAGAACATTAAGGACACATATCGTGTTATACAGTATTAATATTAAAGAAAAAAATAGAGATTATAACAGCAGTACAATGATAATCATAACAATCAAAAAATAATTATAACAATCAAGAATAATAATAATAATAGTAATGACTATGTATATCAAAGTAAACATGCTTTTCTTTTATGAATGTCAGTCCTATTGCTAGTTGGGTATTTTCTCGTTATGTTCTTGCAGCTTGTGAGTTATTCTCATCGAGCAGAGACATAAGACGATAGAATGGTTGGTTGGTTGGGGGAAGGAGACCAGATAGCGTGGTCATCGGTCTCATCGGATTAGGGAAGGATTAGGAAGGAAGTCGGCCGTGCCCTTTCAGAGGAACCATCCCGGCATTTGCCTGGAGTGATTTAGGGAAATCACGGAAAACCTAAATCAGGATGGCCGGACGCGGGATTGAACCGTCGTCCTCCCGAATGCGAGTCCAGTGTCTAACCACTGCGCCACCCCGCTCGGTCGATAGAATGGGGTGAAAGAGATATAGAAGAGGTAGCTAGGTTAGAGGCAGAGAAATAGAATGGTAAAATTCGAAGCTATGATGGAGAGGAGAAAGAAAGAGATGAGAGGGGCACAACAATGGTGGCTATACCGTCCCTAATATGTAAGTTTTGAGTTCCCTCTGGAATGTTGAGTGGTTCTGGATAAGACGGAGATCACAGGGGAGCGCGTTCCATAGTCGTATGGCTGAGATGGAGAATGACACGGAGAAAGATTTTGTGTTACGTAAAAGTACAGCCAAGATGCTAGACGTATCCGATCTGGTATTGCGGTTGTGGAATAATGATAGGTGTTTAATGTGAGAAGATAAGTATTGGGGGCACCAGTGGCTAAGAAATCGATGAAGTAATCACATCGTGTGGAGATCGCGTGCCTTATGTGGGCGTATCCAACCTAGCTGGGAGTATGAAGGACTGATATGGTCATACAACCGTATATTGCACACATATCTAACGCAAGCATTCATCACTAGCTTGAGGCATCTCGAATTTCACTATTTGTGCCGTGTTGAACTACATCACAATAGTAAAGAGTAGGCAAGACTAGTGTTTGGACTAATTTTTGTTTAACATGAGCTGGAAATATTATTCTAAATTTTTGGATTGCATGTAGGGAGGAGAGCGATTTCCGGCAAGCTGTGACTGTATGTTCTTCCCAGTTTAGGTGTTCATCCAAGAGTATTCCAAGGTCTTTTACTGTTTTTTGGTACGGTAGTTGGGTACCATTAAGGAGTATTTGAGGGACTGTTTCGCGAAAGTACCGGCTGATTAACTTTGGATGAGATATAAGAATGACCTGGGATTTCTTGGGGTTTAGTTTCAGACCTAGGTTCTGTGCCCATCGAGAAACACTGCAAAGATCTGCGTTCATACTCGCTACTGCGTCAGCAATGTTCTTGGGGCTTGCACTTATGTACAGTTGGATGTCGTCGGCATATAGATGGTAGTTGCAGGAGTGAATCACTGAAGAAATATCATTAATGTACAGTGAGAAGAGTAATGGACCAAGGACGGAGCCTTGGGGAACTCCAGAGCGCACATTTTTCCATGATGACTTCTCCGACCCACAAATGACTTGTTGACTTCTGTTTTTGAGGTAGCTGTCGAACCAGTGTATTGCGCTGTTTGAGAAATTCAGCTGTTTCATTTTAATTAGTAATATATCAAAGTCAACTGTATCAAAAGCCTTGCTAAAGTCAAGCAGTGTTAGGATGGTAGCTTCACGTCTGTCCATAGCATGTTTAATGTCATCAGTTACTTTGATTAATGCAGTTGTTGTACTGTGGCGCTTTCGAAAGCCTGACTGATATTTATCACGGATGTTATGAGTTTTGAGGTAATCCGTTAGGTGTTCATACCATGCATTCATTCGCAGTGTGATCGAACAGCAAGTTGAAGTTGAGCGATCACAGTTTGATTCTGATTGTACACAGTTGAGCCTGCAGCGTCAGAGCTGGGCCCCTGCCCCCTCCAAGCTGAGCAGGAGCCCCACCGACGACGTGCAAGCAGCGACCTGGGCGTCGAGGAGGTCGGCGTTCTTGCAGCACTAGGGCGCAGTGCCCGCCTCGAAGTGAGTACCGGAGTACTCAACTGTCGTCCTCATTCAACGCTGCTTAACATACAGATAGACATTTATACAAAATTTCAATTTTTGTATGGGACAGTAGACAGCAATGGCTCAGAAGTAGATTAAAATACACCGACGGAAAAAAAATCGCAACACCAAAAAATAAGTAATATAAGTAATGGATTTTCGATAATAAAATTGTCTAGCTAAGTGATTAACGTAGCAAGATCACCAGTTAATGTAAGCACGAGATAAGCCGTTGTAAATGAGAAATGAGCGGCGCGTGGTAGCCGCGCGAACTAGGGCGCATTGTCACGGTCCGCGCAGCTCCCCCCGTCGTAGGTTCGAGTCCTCTCTCGGGCATGGGTGTGTGTGTTGTCCTTAGCATAAGTTAGTTTAAGTTAGATTAAATAGTGTGTTAGCCTAGGGACCGATGACCTCAGTAGTTTGGTCCCATAGGAACTTACCACCATTACCTGAAATGGGACATGTTAGTTCATTAACAACCGGTGTAACCGCCAGAATGTTGAATGCAAGCGTGCAACTGTCCAATCATTGAGTCGTACAGATGCCGGATGTTAGTTTGTGGAATGGAGTCACATGCTTGTTGCACTTGATCGGTCAATACAGGGACGGGCCGGCCGGGGTGGCCGAGCGGTTCTAGGCGCTACAGTCTGGAACCGCGCCACCGCTACGGTCGCAGGTTAGAATCCTGCCTCGGGCATGGGTGTGTGTGATGTCCTTAGGTTAGTTAGGTTTAAGTAGTTCTAAGTTCCAGGGGACAGATGACCTCAGAAGTTAAGTCCCGTAGTGCTCAGAGCCAATACAGGGACGGTTAATGCTGTTTGTGAATGACGCTGGAGTTGTCGTCCGATTATGTCCCATATGCGCTCGATTGGAGACAGATCTGGTGATCAAGTGGGCCAAGCAACATGTCGGCACTCGTAGAACATGGTTGAATACAAAGCGGTATGTGGTCAAGAGTTATCCCGTTGGAAAAACAGGTCGAACCATCAGATTGACCTACAAACCGGATAACAACTAGAGTCTCCTGCACGAGAGTGCACCCCAGAACATAACTACAGGTGTAGGTAAAGGCCGGCCGGAGTGACCGTGCGGTTCTAGGCGCTACAGTCTGGAGCCGAGCGACCGCTACGGTCGCATGTTCGAATCCTGCCTCGGGCCTGGATGTGTGTGATGTTCTTAGATTAGTTAGGTTTAATTAGTTCTAAGTTCTAGGCGACTGATGACCTCAGAAGTTAAATTGCATAGTGCTCAGAGCCATTTGAACCATTTTGTAGGTCCAGTGTGTCTAGCACACAGGCCGGATGGATGCAAGCCCTCAACTGACTCCCTTCTAACCAGCACCGAGGCGGAACCAGCTTTCATCAGAAAATACAACAGACTTCCAACCTGCCCTCCAGTGAGCTCCCGCTTAAAGCCATTGAGGTTGCAAATGGCGGTGGTTTCGGGTCAGTTAAATGCACACTACAGGGCGTCTGTCTCGGAGCTGTAACCGATTTGTAACAGTTCGTTGCGTCACTGCTCAAATTGCTGCTCTATGACTCGCCAGAGCCATACGCGGAAGATGATGGTCTTCCCTCTCGGTAGTGCCACGTCTGCATCCGGAGCCCTGTTTTCTTGCGACCGTATATTCTCATGACTGCCGCTGTCAGCAGTCATGTACAGTAGCTACATTCCTGCCAAGTCTTTCTGGAGTATTGCAGAAGAAACATCCAACTTCTCGTAACCCTGTTACTCGATCTCGTTGAAATTCAATGAGGTGTTGATAACCGCCTTATAATCATAGTATCGGCGAAGAAGACCTGCAGAAGACCATGCATTTTAAGTACCTAGGGTCTGTCGTCACTTCAGACTGCGACACAACTCTTGTTACTCGGATGAGGGTGAATGCAGCTTGGCTCAAGTTGAGACAGGTCACTGGAGTCCTCTGCGATAAAAAGATGCCTCAGTATCTAAAGGCAAAAGTATATAAGATCATGGTACGCCCAGCAGCAATGTATGGGACTGAGTGTCAATCTATGACGAAACAACAGGAGCAAATTTTACACACCGTGGAGATGAAGATGCTTCCATGGTCCATGGGGCTGACACGATATGACCACGTAAAAAATACAGACGTCCGGCAGAGGTTTTGTGTCACGCCGATCACCGACAAAGTGAGGGAAGCCCGTCTCCGCTGGTACGGCCACGTCATGAGAAAGCAAGACAACTCAGTTGCAAAAACAGCACTCCACATCTACCCAGGAGGAACAAGACACCAGGAAGACCGGCAAAGAGATGCACTGACAACGTTAGGCGAGACATGCACGTTGTTAGCTTAAGACCAGAAGATGTCAACGATAGGGAGAAATGGAGGAGATGCAGCAAAACAGTAGACCCGGCAAGCCGGGATTAATGCTTGGAAAGAGAGAGAGAGTCATTCTTGACTGACATCAACGGACCATATCCTATCTCAAGGGTAACTAACGCCCATGATTGTTACAGCATGTATTTAAAGCAAACCTGATCTGAATTCTCATAGCGGCGCTATTAACGCCTCTCGTATGCAACTGGCGCGAAATTTGAATGGACACATCTTGCAGGTGTAGAAACATACCTACCAACTTTCGTGTTGTTTCCCACAACTCGTTCTTAGCGTTGACGTACTCTCTCTCTCTCTCTTTTTGTCGTCAGTATAGTTCCAACACCCTGCTTACGGCCAAGATTTCTGCCATGTTTTCCTTGGTCATCAGGAGAATACCCGAACTGGAAATCCCCTCTCAAATATTCCTAGTTGGGGCTCCTTGTTCCCCACTGCCAGCCTACTGAGATATCTGCCTGGAAACAACAAAAGTTTACTACTCTCCGCCATCTGTCATGTATAGGAAATCAACATTGACAAAAAGAAAACCGCTTATATAGCAATTTCGGCCTACTAAGGCCACGGCATTGAGATGGGCACGAGCTTCCTTAAAATTTTCACCAGCATTCGGCACCACCATTGGTCTGTTCTTTTGTATCCCACTGGGAACAACACAAATTGTTCCTCATGTACACGGTAGTCGAGTCCCGCTACAACGTGCTCCTAGTAACGTTCAAACTCGTACGGAAAATGTTCACAAACGGTGCAAGCTGGGAAGTGGCGATGCGCGGCTCCTTCAAGCAAGTAGCAATCCGATAAGCTCCAGAACCGATACCAAGTCCGTCGTAAACAACGAGCAAATAGTCCCATTTGCATCTAAACTGAAATCCGTTCAAATCAAAATAGTTAACACAATACTTGAACGGTGGATAAAGGAGGGCATCATGCGAACTGCTTTCCGGGTGCTTTATGCCTGTTTAAAGCGGCCGGGAAACGAAGGGTTTACCTATCTGAGGCGCGTCTTTCGGCTGCCTCTGTTGCTGCGCGGCTCAGTGATAACGTTCTACATCGTATCGAGACGACTAACCGATCCCACCTCCATACCGCTGCCCACTGTTGGAATATCATCGCCGCCAGTTGACAGACATACAAAACCTTGTGCGAGAGAATACGACAACTGTTTTTAACCTTAAAGCCAAGTTTGTTTTGGTTTCTTCTGTCTCTGCTTGGGCCAATGTTCACGATCTTTGATATCTCGTGAATAGTGAAAGTTTGTGCCAGACCTGTACTTGGAACAGAGTTTCGTGCTTTTCGCGAGCAATCACCTTAACGACTATGCTATCTGAGCAAGCTGGCACGTGTGACTCACTGATGTTTCCTTCTTTGACTCTGGAACATTACTGCCAGAGGCTTTCCCACCAGAGATGGGGAAACAGCACCACTGGGGACAAGAAATCGACGGGTAAGTGGCCACAAGGGATGTATATTAACTGAATTAAATTAATCGAAATGAAATGAATGGGGATTCTGTGAAATTATGGGTTCAGCAATGCTGATAGGCTGTTGCTGATATCACTTCATGTCATCATGTCTTCATTGATTTAGTCTTCTTCATTCATTCATTTCAGTGAATCTAATTGAACTGATCGAATCTCTTTATTTCTACACACTCGAGAGGGGTCTGTAACGCCCCAGCTGCAAATATTCTGGAATAGTTGATCCTGAAACTACTCGGCAGCTCGTGATAATGTCCAAGTGATAGATAAGGGCACTCAATAATCAACAATAATCACACATTAACATTTGAAAAGGTACATTTTTAATGCTGCAAAGACAATCATAATGACGGGTATATTTTCGTCGTGTGGAGCTACTCGTACTTAATAAATATTCAAACAGGCGCTGAGAATATACTTGAACGGTTTATTACTTGGTATTACAGAAAAAGAAGAACAGTTGCTGTCTGTAGCTTGTAAACAACAAAACAGTAACCAAGGAACAAAAAATGGTTCAAATGGCTCTGAGCACTATGGGACTTAACATCTTAGGTCATCAGTCCCCTAGAACTTAGAACTACTTAAACCTAACTAACCTAAGGACATCACACACATCCATGCCCGAGGCAGGATTCGAACCTGCGACCGTAGCAGCCCCGTGGTTCCGGACTGCAGCGCTAGAACCGCACGGCCACCGCGGCCGGCTAACCAAGGAACAGAATAAACATAAAAACAAGTTATAACTCCAAGAAGTAGGCAACAACATTATTCAGCGCTCCAAGCGGCGGACTCAAACTTGGCGGTTTACGCCATTCATTTGTTGCCGTGCACTCACTGAATTCGCGGCACAACTGTATCTATGGATGTTGCGAACGGAACTAACGTGTGTGGACACAGCAGTCGACGTGAGTAGCGGTCGCCACGATAATACACACAAGGTGAAAATGAATGCTGAAAACCTCGAAACACATGGCATAAAAATATAATTAGCGTTGAACGCTTACAGAGTGCAGAAAAAGCAATGATTCAAGGTGTTGTGCTTCAAATGGCACAAATAACATCTACTGAACATGGAAACGTTGAACCTGCAACAGCTGTTGTCTGTAGTTTTGAGCATACCTTGAGACCACAGTTGGTGCCAATGATTGAACTTAAATGAGGTCGTATTGCGTTGTTGTGAGACTCTGGGTGGTCCTTCGAAGAACCGCCCAGTTCACTGGTCCTGGGACGTCATTTGTGTATCAGTCGTTGTAGTCCAAGGAAAATGCACCTGCTACTCGGTTTGTCCCTGTATCGTATTCAGACGTAGGTCGTCCTGGCTTCTTCTCGTACATGAACATTCTGCAGCTCGCCTCTAATGATGTAGGGTAAGACATGACAGGGACGGCGAATGGCGCAAAATGGCGTTTAGAGATGAGAGCAAATTCTGCTACGAAATCAGGACTGACCCCAGGTAGCCACAGTCTACAATGACTGTTCACGTCTGGAGTTGTTTCAGGAAACACTGAACACTACAGAACACGCCTAGAACATCTACTCCATCTTACGACGTAAACTAGATAGGCTCCTCCAAAAAATCAATGTGCCTCCTCGCACTTCTCACATTACGGAACGTCCTCTCAAAGATGTTCATCAACTACTCTAGCCCTTAATAAAACCAGATCCACCCCCGTTAGGAATGTTTGAGGTGTGATAGGTTGGTAGCTAACTTCTATAGGTTTACTGGTAAGTCACTTGACTAAAATGGCACATTACATCTTAATAGCCGTCTCTGTGTGCGTTACTGAACTGTGTTGGAGATAAAGGATGCGAACTAGATTGGTTGTCCTATACGATCTGTTCCATAGGTGTGTAATTGTGTAAATATGATTTTAGAGAGTACAAGTTGCATAACGTTAACAAAACTTCATTCATATGGTACCATCACGTCAGGGAATTAGTTTTTCATTTTATATTAATGCATTTCAGTATGGCGACTTACTGCCATTTCTGCAGAAACAGTCTTCAAGATTATGTGTTTTCAATTTTTAGAGGTTTGTGTCGCGTGGGATTAGCCGAGCGGTCTGGGGCGCTGCAGTCATGGACTGTGCGGCTGGTCCCGGCGGAGGTTCGTGTCCTCCCTCGGGCATGGGTGTGTGTGTTTGTCCTTAGGATAATTTAGGTTAAGTAGTGTGTAAGCTTAGGGACTGATGACCTTAGCAGTTAAGTCCCATAAGATTTCACACACATTTGAACAAGAGGTTCGTGCTGCTGGTACGCTTTGATATTCCACCGTATACACCTTGAAATTTTGGGTGGCCCTGGATTTGTAGATAAATGGAAGATACTGAAAACATGGTCAGTAGCGGCTCAACTGGAGAGTATCAGAAAAACACTGACAACACTTAGTATGTTTAATGCGATGGCAAATTGTTCATTTTTAAAGTGGAAGCCCAGCCCCTCACCGGGAAAGCACGCCTTGGGTGCCTTCGAGTGTCGAAGTTTGAGGGCGATAGTGTCAGCGTGATGCTGGATTTTGTTTAGCAGCCTAATTAGTAATTAGGCAAGGTATATAAAGAGGATTCACAAACTGCATCTAATATTATTCCTGAGCTTGCGCTGCATCTTATCGTAATCCTTTGTTCGCGTTGTAACTGGATAGTTGTGATGTGCACCAGCGCAGTAACGTTATTGGTAGCATTACAAAATGGATTAGCATACAAATAATGAAATGACCGATAAGCCGCTTGCATACGGCAAATATGGTGATGACCCTAGAGCAGCTGCACGATTGTGTGTGGGAAGGTTTCTCAACAGAAATAACCCTCATTATTCAACGATCACTGACCGCGAAGTTGCAAGTAAGTAACGTGTTTCTCGCTGAAGTTATCTAAAATTGGGACTTGTATGTCCAGCAAGGTATGTTTTCTGTTTTTGTTACACATTCATTTACGTCCAATAGTACCGTGTAATACCGAAAAATTTAATGTACCTATGGTAAGCTTTCTGAATACTATATCAATTATTCTGCATTTTTTTCCGGAATTGGATACCGAAAGCGAATGCTGGCCTTTCACGTTCGATTCGAATGGTTGCCTCGGAAGAACACATTTCATTTCGGAACACTTCGAAAATGAGAAAAACGCCTAATACGCTTTGTGCAATGGTGTTTACAACACTGCGTGCCTAAGTCAACATTTCCTCCTACGGTGCTGTGTACCTATGAATGCACGTTCACTCGAAACGGCATCGTGAACTTAATGCAACTCTTGTATTTAAGCAGACGAAAATTCGCGTACTCAAGGGGTTAGAAGTAGCCAACAAAGCTTCAAATGGCTCTGAGCACTATGGGACTCAACTGCTGAGGTCATTAGTCCCCTAGAACTTAGAACTAGTTAAACCTAACTAACCTAAGGACATCACAAACATCCATGCCCGAGGCAGGATTCGAACCTGCGACCGTAGCGGTCTTGCGGTTCCAGACTGCAGCGCCTTTAACCGGCAACAAAGCTTCAATGTGAACGTATAGACAGAATGATCACTGGACAGTATCTAAGGCCTACCATAGTAACAGGACCGACTTACGTTATTGATCTCAGAGATGTTTTTCCTACTCTTTCGGTTGATGTGCCAAAGGAGTTTGTAAGATAGTGTGGCTGTAAAACGACGGACCTCCAGTTAATTTTAGTACAAATTTTTTGCACCACTTGAACACCACATACCTTCATCGATGGACTGGTCGAGGGGGACCTGTTTCATAGCCACCAGCGTCACCATATCTTACACCTCTTGACTACTTTCTGTGAGGAAGTACGTAGACTGTGGTGTATGCTGCTCCTGCTAACATCAGTGGAGGGACTCCTTACACGAATCCATGGTGCAACTAAAATACCGAATGCATAACCACATTTTTTCACTATATACGTCAGGAAACTCTGCAATCAAGTAAGAGGTCCAAATGTTGAACCCCTTTTGTACTGTATTACACGTCGTGACGCTTTATTGGGTTTCTTAGCCAAATGTGGAACATCAAGTCATCACCATATCCGAATAATTCTCTGACTTCGATGCCCCACGGGCAACAAACCATTAAACCGTTAATATCAACTGAATGCATATTGCAACTGAATGTTACCATTAATTCAACTCAAATATGGCTGGTAGCAGAAAAGGAAATACAAGTACATAACATTTATTAAGAGTCATGAAGAAAACTTGCAAGACATCTGGCATGTTCCTTTTCAATAACACTCTACTCAGAGAACGATGAGGGGGCATAATATGATAATAATAACTACAAGAGCGAATTGGACTGTAGCTAATTGAAATATTAACTAAATTTAACATGGTGTGAGTCTTCTTTTCTTTTTTACTTTTGAGCGTGTGTGGGAACAGGACAGAACGCTGGATCTGGGACAGGCACAATAGCGTCCGATGTAACGAAAAAGCGTCTTCTTACATACGAACAGGCGTACAGTCTCAGGTGTTGTCTCTGTGAAAGCCGAAGGGTTCACTTTCCCATGCTCTGAAGATAGCCTTCAGCAGATAACAGTCTTATGCTTTCCTAAAGAAACACGGCTTGCAGAAAAATAAAAGCCTCGGACGCGAGGGTAGTCGCTGGGTGCAGAAATGCGTGACTAGTGAAAATGTTTGTGGGGTCACAAGAAAGAAGGGCGAATCGGATAGTCGTTGGCACTTTAGCATGACACACTTCCTTGAAGGGATTTCTGTGCAGAAAGGAATCATACCATTGGCTGGCTGAATGTTCATATTCAGCGATTGGCTGTCATGTCCTGTTTTCCGGGAACAAGGGAGAACGCTGTACGATATAAATAGAATATAGGGTGTTGGTTGTAGCACAGAGACGCAGATGGTTCGAATAGACTGACCAGAGGTAGGGAGGTGGGGATATGGCGTGCATATTAGCAGCCAATCAAGGTCCAGAGTTGGTGTTGAAAGAGACACGACCCTCACCCTGCAACACAAAGACACAGTCACAATCACATCTTCCTGCACGTCTCATGCTGAATATTTATTGTGAGCATTATTAGCAGCACTGGCGTTGTGAGACAATCCTTGGACCGCATCAATGGCATTGTGAAAAAACCCTTGCTCCGCATTTGCTCAGATCATTATGGTCATCTGTCTCAGTTCCAGCATTGCTTTAGTAGACGCGTTTGTTCCTCAATCTAACTGTCAGGCTGACACTCGCTTGTCTTCTTTGGAATGGAAGCTCGTAAGTAATTTTAAAACGCCAGTTGCCTCTAATAAACATGTTCCCATTTGCCTTCAAGTAATGCCGAAAACCAGCGCGTTTACTTGGTATAATTGATCCAGGGCACATTTTGTAATAACGTTTGAAGTTCTTTAATAGTCAAATGCGTTTAATCGGTGTGTTTAATTGAATAAATTGATGTGTTCATTTAAAACTTCTTTCTATGAACACCTCTCTTTAATATCATATTTAATACTATGCAATTCTCCACTTTAGGATCCGCAGTTAGGACCATAATTTCTTCATGATACTCATTACATTGTGCACAATAGTTTCAGCTTTGGCCTTAAAGGTATCTGCTCCTCTTGATTAACTTCTTGGTTCAGGGTAAACAATTTAAACGAGCACGGGGTTTCCAATGACGTAACATGATACTTTGGTACAGTTGCATGCGCACTTTATGTCCCATACCTAATACGATGAAATCTAAATAACTTTGCAGTCTCTTGACAGCCTATGATAATGTCACTTTGACTGAATGAAATTATGATGACACTCAAGATTGTCCTATTGCTCTGTAAATAGCGATTGGTAAGTCGGTATGTTTTCCTCTCAAAGACACCGTCTTCTTATTGTAAGTCCAGGCTCTGTACTGAACTGTCTGACTGCAGGATCGGAACTGTGTGCGTGAACGCGGCGCATTGCGTTTTTTCCCTGTCAGCGAAAGGATTTACATCTCCATCAGTACAAGCCGGAAGCAATGCAGTCTACGTTTGGCAGTGCTCTCTTTGCGGGCTGGCAATACTATCGGCAAGCGAGTACGACGCGCAGGTGGACGATACAAAGTGGTCCGCATTTGTGAGTGCCATCTAGAGGCTCTTGTTCGTAACTGAGACGCGCCAAGCTAGTGGCTGTACCTGTGTGGTGGCAGCCTCTCATGGTGTTTGTTCTGTGCCCTTAAGCCTGGTATACGGCAATCTGTACATGGTTTCCCTCTTGAAAAATGACCATTTTACTACCCTGCACCACATGCTAAAATGTTCTGCAAGAGCAATATGAATAGCAATGATCCCAGCACACTTCCCTAGGGCATTACAACCTCTTCTCAAGACGCTGTCCAATACTTTCAACTAATTTTCTAAGTCGTTTCCTGTCCCTGACAGAATCAGAGAGTTTTTGTCAAAGCTTGATGTTTTTATTTTTTCTCCATGAACTTCATTCCCTTACCATCAGGAGCTCATGGTTTAGTGGTTACCATCACTACCTCTAGATCGTGGGGCCTCGGATTCAACTCTCAGAAGGCCGGAGACGTTTTTCTCTCGGGACTGGGTGTCTAATCATTTCATCTCATCTTCATCAGACGCACAAGTCGACGAAGCGCTGACCAATATAAAAACTTTCACCTAGCGGCTGAACAAACCTAGGTTGCCCGATAACACAGTACGATGATTTCAATTTTTTTCCATTCCCTTACCAAATTTCGCCACAGATTCCTGTTTGTCCTCAGTGTATAGATCGTATAATATCGAGGATAGGTTACAAGCTAGACTTCCTACTCTTCCCAATTACAGATTCCCTTTCATTTAATTTGATTCTTGTAACTGCACTCTACTGTGTGGACATTTTCCACATAACATTTTGCTCGCTGCATTTTATCCTTGGTAGCTTCAGAATTTTAAAGAGTGTGTTATGGGCGAAATATGTAAAGCTTTTCTAAATGTACAAATTCCGCAGGTGTAGGTTTGCGTTTGTTCAGTCTGTGCTCTAAGATAAGTCGTAGGATCAGTATTGTGAAGTTATCCCCGCATTTCTCCAGAACGAAAGCTGATGTTCTCTGTTCTTCTGTAAACAGTTAGTGTCAAAATTTACAACGATGCCATATTATACTGATGGTTCGATAATATACAAGCCTATCAGCATCTGTGTTCTTTAAAATTGGTGTTAACGACATTAGTCGCAAAATTTGAAGTTATTTCGTGTGTTTCATATATCTTGCATATTAGGCGGAACTGTTCCGTTGTGGTATGTTTCACAAGGATCACTAATTTTGGGAGAACGTAGTCTATTCCAGGTGTCTTGTTTCGATATGGGTCTTTTAGTGCCTTGCAAACTCTTTTCGCAGTATCATATCCGCCATTTCGTCTTCATTTACTTCATCTTCACGTTCCATAATATCGTCTTCAGGTTCATTTCCTCCTCTAGCGTCTTCTGTATATTCATTCCACCTTTCAGCCTTATTTTCTCTGCTTAGTACTGAGCTCTTGATATTCATACAACAACACCAGTTTTCTCCCAAGCCACTGCCCTACATGCAGTATGTACATTTTCCGTAGTAAAGAACACTTCTACAGCTTTGAATTTCTTCACGGATCACGATTTTGTACGTCCTAGCCCTGTTAATTTTGCAATCGTCTGTATTTTCTTTTGGCTGCTTCATTTGATCCATTTTTATATATTCACCGTTCGTCAGTTAAATTTTATATGTAGCGTGTTATCCGACGATTTACTTTTTGCCTATTTGACACTCTGCTGTCTTCATCATTTCCTCACTCAGAGCTACGCTGTCATCTTCTATCGTGTTCGTTTCTCCTGTTTGAGTTAATTAGCCGTAATACACTGACGGAAAAAATCAGAACACCAAGAAAGAGTTGTATGACATAGGCGAAAGTTGGTAGGGGCGTTACTACATCTGAGAGATATGTCATTCAAATTCTGCGCCAGTCGGATAATAGTGGCGCTATAATAGCGCCGCTAAGAGGATTCATGTCAGGTTTGCTTTAAGTACACTCTGTAACTGTCGTGGGCGTTAGTTATCTTTGAGATTGGACGTGGTGAATTGATGTTAGTCAAGAATGCCTTTTAACGCGACAAAGATTCCGTTATCAACATCACTGAGTTTGATGGAGGTCGTGTAACAGACCCACTAGAAGCTGGATGTTCCTTCTGCGATACTGCAGATAGACTTGGCAGAAATGTGGCCAGTGTATATGATTACTGGCAGCGGTGGTCACTATAATGTACGGTCGCGAGAAGACCGGGCTCTGGATAGCCATCTGACACTGTCGAGAGGGAAGACCATCGTGTTCGGCGAATGGCTCTGGCACATCGTACTACATCTGCAGCTACAATCTGAGCAGCAGTTGGCACCACAGTGACATAACGTGCTATTAAAAATCGCTTACTTCAATCACAGCTCTGACCTGTAGCGTGCTTTCCACTGAGTCCAAACCACTGCTATTTGCAGCTTCAATGGCTTTAATCGGGAGCTCATTGGAGAACAGAAAGGTTCTAATGAAACAGGTTGCCAACCTGTCTGCGTGCTAGACACACTGGACCTATACCTGGAGGTACGGTCTGGTGTGCGATTTTGTCTGACAGCACGAGCACACTCGTGGCTATCCCAGGTACAGGGTGACACACAGGAGACAGACGGTTTTGAACTGAGTAGTACTGAGGGCGCGGTGGTGGGAGATGGGGATAGTTTTGCTCCACACAAGACGCCATTTCATTTACTCAGTCACTATGGAGCAGTGGGACTTGCAACGGCGAGTCTATTATTGCTAGTCGGTGATTGTTTTGTGCGTGGTTTAATGTCGATCGGCATGGAGCTGTTCCGAGCCGTAACACAACCCTCAGATGGGTGGAAAACTTCACATCAACTGGAAACATACTGGATAAGAAGCATCCTGGCCGGAGACACAGAGTAACAACACCAGAAAATGTTGAAAGGGTAAGGCAAGCGGCAGTCAGAAGCCCAGGACGATCAGCTAGACGTCATGCTAGAGAGTTACGAATCAATCGTGAATCGGTTATACGAATTTTGCATAAAGAATTAAAATTCCATCCCTACAAAGTACGAGAAGACTTCGCTTACAGAATGCAAGTGATTTTGAGATCGAATGAAAATGAAATTTGGTTGATGAGCGATGAAGCTCATTTTCATTTAAACGGGACTATGAATAAGCAAAACCTACGTTACTGGGCTCTAGAGCATCCACACCTTATCCACCAGCGTCCTCTACACTCAGAAGAAGTAACAGTGTGGTGTGCTCTTGGCTCTGTTGGCATTATTGGACCTTATTATTATTATTTAAGATAACGAGGCCACAGTTACTGTTAATTCGGTACGTTACATTCGTATGCTTGAAACATTCTTGAAACCAGAACTGAGAAGACAACGAATCCCTTTAAAATGCGTTTGGTTCCAGTAGGATGGGGCAACATCGCACACCACAAACACTTCAATGACAGTTCTTAGATGCATGTTTACTGGCGGGATTATCTCACGTTTTGCCAATGTTCCTTGGCCTCCCAGGTCTCCCGACTTGAGATTTTTTTCTGTAGGGGTCCTTAAGAACTGTGTCTATAACCACAAACCACGAGATTTGGACGAGTTGAAGAACGCAATCATTCAAGAAATTGCTGCCATCCCTGCAGAGATTTTAGTCCGTGTGATGGAGGATTTTGAGAACTGACTGGAGTCCTGCATTCGAAATAATGGACATCACCTTGACGACATTATTTTTCACAAATATCTTTGTTAACTAAAATGGCAAATAATGAGCTTTGATTTTGTGTTAACAAACATGCATTAATTTTAAAGTTGGCTGAGTATTATTTCATTAAAAACCGTCCGTCTCCTGTGTGTCACCCTGTACCTTGACTGCAGAACTGTACGTCAATCTGGTGGTTCCACCTGTTGTGTTGATTCCAGGGCGTGTTTTCCAACAGGATAACGCTTGCCCACATACCGATGCAGTAACCTACCATGTTCTACAGAGTGTCGAGATGTTACCTTGGCCCGCTCGATCACCAGATCTGTCTCCAACCGAGCAGGTACGTGACATAATCAGACAATTCCAGCGTCATTTACAAACAGCATCAGCCGTCCCTGTATTGACAGACCGAGTCCAACGGGCACGGCTTATCTCGCGCGTACATTAACTTATGATAGTGTAGTGATAATCACTTAAATATGTTACGTTGTTGTTGTTGTTGTGGTCTTCAGTCCTGAGACTGGTTTGATGCAGCTCTCCATGCTACTCTATCCTGTGCAAACTTCTTCATCTCCCAGTACCTACTGCAGCCTACATCCTTCTGAATCTGCTTAGTGTATTCATCTCTTGGTCTCCCTCTACGATTTTTACCCTCCACGCTGCCCTCCAGTACTAAATTGGTAATCCCTTGATGCCTCAGAACATGTCCTACCAACCGATCCCTTCTTCTGGTCAAGCTGTGCCACAAACTCCTCTTCTCCCCAATTCTATTCAATACCTCCTCATTAGTTATGTGATCTGCCCATCTAATCTTCAGCATTCTTCTGTAGCACCACATTTCGAAAGCTTCTATTCTCTTCTTGTCCAAACTGGTTATCGTCCATGTTTCACTTCCATACATGGCTACACTCCATACGAATACTTTCAGAAATGACTTCCTGACACTTAAATCAATACTGGATGTTAACAAATTTCTCTTCTTCAGAAACGCTTTCCTTGCCATTGCCAGCCTACATTTTATATCCTCTCTACTTCGACCATCATCAGTTATTTTGCTCCCCAAATAGCAAAACTCCTTTACTACTTTAAGTGCCTCATTTCCTAATCTAATTCCCTCAGCATCACCCGACTTAATTAGACTATATTCCATTATCCTTGTTTTGCTTTTGTTGATGTTCATCTTATATCCTCCTTTCAAGACACTGTCCATTCCATTCAACTGCTCTTCCAAGTCCTTTGCTGTCTCTGACAGAATTACAATGTCATCGGCGAACCTCAAAGTTTTTATTTCTTCTCCATGAATTTTAATACCTACTCCGAATTTTTCTTTTGTTTCCTTTACTGCTTGCTCAATATACAGATTGAACAACATCGGGGAGAGGCTACAACCCTGTCTTACTCCCTTCCCAACCACTGCTTCCCTTTCATGTCCCTCGACTCTTATAACTGCCATCTGGTTTCTGTACAAATTGTAAATAGCCTTTCGCTCCCTGTATTTTACCCCTGCCACCTTCAGAATTTGAAAGAGAGTATTCCAGTCAACATTGTCAAAAGTATTCTCTAAGTCTACAAATGCTAGAAACGTAGGTTTGCCTTTCCTTAATCTAGCCCCTAAGATAAGTCGTAGGGTCAGTATTGCCTCACGTGTTCCAACGTTTCTGCGGAATCCAAACTGATCTTCGCGGAGGTCGGCTTCTACCAGTTTTTCCATTCGTCTGTAAAGAATTCGCGTTAGTATTTTGTTATGTATACAAACGTATTCCCGAAACCTCATTAGCCTACATTAATTATTTTTTTGATGCTGTGATTTTTTCCCCGTCATTGAATGTTTACGAAGTCTAATGGAGTATCAAACCAACTGTGTGAGAGAACCTGACTCAGAAGTTGGGTAGCGCGACATGTGGAAGCGGCCGCGAGGTGGGTGTGTTGCAGCAGAAGGATGGCGAGCGGCCGCAGTGGGGCAGCGTGCTGCGGCTGAGCGCGCGCGAGTGGCCGCTGCTGGCCACGGGCGCCGTCGCCGCTGCACTCTGCGGCCTCAGCCTGCCCGTCTACGCCGCGCTCTTCGGCGAGTGCCTCGCGGTGCGTACGGACCCCGCCTTACAAGTTTTTACAAAAAACAATCAATTTGCTACAATTTCTTTTGCCGTTTCACGATGTATTCGACTTCAAAATTTACACACTTCTGCAAGCGCTTCAAACGCAACAGGGAATCTTTTTTTTTTTAAAAAAAAAAAAAAAAAAAAAGCCGCCTGCGCCAATATTATGTGATTTCATGTACAGCGTAAACCCTGCAATACTGCAACTAAACGTAGTATCCACGAACACTTGAGATATAATTTCATAATCGATTGCCAGTTGCTGAACCAAAGTCCATCGCCACTCCTAGCAACAGACATTTTGCTGCTAAACTAAATTGATACTGCCAAGCAGGGTAACATGTTACCAGTCAGGGTATCTTTGTATTTTACTACTGTGTTTCATATGACTGCTGCTCCACCTGCTTCATTATTTTGTTTTGAACGCAACCGTTTTACTACCTCTGTGATTTCTATTTAGTATTTAAGTTGTCTTTCCAATTTCCTACATCTACATTTACATCTACAAGCTTACTCTGCAATTCACACTTAAGTGCCCGGCAGAGGGTTCATCGAACCATTTTCGTACTACTTCTCTACCATTCCACTCTCGATTGGCGCGTGGGAAAAAGGAACACGTAAATCTTTCTGTTCGAGATCTGATTTCTCTTATTTTATTATGATGATCATTTCTCCCTACGTAGGTGGGTGTCAACAAAATATTTACGCGTTCGGAAGAGAATGTTTGTGATTGAAATTTCGTAAATAGATCTCGCAGCAAAGAAAACCGCCTTTGTTTCAGTGACTGCCACCCCAACTCGTGCATCATATCAGTGACACCCTCCCTTTATTGGTCGATAACACGAAACGGGCTGCCCTTCTTTGCACTTTTTCTATGTCCTCCGTCAATCCTACCTCGTAAGGATCCCACACCGCATAGCAATATTCCAGCAGAGGACGGACAAGTGTAGTGTAAGCTGTCTCTTTAGTGGGTTTGTCGCATCTTTTAAGTGTTCTGCCAACAAAGCGCAGTCTTTGTTTCGCCTTCCCCACAATATTATCTATGTGCTCTTTCCAATTTAAATTGCTCGTAATTGTAATTCCTTGGTATTTAGTCGAATTGACAGACCTTAGATTTGTGCGATTTATCGTATACCCAAAATTTATCGGATTTCTTTTAGTACCCATGTGGATGACCTCGCACTTTTCTTTGTTTACTGCCAATTTCCACTTTTCGCACCATACAGAAATTCTGCACAATCTATTGGTTATGACCTGTAGATTAAAACTGAAGAAACTGCAAAAAGGTGGGAATTTAAGGAGATGGGACCTGGATAAACTAAAAGAACCAGAGGTTGTACAGAGATTCAGGGAGAGCATAAGGGAGCAATTGACAGGAATGGGGGAAATAAATACAGTAGAAGAAGAATGGGTAGCTTTGAGGGATGAAGTAGTGAAGGCAGCAGAGGATCAAGTAGGTAAAAAGACGAGGGCTAGTAGAAATCCTTGGGTAACAGAAGAAATATTGAATTTAATTGATGAAAGGAGAAAATATAAAAATGCAGTAAGTGAAACAGGCAAAACGGAATACAAACGTCTCAAAAATGAGATCGACAGGAAGTGCAAAATGGCTAAGCAGGGATGGCTAGAGGACAAATGTAAGGATGTAGAGGCCTATCTCACTAGGGGTAAGATAGATACCACCTACAGGAAAATTAAAGAGACCTTTGGAAAGAGACCTTTGGATATAAGAGAACCACTTGCATGAACATCAAGAGCTCAGATGGAAACCCAGTTCTAAGCAAAGAAGGGAAAGCAGAAAGGTAGTAGGAGTATATAGGGGGTCTATACAAGGGCGATGTACTTGAGGACAATATTATGGAAATGGAAGAGGATGTAGATGAAGATGAAATGGGAGATATGATACTGCGTGAAGAGTTTGACAGAACACTGAAAGACCTGAGTCGAAACAAGGCCCCCGGAGTAGGCAATATTCCATTGGAACTACTGACGGCCGTGTGAGAGCCAGTCCTGACAAAACTCTACCATCTGGTGAGCAAGATGTATGAAACAGGCGAAATACCCTCAGACTTCAAGAAGAATATAATAATTCCAATCCCAAAGAAGCAGGTGTTGACAGATGTGAAAATTACCGAACTATCAGTTTAATAAGTCACAGCTGCAAAATACTAACACGAATTCTTTACAGACGAATGGAAAAACTAGTAGAAGCCAACCTCGGGGAAGATCAGTTTGGATTCCGTAGAAACACTGGAATACATGAGGCAATACTGACCTTACGACTTATCTTAGAAGAAAGATTAAGGAAAAGCAAACCTACGTTTCTAGCATTTGTAGACTAAGAGAAAGCTTTTGACAATGTTGACTGGAATACTCTCTTTCAAATTCTAAAGGTGGCAGGGGTAAAATACAGGGAGCGAAAGGCTATTTACAATTTGTACAGAAACCAGATGGCAGTTATAAGAGTCGAGGGACATGAAAGGGAAGCAGTGGTTGGGAAGGGAGTAAGACAGGGCTGTAGCCTCTCCCCGATGTTGTTCAATCTGTATATTGAGCAAGCAGTAAAGGAAACAAAAGAAAAATTCGGAGTAGGTATTAAAGTCCATGAAGAAGAAATAAAAACTTTGAGGTTCGCCGATGACATTGAAATTCTGTCAGAGACAGCAAAGGACTTGGAGGAGCAGTTGAATGGAATGGACAGTGTCTTGAAAGGAGGATATAAGATGAACATCAACAAAAGCAAAACAAGGATAATGGAATGTAGTCTAATTAAGTCGGGTGGTGCTGAGGGAATTAGATTAGGAAATTAGGCACTTAAAGTAGTAAAGGAGTTTTGCTATTTGGGGAGCAAAATAACTGATGATGGACGAAGTAGAGAGGATATAAAATGTAGACTGCCAATGGCAAGGAAAGCGTTTCTGAAGAAGAGAAATTTGTTAACATCGAGTATAGATTTAAGTGTCAGGAAGTTATTTCTGAAAGTATTTGTATGGAGTGTAGCCATGTATGGAAGTGAAACATGGACGATAAATAGTTTAGACAAGAAGAGAATAGAAGCTTTTGAAATGTGGTGCTACAGAAGAATGCTGAAGATTAGATGGGTAGATCACATAACTAACGAAGAAGTATTGAATAGGATTGGGGAGAAGAGAAGTTTGTGGCACAACTTGACCAGAAGAAGGGATCGGTTGGTAGGACATGTTCTGAGGCATCAAGGGATCACCAATTTAGTATTGGAGGGCAGCGTGGAGGGTAAAAATCATAGGGGGAGACCAAGAGATGAATACACTAAGCAGATTCAGAAGGATGTAGGTTGCAGTAGGTACTGGGAGATGAAGAAGCTTGCACAGGATAGAGTAGCATGGAGAGCTGCATCAAACCAGTCTCAGGACTGAAGACAACAACAACAACAACAACAACAAGGAAAAAACAAAACCAACACAAAATTATGTATACATTTTAAACTTATATACGAATACATCTGGAAGAAACAATTTGTCTAATTGATTATTTAATTGACCTGCTATCATAATTAAAACTGACTACTGGAAGGAAAACGAAACCGCACATTTTCGTAGCTCAGAATAACATTTTGTTTCTCTACTTTGTTGCTTAAAAAGCATATAGCCTATGTTCGTATGCTTGTCTTTTTGCCTATTATCGTGTAAAAATTTGAAGTAAATCGGCCATTAACATTTTTACTAACAAGGTATCCATATTATATATTTTGTAGGTATTTACATGTTATGTTGTTGTTGTTGTCTTCAGTCCAGAGAGTTGTCTGATGCAGCTCTCCATGCTACTCAATCATGCGCAAGCTTCTCCATCTCCGAATAACTATTGCAATATATATCCTTTTGAATCGGCTGAGTCTATTCATCTCTTGGTCTCCCTCTACGACTTTTACCCTCCACGCTTCCTTCCAGTACTACTCTGATGATCCCGTGATGCCTCAGAACATGTACTACCAACCGATCCCTTCTTCTAGTCAAGTTGTGCCACAAATTCCTCCTCTCCCCAATTATATTCAGTACCTCCTCATTAGTTACATGATCTACCCATCTAATCTTCAGCATTCTTCTGTAGCAGCACATTTCGAAACCTTCTATTCTCTTCTCGTCTAAACTATTTATCGTCCACGTTTTACTTCCATACAAATACTTTCAGAAAAGTCTACCTGACAAATCTATACTCGATGTTAACAAATTTCTCTTCTTCAGGAACGATTTCCTTGCCATTGCTCGTCTATATTTTATATCCTCTCTACTTCGACCATCATCAATTATTTTGCTCGCTAAATAGCAAAACTCATTTACTACTTTAAGTGTCTCATTTGGTAATCTAATTCTCTCAGCATCATCTGATTTAATTCGGCTACATTCCATTATCTTCGTTTTTCTTTTTTTGATGTCCATCTTATATCCTCCTTTCAAAACACTGTCCATTCCGTTCAACTGCTTTTCCAGGTCTTTTGCTGTCTCTGACAGAATTACCATGTCATCGGCGAACCTCAGAGTTTTTATCTCTTCTCCATGGATTTTAATTCCTACTCTAAATTTGTCTTTTGTTTCCTTTACTGCTTCTCAATATACAGATTGAATAACATCTGGGAGAGGCTACAACCCTGTCTCACTCCCTTCCCAACCACTGCTTCCCTTTCATGTCCCTCGACTCGTATAACTGCCATCTGGTTTCTGTACAAACTGTAATTAGCCTTTCGCTCCCTGTATTTCGCCGATGCCACCTTTAGAATTTGAGAGAGAGTATTCAAGTCAACATTATCAAAAGCTTTCTCTAAGTCTACAAATGGTAGAAACGTAGGTTTTTTCCTTAATCTACCTTCTACGATAAGTCGTAGGGCCAGTATTGCCTCACGTGTTCCAACATTTCTACGGAATTCAAACTGATCTTCCCCGAGGTCGGTATCTACCAGGTTTTGGAGGGACTAGCTAACTTCTAGTAAAACAACACCCCCCCCCCCCAAACATCTCACCCCTGTGAGGTTTCTCGATTTCCTAGCGAGGCATGGCCACATCTGTCAAAATCCGTACTACTACGTACTAATGTGCACGACTGACATGGGAAATGTGATTGAGCGTAAACACGTGTCGATTTTAAAAGACATAAAATCCGTCAATTTCCTAAGAGAGAGAACAGTAGCTTCCTGACTTCATTCTAGTTGGTTTATAAGCAGTTAGATGGCGGATGTACATTGACGATACCTTCATGGTGAGGAACAGAATAGTCTCCACACCAACATAAAATTCATGATGGAGGTAAAAAAGGACCGTGAACTAACCTTTCTAGTGATGTCTACAGGAAAGGGGGAAGAACCTAGTACACATATCAACCAACATATGCATGAAGCTATACATGCATAAACAGTCGTATCACCAAAAACAGGAATGATGAATACACTCAAGACGAATATGTGAGATGCAACACCTAGAGAATTTTCTGATGAGTCGTGAGTGCTCCACCCATTTCATAAGAAGGGCCACGTCAGAGGAGGAAAATGTTGGGTACAGACTTTCTATGATATACCCCGATCATAACTGCCGGTTGTCGTGTGTAATGGAAGGTAGTTTATAATCAGCACCATTCCTGTTCCGCCCACAACTATATGTGAAGTGTCTTCCACCTGCAGGATGGAAAGCTCCCTTCAGTGTGAAGGTTCTGGGTAACACTGAAAACAAAAAAAATCTTCTAGCATGATAGGTGTCTTAGACAGGTTGTAGGAGTGATGGTTGAAGCTCAATGTATCCGTGTTATCGGATGTGACGGCATTCTCATGTCCAAACTGAGAGGTGGAAGTTAGGATCTTGTGTGTCCATTGTCAGAAAAATTGAAGGAGACTTAGATTTTTAGGACAAGTATTCAACGACAATTCGTAATAAATGTCAGAATGCAGAATATGACTTGTTAAAACGGGCTGGCACACTACTTGAGAGCACAGAAATTCTCTACTATGATCGATGTTTTGGAATGTATATACAGTTTAACTGCACAAGCATAGGAGGCTGCCTGGAATACTTTGACGCATAGGTCCGAGAATTAATCCGCATGGACGTGCAGCACAGTCATTTGCCTATCAACGTTCATACTCTAGTATATAGCAAAGGTGCGTTGGTCGACAAATTCGTATGATTTAGGCGTTAAGTCTTATGCGTGTAGACATACATCGGAAAGGTGTAGCATAATGCTTGAATATACTAACAGAAACTCAGCTGATGAGCCCAGCTTCACCATCCGAACATAAGATGCCACTGTTTAGGCTGAATTTATATAAAAAAAACACCGTGGAAGTATCAAAAATACGAAAGAAATGGCCCACTTCAGTCATTAAGTGTGGCAGGATTGTTAAATAGCAGTCTGTCCTCGATTCTGATTGTGTGGAAGATCTGTATGTTAAATCATTTCGTGGAAGTGGCGAAGTGGAGAAACCTCACGGGGGTGAGATGTTTGGGGGGGAGGGGAGGTGTTTTCCTAGAAGTTAGCTAGTCCCTCCGAAGTTATTCTTTCTACAATAAGAGTGTCAGTTCCTACTCCTCTGGCATGCGCCAACTGCCATGCAGGAGCGTACGTAGCATAAATAAAGGGGCGAAGCTGTTTTAATTGTAACTGCACCCTTAATTCCTCAACAGAAATGCAACAAAGACGATGTGGCGGGAGGGTATTGCTGCTGGACAATGTGAAGCGATACTCAGCTCTTGTGAGTATGGACATACCGTAATTTTTCGGACTCTATACACCTATAATGATAATCGGAAAATTTATGCTGTTGGAATGTAAAGTTACTGAGGTTAGCGTTGCGGCATGTGCAAAGAAAATGAAGTGGGTGGGACTATGTCCGATTATAAGGGATGCGATTGCGATTTATAACAAAAAGTCGCTTACAAGGGGTAAGTTGTTAAATACAGCAGCTCCAATGAATTTTCTATCACAGAACAGCAAACGCTAGTGGAGATATCTTGGTTGGTAGGGGATGCAGCATTCACAGATGCACATTTTAGGGGAAAAAGAACACGTGTGTGTCTTGGTTCAAATGGCTCTGAGCACTATGGGACTCAACTGCTGAGGTCATTAGTCCCCTAGAACTTAGAACTAGTTAAACCTAACTAACCTAAGGACATCACAAACATCCATGCCCGAGGCAGGATTCGAACCTGCGACCGTAGCGGTCTTGCGGTTCCAGACTGCAGCGCCTTTAACCGCACGGCCACTTCGGCCGGCACACGTGTGTGTCTTCTTTGTTCTGTAGAGTGACAAGGGTCTCGCTTTGTTTTGTGGTCCACTGGCCTGCCATATTCTGCTGTTGATGGATCAAGACCTTCAGCTGCTAGGTGGCTGGGACACCTACTTGGTTATGGCAGGAGCCGGTTCTTCCAGCTAGATTTCTTCCGTTTCGTAAACACCAACACGATAAACGTTGCATTGGTAATGTGGGATCTGAAATAGCCTACAGAAAACAGCCTCTTGAATTTTAGCTTGTTGTGGAACCTGAAAATGACAGCATTTTTTCCATCATGTGAGTAGAGTGCGTGAAACATGCTGTTCTGTGATGACCAAACTGCTTACGAAACTACAACACAAGAATCTGTTCTCATTACGAGTGTTGGTCTGCTGAGTGTGGTCTTATTCTTCAAGTGCAGGTGACAATAACTTTACACAGGTTGGTAGAGGAGAGTTACGGGGCAAATATGTCTGACGTCAGCAGGCAGATGGCATTTGTTTCGATGTATCGGTAAAATCTTATAATGTTTCTTACTAGGTGATGTTAGGAGGTCCTATTACGAGGCATGGTCTGACGACTTGCTTTTTATGTTTCGTAAACACCAGTGCGATATCCCATTACATTCGTAAAACAGGACCTGCCATAGTGTGTAAACAATGTCCTCTTGAATTATAGCTCATTGTTGCTCAACGTAGTATGATTGTGTTTTTCCGAGATTTGAACAGATGGCGCGAAAGCCTGTATTCTGTTATGTTATTTCACGTGTCTGAAATGTTTTTAATACCCATGTGCATGACAGTTTATTTACAGACTCTGATTTGAATGCCACAGTCGCTCTAAAATAGGGTGACCAAATTACTTTAGGTGAAAACCGGGACACATTCAACCGGGTGCCATTGGACACCTCATTCCACATGTGCCCAGGTTTCTTAGTTTTAAATATTAATGTTTTGTTGATACATTTTGTTAACCCGATTATTATGACTAATAAGAGGATACAAAAGATTGATATAATCTAGATTATCTGTATAATTAATGAAATTTAATAAATGCATACAGTAATAAAGAAATGTATTACGATTTTACAAAATTTTACAGCAATTCAACTTTTAATCAATTAATATTAACATGAGCTTTAATATTCCTGAACACTTGTAGATGGAATTGACTGTCCTTGGAGAAAAGGGTATTTTTCACTGCCTCCAGCTTTCTTGATGATGTCTTTTGTTCTTTGAGACACAGTGATAAAACTCGGCACAATCCATTTTGCAGTTGTACAGAATCCGCAGGATTGCTTCAAGAGAGTCCACCTCCATTCTGTTTCTTTCATCAGTCCACTGGATATTCATGAACGACAATATTCTTTCCACTTTGGCATTATGGGCTGGGATTGCAAATAAATACCTTGCAATTATTACCAACTCAGAGTAATGGTGTTTTTTTTTCATCATTCCACTTGTAAAGACTTTCTTTAACAAAATTTGTCAGTATGCCGAACTGATCAGAGAGAATGGAATCATCGATTTCAATCTCTTCACTCTTCAAATAAGAAACTGTCTCTTCAACATTTTCCCATTTTGGCACTCTCTTCAGTAACATCCAATCAAACACCGGCGATGAGGGTAAATAGGAGGCGCTCCACTTGCTGAGATATTCTACACAAGTGTCATAAAACTTGTTAACTTCTTCTCTAAAACTCCTTTCCGCTGCTTCTGATATTTCTGCTCTTTTAAGGACAGATTTAACATTAAAAGAAATGAACTGCTGTTCTCTCCTCTTAGTAACAGTTTCCAGAGTATTTTTCAAAACATCATTTACCTCCGTTACACTTTTTGTGCTTCCCTCAATTTCCTTTATCCCATGCTGCAAAGTGCTAAGCTGACTGCGAATGAACCATAAGTAGGCTTCACTTAAAGGGTTACTGAAAAACTGAACCAATATTTTAGAGGCTTTGTCTTCATTTAGGAAAAAAAATCTATTAGCAGTTCAAACAGGCGGATTACTCTTTCAACTGCTGGAAACAGTGATAACCAGCGAGTTTTCGAGTGACACATTACATTCATATATTCAGTTCCCATATAATCACAGAACTCCTTAAGCCTCTCTGTTCTAACAGCATATATGTAAAAGTGTGAATATACCTTCATGACGATAGTTTCAACATCACAGCTTAAACTGTCAGCAGATATCTGCACGCTATTGTGTAAAACATGTGCAGGGCACCCTATGCCTTCAATGTTTTCATGCAATGTTGCCTTTAATTTGGTAAATACGTTGCATTTGCCTTGTCTTTTTAAACCACCAAAGTTTGTGTTGGTGTTGTCTCCACAAAATGCCACACATTTATTTTTCTCAGGATCAAACATTTCGATAGTATTCATACAAAATCTTGAAATTTCGTCAGATGTTTCATTAGGTAGGGAGCTCACCTTCAAAAGTTTGGTCTGAATTCCCTGATTAATATCGAAAAACTGAACAACAAACGGAAATATTTTAGTGGCCTTATGATTGCTGGCATCAGTGGATATCCCGTAGAAAGAAGACTTTTTGATGTATTCAAGGCTTTCCTTTACACTCTGGGGAGCAATAACTCCTTTCACTAAGGCTGACACTTAAAGTTTGGTGATGTTTTACCGTGTGGTAGACTAGTGTAAGCTCGGCTGCTCGAACTTTCGTCTCTTCACTTGACTGATGTTTCATAAAATAATTTTGTATAGTTTTACTGCAGCTCGGTGCACTGTATCTGTTAATGTGTTTCTTTGACCTGATGTGATCAACTATGTCGGAACGTCCACCATGACTTATACTAATAAAACAGTTACATACGGAACACTCTGCTTCGTAATCAAAACGACCTTTCTTAATGAAATTCCATTCCTTGGAATAACAGTCACTGAACTTGCAGTCACGTTTCGGCATTGCGTTTCACAGTACTGCAGCAATACCACCACTAATATGAGAAAAACTATTGCAGTTTGTCTGACAAAACATCAACTACTACACTGTTCTGACAATGAGTGTGTGAGTAAGTGGCGCGACAATCGGACGGTTTCATAGCTCTGTTACAATAATACAACTTACTACTTGTTGGCCAAAGTACCGCTCAAAGTAAATTATTGCCTGAGTGTATCAATACTGATACTGTGATTACTAGTATGGGACAATGGAGGTTTTAGATAAATAAGCTAAAATATATTAATTTCTTGTGTTGTATTTCCTTTAATATAGCGAAATCCCAAAAATTTGAGAAAGTTTCACGAAATGTATTTAAAAACTGAATTCCAGGACTTTTGAGCGTCCCGAAACAAATTTTCGGGACACCGGAACAGGGATGAAAACTGGGACAATCCTGGTTTTCCGGGACGTTTGGTCACCCTACTCTAAAACCATGTAATTTTGTCTATCAAGCAGAAAGAAGTAGGTTAACATAGAAGTTCTGTTAGACTGAATATTTTTTTCCTTCAGAGTTTAAAGTTCTTATTTTGTCTTTCCTCTGGTGAATGTTTCAAAATAACGAGGACATTCTGCAGTGATCGGTAGTGTTCATAGCAAAATAGCGGAAGTTATTTCGATTTCACGCTGGGTGTACGTGTATAGGAGATGTGGGATACGTAACTACATCCATCAGATGTATCACTATAGAGCTCCGACCTTTGCAGTTTGCTCTACTGTAATCTATGTACATTGCATTGTGGTTCATTATTTGCGAATGGGAGAGGTTGGGTGGTGGCTTTTCAAGTTAATTTCGAAGTCTTTTTTCGGAGAACAGTGAAGCATTTTCCGTTATCTGAGTGTGTGCGTCGGTATATATAATTGAAGCATCAAGGTTGTTTGGTTTCGAGCGGTGTTCAGTTGTTGGATTATATGATTTTTTTAAACTAATGCTATTTTCAATTATTGTTCATATAGTTGGTCTGTTAAGGTTTCTTTTCTCAGTTGTTCATAGACAAGCCAGCGCAAATGTCTGGTGTATCTACTCCTGAAAGAATGAGTGCTAACTTTTATGTGTTACTGTAGTACGTCTGTTAGGGTTTCTTTTCTCAGTGGCATGTAAACAAGCAAGAGCATAGCTCTGGTGCTTCTGCTGCTGAAAATATGACTGAAAACTTTTATCTGGCTGAGCTTTCTTCTAAGTGAGGGTTTCAGTAGGACAGTTTCCAGTCAGTTGCTATCCCTTCCTTTCATGAACAATGTGTTCCTTCCTAGTGCTCTCAACGAAGTATGAGTGTATTGGTATGTATGAAATTATGAATATGACTCATCCCCAGTCGCTATTCATGTGTAGGTTGGCGGGATGCAACTCTTTCTGAACTTCTGTAGTAGTTTCCTTTTCCATTGTTTCAAACTAAGTGGCTTCAACGATGTATGAGTGTGTTGATATATGCGAACTTATAAATAAATCCCATCCCTAACAGCTATTCATACGTAGATTAGTTGGAGGGAACTCTTCCTGTATTTCTGTGATAGTTTGCTGTCCCATCCTTTCATACGAAGTGACTTGAACGATGTATGAGTGCAAGGGGTGTGATACGGTACTGCAAATGAATGAAATAAACACGAAAATTTTGGAGGTGAATCTCAGGCGAGCTCAATAGCGTTTTCTACTAATATATAGCACTGCAATTACGTATTTAGGACATGTAGTAATACTTGCACCAACACCTGAGCTTTTTTTCTCAGTGGGATGGCTGTAGAACAGTTTCGAGTGGTATTGCTGCATAAGTCACACACACGATCGGCCAAAAGAGTCATGTGAAGTTAGCACCCCTTTTTCGAGAAATATACATTTTTTTCATAGTTCTTGATAGATGTGCCACAGTTCTAGAGTTCTTTGTACAAAATTTCAATAGTTCTGCAGAATTTAGGGAAGAAAACAACAATACTCGAAAAAATTTTCGTATCGAAAACATTCTTTGTCAATTTCCGCAAAATAAAATAAGTACAAGAGTTCTGAGCACAGTTCTGAACAGAGCTCCAAGAGTTCTATCGAAAATCCGAGTAAGATTTTTTTGTGCAGCTAATAGATTACAAGATAATTGCATTTTAATGAGAAAATCTTTTCAGTTACTGTGAAGTTGGCACCCTTTTTTTCAGAAATATATATTTTTTTCAGAGTTCTTGATAGAAATGCCATACTTCTAGAGTTCTCTGTACAAAATTTCACTACTTCTGCAGAATTTAGCTAAGAAAACAACAATACTCGAAAAACTTTTCGTATCGAAAACATTCTTTGTCAATTTTCGCAAAAATTAAACTTGTACAACAGTTCTGACGACAGTTCTGAACAGAACCCCAAGAGCTCTATCGAAAATCCCAACAACATTTTTCTATGGCGATAATAGTTTGAGATAAATTGATTTAATGTGGGACACACTTTCTCTACAGAAAATATAAATATATTCGTACGACAGTTCTGATGACAGTTCTGGACTCCACGTAAAGAGTTCTATCGAACATCCTAGTAGCATTTTTTTGTGCGGCTAATAGTTTAAGAGATAATTGCAGCTTAATTAAGAACCCCATAAGAGCTCCTACTGTGAAGCTGGCACCCTTTTTTTCAGAAATATATGTTTTTTTCAGAGATCTTGATAGATAAGTCATAGTTCTAGAGTTCTTTGTACAAAATTTCAATAGTTCTGCAGAATTAAGCGAAGAAAACAACAGTACTCGAAAAAAATTTCGTATAGCAAACATTCTTTATTAATTTTCGCAAAAAGTAAATTCGTACAACAGTTCTGAACGCAGTTCAGAACAGAACCCCAACAGTTCTATCGAATATCCTAATAACAGTTTCTTGTGCAGCTAATAGGTTACGAGATAATTGCAATTTAAGGAGGAAACCTCTTCACTTACTATGAAGTTGGCACCTTTTTTTCAGAAATATGTATTTTTTCAGAGTTCTTGATAGAAATGTCATAGTTGCAGAGTTCTTTGTACAAAATTTGTATAGTCCTGCAGAATTTAGCGAATAAAACAACAATACTCGAAAAACTTTTCGTATCGAAAACATTCTTTGTCAATTTTCCCAAAAAGTAAATTCGTACAACAGTTCTGAACAGAACACCAAGAGCTCTATCGAAAATCCTAATAACATCTTTTTGTGGCGATGATAGTTTATACGGTAACTGTTTTGATGTTAGACCCACAGTCTCCACAGAAAAAAATAAATTCGTACAAAAGTTTTGATGAATAGTTCTGGATAACACCCCAAGACATCTATCGATAATCATAGTAACATTTTTTTGTGGTTATAATAGTTTGTAAGATAATTGATTAATTGTGGCGCTCACTTACTCTACAAAAAATTATTTCTATTCGTACGTTCTGATGACAGCTCTGGATAGCATTGTAAGAGTTCTATCGAAAATACTAGTAACATATTCTGTGCAGGTGATTGTTTACGTAGTAACTGCAATTAATAAGGAATGCTTATGAGCATTTCTCGTGAAGTTTGCACCCCTTTTAGAAGAAATATACCATTTTTTCATAGTTCTTGATATGTATGCAATAGTTCTAGATTTCCGTGCTCAAAACACGAATAGTTCTGCAGAATTTCGGGAAGAAAACAATAACTCGGCAAAATTTTGGTATGGTAAAAAATTATTTGTCAGTTTGGAAAAAATAAATTTGTGTAACAGTTCTGTTGACAGTTCTGGATAACACCCGAAGAGTTGTATTGAAAATGATAAGAACATTTTTGTGGCGATAATAATTTATACAATAATTGTTTTAATCTGATACTCACTTTCTTTACGAAAGCAAAATTCGTAGGATAGTTCTGATGACAGTTCTACATAGCATCCACAGAGTTCTACCAAAAACTATAACAACATTTTTTTGTGACGATGACATTGTATGAGATAATTAATGTGGGACTCACTTTTATCATGTAAAAGTAATAAATTCGTACAAAAGGTCTGATGGCATTTCTTAGTAGGACCCTAAGAGTTCTTCCGAAAACTGTAATAACATTTTTTGTGGGGATAACAATTAATGAGATAATATCATTTACGAGAGACCGACTTGGTCCACATTATAATAAATTGGCACAACCCTTTTTCTGACAGTTCTGGATAGCATCGAAAGAGTTCTTTTAAAAACCTCATAACATTTTTCTGGTGCCAACGGGTTATGAAATAGATTGTGTGTTCACTCTGCAGTGGCTGTGCGCCATTGTGAAACTTACTGGCAGATAAAAACTGTGTGCCAGACCGGGTCTCTAATCCCAGGCTGTGACGAAGGAATATCGTCACAAATCCTTTCCTCCAGGAGTTCTACTTCTGCAATTTTCGTAGGACAAATTCTGCGAAACTGGGAACGCAGGAGATGAGGTACTGCTGGAAGTACAGCTATGAGGACGGATCGTAAATTCTCACTTTTATTTTGGAAAACAGAAAACCGAAAATCCGGATATATATTCTACTAAATACAAAAAGTCTAAATGTTCAGCACTGTACAAATGCCAGTACACCTTCTTAAAACTGACTGTAGTAACTGTAGGTGGAAGCATGGGATGTGCACGCTTAGATGATTCAAAGAGAGATGGCTAGTCAGTGCAAAAAAAAACAGATGGCTGAGAGAGCAGATGCATTCACACGCGCCACTAACGAGATGGTGTCACACCTGTCGAGAAGTGCACCAGAGGTACAATGAGCTGTGGTGGAGTGATGTTGGCGTGGTTACTATGCAACTTACTTGATGGCCACCAATACACCGTTATATTAATGTACAATACTTGAGAAACAATGTCATTCACACACTCTGAGTTCCATATCACTCAGTACTAGACTAAATTACCGGCCTAATGATACGCAGCCTATGTACCTCACCGACTACATATCTTCGTGCTATAAGAAAAAAAGAGAAAAATACCAAGGGACACCAAATATGAGTCTGGATCAACCGGAAATCCGGATTAGTGAGGAGCAAATAACCGAGGTTCTTGTTTACAAATTTCGAACTCCTTTTTAACGTTAATACTGTATCCCCTCAACAAAATAACACCTCTATAAGTCATGTACTGAATTACGATTTAACATACTATTTAGCTCGTTTCTACAAGATATTCATTTAAATATACTTACATTTCTATACATTGCAAGGACTTTTGACTCTCGCTGTAGTGTAACTCATCAAACTTCCACACTTCCTTTCTAAGTAGAACAAATTTTTGCAACAATATTAACGACAGTAATTTCAAATTTATTCGTTACACACAGCACATGTTTTTATGTATCCTAGCGTCTGGTGATGTTGCCACCTAACTTTCATCCATGAGGGTCCTGGGCATATTTTTAGCTATTAGTGGGTCCTGGATGTCATGAAAGCTCAAAACAATTACTGTTTTATGTAATAAAATTCATCCGGTGCTTCCTGATTCTAAAAATATACACTTCATGTACAGTACCTCGTCATTCTCGTGCTTAAATTTCATTTTATTTAATTTGGGCGCGCCGCGCCTGATTAGCAGAGCGGTCCAGGGCGCTGCAGTCATGGACTGTGCGGCTGGTCCCGGCGGAGGTTCTTTTCCTCCCTCGGGCATGGGTGTGTGTGTTTGTCCTTAGGATAATTTAGGTTAAGTAGTGTGTAAGCTTAGGGACTGATGACCTTAGCAGTTAAGTCCCACAAGATTTCACACACATTTGAACATTTAATTTGGGCGCCGCAGTTTCCGTAGAATCTCGTTTATGTAATATCTTTGAAGAACCTGTCGACTGTCGTATGTGCAGGAAAAATGTTTACATGGCATAAAACAACATAAGAATGCGTTTCAACAGTTGCAATATGTTTTAATGGTGGAGTAAAAATGGTTCAAATGGCTCTGAGCACTAGGGGACTTAACTACTTAGGTCATCAGTCCCCTAGAACTTAGAACTACTTAAACCTAACTAACCTATGGACATCACACTCATCCATGCCCGAGGCAGGATTCGAATCTGCGATCGGAGCGGTCGCGCGGTTCCAGACTGTAGCGCCTAAAACCGCTCGGCCATTCCGGCCGGCCTGATGGAGTAAAGATTAAAAACAATGAGCAGAACAGGCATCAAAACTAGCAACAACATGAAAATTGTGCTGGTATGGGTGGACAGGCAACATGTCACATAAACTGAAAAAGCTGCTGAAAGCATGAAAAAGGAGGCCAGAATAACAAAGAAGCGAAACTAAAGAAAATGAAAAGGACATGAAAGGTATCAACAAGATTATGGAGCAGGAATGGTTTGCAATGTCGACATTGAAAACAAAATGACATACAAATCTTTAATTTCAATGTTCTGTAATCAACGTGTTTGCATACAGAGATACTGTTACCGGTATCTCATCCACTATTAAAGCTACATAAACAAAGCTATGGATGAATAATAATATAGTGCTTGCCTACACACTGAACCACAGTATTCAACAATGAATTAAATATTTTAAGCTGCGGTATGTCATATTATGTTCATAAGTTATTGGGAGAAAAATTTGACTCTTAAAATACATTGTTTTTAAAATAATCAAAACATGAAACTGGTAAATATTACTGGTTTACTGCTTCAACAAGGTAATAATTCAAAGAATAAAATTTGTTTTTTATCTTTTATTTGTAATAGCATGGAAGTACATTGAACCTAAAATAACAATTACGTGTAATTCAGTATGTAATAAAAACATCAATATTCAGTGCACAATGTATTCCAAAGATTTACAATGTATTTCACCTAGAGCTCACAATATACCAATTCTTTGATAAAAGTTTCATTCCTAAATCTATTGACAGTCTTGCATTATTAAATTTCAAAGTACCAGTAAAAACTACAGGCCGTGATGTACAGGTCCCCTTAACAGCTCTTCTTCAGGATACACTAAAACCCAGAAGGAAATACATATCTAGGGAATTCAGTAATAAATAAGCATAGAATTTATGAGGTGTGAAACAAGTAAGAAAAATAAGTACAAAAAATATATACGTGAAATTTAGGGCATAAAATGCTCTTATTCTAGTAACTAAAACAGGAGGGCTGTGGTTCCAAAACCAAAGATACTAAGAATTAACATAAGAGCTGTATTTGTAATATTTAGATATCAACTTTTAGCAGATGCTTACCTTATAAAGCAACGTTCCTATGTAGGAACTGCTTGTTTCGTCTCGTCGGTCTTGTAGCCGCCATTTGAAAATTTTCCTGTCTTGACATATATGAACAGTTGTGGAGAAATTATCGTTTATTTTGAAACTCTCTGTACATCGTTATACAGGTCATCGTACTGCTTCCAGTAGGTACCATCGAAGACATATGCCATGTAGTGTTTGATGGAGCTATTACAATGAATGGCACCAACGAGAATGTACTCTTGATTGTTGACTACGATTTCTTTCGTGATCGTTTGCAACACACATTTCTTTCTTTGATTCGGAGGAAATAGATCTTCAGTTAGTGGACAAGTTGTTATACTAGTATCTATCATCAAGTAGCATCCGAATTTCTTTTCTTCGACTGCTTCTCCTTTACATTTCTTGCATTTTATGATAGTCTTTAGACCTCCATTTGTTGCATCTACAGCCTCTTGCATGAAATTATAACCAAGTCTGAAAAGCACATACGTATCAATGGAAATATAACGTAGTTTCACATAGTGTGAATTTAGCACGTCAGACACGATATCTTTTTGTTGCAAATCAGGATATCTTTTAATATTGTCTCGTATAATTCCCCAGCATTCGACTCTGCATTCAGAGACAATATTTTTCGAGAGATTACTTTTTTTTAGGAATGGTATCATATACAAAATATCAAATCGCTGCTTAGGATGCTGGGGGCTTATAATTTTTTTGTCCAAAACAACCAAAGCCAGATCCAAAAATGGACGGCTCACCATTTGAATGGTACTTTTGAAATCATCACTGAGTGATATTGCTTGCATGAATAAGGTCATCAAAGAACCGAAACCGCACGTTCCCTTCAAGTTATAGGTAGCAGATTTGAATTTGCTTGAGGACCCATTTGGGAAAAGTGGCAAATTAATCTCTATGAATTTCTTAGTCGAATTCCAGTTTGGGCAATCATCTAAGTAGTTTTTCTTGCTCTTAGTTTGCATGTTCGATGTGATAATGATTTCATTTTTAAGTTTTTCAGCCTTGCACTCTCCTCCATTTTATTGTTACAGGTCTCTCGGTTTTCTTCTGTTTTCGAACCACAGGATGAAATTTTAGTGTCATCTCTGGTGAAGTATGATTCTCGATAGTCTTTTGTGGAATGAAATATCTCTTTAGAGTCCAAATTCGGCAGTAAATTATTATCTGAAGAGCGCTGAAAACACACACTATCGATCTTGACTGAGAGACTGTTGTTCTCCGCATTCATAACATGTGAGCTCGAAGTAGGAGAAAATCTGTATTCAAAACTATTAACAATTTTGTTTAACTCTGTTTCATTGCCAACATCGTGTTGGATCGCACTTCGTAAGGTATTGTTCAGTGTGCTCTCAGAATTATCAAGGATATGATTGCTTTTGCGGTTTGTTATCTTCAGCTTCTTATTTTTTCCTCTCCAATTTTCTTCTTCATTGTAAGGCAATGGAGCTTCAGTTACTTTGCGCTTCACAGCTTGCTTTGAATCTTGTTTTTCCATCTTAAGTGGCGCTAACAGTTTTGTTTCCTCACGCAGCCACTTCAAATGTTGAAAAATGAAATTGTCTACTCGTAAAGGCAGCTTGTCAAAGCCCATTGTCTTTAATTTTGAAAATTGTCCTTCAGTCGCTGCTGACGAACGAATATGGAAAGAAGGATACATCACAGCTGTCCACAGTGGTATATAGCACATCAACTCTTTCAGCATGTCTGCAGCATTAGGAATGTTGTACGGATTCACATAAAAGAGATTGCCATCCTTAGTCTGATTCGCGATGATTTCAGCTTCATTGTAGATGCGTTTTGCCCTATCAATCCACGCGTTTGCAGTAGATTCCTTAGAGTTCAAAACTGATTCCAAAAGACAGTCATAATTGTTTTAAACATCATCAGTTTTCTTGTCATCATCTTTATTTTCGTCAATATATGAATGACATGGACCACCTCTGATAATGTTATCAAGGTGGCGCTGATGTTCCATTGATGAATATTCTTGATTCTCAATGCCAAGATGTTCACTCAACACAACAACCAAAAGTGAGCGCAAAGCGCTTTCAATATCACGAAAAATCTGTCGTCATGTAAATATGGGCCAAAAATCGAAGATAAAGTTGTTTGACTTGTGATTTACCTCTTGAGAAGCATTTCCACCTCGAAATCATGAACATAAAATGACTCAGATCTATTCTCAAACAACATGAGGGTAGAATTACTCTTTCATGCAAAACAATATGACTATAACACCTATTCAAATAATCTGTTAAGTCCGAGCAATTGGCTATTGCTCTAGAAATGGCAACCAACAGAGCCTTACCAAAATCAGTTACCATGATTTTTGGTCTAGGAGCTCCAGATCTGACGATTTCCATAAGGAGAAATGACAATAATGATGCGTCATGCCTAGAGGATATCATCTGATATGTTGGGCAACTGATTGATGATCGATTGACGATATTCGGATCTTTACTAGTGACGTTCACTTCGCGGATGCACATGTACTGATACAGGTATATGTACTTTGACTTAATTTCCACACAGTCAGCCCTGTTTGACAGATCCCCAAATCGTGAAATAACTCGAAATGCAACGCCACCAGTAGCATCTACTGAATTGTATACACTGCTATTGATTTGATGACAATATTTGTGCAACTGACTTTGATCTTTCAGCCAATATATACAGAAGAATGGGTCCAATCCGATTGCGTGAATTTCGTCCCGATGGGTTGTATGTTTTGCGATTTGCAGGTTTTCAACAGGCTTACTACTTGTTGTACCAAATCGTTTGTCCCTTTCCTCTTCTTTAGCCTTTCTCAAGACATCAGCGTTTGATAAATTTGGAGGAATCATGTCTCCGAAAGACATATTTCTCGCTTCATAATTTCGCCAGAGAGCTGCAGGCATCCAGTTATCACACAATTTAGCAGCTACCTGTTGTCTTCTCATGCCACGAAGTTGTCTTCTTTTAGGTGATTTCTATCGTCTGAAAAGTTAGAAAGTCTGCAGTTCAGAATAATATCGAGGTCCTTTTTTGGCTTCTTAAGAGCAATCCCTTCGAAAGTGGCTCCGCATTCTGTACATCTTCCTTTGATCTTCAAGAAGTACTTTGAACTTTCACACACTTTCGCGTATTTGAGAGAAAAGGCACATGGAATTTTGTGATGTTCATAAATTTTATCAGCCATCAAATCGGTCCATTTCCCTATTTCCAGTCTTGAAGGCTTTCCAAGTTTCCTCTTTGATGGTTTTATGGTAGACCATTTTTCTGCTGACAGTAGTAAGTCGAATTGCTTTGTCATGTCCTTGTTGCACGAAGAACCAAAAACATTCCACGACTCATCTTTGCTGTCGTCGTCTTTTTCTTCAACGAAACATTCCAGCCTGGAGCTGCTTCTAACAAAAGTAAGAAGATCATGACGATCTTCTTTAATTGTTGTGTAAATATGTTTTGAAGACATTTTCGAACCGATGTCGGCCATGGCATCGGACAGTTTTTGAAAGACCGAATGAAATGGAGTGAATTGAATGCCTCTATCATCGCTTACTTTAAATTCCTCCATGCTGAGAAGACGTTTCAGTTCTGGTAGATTGTACATTTTTTGGGTATTACGGTTCATAAATATCACTTACACAACAGCACCGACTGCACAACAGGCACCGACTGCACAAGAGCTCTGACTGAACGAGCATAATGATTATTCGCATGAGAGTGAGTAGTATTGTTACGTTTAGTCACCAGGGATAGATCAAGGAGCGAAATGCAGCGGTTGCGGGCGGCTTCACACGACGCGGCGCGCGCCACCCAAAAAGTGCAGATGTTGCCATTAGCTTTGATGCTACCGCGAGAAGCTTTGATGCTACCTCTATTGTAACTGCTACACTGACGTCATTTGCCGATTGTTCAAAAGACGCAGTTCACGCTTTCATTGTTTCCAGTTGTAGTGCTACGACTTTTGCATTGTTGTGCTTTGTTTATTATTTTTTGGTCTTGAGAGGTCTCAGGGACGTATCGTAGTTTTCATTATCCTTCCATCGGGCGCAGCTGTTCAGATTGATACATGTCGAAATTTTCTGTAAATTACTTTTCAACAATTTGCAGTATTGGCGCCTTCTCGTTAATAGCTTCCCCTCTCCGTATTATTTTCATTGTTGTGTGATTCTGTGAATTACTTGTCAACATTGGCAGCACTGGCGCCTTCTCGTTATAGCTTCCTTTCTCTGTATGCCTTTCATTGTTGTATGATTCAGTATCGACGCTAATGCTCTCTTGATGAGATATGAGCCGATTACTCTTTGATATCCACTGCGCCCTTTCGTATTTCATTTCAGTAATTAATTTATTTGTTTATCAACGTAGTAAGTAGTACAAAGCTAATCCGGAATGTAAAATGCACTTAAATTCTGTTTGAACTGATTAATCGTCAGTGTCCGCTGTCTGAACGTCAAATGTCAAATTAATACACTGCGCCTGGTTGCGTTATTTTATAGGAATTTTATTATTTTAAGTGGGATGCACTAGATCATGTTGTAGAAATCCAAAGCTTATTGTTCGAAGAGGATAATATTATTCGAAATTTACCTGGACCGATAGGCGCAGCCAAAGCAACCTTTGTGATGCTGTGATTGCCTCATAGATGACGATATTTGTCTATTGTAGTTTTGTATTCCAATCAGCATTTTGAGAGCATCAAAGCTTCATTTCAGCGTGAGAGAGGGGTAAAATCAATAGATTTGATTGAATTGAAAGACTTCATCAGTCTCTTGTTTTTAATTGTTGCTAACAAAAGTAACAGATAAAGCCTGGAAGATCTGTGTGGAACTGATGGGGATGGCATTGAAGAATTTCACCTCGCAAATGAACATAAAACGTTTCAAATTTATTGTGGAGTGCCTTAGATTTTACAGTCGCGATTTTCGTGATGAAAGGAGACAATTAGATAAGCTAACAGCAATTCGGGAAATATTTACTGTGTTCGTACGCAACTACCAGAAATCTTATATCCTTGGAGAAAATGTTACAATAGACAAGAAGCTGGAAGGATTCTGTGGAAGGTACAGTTTTCGCCAGTATGTACCTATCAAAACAAACAAGTATGGATTTAAAATATATGCTATTGTGGATTCTTAAGTATGCTACCTGTACAATTTGGAAATATACGCTGTGTTGCAACCAGAAGGATTTACCAACTGAGCAAGGAGCAATAAACATTTTGATGTTGTTCTGTGACTGTGTAAACTTATATATCAGTCAGGTCGAAATGTGAAAGCGGACAACTGGTTTACTAGTACTGGAATGATAACAGATCTATGAAGGGAGAATTTTTCTTTTGTTGGCACGATGAAGAAAACCAAGCATGAGATTTCTCTAGAGTTTGCTATCCATAAAAAAAAGAGCTGCTCACAGTTCCTTTTTTGGCTTCCACAAGACTGAACTCTAGTTTCCTCCGTACCTAAAAAGGGTAAGTGTGTGATCCTGGCATCACGTTTGCATGAAGATAATTCGATAGATGCCGACACTGTAGATAAATGGAAGCCATCCATCGTAAATTTTACAATAGCGTTAAGTGTGGTATTTTCACAACGGATAATCTGAATGCTTTGTACAACGCTGCAAGAAATGTGCGCCGCTGGTCAATGGTTATATTTTTGTAATGATCAGTACGGTTGGAATCTATGCACAAGTTATTTATTGTGGCAACAGTAAGAATTGTATCAGAAGGAAAGGGTTCCTGAATCAGCTATGTTACACATTGTTGTTTTCTTCGCTATATTCCGCAGAACTATTCAAATTTTGTACAAAGAACTCTAGACCTATGGCATATCTATAAAGAAATCTGAAAAAATATACATTTCTGAAGATTTCTGAAGAAAAAGGTGCCAGCTTCACAGTAAGTGAAAAGATTTTCTCCTTAAATTGCAATTATCTGGCAAACGATTAGCTGCACAAAAAAATGTAATTTGAATTTTCGAAAGTACTCTTGGTGTTCTGTTCTGAACTGTCCTCAGAACTGTTATACGAATTTACTTCTTGCGAAAATTGACAAATAATGTTTTCGATACGAAAATTTTTTCGAGTATTGTTGTTTTCTTCACTAAATTCTGCAGAACTATTGAAATCTTGTACAAGGAACTCTAGAACTATGGCATATTTATCAAGAACTGTGAAAAAATATATATTTCTGAAAAAAAGGGTGCCAGCTTCACAGTAGGAGCTCTTATGGGGTTCTTAATTAAGCTGCAATTATCTCTTAAACTATTACCTGCACAAAAAAATGCTACTAGGATTTTCGATAGAACTCTTCACTTGGTGTCCAGAACTGTCATCAGAACTGTCGTACGAATGTATTTATATTTTCTGTATAGAAAGTGTGTCCCACAGTAAATCAATTTATCTCAAACTATTATCGCCATAGAAAAATGTTATTGGGATTTTCGATATAGCCCTTGGGGTTCTGTTCAAAACTGTCCTCAGAACTGTTGTACGAATTTACTTTTTGCAAAAATTGACAAAGATTGTTTTCGATGCGAAAATTTTTTCGAGTATTGTTGTTTTCTTCACTAAATTCTGCAGAACTATTCAAATTTTGTACAAAGAACTCTAGAACTATGGCATATCTATCAAGAACTCTGAAAAAATATATATTTCTGAAAAAAAGGGTGCCAACTTCATAGTAAGTGAAAAGATTTTCTTCTTAAATTGCAATTACCTCGTAAACTATTAGCTGCACAAAACTGTGTTCAGAACTGTTGTACCAGTTTAATTTTTGCGAAAATTGACAAAGAATGTTTTCGATATGAATTTTTTTTCGAATATTGTTGTTTTCTTCGCTTAATTCTGCGGAGCTATTCAAATTTTGTACAAAGAACTCTAGAATTATTTCATATCTATCAAGAACTCTGAAAAAATATACATTTCTGAAAAAAAGGGTGCCAACTTCACAGTAAGTGAAAAGATTTTCTCCTTAAATTGCAATTATCTCGTAAACTATTAGCTGCACAAAAAAATGTTACTTGGATTTTCGATAGAACTCTTGGAGCTCTGTTCACAACTGTGCTCAGAAGACTTGTACTCATTTACATTATGCTGAAATTGACAAAGAATATTTTCGATACGAAAATTTTTTCGAGTATTGTTGTTTTCTTAATTACATTCTGCAGAACTATTGAAATATTGTGCAAAGAAGTCTATAACTATGGAACATCTAACAAGAACTGTGAAAAAAATGTTTATTTCTCGAAAAAGGGGTGCTAACTTCACACGACTGTCCAAAAGTGATGGCGTGGGCGGTAGACAGTGGGGGCAAGGTGTGGTAGAATGTGGGGGTGGCTGTAGAACGGTTTGAACTTCCTTTGGTGGCTGTGTTGTAAACTAGGGCGGTCAGTCTTCGAACTTCAAGTGAATATATACACATGCAGTTGAAAAAAACTGGAGGGATCTGATGGCAGAAAGAGGGGGTAGGAGGGAGGTTGAGTTTGACGCAGTCTAGATCACCTTTTTTAGTCTTTAGTGTGGACTAGAGCAGTCAGTCCTCAAACTTTGAGATGAAAACATACATATACTTGGTCAGAAAAGTGGGGCGACGGGGTGGCAGAAGGTAGGGGTGGGGGCAGTGGAAAATGGGGGTGGAAGACTGTGATGTGTGGAGGTCAGTCCAGCCAAATTGACCTATTTTTAATTTCATACCATGATTTCAGTGTGATGTTTCCATGTCTATGACCGCTATCTTGGATCCGCCTTCTTGAATACATTTTGCAGCAATGCAAGCTGTCTCAGAAACCACCTAACCACAGTGCTGATACTCCCGTATGACGCTCTGTTGCTTCAGATTTCCCCAGGAACAATTGTACCTCACGTGCATGCATGTTAGTTTGGACCACTCTGATTGGACAGTTCATACTCTTCTGCTGGCAATCCCATAACTCTTCCCCGCTTATTTGCAATTCCCCCCAAAGTGTCTTGTAATCTGCACACCTTATTTGTCGTGTTCCATACGTTTCGAGTTGAGCCAAGTGCCCATTGATGATTGCTCAACAGGATGTCGGGTTGTCTTGAGAACACAACTGCAGATTCAAGAGATTGTCTCCATTGTTCAACCCCTATTTCCCTCTGTAAGAGATGTCGGAGCAGCAAAATTACTGCCCATGCTGACATGTCTCCTGAGAGAAACGGATTTCTCATCATTTCCCTCCCGCCTTCCAAAATCTTTGGTGCTTAACAAGATACTACTGAATGCTACACAATACGAACTCATTAAACTACCTATCATAATCAAGAACAAAATCCCCATAAACGCAATATGAACCCTAATGGCAGATACAAGAAAATGTATACAGTTAACAAAAGGAAACTACATATGTGGTCTTAACAAATATGGCGTGCTGTGTGAATCATGAACAGTTTGTACTGCTGGCTTCTTCGCCTTGCTAGTGTTTTTATTCTATACCTTCTGTAGTGTTGGAATCTGCAGCGGCTTACACGAGTAATCGATGTAAGAGCCAATATCGTATTGTTCATAGCAATTTTCAGCAGTGCTTTGCTGGTAATGGTGTTGATTTTCAGTGATGGAGGTAAGTTTCGTTGCGCTCATTGTGGAGCTGCCTCAGGATAATCTTCCACACGGGGGAAGCTATTGTCCTTGTTGTTCATCCGTGGGTCCTCCCACTGTTGACGTTGCGTCGGTGGATTGGTGACAGGCGTGTCCTGGTTGCGGCTGAGTAGACTTCACTGGTAGGTTCATCCATGTGGTCTTCATCAATATTAAGGGTCTGAAGAGCACTACGAATAGCATTGCAAACCCCTCGTGGTGCTACTGACAAACTATTACGAGTAGTTGGCAGTTCCCCGCCTTCACCGAGCTGGATATCATCAATCCCACACCCGTGACAGGATGCACGAGAGAAAAACACATTGCTAAGTTGTCACCAGGAAAGCTATACCGTGGAGTGAAGTTTACGACGACCGGCTGCAATCCCGAAATCTCTTCGAACATCTTAAAATCAGTGAAAACCCAAAGAGCGAATCTCGTCCGAGGAACGGCCATTGTTAGGCCTACTAAATTGAGTTAATAACAGACATTTTTACTTACAAAGTACTCCTTATTGCCTATGACTTATGTACTACAGTGGATTAAAACTGACGAATTATGAAGACAGTGTCATTCTTTGATGCTCGTGATCTGCTCGAATAAGCTTACAGGCAACATCTGATGTTTTAGGGTAAATCCGGTATAGACGGCCATACAGGAGAGGTGGCCAGTGCCTGTAGATTTTCCATGATCCGCTGTACAGCAGTGCCGATCAATTGGTAATTATTTAGTAACGTAAGTGAACATTGCTGTTACGGATAACTCTTTATTTTAACTAAAATTAAATAATTTCCATGAATTTAGTTTTCGGTTTACCAAGAAATTATGTAGTATATCGTAAGCTTCCGATTTAAACATAACTTAGGCTGTGAGTAGCAACGCAAACTTTAATATTGGAGTTGTTTAGGTGTAACTGCATACCGTTATGCTGGTTTCCGTCCACCATGCTTGATGATGCGTTATGGCCGTTCAAAAAATGGTTCAAATGGCTCTGAGCACTATGGGACTTAACATCTGTGGTCATCAGTCCCCTAGAACTTAGAACTACTTAAACCTAACTAACCTAAGGACATCACACACATCAACGCCTGAGGCAGGATTCGAACCTGCGACCGCAGCAGTCGCGCGGTTCCGGACTGTGCACCTAGAACCGCTAGACCACCGCGGCTATGGCCGTTCCTCCCAGATGATTGGGGAAGATAGCCATCTACATCTACATGGATATTCTACAAGTCACATTTAAGTGCCTGGCAGGGGCTTCATCGAACCACCTTCACAATTCTCTATTATTCCAGTCTCGTAAAGCGTGCGGAAAGAATGAACACATATATCTTTCTGTACGAGCTCTGATTTCCCTTATTTTATCGTGGTGATCGTTCCTCCTCATGCAGGTCGGTGTCAACAAAATATTTTCGCATTCGGAGGAGAAAGTTGGTGATTGGAATTTCGTGAGTAGGTTCTGTCTCAACGAAAAACGCCTTTCTTTTAATGATGTCCAGTCCAAATCCTGTATCATTTCTGTGACACTCTCTCCCATATTTCGCAATAATACAAAACATGCTGCCTTTCTTTGAACTTTTTCGATGTACTCCGTCAGTCCTATATGGTAAGGATCCCACACCGCACAGCAGTATTCTGAAAGAGGATGGACAAGCGTAGTGTTGGCAGTCTCCTTAGTAGGTCTGTTGCATTTTCTTAGTGTCCTGCCAATAAAACCATCATCGGGATAGATGACCATCCCATAAACATGTCATATATTGAATTTTGATGGCATCGTTACTTTTTTTTATAGATGCCAAATAAATACATTCAAAAGGTCGGCTCTTCTAGCGGCTCATGGCAAGAAGAAAATCTTAAAAATTCGATTAGTACAGAGAACGACGATTGTTATTTTGAGAGAAATTCTTCCAAGGACTTTAATATTTCTGGTAAAACTCTCGAGAGAAAATTAAAGATAGACTGTGATTCCCAAATTCCAATAGACACTAGTTCTCGTTTTGGTTCAGCTAATGAATTACGACTTGTCCACGACATAAAAAAATGAAGGTTCATGGTTTTCCCTTAATGGGTGACTTTGTATGAAGTATAGCTTATGATTTTGCAGATTGGCCGAAAATATAAATTTTATAATGAAGAAGGAAAAAAAGGTGGCCGAAAATCCTCTGAAAGAAGAGCAACGTCACCTCTACCAGGACGTTCTACAAGACCAGACGATAGACTTACCTGGTCTGTGATTTCAAATGAAACGAACTAAATCACCCTCACAAAAATTCTGAACAATATTTCACCGTTGCCAGTTAGATCCAAACCTCAAACAAACACACGCAGGCCTATAGCAATTAAAGCTACAAACATGACTTCAAAAGAAAATGTTAAAAAATTTAAACTGAAACTTAATGCAAAAGAAAACAAGTCTAGGCCTATAGAAAGAAAACTAGTGTAAAATCCTTGGATCAGGAGAGGTAGTTCAGACAGTTCAGACTCGTCAGATGACGTTCACTACAAGGAAGAGTGAAGTGACGAACTTCTTGAAAAAGATGACGAGTGTGTAGGATGTGGTGTACACTACTCAAAAACAGATAAAACCTGTGATTGGATTCAGCGTGTCAGGTGTAAGCGATGGTTACATGAGTCCTGCATGTCATATGTTGATGTGTGCCATCGATGTGATATTGCAATTTTTAAAAGAATAAACCGGAGCCTATAAAGTAAACATTCCTTTTCATAAATTAGGCTGGGTTCTAGATTCAGCTAACTGCATAATTGAGACAATTTTCGATAACTTTCCATATAAAACTAGTATGTTCCTACGAGATAATAGAAACGTTAAAAAATGCAAGAATTCAAAAATGCTTTTTGCACGAGAGGTTCTGTTTAAGTTACAATGTACCTACAATTAATATCTTTATAAAATATTTTTTACATGAGGAGATTCAATAAAGCGTTTTCAAAGTGTTAAAAGTTTTTTATAATTTTCTCTCTAATTGTAAAGTGTTTTGTCCGATCGCCATCTATCCCTTGCATGTTCGGTCATCTAACCCTGATACTCAGGTAATATGGCCAAGTGTTACATACTTTTTAAGAATTTTTAGCTAGTATGAAATTTGGTATATCTTTGTAAAAGAAATCGACTTTTGGTTTTTATGAACTGAAAAAGCAAGTTATGGAAAGTTTCTGGTGGTTCTTGTGTATTAGATTGTGAAACTAGCTTTTGAAAAAATCATAAATCCGGATTTGCCCTAGATATTCAGTTCTTGCTGCTCCTCTTGCACGGTTTCTAGGTCGTTTGCAAGTTCCTTTGAGGCTCGTCTTCCTATCCTTGGGCGTCTTGATGCCATCTCACTTGCATGGTTGTGGTGCCTGGTATCTTCTTGTCGCCGTCTTTCACGTTGCGACATATTTTCAGATTATCTGTTTAAGCTTCATATGAGCCACTTTCTTTAAATGTATTATAAACCCTACTGTTTCTTAATAATTCTCCCCTTTCTCTCTCCATCTGTGATATTTTAAAGTAAATTACACAATTATACTCGATGACAACTTGCTCAGGAGTCAATGTCAGCCCACAAACGTACAAACGTCACTATCCCTTTTAAGTACCTTCTTCAGGTGATGGGACATCGATCAAATTCAGTTATAAAGTAAACCAAACCTACTGACTGGTATACGTCGCCTGTTAACAACCTTTCATCAACGTTATTTCATACACTCAGGTTCCCAGTAGTGCTGCTTTATAAGATCCATAGCCACTCTATTGATAAATTATTCATTATTTCCAATTTGCTGACTGCATAATCTCCTGCAGTGGTTTTACTTCCTCTCTCCCTTTTTCTTAGAAAATACACCTTTCCTCTGTAGGGAATGACATAATCCATTGACCAGATCACAAGAATAATGAAAAGACCATCCATTTGAATTGTTCGGTATGCTCTACCTAATGTGCTCGAGACTTGTATGTGCCCTTCATATTAGCAGGGCCAATTTTGTTGCCCTCAGTGTATGAGCCAATTTGCTTGCTTCATATCCCATGATGCCTGGTAAGATGTATTCATAGTATATTCTTATTAACTGATTTGCAGAGGTACTCTAAATTTATTTTGTGCTACATTGATAATCTTTTGACCGCTGTACTACGGGGTAGTATTGCATAAGCTAGAGTGCTTTGCTTTTCATCAAGAACTATCCTTAGACACTTATTGGTAACTGCTCTACGTATTGGTTTTTGCTGTTGGATTTCTTGTAAGATATAAGTTTCCTTTTAACAATAAATGAACTGTAATCTCTTACACTTTCCCGGTGATTATTTGTCATATCATTGAGAATGGGTGTTCTGCCTTTGGTCCCTGTCTTCTCAACGTGATATAGAGAAAGGGAGATGCAGATCACCGTCGGAACACTCGATGTCAACTGTAACACCTCCGTTTATTCATCCCGACCTGATCTGATCGAATAGCAGCCCAATATTTATTATAAATATGACCGTGTACCTAATGGGGCTGGTAATCGGAACTGACTGCTACGGAAGTTGTTACTTTCCAGTTCGTCTTGTTCAATATTGTAATAATGAAATGTCTGGTAACAAGAAAAACACCAACACAGTTTCACTAATTTCGAACCTATATTCGTCTCAAAAACACAAAAAAAGGAGACAGACACTGCCTTCGTCATACATATCTAATTACGGCTAATCTCAGCACAGGCTTCTTCATTTTCCATTATCGTCACACGCTAATCCATCACTGCATCCAACACTGCATTCCAACACTGCAATTCAAGGTGATGCCGGCGCGGTAGACGCGAAACCAAATATCGGCCCTAGAAATGTCACTGATCACTTTCGTAATAATACTTCTTCACTTTCCCAGTATTATTCTAGTACAAAGGGGTCTAACCACGGCGATGGCGACTCCCTTCACCGTTAAAGCCTTACATTTCAACAACTGGCCTGCACACACCTCTACCCGCAACATGGCACTGGCTCAACTCCACTAGAGGTGGCAAAAAATAACGTAACTGATAGAAATAACCGGTTACTGAGAAGTAACGGTTACTGCGATAACCGTTCCTCTGATTCTGGCAGTTGTTTCAATAACTGTTTAGTGTCAACAGTGCCTCGCGCCATCTGTTGACCGAAGATCGTACTGCGCAACTGCGATAACCGTTCCTCTGATTCTGGCAGTTATTTCAATAACTGTTTAGTGTCAACAATGCCTCACGCCATCTGTTGACCGAAGATCGTATTGCGCATTGGGGAATAACTGTGAGACTGCGCACCATCTGTTGATAAGAACTGCGTACTATTTCGTGGGTCTTCGTTACTTTTAGCATAAACAATTAAATAAAGTTAATGTCCGATCCGTGGCTAATAGGAGCTGCAGTACAGGCATTAACAAGTACGGTCGTTCCCTTAAGCCACCGCCTTATGTGTTAATTTAGCTTGGACGGGTAGTACAAGGAAAGTTACTAAGGAATTCGAGCGACTATGGAAATAACTGTCAGAGACCGGTATTCTCCTCTGGCAGTTATCGTTATTGGCTCGTAGTTCTCGTTCTCTGGTAGTTATCGGGCTACCACCACAGATAACCTGGAAGCTGGTAACGGAATAACTGTGTGTCTAGACGTTCCTGATTCAGTGACTCCAGTTAAAGGTCGTAGTTCCAGGTGATATTTCCTGAGAGGATAGTAACTGGAGCGAACAAATATTTTCGTACTGCTACGGAAATAGCCGCTGGCCATCGCGAATGACAAATAACATGTCAGAAAGTATAACATAATACAGTGGAATATAATAATTATTATCCTCATCATTTGTCAGGAGATTGTCAAAATACGTGAATATATCACAGTAACTGCTAATATTTACAGAATTGGTACACTGACAGAATAAAACACAGTTACGTACTTTTAATAAATTTATCGTACACAGAATACCTGATCTTGACTGTTGCAACCAAGTGCTGTCAAAACTGAAATAAAGCAGAATTTTTACCTAAACTGGTCTATCAGTCTCTATTACGATATTCATCTACAGAGTAGAAGGAGGGGTCAATGGAAGCGTCTGATTCCACCCGTTTGCTTCGACGTAAAGGTGTTGTGGTGTGTGAATGTCATCACGGCACGGTGTTTGAGAGTTGATTTTTGTGTGTGTGTGTGTGGGGTTGGGGGGGGTGGGGGCTGTCGATCTAGGTTGCAGTGCCGGAATTTGCTGGTGGTAATTAATTTTTTTTTTTTTTCCTAGCTGTGATGTTTTTGTATTTATGAAGTATTCAATGTGATTTAATTTATGTAGGGATGATTGGTTTGTGGACTTTTGGGATTGTCGTTTTATTTTTTGCAGTTGTAGGTGTTGGTTTTTTGGCATCAGTAGCTGTGGTGGACCTATATAGGTCACCGGAAATGACCAATTCCCATTTTCATAGTTGTGTGTGTTGATGTTTTAGTATCGTCATCTGAGGTTGACCTATGTAGGTCAAGGGAAATGTGTGATTCCAATTTTCATAGTTTTAGTTGTGGGTATTGGTGTTTTGGTATGGTCACCTATAGTTGACCTATATTGTTCAAGGGAAGTGTCCGATTCCTGCAGATTTTTGTTGGTGTAGCAGAATGCTGTATTTTTTTTCTTTTTGTTCTTCATTTTGTGTTTTGGGATCATCGTGTGTTTTTTTTACTAGCTTGTCCTCACCCTAAAACCCCCAACTTCCCACAGTTGTCTCATTGGTTTGATTGTATTTTTGGTGGGAAATGTTATTGTATTATTTATATGTATCTTCGTGTTTGTTGCCATGTGTATGTAGTGACGTCATAGACACACTTAAAATAGCCATTTCCGGCATATTGATGATGGGTGGAATCAGACACTTCTGTATCAAATAGTCTTTCAAACACACTGTAAACTGTGCTTATCTGAAACCAAGTTTTTAATGGTTGCTGACTTGCTGGCAGTTTATTGAAAATGCATGTTCCTGAATATTGGACCCCTTTTGGACCAAGGTAAGTAATTTTAGATCTTTATGTAGATTGCTGTTCCCATTTCTAGTACTGATATTATGTATTAAGCTATTGGTTGGAAATACTTGTAACAAATTTCATGAAGAAATAAATATACTAGGAAGCAGTGGTTAGAATACAAAGTTCCTTGAACAGGTTCCTACATGATGTTCTTGAATTGATACCACAAACGATTTTTATTACACGCTTTTACATGCGAAAAACTTTTGCTACGTTTGATAAGTTACCACAGAATATGCTCCCTTATGAAATAATAGAATGAAAAAATGTGGTATGCCCTTCCCAACTGAATTTATTATCGAGTTGTAGTCCCAGAAATGTAACACTGTCAACCTTTTCGATCTGCATGTCTTCATATGTTATAAACATGCTGTCGCTGGAGAAATCGAGCAGTTTGCAAATCTGACATAAAACTTGGATTAGCGTACTCACACTTTCCCCAATAGGACTAGCTTTTACAGCACAGGAGTAAACGAATCTGTCACATTACGTATATTTTTTGTTGTATTACAAGGCTGTAAACTTTATTCTATTATGTGAGCAGCACAAGAAATTAAGCTTCGAATTTAACCTACAGTACTCAGTTTACATATTACTTCATACTAACGTTGTTAACATTTTACTTAAACAGTGCTTTGGCGAAGTTCCGCGTACTTTCTGTCGCAGCTGCGACGATAATATTTCTAATAGCGACCGATAACCTACAAACATATAATATGAAACACTAATAATCGTTCTAACATCAACTAAAATGTACCCGGAGTTAATAAGCTAAGGTTATGACACGATTCATACGACATTCCTGCTATTTCACACTACTCGCAGTTATACTGATAACTAAACTGATGGATTCCAACTATGTCGTTATTTAACTGTCGGAGTATTCGGTATTCGCTAGCGAAAAATAACTTGGCAGGTATTAATAACGGTTAACGATAACGGTTATCAAAGAATAACTGGAACTGTGATAACGGTTACTCCAGAATAACCGTTTGGCCCACCTCTAAACTCCACACTCGTCTCGCAACACGACACAATCGATTGTTTGCCCTATCGACCTGTGCCGAGTGCAAATTTATAGTCAGGGCCTACGGACCCCTTACACAACGAGGTGATAATAAATCAACTATATTTTTATAGCTACTTCTAGTGCATTTAGCCTACACCAATCATATAAAACTTGCATTGCATTTGTTCCTCCTGCTTCAATTTGTGCCCTACTGTCCCACACATATTTAATTGGATGTGGTAAGCATATGATACAAAGTCGCTGACTTATGCTGTGGCGGGCGCTTGCTTCAGTAAGAATTGCATACCGAAGTGCATACCGATTTCTGCAGTAATCCTTCAGGCTCCTGAACATGGCTGTAAAACATTACAATTCACGCAACCACGAGAATAAGGCCGTCGAACGGCTGCGATGTCGACAATGGTCCTCACACCGTACAATTTATTTGATTCCTGAGAGAGGCTAATTGCCTGCTTAATTACGTCATTTACTGATTGTTTGCATGAAGCAATAGAAAGTCGGAAAAGTAGTAATGTATGCCTCTGCTCTACCACTGAAACTGACATACATTCCGTACGTTTCTGCGTATCTCTACAAGTTTTCTACATTTCGCAACCCTCCAGTGATTGAAGAAACGTTCTCACCGACATAATGAGAAACGCATTTTACGAAAATCTCCCAAAACGTTCTAGTACCAAGTTGTACAACAGACAGACAGACAGACAGACAGACACACACACACACACACACACACACACACACACACACACACACACATTACAAATGCAAGGCCACGTGTATAGTTTCTTCAAAATTTATATTCTTACGCAATGTCCCCCTTACCATTTGTCCCCACAGCCGAGGCACTCGGGATCAGCGGCGCCAACTGAAGCAATTTTACAAATTTTCAGTGTCTCAAAAAAAAAAAAAAAAAAAAAAAAAACACAGAACGCCGACAGTCAATTTGTGTGAATAAGCTGAAACCTTTTTGACACCTACTCGAGGCATACACTGATGACGCAAAACATTTTCACCTCCTACCGAAAAGCATGTTGGTCCATTGCTGGAACGCAATTCAGCAGTGATTCTGCGTGCCATGGATTCGACAAGTACTTCACAGGTTTCCAGATGTTTCTGGCACCAGACGCCTCCACGTGCGTTACAAACTTCCTATAATTTATGATTGGCTGGTTTGTAGGTTCGGAGCTGGCGCCCAATAGCGTCCCAGTTGGGTTTCATTGGATTCAAATAAGCCGAATCTGATGGCCAATACATCAACGTGAGTTCACTATCATGCTCTTCAAACCATTGCAGCACGATCCTGGCCGTATGACAAGGACAGTTAGCCTGCAGGAAGATACCATCGCTGTTAGGGAAGACATCAAGCATAAGGGGTTACAGGTGGTACCTAATAATGTTCACGTGGTCCACAGCTGCCATGGTGCCTACGATTACTACCGCACGTCCCATGGAAGCCCAGGTGTATGCCTCCTATATCATAATACTGCTCCCACCGGCCTGCGTCCATGGTGGTCTGTATGTTTCGAGCAGCCGTTCGTCTGTATGACAGCGTATCAGGACGCGACCATCGACTGGTTTAACAATAAACGGGATTCATCCGACCGGACTGCACGATTCCATTGATCCGCGGTCCAGCCCACTGTAAACGTAATCGACCGTGTTGTTGGATCAACATGGGAACACGTAGGGGTCCTCTGCTACAGGAAACCATGTTGAACACTGTGTGCCGAACGGTGTGCTCCAGAATGCTTGTGCCTGAGCCAGCACTGTACTCTCGCCAGATCTGTCAAAGACCCCCACCTATCCTGCTTTATAGAGCGGGCATTCCTCCAAGCCCTAGGTATTGTGATGAGATATGGGAGTCCAACTTCTTGTCGCCCACTCGTGGTTTCAACATTCTTCAACCACTTTCCAAAGATGCTCACGACATCAGCACGCGAACACCCGACCAGCTTCGCCGTTTCTCTGACGCTCGCTCCCAGTCACTGGGCCATGCCAATCTGGTTTTCAAAGTCGCCTAAGTCGGCGGATTTCCGGATTTGCGCCACTTATCGTCCCTAGCATAATTCCCCATTAGCCTCTGCTCCGCTCTAATACTTCTCTTACCGCGTCACGTGCCCTCAGCGCCACAAGGCACCATACAACCTCGCAGTGGGCAGTGGTCATAGTGTTTTGGCTCATCAGTGTAATGTAGGGGAAGGTGGCAGCCTGATACCCACAATTGTCCATATTAGCGCACCTTTAAGAAATTCTGGCACACACAGCAAACCTGAGCGAAATGCCAATGGACCACTGGAAATGGCTTGACATATTACGGAGTAGTAAGCTACTATGTCTATGTTGCACCAGAAATTCTTTTAGCGTTGCGTTTACTACGTCAAAGAGCACTCTAGTATACACATAATTAACGTGATTTGCCTCAATAATGGAGTCACACACTCATTTTGCTTTTCTGTTGTTTTTCAGCTAATATCAGTTAATCCAGTGGGAGATATCTATAAGAGACTGGACTTCTATACCAAGATATTCCTCATAGCTGGCTGTTTGTCTGGGACATCACTAATTGTACAGGTATGCCAATAATTCTAGGATTAACGTAAAAGAGAAGTTAGTTACATAATACGAAGAAGTAGCAAGCAAAGGCATGATTTCACGGCATCGAAATGCAGGTACAGTGTGCACTATAGCATGCTTCGTCCTGTGAAGTAGACTGAGTTAGTAATGCACATAGCCTCTCCTTATTGATGGCGCCCAGACACATGCTAATGGATCTCCAGTTAAACACATTTACATTTGCATTGCGTATCACCCATCTGACAGAAGGGCTGGAGTCCTGCAACACCTACCTGCCTGCCGGTTTCAAAAGAACGAGCACCCGTGCACTCTCCCCAGAACACAATTAAGAAATGGAAAAATACTTGCTTTCGTTAGGGAAAGGTTCTGATCGATGGACCAACCAGTACGAACTTATTTTTAGACAGGAAGTCATTTATTTTGAAGCGCAGTGACTTTTTTAAACAACACGTACAACATAATATTTCCCCAAATACAATTGGGCCTAGCACCAAAGCAGAGAGAACCAAACCTTAGTCCTACCGTTGGGGTTTAGAAGTTATTTCGCGACTCGATAAATTTCACCAAATGTTTAATTATTGTAGAACAAAATATTATTCATCGCGACCCAGAGACCGACAGCAATTTTCATTACTGTCAGGAAAACGTAATCACGAGGCGCAGCGCGTCGTAAACTTAGGTGAGACGTGAAGCAAATTGTGCACTGGCGTCGCCTTCTAACACGGAGGGATGGCGTTACAGCTGCTGCTGCCACGATTCCCCAACGTTGAAGCTGCTCTCGGCATGATACAGCATGCTGGAGCACAGAAGAGTCTTGTAGCTTCTCTGTAGGTCTTACAGGTCTTATAGAGAGTAGCTCCGCAATATCTCCCTCAGCTACGTCGTTGTTTTTATCAAGCACTCACACAGGCTTCCAAGGAGTGCCCAATCAGAATGCCTCTCTCCCTGAAAGCCAGAAGGCGACCCTACTTGTAGCCTTGGTTCAAGGAGGAGTAACCACTATTTTGACTAGATAGTTTTGTATAGGGACAGTTGGATGCTTTGGAAGAAACTGAGAGATAGTATGGGATGAAATTTAATGTAAACAAATATGAGATCCTCTTCACAACTATAAAGAAAGATAGACCAACTAGCGGAATAAGGATTGGAGGTGAACAACTGAAAAAGGTGGAAAGTGTCAAATACTTCGGTAGTGTCATAGAGGAAATGGAAGAAATGAGAAAAAGATTAATGAATGTGGGAGACAAGCAGAAGCATTCCTCCTAAGTGTTAGTAGCCTGGTTTGGAACAAAGATGTCCCACAAAAAGACAAAGAAATAATATATAGAAATTAATATACCCAAAACTAACCTATGCATCTGAAACACGAGTAATGAAGAAAAGAGATGTAAGCAGATTACAGGCGTGTGAATTGAAGTTCCTGAGAAGTAGGATAGGAGTAACAAGGAGAGATAGCATGAGGCATGAAAGGGTAAAGGTAATAGTGAAAGAGCAACCCTTGCAGAGCAGGATAGGAACATCAAGGCTAAGACGGTATGGGCACTTAAAGAGAATAGGAAACTAGAGAATTCCCAGGGAGATACATGAAATGGAGATGCTAAGGAAACGACCAAGAGGAAAACCAATGGACAGATGGCTGAAAGGTGTGGAGGAGTGTGTTAAAAAAGAAAAGAGGCGTGGACTGGACCAGAGTGAACACATCAAGATGGTGGGAAAACAGGACTAGATGGCGAGCCTTATGTTCCAAACAGACCCTGTCGTGGGCCGGAAACGGTTCAAGATGATAATGATGATGATGACCATGAGTTTTCTGTAAGACCTAGAGAGCTTAATAAAGTTAATTAGTTCACCTTGCCTCAAGACCATCTCTCCAGCCTTTAGAAGAGTGTCCATAAAATTTAAAAAAGGTTCACACTACTTCGCGTCTGTCCCCCTTTCGGGTAAGCCGAATTCTAGCACAGAAGGGATGTCCTCACAGGAAATTTGCATCTTAACTTGAGGAACGAGAGGCTTTATTAGTCCGCAAACGGGTCTGGAAGCTTCCCGATGGCCAATGCTCCTTTTCGGAGAGAATACACCATAAAGCAAGCCAAGTTGACTCAGTGCTTTCGCGCATACTCCTTTCATCGATGCATGATTCGTGCCGCACTGCAACCGTTACACTGCTCTAAACATTAGGAGACAATATGTAATGTCATACGCTATGCAGATGGACTTTTTGTTTGCTTTTAGTAATATTAGCCTTTAATTCTAGGGCATTTGTTTCAGACGTGTTATAATACCCACGAATTTAGTGTAGCTCTTTTTTTCTGTGCTGTTCAAGATATTAGATGACAGGTTCTCGACAAGTGGATTAGCATAGAAGTAGCCATATTACAATGCCCTAGCACACCTTATCGAAATTTTGAACAGTCACTTCCAGTCAAATCTTCATGACAATGACTCAGTGAGATAACCCACGTGTTCCCGAGGGACGCCACGGTAAGGGAAGACAGGACAGCCAGTCAGTGTACAAGATTTCTTAGCAATTAAATTAAATGACAAGTTGTGGTTGATAATTCACAAGTTGAAAGTACTTTTAACAATTACTTTCTAAACGTAGCAGCAAATGCAGGATTAAATTGTTCAGTTGAAGAAGCAAGAGGATATATTAAAAAAGTCATTCCACAAAACTTCGAGCAGCTAAAAGCAGCACCAGCATCTATGAAAATTCTAAAAAAAATCAGAATCTCATGAGGGGTTGATGGAATCTCAGACAGAAATCTGAAGAGTTACGCTAAGTTATTAAGTAATGTCCTTAGTGATATATGCACCGCATCACTGGCACAAGTAGTTTTTCCTGACAGGTTAAAATGTGCAGTTGTTAAACCGCTTCTTAAGAAAGATAACAGGACAGACTTAAAACAATTATCGTCCAGTTTCCTTACTGACATCTTTTTCCAAAATATTCGAATAAGTAAAGTACTGAAGAGTAATCTCACACTTCATTGGAAACAATTTAGTTAGCATATCACAGTTTGGATACAAGAAGGGTTACTCGATTGAAAATACTATTTATAGATTTATTCAACAAATAGCACAAGCCTCAGAAAGTAATATATCGCCAACTGGCATTTATTGTGATCTTTCTGAAGTGTTGATTGTGTAGATCATGTTACTCTCTTAGAAAAACTAAACTTTTTTGGGACTGATGGCTTTATGTACAGGAGGTTTGAATCATACATAACAAACATAATGCAACAAAGTTGTGCTGAATAATTCAGACAATGTCGAAAAAGTAGAAAATTTTAGTGACTGAGGAACAATCAGAAAGGGAGTCCCACAGGGTTCAATTTTTGGTCCATGCCTATTCCTTATATCTGCAAGTGACCTACCACTGAACAACATTCATCAAGCCAAATTGGTACTTTCTGCAGACAGTACTACTGTTATACACTGAAGTGCCAAAGAAACTGGTATAGGCATGTGTATTCAAATGCAGAGATATGTTAACAGACAGAATACAGCACAGCGGTTGGCAAAGCCTATATAAGACAACAAGTGTGTCTGGCACAGTTGTTAGATCAGCTGCTGCTGCAACAATGACAGGTTATCAAGATTTAAGTGAGTTTGAACGTGGTGATGTAGTGGGCTCACGAGCGACGGGATACAGCATCAAAAAATGGTTCAAATCGATCTAAGCACTGTGGGACTTGGTCATCAAGCCCCTAAACTTACAACTACTTAGACCTAACTAACCTAAGGACATCACACACAGCCATGCCCGAGGCAGGATTCGAAACTGCGACCGTAGCAGCAGCACTGTTCCGGACTGAAGTGACTAGAACCGCTCGGCCACAGCGGCCAGCGACACAGCATCTCTGAGGTAGCGAAGAAGAGGGGATTTTCCCATATGACCATTTCACAAGTGCACCATGAATATCAGGAATCTGGTAAAATATCAAATCTCTGACATAGCTGTGGCAGGAAAAAGACCCTGCAAGAACAGGGCCGACGGCGACTCAGGAGATTCTCTCTACATGACGGAAGTGGAACCTTTTTCAAATTGCTGCAGATTACACTGCTGCGACATCAACGAGTGTCAGTGTGCAAACCATTGAACAAAGCATTATCGATATGGACTTTCGGAGCCAAGGCCCTCTCGTGTATCCTTAATGACTACACGACACAAAGCTTCGCACCTCATCTGGACCCGTCAGCACCGAGATTGGATTGTTGATGACTGGAAACATGTTGCCTTGTCAGATGAGTCTCATTTCATATTGTATCCAGCAGATGGAAATGTACGGGTATGGAGACAACATCGTGAGATCATGGACCCTGCATGTCAGCAGGGGACTGTTCAAGCTGTTGGAGGCTCTGTAATGCTGTGTGGCGCGTACAGTTGGAGTGATATGGTACCCCTGAGACGCATAGGTATGACTCTGACAAGTGACACGTACGTAAGCATCCTGTCTGATCACCTGCATCCATTCATGTCCATTGTGCATTCCGAGGGACTTAGGCAATTCCAGCAGGACAATGCGACGCTTCACACGTTCATAACTGCTACAGAGTGACTCCAGGAACACTCTTCTGAGTTTAAACACTTCCGCTGTTCATCCAAATTCCCAGACTTGATCATTACAAGGTGCATTCAAGTTCTAAGGCCTCCGATTTTTTTTCTCCGGACTGGAAAGAGATAGAAACATGTGCATTGTTTTAAAATGAGGCCGCGTTCATTGTCAATACGTCCCAGAGATGGCAGCACTGTACGGCAGATGGAATTTTACCGCCAGCGGCGAGAATGAGAACTGTTTTAAATACTTAAAATGGCGATGTTTCCCTTACTTGAACAGCGTGCAATCATTCGTTTTCTGAATTTGCGTGGTGTGAAACCAATTGAAATTCATCGACAGTTGAAGGAGACATGTGGTGATGGAGTTATGGATGTGTCGAAAGTGCGTTCGTGGGTGCGACAGTTTAATGAAGGCAGAACATCGTGTGACAACAAACCAGAACAACCTCGGGCTCGCACAAGCCGGTCTGACGACATGATCGAGAAAGTGGAGAGAATTGTTTTGGGGGATCGCCGAATGACTGTTGAACAGATCGCCTCCAGAGTTGGCATTTCTGTGGGTTCTGTGCACACAATCCTGTATGACGACCTGAAAATGCGAAAAGTGTTATCCAGGTGGGTGCCACGAATGCTGACGGACGACCACACGGCTGCCCGTGTGGCATGTTGCCAAGCAATGTTGACGTGCAACGACAGCATGAATGGGACTTTCTTTTCGTCGGTTGTGACAATGGATAAGACGTGGATGCCATTTTTCAGTCCAGAAACAAAGCGCCAGTCAGCTCAATGGAAGCACACAGATTCACCGCCACCAAAAAACTTTCGGGTAACTGCCAGTGCTGAAAAAATGATGCTGTCCATGTTCTGGGACAGCGAGGGCGTAATCCTCACCCATTGCGTTCCAGAGGGCACTACGGTAACAGGTGCATCCTATGAAAATGTTTTGAAGAACAAATTCCTTCCTGCACTGCAACAAAAACGTCCGGGAAGGGCTGCGCGTGTGCTGTTTCACCAAGACAACGCACCCGCACATCGAGCTAACGTTACGCAACAGTTTCTTCGTGATAACAACTTTGAAGTGATTCCTCATGCTCCCTACTCACTTGACCTGGCTCCTAGTGACTTTTGGCTTTTTCGAACGATGAAAGACACTCTCTATGGCCGCACATTCACCAGCCATGCTGCTATTGCCTCAGCGATTTTCCAGTGGTCAAAAGAGACTCCTAAAGAAGCCTTCGCCGCTGCCATGGAATCATGGCGTCAGCTTTGTGAAAAATGTGTACGTCTGCAGGGCAATTGCGTCGAGAAGTAACGCCAGTTTCATCGATTTCGGGTGAGTAGTTAATTAGAAAAAAAATCGGAGGTCTTAGAACTTGAATGCACCTCGTATTGAGCTTATCTGGGATGTCTTGCAACATGCTGTTCGGAAGAGATCTCCACCGCCTTGTACTCTTCAGGATTCATCGACAGCCCTGTAGGATTCATGTCGTCAGTTCCTGCAGCACTTCTTCAGACATTACTCGAACCCATACCACGTCGTGTTGTGGCACATCTGCATGCTCGTGAGGGCCCTACGCGATATTACACATATGTGCCAGTTTCTTTGGCTCTTCAGTGTAATAAATCCCATTAAGAGAAAGCAACAGAAGAGTTGGTAAATAATACTTTCCAAAGAATTAGTAAGTAGTTCTCTGAAAATGGACTTTGCCTAAATTTTGAAAAAGGAACACGCTATTTTCAGTTCTGTACAACAAATAGAGTCATACCAACAACTGGTGTAGCACGCGAGCAGAAGTCAGTAAATAGGGTAGAAACCTACAAATTTTTGGGTGTACACGTTGATGAAAACTTGAATTCGAAGAAGCATCCTACTGAGCTTCTCAAAAAATTAAGTTCAGCTACTTTTGCTCTTGATATAATTGCTAATTTTGGAAAGAAATGTATCAACCTCCTGACATATTTTGCGTATGCCTGCCCGTTCCACCAACTTAAATCCCATTGAGCACGTTTGGGATGCATTGGGGAGACGTGTTGCACCAACGACCTTTCAACAGTTGCCAATCGCGGTGGTGGAGAATGGAACGCCCCACCACAAGAACTGCTTACCAACCTTGTGGCCAGCCTGGGAGCACGTTGCAGTGCATGCACTGCCGTCCGTGGTGATCACGTATCATATTAATGTGCCGCTTTTTGTGAGTCACAAATCATGTTGACTCGATTGTAATTGTTGTCTTTGAATAGAAGTGTCGTTTCTGTTTGGTTCGTTGCGCATTTCTTTCAGTTACCCTTTGTACTATACTATAGCAGTTTTTTCTGTTTGGTGCAAGTTTCATTGAGCTATGTTACTTGGGAGTGACACATGGTACGAAAGTTGCTTTCGTCCTTAAGTTTTGCACGTCAGTGTATTACGTCTGCACGTGACTATCATTGCGTATAGTGAAATAGTATCAGGCACGAACACTTTTTTGACGAAACTACATTTACATTTATAATAATAAAAATACTGACTTGACTTAAATCAGACAGATCCTACCTGCTAATCAATCTACATCGAGTCATTTAGCTTTATGAAAGAAGCAACAGAAGGATCACTTGGAGATAAAATTTCTGTAACCACATTGTGATGTAAATCATTTGATCCTAGCTAAATGTTTTATTGAGAATGTTGAGAAACAACGCACTATAATTTTTTTTCTAATTTAGAAATATGTTTCAGTTCGAGCGTATCATTTTTTGATGTATAACGAAAATGTCGAAACTCAAATAGATTTTTCAACTGCCGACGAAGAAGATAATACATAAGTTTCATTACAACACCGCCCTCGCGGCCCGTGCAGGGCTACACAATGGCGGCAGCTGGTTCACGGCTGACCAAGAGGTTGCGCCAGAGTCTGTTCGACGCGATGCTGCACCAGGAGCTGACGTGGTTCGAGAAAGAGGAGAACGACATCGACAGCCTGCTGCACATGCTCAGGGTTGACGCTGCCAACGTCCAGAAGGTGAGCTCCTTTGTGTTACATGTGGCCTACACTTGTTTTTGAGGGCCATTCACAGCCACTTCTAGCCGAGTTCAAATGGTTCAAATGGCTCTGAGCACTATGGGACTTAACTTCTGATGTCATCAGTCCCCTAGACTTAGAACTACTTAAACCTAACTAATCTAAGGACATCACAAAAATCCGTGCCCGAGGCGCAGGAATCGAACATGCGACCATAGCGGTTGCGCGGTTCCAGACTGCAGCGCCTAGAACCGCTCGGCCAACCCGGCCGGCTCTAGCCAAGTGTCAAGGCGCAATAGCACATAATCTTTCATAAGATTCCCACCAAGGTAAACAATCAACATGTAACAGTGATAGCGATGTCTGGTGATGGATTTGTAACCGAATTGATCAAGAGTGATTTCCATGTGTGTGGCTCTGAGCACTATGGGACTTAACATCTGTGGTCATCAGTCCCCTATAACTTAGAACTACTTAACCTAACTAACCTAAGGACATCACACACATCCATGCCCGAGGCAGGATTCGAACCTGCGACCGTAGCACTCCCACGGTTCCGGACGGAGCGCCTGAACCGCTAGACCACCGCGGTCGGCTCCATGTGTATAATGAACTTAAGGAATACCAAGGAATTACATTACTGGCTATTAAAATTGCTACACCAAGTGGATGGCGTGCTACAGATGTGAAATTTAACCCCCAGGATGAAGATGCTGTGATATGCAAATGATTAGCTTTTCAGAGCATTCACACAAGATTGGCGCCGGTGGCGACACCTGCAACGTACTGACATGAGGAAAGTTTCCAACCGGTCTCTCATACACAAACAGCAGTTGACCGGCGATTCCTGGTGAAACGTTGTTGTGATGCCTCGTGTAACGAGGAGAAATGCGTACCATCACGTTTCCGACTTTGATAAAGGTCGGATTGCAGCCTGTCGCGATTGCGGTTTATCGTATAGCGACATTGCTGCACGCGTTGGTAGAGATCCAATGACTGTTAGCAGAATATGGAATCGGTGGGTTCACGAGGGTAATACGGAACGCCGTGCTGGATCCCAACGGCCTCATATCATAAGCAGTCGAGATGACAGTCATCTTATCCGCATGGGTGTAACGGATCGTGCAGCCACGTCTCGATCACTGAGTCAAGACAACAACCATCTGCACGAACAGTTCGACGACGTTAGCAGCAGCATGGACTATCAGCTCGGAGACCGTGGCTGCGGGTACCCTTGACGCTGCATCACAGACAGGAGCGCCTGCGATGGTGTACTCAACGACGAACCTGGGTGAACGAATGGCAAAACGTCATTTTTTCGGATGAATCCAGGTTCTGTTTACAGCATCATGATGGTCGCATCTTTGTTTGGCGACATCGCGGTGAACGCACATTGGAAGCGCATATTCGTCATCGCCATACTGACGTATCACCCGGCGTGATGGTATGGGGTGCCATTGGTTACACGTCTCGGTCACCTCTTGTTCGCATTGACGGCACTTTGACCAGTGGACGTTAGATTTCAGATGTGTTACAACCCGTGGCTCTACCCTTCATTCGATCCCTGCGAAACCCTACTATTCAGCAGGATAATGCACGACCGCATGTTGCAGGTCCTGTACGGTCCTTTCTGGATACAGAAAATGTTCGACTGCTGCCCTGGCCAGTACATTCTCCAGATCTCTCACCAACTGAAAACATCTGGTCAATGGTGTCACAATATGCCAGTCACTACTCTTGATGAACTGTGGTATCGTGTTGAACCTGCATGGACAGCTGTACCTGTACACGCCATCCAAGCTCTGTTTAACTCAATGCCCAGGCGTTTCAAGGCCGTTATTACGTCCAGAGGTGGTTGTTCTGGGTACTGATTTCTCGGGATGTATGCACCCAAATTGCGTGAAAATGTAATCACATGTCACTTTATCATCTGCATTTCTTCTCGGTGCAGCAATTTTAATGGCCAGTAGTGTATTATACAAATCATAATACTGTCTCGTGTTTTCCTACCAGTGGTTGCAGAGTTTCCGTTTTCATCAGTTTATTGTCGCATTCGCCGATGTCTGTTCATATTATGTGGCAGAAAACACAGTACAGAGGAGAAGGTTACGTTTCGATAGGCAAGAGCAAGCCAACTGAGTTGCTGCAGAGAAATTCTAATTTCGTCTGCCGGTGCACAACCGTAAGCTTGAGTACAAAAGACATTTGTATACTCCAGTGTCCCACACACAGAACACTTCGCCAAACAGTTGGATTCCATGAAGTCTAGATGCTACTGGTTTATCTGTATACTCAACTCTTCCACTCCAACATGAGCTGGCATCAATACGTTCACTTCAGACAATATACAGCTTGTTATTGATGTTGTTGCTGTTGTTATTATTGTGAGGAGTCCGAAGACTGGTTTGATGCAGCTCTCCACGCTAGCCTATCTTGTTCAAGTCGTTACGTCTCTGCATGACTGCTATTGCCCATACCTCTAATATGGTCTGGTTAACTATCAGGGTGGTCCATTGATCGTGACCGGCCCAAATATCCCACGAAATAAGCGTCTAACTACAAAGAACGAAGCTTGTCTAGCTTGGAGGGGGAAACCAGATGGCGCTATGGTTGGCCCGACAGATGGCGCTGCCATACGTCAAACGGATGTCAACTGCGTTTTTTAAAATAGGAACTCGCATTTTTATTACATATTCGTGTAGTACATAAAGAAATATGAATGTTTTAGTTGTACCACTTTTTTCGCTTTATGGTAGATGGCGCTGTAATAGTCACAAACATATGGCTCACAATTTTAGACGAACAGTTGGTAACAGGTAGGTTTTTTAAATTAAAACACAGAACGTAGGTACGTTTGAACATTTTATTTCGGTTGTTCCAATGTGATACATGTACCTTTGTGAACTTATCATTTCTGAGAACGCATGCTGTTACAGCGTGATTGCCTATAAATACCACATTAATGCAATAAATGCTCAAAATGATGTCCGTCAACCTCAATGCATTTGGCAATACGTGTAACGACATTCCTCTCAATAGCGAGTAGTTCGCCTTCTGTAATGTTCGCACATGCATTGACAATGCGCTGACGCATGTTGTCAGGCGTTGTCGGTGGATCACAATAGCAAATATCCTTCAACATTCACCACAGAAAGAAATTCGGGGACGACAGATCCGCTGAACGTGCGGGACATGGTATGGTGCTTCGACGACCAATCCACCTGTCATGAAATATGCTATTCAATACCGCTTCAACCGCACGCGAGCTATGTGCCTGATATCCATCATGTTGGAAGTAAAAATGGTTCAAATGGCTCTGAGCACTATGGGACTTAACATCTATGGTCATCAGTCCCCTAGAACTTAGAACTACTTAAACCTAACTAACCTAAGGACAGCACACAACACCCAGTCATCACGAGGCAGAGAAAATCCCTGACCCCGCCGGGAATCGAACCCGGGAACGCGGGCGTGGGAAGCGAGAACGCTACCGCACGACCACGAGGTGCGGACTGTTGGAAGTACATCGCCATTCTGTCATGCAGTGAAACATCTTGTAGTAACATAGGTAGAACATTACGTAGGAAATCAGCATACATTGCACCATTTAGATTGTCATCAATAAAATGGGGGCCAATTATCCTTCCTCCCATAATGCCGCACCATACATTAACTAGTCAAGGTCGCTGATGTTCTACTTGTCGCAGCCATCGTGGATTTTCCTTTGTCCAATAGTGCATATTATGCAGGTTTACTATCCGGCGAACGGTCCGGACACTTGGATGATGTCGTCCAGGATACCGAGCAGCATATATAGCACACGCCCGTTGGGCATTTTGATCACAATAGTCATACATCAACATGATATCGACCTTTTCCGCAATTGGTAAACGGTCCGTTTTAACACGGGTAATGTATCACGAAGCAAATACCATCCGCACTGACGGAATGTTACGTGATACCACGTACTTATACGTTTGTCACTATTAGAGCGCCATCTATCACAAAGAGAAAAATGTGGTCCAACTAAAACATTCATATTTCTTTACGTACTACACGAATATGTTATAAAATGGGGGTTCTTATTTTTAAAAACGCAGTTGATATCCGTTTGACCCATGGCAGCGCCATCTAGCGGGCCAACCATAGCGCCATCTGGTTTCCCCCCTTCAAGCTAGACGAGCTTTGTTCTTTGTAGTTATTTCGTTTGATGCATATGTCGTGAGATATTTGGCCCGGTCTCTATCAATGGACCACCCTGTATAAATTTCAACCTGCTTACCGCAGCCAAGATTTGGTCTCCTTGTTACAGTTTCCATCTCCCACTCTTCCTCTCACTACCAAATCAGCTGTGCCTTTATTCCCAAGAATGTATTCTATTAACCTCGTTTTCATTTTATAAAGGTTTCCCCTCCACATTTACACGGGATTCGCATTCGGGAAGAGGACAGCTCAAATTCGCATCCAGCCATCCCGATTTAGGTTTTCCGCGATTTTGTTAAATCGCTTCAGGAAAATGCCGGGATCGTTCCTTTGAAAGGACATGGTCGAATCCTTCCTCATCCTTCATTAATTCAATTGGGCCGATGACCTCGCTGTTTTTTTCCCTCCACCGACAACAATGAACCATCCTCCCTAGTTGAATTCAGTACCTTCTTGTTATTTACTCGCTGTATCTATCTAATCTTCAATATAGTTCTGTAGCACCACAATTCTGTAGCTTCTGAACTCTTTTTGCCGGCACTGTTTATAGTCCCCATTTCCATTCTATATAAACCTGCACATCAAATATTACTTTTAGGAAAATCTTTCTGACATTTAAATTTATACTCGGTGTTAACATATTTCTCTTTTTCGGGAAAGTTTTCTTGCTGTTCCCAGTCTACGTTGTACATGGCTGTTCAAAAAGAAGGAACATATTTCAAACATTTATTGCTTCCAAACCACAAAAGATAGAGACACAATTCCAGCGTTCCTGGAAAGAGAAAAATTCAAACTTTTATGCATTCAATGTGAGCACCATTTGTTACACGACAAATATCAAAACGGTGGTTCCTTGCCAGCCACACGTGAAGCAGGTGGTCTCCCGTTGTCGATTTCACAGCTTCAACAATGCGGTTTCGCAGACTTTCAACAGTGTCGGGCATGGAGGGGGGGGGGGGGGGGGGGGGGGGGATAAAAATGTGCTCTTTTACGTAACGCCACAGATAAAAGTCACAAGGTGTGAGGTATGGAGACTTGGGGGGCCACCGGCAATGAAGGTCATCTTCTGTTCAAATTCACAAGGTCGTCTTCTGCTCCTCCTCTTCCAATCCAACGTCCCAGACCTCGCACCTTGTGACTTACATCTGTGAGGTTACATAAAAGACCGCGTATTTATCCCCATTATGCCTCACACTCTTGAAAGTCTGCGACATCGCATTGTTGAAGCTGTGAATTTGATAACGAGAGACCAGCTACTTCGTGTGTAGCAGGAAATGAGCCACCCCTTTAATATTTGTCGTGTAAGACACTGAATGCATAAAAATATGAATTTTTCTCTTTCCAGGAACGTTGGAATTGTGTTTATATCATTTTTAGTTTGGAAGTAATAAATGTCTGAAATCTGTTCCTCCTTCTTGAATAACCCTGTATATTCTCCTTACTACTGAAGTAAGAAATGTCTGAAATCTGTTCCTCCTTCTTGAATGACCCTGTATATTCTCCTTACTATTTCCGTTATCAGTTCAAATGGCTCTGAGCACTATGCGACTTAAATTCTAAGGTCATCAGTCGCCTAGAACTTAAAACTAACCAAACCTAACTAACCTAAGGACATCACACACATCCACGCCCGAGACAGGATTCGAACCTACGACACGCGTTTCCAGACTGAAGCACCCAGAATCGCTCGGCCACACCGGCCGACCCGTTATCAGTCATTTTGCTGTCCAAATATTAAAATTCGACTATTACTTTGATACTGTCGTTTCCTAATCTAATTCCATAACACTGTCTGACTTAATATGAGAACCCCCCCCCCCCCCACCCATTACCCTTGTTTTACTTTTATTTATGTTTGCCATATAATCTCTTTTCAAGACACTATCCAATCCGTTCAAATGTTTTTCCAAGTCCTTTCCAGCATCTGACACAATTACCATGTCGTCAGAAAACCTTGACGGTTTTAATTCTTATCCCTGAACTTAAATTCCCTTCTCAAATTTCTAATTACGTTCCTTTACTGCTTCTTCATTGTACAGCTGAATAACATGGAGGTAGACTACAAATGTGTCTGATTCCATTCTCAACTACTGCCTCTATTTCATTACTTAAGACTTCTAGAATTAAGTTCTGCTTCCTGGGCAAGTTGTAGATAAACTTTTGCTCCTTGTATTGCAGCTCTAATAACTCCAGAATTTCAAATACTGAATTCCAGTCAACACTGTCAAAAGTGTTTTCTAAATCTACAAATGCTGCAATGTTAGACAATAATAGCAACAAGTTTCTTAAGTATTGCGCCTCTGTGGCAAAAGAAGTTTATGAGCGCTCAACGCCGAGGTTATCAGCTTCGGGAAAAGTACTGTGTGATTCGATGGACGTCGCCACTGTGAATAACTCTGGTGGAAATTTCTGGTTCCATGTGCAATAATTATCTGAAAATGGCTTGTGAAACTCACAATTTTCACAACTGTTATTTACTGCAGTAAAATCAGTCTAATCACGCTTTTATTTCATTGAAGAGGCACACTAATATATCACAAACTTACGAAGGTGAGTCAAATGAAAACCTTAAATATTTTTTTACATACTATTTATTGTGCAGAAGTGATACAAAGCTGTATCATTTTTCAACATTACTCCCGCACGCTCAATGCAAGTCCTCCAGCGCTTACAAAGTGCATAAATTCCTTTAGGAAAAAAATCCTTTTGTAGTCCGCACAACCACTCATGTACTGCGTGGCGTACCTCTTCACAAGAACGGAACGTCTTTCCTCCCATAGCGTCTTTGAGTGGTCCAAACATATGGAAATAACTTGGGGCAAGGCAAGGTCTGGTGAGTATGATGGATGAGGAAGACACTCAAAATGCAGGTCTGTGATTGTTGCAACTGTTGTACAGGCAGTGTGGGGCCTTGCACTGTCATGTTGCAAACAGCAATCCACGTCGCTTTGATTTGATTTCAGGCCGGAGATGATTTTTTAGGAGATCTGTCTATGATGCACTGGTGTCAGTGGTCCCTCTAGGCATGTAATGCTCCAAAATGACGCCTTTTTCGTCCCAAAAGAGAGTCAGCATAACCTTCCCTGCTGATGGTTCTGTTCGAAACTTCTTTAGTTTTGGTGATGAGGAATGGCGCCATTCCTTGCTCCCTCTCTTCGTTTCCGGATGATGGAAGTGAACCCAGGTTTCGTCCCCAGTAACGATTCTTGCACCTTCTCGTTCAAAGAGCCAAAGAAGTTCTTCACAAGCATCAACACGTCGTTCTTTCATTTCAGAAGTCAGCTGCTGCGGCACCCATCTTGCGGACACTTTGTGAAACTGGAGCACATCATACACAATATGGTGTGCTGACTCATGAGTAATGTGTAAACATGCTGCAATGTCATTCAGTGTCACTCGGCGGTGGACGAGGAGCATCTTCCACTGAAGTCACACCATTTGCGAACTTCCTACTCCATTCGTAGGCTTGCTGCTGTGACGAACATGCATCACCGTACTGAACCTTCATTCGTCGATGAATTTCAATAGCTTTCACACCTACACTACGCAAAAACCGAATAACAGAACTCTGTTCTTCGCTGGTGCAAGTCGCAAGTGGGGCGGCCATCTTTATACTGATACTGCGACGGTATGTGTGCATCTGCACTATGCTGCCACCTACTGGCCATTCTGCACGCTGTTTGTAGCAAGCTTACCAACTTACAGGATAACTGCGCGAAATTTTGATTTGTTATTACAAATTTAAGGTTTTCATTTGACTCAGCCTCGTACACATTCATAATGTTGATCCTTTGATTGTCACCCATGGAGAATGAAATGAGATGCCAGGACGACAGTAGATTTGTTTAATTAAATTCTTTTTCTAGTCCTCGGCCGTAGTACATACGGAACGGATTGGTGCAGTTGTCCAGTTGCCTCTCAAGCAAAATAAAAGACGTCTGGCATTGCTGACAGCTCAGAGACGTCACTCGAATGCTGCTGCCAGCGACGACGTCTCTGGCTGCAACCATGTTGACAGTGTGGCAGCGCAGCTGGCGACACCGAGGGGGTGGCTGTGACCTCCCTCCAGCGAGTGGCCATCTCTCTGTTCTGGCGGCGGCTGCTTCCATGACTCAGAGTAGGCTGCTGTGCTCGAACAGCAGACCCTGCACTGCGTTCCAAGATGTTGCTCCGTATGTCTCAGGCTCATGGTTAGGCTGTGATACTGAGACATGAATATTTTAGTACACAATGGCTGAGTACTTATACGCTTCAGACTATGTACATTTAGGGCTAACGGACATACTCAAACCACTTCCATGGTGGCAAGTGGGGAAAGACTTCGTCCTTCCACTAGCACACTGCAGCTCAGAAATGGTTCAAATGGCTCTGAGCACTATGGGACTTAACATCTGAGGTCATCAGTCCCCTAGAACTTAGAACTACTTAAACCTAACTAACCTATGGACATCATACACATCCACGCTCGAGGCAGGATTCGAACCTGCGACTGTAGCGGTCGCGCGGTTCCGGACTTAAGTGCTCGGCCACATCGGCCGGCCATACTGCAGCGTCAGCTACTGCTGTACCACAAGCAGCTAGATCTGTTTAGCAATGCCTGTCAGCCACGTTTTACTTCGCAACACGTAACACTCTTGCCTACCTGCATCTGGCTCTGTTGCAAGTCACTTCCACTCTGGCGTACTTTTTGGGCGAATACGATCAGTACGCTACAAAAAGAACTTGACCATGGTCCAGAAAGAACTGGTCATACCCTTCTATAATTCTGACAAATCGGTTCTGTTTCCATTGCAGTTGTTAGCCGAACCCGTGCAGACACCCTACCAGTCGTCTTAAACAGGTAGAAGCCGAATAGTACTTACAAAATTTTGGAGGTTGTTCAGGGACATTTTCTGAATATGAAGCAAAAAGGAAGATTAGGGTTTAATGTCCCATCGACAGCGAGGTCGTTAGAAATGGAGCACAGTTGCACGTGATTAGCCGCGCGGTCTCAGGCGCTGCAGTCATGGACTGTGAGGCTGGTCCCGGCGGAGGTTCGAGTCCTCCCTCGGGCATGGGTGTGTGTGTGTTTGTCCTTAGGATAATTTAGGTTAAGTAGTGGGTAAGCTTAGGGACTGATGACCTTAGTAGTTAAGTCCCATAATATTTTAAAAGAAAAGCTCGTGGTCGTGCGGTAGCGTTCTCGCTTCCCGCGCCCGGGTTCCCGGGTTCGATTCCCGGCGGGGTCAGGGAACTTCTCTGCCTCGTGATGACTGGGTATTGTGTGATGTCCTTAGGTTAGTTACGTTTAAATAGTTCTAAGTTCTAGGGCACTGATGACCATAGAAATGAGGCACAAGTTTGGACTGTTTCAAGTATAGGAAAGGAAATCCTATCAAAGGAGCTATTCCAGCATTTTCCTAGAGCGATTTAGGAAAATCACAGAAAACCAAAATCAGTATGGCCAGACATGGGTTAGAAACATTATCCTCCCCAATTCGAGTCCAGTGACCTAAGCCCCGCGCCACCTCGTTCGGTTTTTTGCATTTATGAGGATATTTTCTATTTTCTAAAACTAACAGATTTGTTAACGTCTAGTCCAGTTCTTGCCTCTCCAGACTAGCAGAAACAGTCCATATTGTCTTGTGACTACAGCAGTTTTCCCTTAGGTCGGGTTTTGAGTCTGCAAATAGATTGACAAGAGCACCCAATAGCATATGTATCCAGACTGCTTAGCGGGGCAGGAACTGAGATAAAAACGCTGATCTTAACACTCAGAATAGCTTATTTCCGATATTATTTATAAGGATGTCATATTAAAGTAATTATGAACCATACAGTACTCAAATGATTATTAGAATATACAGATGCAACTAGTAGGTTAAACAGAAGTGCGTTGTGTCTCACTTTGATTCGGAGTAATATATTATTTTGGTGTGAGGGAACAGTGGCCTCCGATGGCTTATTCCAGTGTAATTGCATTTCGTTTGACTTCTTTTCTCTTGATACCTGGATTGCACTGAACATATCTGCACTACAGTGGAAATGTCGACGGTATGCGCCGTGTGGCTTGGTTGGAAACAAACTTGTTCTCTTCACTAATGGTGCTTGCTTCTGACAACAGCAATGCCTGATATACTCTTCTACACTACTGGCCATTAAAATTGCTACACCAAGAAGAAATTCAGATGATAAACGGGTATTCATTGGACAAATATATTATACTAGAACTGACATGTGATTACATTTTCACCCAATTTGGGTGCATAGATCCTGAGAAATCAGTACCCAGAACAACCACCTCTGGCCGTAATAACGGCCTTGATATGCATGGGCATTGAGTCAAACAGAGCTTGGATGGCGTGTACAGGTACAGCTGCCCATGCAGCTTCAACACGATACCACAGTTCATCAAGAGTAGTGAGTGGCGTATTGTGACGAGCCAGTTGCTCGGCCGCCATTGACCAGACGTTTTCAATTGGTGAGAGATCTGGAGAATGTGCTGGCCAGGGCAGCAGTCGAACATTTTCTGTATCCAGAAAGGCCCGTACAGGACCTGCATCATGCGATCGTGCATTATCCTGCTGAAATGTAGGGTTTCGTAGGTATCGAATGAATGGTAGAGCCACGGGTCGTAACACATCTGAAATTTAAAGGTCCACTGTTCGAAGTGCCGTCAATGGGAACAAGAGGCGACCGATACGTGTAACCAATGGCATCCCATACCATCACGCCGGGTGATATGCCAGTATGGCGATGACGAATACACGCTTCCAATGTACGTTCACTGCGATGTCGCCAAACACGGATGCGATCATCATGATGCTGTAAACAGAACCTGGATTCATCGTAAAAAATGACGTTTTGCCTTCCTGCACCCAGGTTCGTCGTTGAGTACACAACCGCAAGCGCTCCTGCCTGTGATGCAGCGTCAAGGATAACCGCAGCCATGGTCTCCGAGCTGATAGTCCATGCTGCTGCAAACGTCGTCGAACTGTTCGTGCAGATGGTTGTTGTCTTGCAAACGTCCCCATCTGTTGACTCAGGGATCGAGACGTGGCTGCACGATCCGTTACAGCCATACGGATAGGATGCCTGTCATCTCGACTGCTAGTGATACGAGACCGTTGGAATCCAGCACGGCGTTCCGTATTACCCTCCTGAACCCACCGATTCCATATTCTGCTAACAGTCATTGGATCTCGACCAACGCGAGCAGCAATGTCGCGATGCGATAAACCGCAATCGCGATAGGCTACAATCCGACCTTTATCAAAGTCGGAAACGTGATGGTGCGCATTTCTCCTCCTTACACGAGGCAACACAACAACGTTTAACCAGGCATCGCCGGTCAACTGCTGTTTGTGTATGAGAAATCGGTTGGAAACTTTCCTTATGTCGGCACGTTGCAGGTGGCGCCACCGGCGCCAACCTTGTGTGAATGCTCTGAAAAGCTAATCATTAGCGTATCGCAGCATCTTCTTCCCGTCGGTTAAATTTCCCGTCTGTAGCACGTCATCGTGGTGTAGCAATTTTAATGGCCAGTAGTGTACTTCAAGCATGCATGCAGTACTTCTCGGCTCTGTCTCGGATTTGTTTCTCTGGTAGTGTTAGTGGTACACTGACAGTGAATCACAGTATCGCGGGTTGGATTACTGATGACGAGATGGCTTATCTGCTCTTCATGTATGGTTTAGACAAATGCAGTGGAAGTGCAATATGATGCCGCGCTGACCAGTTCATGCAGTGATAACACCCACATCATAGTATATTTTCCTTTGTCTAAGGATTGGTGTGTCACACTGCGTTTTGTATTCAATGTTGTGAAGCTGTTTTCACAGAGAAAAAACAGTTGGGATAACAAACGCAAAAAATCACAGCTACATTATTACTCTATAGTGGCTCAATAGAAGCCACAAGTGCCTTCTACTGGAACACTCAGAATATGTCCCTGAAAGCCTCCGAAATTTTGTTTGTACACTTCAGGTTAATCCTTTATACCTACATCAGTACACATCACGTCATATGCATCACTGCAGATATCACAACTAAGACGATCGTAATAATGTCACTTCATATGTGATGAGTAGAAACGTAGACATCCATCTTTCACTAACACTTCGAGACGACACTAAAATTTCGCAATGTCAAAAAGGGCACACTATTGTCACTGAAATGCAACTGGGAGTCATCAACACAAACTGTTGGCGACGTCTAAACTGTGAGCACCCTTGTACGCCATAGGACAGAGGATGGCCTGTTTGAGGTACAGGTGAGGGGAATAGCAGTATACTACAACTGGCAGCTGGGGCTCTGTCTACATAGACTGTTGGTAATATCCGAGCTGCACTTTCACTGCAGGCTTCAGGAGAGCAGCTGGCGCTGGTGGTGCAGCTGTGCAGCGTGGTGTGGGCCAGCGCGCTGCTGTCGCTGTACTACAGCTGGCAGCTGGGGGCACTCACCTTGGGACTGGCTCCGCTACTCATCTACGCACTGCTCTACCTGTCCAAAACTGTCTCCAGGAGACCCTTCGACGAGCTCGAGGAACTCAACAAGGCAGAGGCTGTGAGTACACAAGCTATTTGTTGATAGAGTCACCAAACTAGTGTTAACTCAGTCATATATCTCTGAGAGAAAACAAAATTCATTCCTTGCTACAGTATGTTACCAGTTACGGAAGATAAATTCTCCATCATCAAGCATAAAATATCTCAGCATCAAGATCCCATACTCTGAGTGTGTACTCCACATTGCTGTGTAGACTATCCAAAACTAATAATTCTGCTCATAATCAGCCAACAGTGTTGTTCACCATCAGCCGAAAGCAGGTAGCGTTACTGGTTTAGGGATCGTTCTATTCATAACTGGCCAATGGCGGATAGTTATTAAGTTCACTGTGGAAAATATTAGTCACCACCTCAAAAGAACGCAATAAAGCTGTGTAGGTGACGTAGAACTGGTACCAGGAAGTCATCTACATCTACATCTACATGATTACTCTGCAATTCACATTTAAGTGCTTGGCAGAGGGTTCATCGAACCGCAATCATACTATCTCTCTACCATTCCACTCCCGAACAGCTCGCGGGAAAAACGAACACCTAAACCTTTCTGTTCGAGCTCTGATTTCTCTTATTTTATTTTGATGATCATTCCTACCTATGTAGGTTGGGCTCAACAAAATATTTTCGCATTCGGAAGAGAAAGTTGGTGACTGAAATTTCGTAAATAGATCTCACCGCGACGAAAAACGTCTTTGCTTTAATGACTTCCATCCCAACTCGCGTATCATATCTGCCACACTCTCTCCCCTATTACGTGATAATACAAAACGAGCTGCCCTTGTTTGCACCCTTTCGATGTCCTCCGTCAATCCCACCTGGTACGGACCCCACACCGCGCAGCAGTATTCTAACAGAGGACGAACGAGTGTAGTGTAAGCTGTCTCGTTAGTGGACTTGTTGCACCTTCTAAGTGTCCTGCCAATGAAACGCAACCTTTGGCTCGCCTTCCCCACGATATTATCTATGTGGTCTTTCCAGCTGAAGTTGTTCGTAATTTTAACAACCAGGTACTTAGTTGAATTGACAGCCTTGAGAATTGTACTATTTATCGAGTAATCGAATTCTAACGGATTTCTTTTGGAACTCATGTTGATCACCTCACGCTTTTCGTTATTTAGCGACTACTGCCACCTGCCACACCATACAGCAATCTTTTCTAAATCGCTTTGCAACTGATACTGGTCTTCTGATGACCTTACTAGACGGTAAATTACAGCATCATCTGCGAACAACCTAAGAGAACTGCTCAGATTGTCACCCAGGTCATTTATATAGATCAGGAACAGCAGAGGTCCCAGGACGCTTCCCTGGGGAATACCTGATATCACTTCAGTTTTACTCGATGATTTGCCGTCTATTACTACGAACTGCGACCTTCCTGACAGGAAATCACGAATCCAGTCGTACAACTGAGACGATACCCCATAGGCCCGTAGCTTGATTAGAAGTCGCTTGTGAGGAACGGTGTCAAAAGCTTTCCGGAAATCTAGAAATACGGACTCAATTTGAGATCCCCTGTCGATAGCGGCCATTACTTCGTGCGAATAAAGAGCTAGCTGCGTTGCACAAGAACGATGTTTTCTGAAACCATGCTGATTGCGTATCAATAGATCGTTCCCTTCGACGTGATTCACAATGTTTGAATACAGTATATGCTGCAAAACCCTACTGCGAACCGACGTCAATGATATAGGTCTGTAGTTCGATGGATTACTCCTACTACCCTTCTCAAACACTGGTGCGACCTGCGCAATTTTCCAATCTGTAGGTACAGATCTATCGGTGAGCGAGCGGTTGTATATGATTGCTAAGTAGGGAGCTATTGTATCAGAGTAATCTGAAAGGAACCTAATCGGTATACAATCTGGACCTGAAGACTTGTCCGTATCAAGCGATTTGAGTTGCTTCGCAACCGCTATTGTATCTACTTCTAAGAAACTCATGCTAGCAGCTGTTCGTGTTTCAAATTGTGGAATATTCCATTCGTCTTCCCTGGTGAAGGAATTTCGGAAAACTGCGTTCAATAACTCCGCTTTAGCGGCACAGTCGTCGGTAACAGCACCATCGGCACTGCGCAGCGAAGGTATTGACTGCGTCTTGCCGCTTGTGACCACTACATAAGTCATGGCACTGAAATGGTGTTTATTTATTTATTTCGAGTCAAAAACATTACAACAATATTTACAATATATACAATATAACAAATCAGGTCAAATCATAAAAGAACAAACTAAACGGTATTAGCCCAAAATTGTGCAACGGCAGCAGCATTGTCTGAAACATCAACAAGCTCTTGTGTGGAACATGATACAGGACATCTAGGACAGTTAATTAAATGTTTGGTTGTCTGTTCTTCTCCGCAGTCACACAAGGTGGAAGATTCCTTCATGAAGCCCCATTTAAACAGATTGTCCTTAGTTCGTCCGACGCCACTCCTGAGCCGATTTAGAGACTTCCACACTGTCCAGACTTGATTTCCACCAGGAGGAAGGGTCTCAGAAGGAGTCATCCAATCGTTACTGTCAGATTTTGCTGTCCACTGAGATAGTCTGGCTGCTCCAGTCCGACCGGTGAGGGGTGTAGTAGTTCTCATGAAGCTCCTCCTAGATTTGAGTCTACTAATTGGTAGCTGGTATCCATGTAGCAGGTGATCGGTGTTATGATCTGCTTTATGTCTCTCAAGTTTGGCTGCGACTTCACGCCTTATGTCTGGAGGAGCAATACCTGCTAGTTTATGGAGTTTATCAATAGGTGTAGCTTTGAGGCATCCCGTTACTGTCCTGCAGGTTTCGTTCAGGGCCACATCAACCTGCTTTGCATGAGATGACTTGTACCATACAGGACATGCGTATTCAGCTGCGGAATAACACAAGGCCAAGGCTGATGTTCTTAGTAGTTTGGGATCTGCACCCCAAACGCTGCCAGTGAGCTTCCGCAGGATGTTGTTACGAGCAGCAACTTTCTGCTTGGTGTTAGTGCAGTGTTTTCTGTAGGTCAACGTTCGATCTAAGGTGACACCCAGATATTTGGGGTAGAAACAATGTTCAAGCTCTTGATCTTCCCAAAACACTGTAAGTTTTCTATAGGCCTCTCGATTGCGTAGGTGGAAAGCACAAACTTGAGTTTTAGCAGGGTTCGGTCTTAAGTTATTGACTCTGTAGTACTCAGATAGGTCCTTGAGAGCAACAGTAAGCTGGTTTTCTACTGTGTCAAAATCTCTGGCTTGTGTGACTAAGGCAAGATCATCTGCATAGATGAAACTCTTTGTAAGAGAAGGTTGAGGCTGGTCATTTGTAAATATGTTGAACAATATGGGGGAAAGGACACTACCCTGAGGCAAGCCATTCCTTTGACTTCTCCATCTACTCTTTCTTCCTTGGAACTCCACATAGAATCGCCGGTTTTCCAAAAGTGTCTGCACAGTTCTGGTGAAATTAATGTCTCTAGTGATGTAATAGACTTTGTGCAATAATTGTCGATGTTGAATGGTGTCATATGCTGCTGTAAGATCCACGAAGACAGCCCCGGAAATGTATCCTTTCTCATATCCCTCTTCAATATGTTCAGTCAGATTAAGGACTTGTGCTGTACAATTCTTTCCAGGTCGGAATCCTGCTTGTTGAGGTATGAGTTGTTTTTCAACAATGGGAGTGAGTCTATTTAGCAACATTCTTTCATAGATTTTATACAAATGGCAAAGGAGCGAAATCGGTCGGTAGTTCTTGGGATCAGCTGCACCCTTTCCAGGTTTTAGTAAGGGAATAACTTTAGTTTTCCTCCAGATGGCAGGGATCTGTTTCCGCTTCAGACAACCATTATAGAATTGCAGAAGCCATCTTTCCGTGATGGGACCAAAATGTTTAATTTGCTCAATCATTAGGTCGTCTAGACCAGGCGCTTTACCATTTTTGCATTTCTGAATTGCGGTTCTGAGTTCTTGTAAGATGAAGTCATTTGATATATGGTTGTTTTCACGTTCAGGTTCTCTTTTGAGTTTTGTTCTATCTTTAGAACAATTGACCCTTCCATTCTGAACTAGATGATGAGCAATTTGATCTGGTGCAATGTTTGCATGGCCATGATTGTGGACAGGGTCGTTGTTCAGGCGTCGCAGCAACTGCCAGGCTTTCTGACTGCTTTTAGACATATCAAGGTTCTCGAGTAGCTCTATCCATCGTTCTTTTTTGGATTTGGCTAAGGCTGAGGATAAATTTTGGCCAGCAGTTAAGGTTTCAATGCTGTAAGGATTATCATTGAAAAGTTGGATATAGTTATGTAGATGCTTCACGGATTCTTCTGTCAAGCCAGGTATGTAGTTAACTCGACAGCCTCTGGGAGTTGAGAGTCTTGAGCATCTTTTCACGGCTTCTACAAACTCATCATAGTTGGAAACTGAGGGTTCTATGCGTGAAACTTCTGAGTCAAGGAGATCAGCAAACTTCTGCCAGTCTGCTTTCTTGAAATTGTATCGCCTTCGGAATGATGTGATTCTAGGAGTAATGGCTGCAAACACTTGGCAGCCTATGGGGCGGTGTTGAGTATTTGGTATCGGATTTAGAACAGTTTTTCTGCATTGGTGAGCTATGTTCTCGCTAACAAAAATTAAGTCGGGGTTATACCCACGTTTCCAACGCCCACTGTTAAAAGATGGTGGGAGTTTATTATCATGGACAAGATTAAGATGGTTGGTATCAGCCCAAGTCAAAACTGCTTCACCATTACTGTCGTCCTCAGCATAACCCCAAACACTGCTATGACTATTGAAATCTCCAACAATAAAGTGAGCTTGTTGATTGGTGTAGTTGTCTGTAGGTGAAAATTGGAAATCTGCTCCTGGGGGTTTGTAAATTGACGACACAATACAACCATTCAGTTCTACAGACAGTATTTCAATATTGTTGAATTCTGTAAGTGAGGTAGAGAGAACAGCTATATCGTTCCTCACAAAGATAGCACTGCCATATTGTCTATGGGGTCGCTCAACTGCCAGTTTCATCCCAAGGATTTTTGGTCTTCTCATGGTGTCATCTCGATGGGTTTCTTGTATACATAAAATATCACACCTAGGTTCCTTGGCAATATGTTGCAGGAGTTCTTCTTTGGCAACAGACAATCCTTCTATGTTGATTGATACAATCACAAGGTGAGGTCTTGATAAAGACCTTTGGTTTCCATTCATAGTGAAACCTATAATGCAATGCTTTTGGAATGCTGACGTTCAGTTCAGTACTGGAGAATCTAGTCCAGTACCTATGCAGGGGCACCACGTGCAGGAGTCAGCTTCACGTGGTGTTTATGTGACAATAGGTAATACACTGAAGAGCCAAATAAACTGGTACACCTGTCTAATATCGTGTAGGGCCCCCATGAGCACGCAGAAGTGCCGCAACACGACGTGGTATGGGCTCGAGTAATGTCGGAAGAAGTGCTGCAGGAACTGACGACATGAATCCTACAGGGCTGTCCATAAATCCGTAAGAGAAGTGTGGTAGGTCCACTGTTGTTTTCTGTCTACATAAATGATCTTTTGGATAGGGTGGATAGCAATGTGCAGCTGTTTGCTGATGATACTGTGGCGTACGGGAAGGTGTCGTCGTTGAGTGACTGTAGGAGGATACATGATGACTTGGACAGGATTTGTGATTGGTGTAAAGAATGACAGCTAACTCTAAATATAGGTAAATGTAAATTAATGCAGATGAATAGGAAAAAGAATCCCGTAATGTTTGAATACTCCACTAGTAGTGTAGCGCTTGACACAGTCACGTCGATTAAATATTTGAGCGTAACATTGCAGAGCGATATGAAGTGGGACAAGCATGTAATGGCAGTTGTGGGGAAGGCGGATAGTCGTCTTCGGTTCACTGGTAGAATTTTGGGAAGATGTGGTTCATCTAGAAAGGAGACCGCTTATAAAACACTAATACGACCTATTCTTGAGTACTGCTCGAGCGTTTGGGATCCCTATCAGGTCGGATTGAAGGAGGACATAGAAGCAATTCAGAGGCGGGCTGCTAGATTTGTTACTGGTAGGTTTGATCATCACGCGAGTGTTACGGAAATGCTTCAGGAACCGGGGTGGGAGTCTCTAGAGGAAAGGAAGCGTTCTTTTCGTGAATCGCTACTGAGGAAATTTAGAGAACCAGCATTTGGGGCTGACTGAAGTACAATTTTACTGCCGCCAACTTATATTTCGCGGAAAGACCACAAAGATAAGATAAGAGAGATTAGGGTTCGTACAGAGGCATATAGGCAGTCATTTTTCCCTCGTTCTGTTTGGGAGTGGAACAGAGAGAGATAGTTATGGTACGAGGTACCCTCCGCCACGCACCGTATGGTGGATTGCGGAGTATGTATGTAGATGTAGATGTAGAAGAGTACGAAGCGGTGGAGATCTCTTCTGAACAGGACGATGCAAGGTATCCCAGATATGTTCAATAAATATCATGTCTGGGGAGTTTGGTAGTCAGCAGAACTGTTTAAACTCAGAAGAGTGTTCCTGGAGTAACTATGTAGCAATTCTGCAAGTGCGGTGTGCCGCATTGTCCTGCTGGAATCGCCCAAGTCCCTCGGAATGCGCATTGGACATGAATGGACGCAAGTGATCAAACAGGATGCTTACGTACGTGGCACCTGTCAGAGTCGTAACTAGACGTATCAGGGGTGCCATGTCACTCCACCTGCACACGCCCCACACCATTACAGAGCCTCCACCAGCTTGAACAGTACCCTGATGGCATGCAGGGACCATGGATTCATGGGGTTGTTTCCGTACCTGTATACATCCATCCAGTCGATACAATTTGAAACCAGACTCGTCCCACCAGGCAACATGTTTCCAGTCATCAACAGTCCAATGCCGCCCTTGATGTGCCCAGGCGAGGCGTAAAGCTTTGTGTCGTGCAGTCGCTCTGAAAGTCCATATCGATGATGTTTCGTTGAATGGTTCGCCGTTAGCACTTGTTGGACGCCCAGAATTAAAATCTGCAGCAATTTGTGGAAGGGTTGCACTTGTGTCACGTTGAACGATCCTCTTCAGGCATCTTTGGTTCCGTTCTTGCAGGATCTTTTTCCGGCCGCAGCAGTATCGGAGATTAGATGCTTCACCGGATCCCTGATATTCGCGGTACACTTGTGGAATTATAGTACGGGAAAATCTCCAATTCCTCGCTACCTCGGAGGTGCTGGGTCCTGTCGCTCGTTGGCTGACTGTGACGTTACGTTCAAACTCACTTAAATCTTGAGAACTTGTCATTGTTGCAGCAGCAACCGATCTAACAACTGCGCCAGACACTCGTTCTCCTATATAGGCGTTGCCGACCGCCGTGCCGTATTCTCCTGTTTACATATCTCTGTACTTGAATTCCCCTGTACCAGTTTCCTTGGCGCTTCAGTGTATAAACAACACAGTAAAAGGGGATGATGTGGAGACATGACAGAATAGTAGAAATGAGCTGTGTTTTGATGTGTCCATGACCACACTGTGAGTGATGTTGTGCTACATATTGGTATATCAACGTATAGATCCAGTCTGAGGCCCAGGAGACATTTGAGGGTCCCTAAGCTGATAGGGTCGCCAGCATCACCTATGCGCAAACTTTCTGCAAAGGATGTGTCACAATTAATAGCGGAGAATGTTACGGTTCAAAGTACAGGATAATAGAAGCAAAGTGTTCATTAAATACCTATCTGCCATTTATGAGATATTTGGTAATTAGTTAATAGTGCCATTCAGTTCATTTGCAGATCCATGTTTACTGTTTGTTGTAGCCATGAATTATGGTCGATCATTGTACATATAATGTTTACGGATAAATAAATAATAAACTTGCGTGGCTCACACATTTGTGCAAATATTTTAACCTGACGCTATTGCGGTAACAGGCCTGTCGGTTTAAATTGGTATCGTCACCAATAATCGAGCCCTGGGCCGCAGCGTGGAAAGCAATGTCATAATGCAGCTACAGGAGAGGATTATTATGGCTTGGGTAAAATGCTTCTGATGGTACATTAACCCCATTATTTTATGGTCAATGAATCGTGACCACTCTTCACAGCAAAATACCGAGCGCTTCGTCATGCTCAGTGACGAGGAATAAACAGTTCGCGGATACAGAATCACGCGCCCTAGCAAAGTGTGAGTCCCCCCCCCCCCCCCCCCCCTATTCTCCTTCCCCACAGCATAGTCGACAGTGATATCCAAACAATGTGGTAGTAACTACTAACATTCAATTCCAGACCACAGTATTTAATAATAAGTCTATGTCCGCATCTCGTGGTCGTGCGGTAGCGTTCTCGCTTCCCGCGCCCGCGTTCCCGGGTTCGATTCCCGGCGGGGTCAGGGATTTTCTCTGCCTCGTCATGACTGGGTGTTGTGTGATGTCCTTAGGTTAGTTAGGTTTAAGTAGTTCTAAGTTCTAGGGGACTGATGACCATAGATGTTAAGTCCCATAGTGCTCAGAGCCATTTGAACCAATAAGTCTCCCTGACTGCTCTTGTTCCATGCTATAACATTGTTAATTTTCTGCCTCTGCAGCACTTTTGTGATATAGGCTGCACTGCGTATTTACTGTTTTCATAGCGACGGCAGCTGACGAAAGTACGCATGGAAAAAAAAAGACATTGGCGTTCTTATCGAGAAAGAAAAGCACAGGAAAGGGAAATGAAAAACAATCTAAGACCACGAAAGTTTTTTTGTGAGTTTGTGCAAGCAGCGAAAAATCTTGTAAAGAAATTATTTTTCTAAATAGTAATAGTGTGAACTATGGTGAGACCCTCCTACAACTACAACTCGCTCTTCGGGAGTTGATCTGTTGTTGGTTCAGGTAACAGCTTAATTTATTTTCTTATAGCCAAATTTATTTTGTTTCTACAAAATTAGGACTTTTTAATGAATAAATTAATTTTATTAGTGTAATTCTTTTTATTACAATCAGCAAAGATACATAAAATGTATTCGCAGGTGCGAATAAAGTCTACCATCAACTGTACAATGGAATGACGACGATGAACGTTTTTGCGAGACCGGGACTCGAATCCGGTTTTCCCGCTTATCGCGAGCGGTCGCCTTGCCATTTGGCTAACGGTGCACGAGTCACCGTCAGACCCAAGCTTCCATATGTCGTCAACCATGTCTACAACCAGTACTCGTACATTCATTATGTACATTCCCGTATGCCCGGTGTCAGCGGATAAATACGATATTGCAGTGCCTCTGTCATTCCGAATGACGGTGCAGAGTCCGTTTGGACATGCATCCATGAATTACGGCAGTGTCTACTATCTGGCTCGTGACGATCCAGCCTCCTGTATATCCGCGGTTTCGACCTTCACAAGAACGCCTTACTAATTCATTGCAGACTGGCGTCCACATCGACCTCCCTAAGCACCACGCGCAAATTTCTGTTGCGCCAAAAAAAGTCGGATTTCCTTCTGAATATCATTACGCATTTCATGTAATTGGGTTAAACGTAGTCACATTGACATTAAAGTGATCTCACCAAGCCTCCAAGGAAGTCAACTAATGACTAGTGTCTGGAAGAGGTTGCGGGGGCGCAGGGAGAGGGGGGCGGGGATAGTGCAAGTGATTTTTCGCTTTGTGAAAAATGTTCTCGAACCGCATCTGTCAACGCGCAATGTCCAACGTGTCTACAGGAAATGGTGTTCCACTCGCAATCATTTAACGTGGCGTAAGAATAGTGGTTGTGAAAGTATTTTTTACCGACAGGGACCGCTGACAAGCGTCACATCTTGTCAATGACAACCGTTTTCAAACCGGACTGCAGTTCATGTCAGTGAATGTAGGTCCTTCTCAACCAAAATTCTAGCGAACACTGCGAAAGCAACCACATACAGTGAACATTTGGTGCCCTCACGAGGGGGGGCTGCTCACAGCGGTATTTACAGCTACTCGGCTTCAATGGTCCAAAAAATACAGAAACTTCACAGTAGCTGACTGCAGACGTGTGGTGTGGTTCGAGAGTTGCGATTTTGTCTCTCCTCAAATGATGCAAGGCTTTGAGTGCATTGGCAACCCAATGACGAGTTTAACTTGCAGTGTATAGAGGATGTAATTAAGGCCAGAAGTGATTCGGTGCTGGTTTGTAGGTGTTTTTCGTACCACTACTTATTCACACTCATTCAGGTTATCGTGAAAATTAGCCGCTTCTTGTTTTAACATTCCAGGTGACCAAGTGTTATCCTTTCTGTCGACACTCCCGCCTTCCAAGATGACGACAACCGCGCACACACGATTTCATGTACATTCCTGGTATGTCGAACACTCAGGCACGCTACTACACCTCAACTAGTGCGCTAATACATCGGATCTTAATCCCATAGAAAACATCTGTGCCTAATCTGAACACCAGGTGAAACGTAGCAATCAACATAACCGCAATTAAGTAGTTCTACGCGATCTAACCATGAATGAGTGGCGTCAGCTGGATATAGCATACTTGAAGAAACTTCCGAGATCGCTTCCTCGTCGAATTCAGGCCATACGTGGACTAGAGGGACTCTTGCAGGTATAAGTCTGATGTCTCCCGGGGGCCACAAATTTTTTCCAATGCTGTTTGTTCAGGGAAGATGGTAATCACAATTGGACGACGGTGGATGGAGTTATTAGTTTAAATAAGAGTAAATAAGTCTTCCCTTCTTCTTGCACTAGTCTTAGCCACTGCATATAATGCTACTATGCGGCCTCGATGTTTGGCTCTTATTTGTTGTTTTACACTTAACCCACATGGACGAGCTGAGAAGTTGAATTAGGTTATGAATAAGCTAACAATGGATAGAAGCATATTTATTATAGGTAAGCTTAACACATAACTCATTTGGTCGCAACAGAAAAAAATGAAGTAGTAAAATCATATGTTGAAGTGATCAGCATCTGAGTGTTAGAAATTTACTAGTACTGATTATAAAACTGAACAGATAGCGGCTAGCCTAAGCTCAGGAAGCCACATACTTCATCTGCTTGAAGAAACAGGTTGCCAAACGCACGTACCCGACCACACACACACACACACACACACACACACACACACACACACACACACATCGAAGTGCCCTGAGGCACCAGCATTTGTTTAACAAAATCACCAGGCCACAGTAAGAAAAGATTAATCTGTAGCACATTTCGATACCCATAGATTTCTCCCTCACACTGTGTGCCCCTGATTATCCCCTAGCTAGACATACATGGAACACCTCATGGCTCTTGTGATTAATTGGAAACAATAAGTTGAGCTATTAGCTTTGTGCGTGATGCTTTACAAATCGCTAAAACTTAACGCCTGCGCAAGTCAGACAATGCTGTAACGGTCCAGAAGGGGAATATGGGTCTTCTGTTCGCTTTGCATGGTTCGTAGATGATTTGGAAGACTTGTGTGACCTGTGGGGAAGCTGCAGACAGACCACCGGTGATACAAAAGTTCTTTATTAATTTATTCAATTTAGATAATCTTTTGAATGCACTCTAATCTCTGGCACGGCCTTGCGTTCTCTGGTAATATTCCGGCGCTGTGGTTGCAGGTGAGGTAGGACAGTGTACAGTGGATAGGCGCTGCCCGAGAAACAGCCCACTGACCTGGCGTCTTCGGTATGCCCGGAGCTGAATTGTCAGCGGCGGGCAAGCACCTCTCGTAGCTATATGCGGTACGGGGCAGTGGGGGTTGCCCAGTGGACGTCAGACTGCGTCACGCTTCACTGCGCCCGGAGCACGTTTTTCTTCTGTTGATACCCCGGCGAGGTCAGAGATTGCTGGTCCCTCACGTCGTACTCTAGGGACGGCGGCAAAGTACGAGGCTGTCCTGGCGCCCAGATTATCAGACAGCTGGCAGCGGTTCGTGTCCCGGCGCTGGCAGAAGCGTCTGCGTCATCAGCGCAATGCTGAACAGCACTGGCACGACATCACATGTCTGCCCAGAACTGCTCAGCTGGTCGACTCCTGGCGAGCTGACTTAGTTGTTTATAAATATTGCTTCACCATACTGATTTCTGGCTAAAGTCGGAGTTTGTGCGTCAGGTCGGATGTTCTGGGACAGGACGATGACCCAGTTGTCGCACACGGGGAGTAATACTTCCTGAAGGGCGGCCTGGCATCAGCCAATCAGCCATGCAGCGTGTCTTCACAGAGACGGTTGCGAAGCTGCTGACCGTGCAGTCCACTTCCCAGCGCCTGACTTCTGGCTGTAGTCTGATTCCGCCCTGGCGCTGCACTGCTGATTTAAGGTCTCATATATAACTTTACTATTTACAACGCAAACTCAGCCAAGCCCCAACAGCCTAATGACAAAACACCATGCTTCTCGAAGAAGAGACCGACCACCGGAGATATTAATCACTACGTAACTCTCGCCGCAAAGAAGACAGTGTGAGCAAGCGACCAACGATGCATTTATCGTATGAAGGAGAAAAACAGTCGAGCATAAATACAAGCATACTGTTGAGGCCTGAGCCTGAGGCAGGTCTCCGCAATCAACCAAGTGACATGCATGCCCGACGTAATTCTGTAGTGCAGGCACAGCACCATGCAGTGCAGGCTTCTGCTGGTAGTGGTTGATTGAGATGCTGCATGGTGTCCCACAAGCAGAGTTCCACAGCCAGTTACATGATGGGAACATAACACCCGTCATAACCCACCCACTCAGAGGAAGTAAAAACGGTCTCAGCTTATCTGGTAACAGCACTCCTTCAGCATACATTTGACCGGCACAGCCTCCACGCCAGTTATCGATTGAATGTACGACTCAGATACTCTAACCTCATCGAGCAGCGTCAATAGCTGACCAAGGTCTCTAATCTATGATCTGTCAGCTAGTTCTGATGATTCTGGGCTCTGAATGGCGCGCCCTGGAGCGAAGACACTCAATGATCACTATAACCTGATACACGAGCCAGCCTCAGAGGGTCCTGACTTCAACGCAGTGCGCCTTCACTCCTCTGCCATCCGTCAAAGGCCTTGGGCAGCAGTCACCAACCACTGACCTTGTCACACCAAGGAGTGACACACTACTGGGTTAGCAAGGATGCTGTCACTGTCGGCTGCTGTTTATTTCAGCATTTCGTTGGGAGGCACATCCCCTACCTACTAGCCACTAAGGCTCCTGGGCAGCTTTCGTTAAAGTAGTGTATGGAGTGCATCAAATAATAAAGAATGTTCCATCTGAGTAAGCACTCTTGACTCCGCTCTCGTTATGTTACTGAGAACCCATACTTTAGCTTCCCGCTCATGTCTGCATCCAGAACCGCCCAGCCTGTAACAGTACTGTAGAGATGTGAAAGGAATGAAATATAGACTAGACTATATCAAAGTTTCTATTCGCTGTTGCCCAGGAAATTGTTGTTCACCCTTCGCTGATTGTAGGTAGGATCATTACGTTTGGGAAGGTGATATGGAAAGTTGTAATGCACGCTTATTGTATGTAGCCTTCTTGTTAAGTTTCATGATGCCTGAAGATAGAGGATTACGCCTCCGAAACTGGTATCGTTATTAATAAACAACATAGTGGTAGAGGTGGAATTTTATTTAGTGTAAATAATAACTATTATGCCTGACTCACTAAAGGATAACCTCACAAATATTTCTCACGTAATATGAGTGTAGCAAGAAATCTGCATATCAACTACTGAACCCTGGGGCATTACCCGGAACTGTTGAAAGGTGGATTACATTTACCTTTCATCTTCCTATTTGTTTTCACGACAGAGGTCGTTGATATGGGCAGGAGGTGCAACTACGTACAGAATCGTTCAATAGAGTTGAGTATGTACGTCAAACTAAAAGTTTTTCCACAGAATTTTTGTTGTTGGACGGGCTCTCGTCAGCCACCCCACCCCCAAGGTTCAGATGCAGCCTTATGATGCTCTCTAGGCGAGGAGCAGACTATGTGCAACAGACACATTAGACACACTCTTCCCTCATTTCCATCGCCAGCACAAACATACATCCACCTACTTTTAAGACAGTTATCTACACTACTGGCCATTAAAATTGCTACACCAAGAAGAAATGCATTTGATAAATAGGTATTCATGGGACAAATATATTATACTAGAACTGACATGTGATTACATTTTCACGCAATTTGGGTGCATGGATCCTGAAAAATTAGTACCCAGAACAACCACCCCTGACCGTAATAACGGTCTTGATACGCCTGGGCATTGAGTCAAACAGAGCTTGGATGGCGTGTACAGGTACAGCTGCCCATGCACCTTCAACACGATACCACAGTTCATCAAGAGTAGTGACTGGCGTATTGTGACGAGCCAGTTGCTCGGCCACCATTGACCAGACGTTTTCAGTTGGTGAGAGATCTGGAGAATGTGCTGACCAGGGCAGCAGTCGAACATTTTCTGTATCCAGAAAGGCCCGGACAGGACCTGCAACATGCAGTCGTGGATTATCCTGCTGAAATGTAGGGTTTCACAGGGGTCGAATGAAGGGTAAAGCCACGGGTCGTAACACATCTGAAATGTAACGTCCACTGTTCAAAGTGCCGTCAATGCGAACAAGAGGTGACCGAGACGGGTAACCAATGGCACCCCATACCATCACGCCGGGTGAATACACGCTACCAATGTGCGTTCACCGCGATGTCGCCAAACACGGATGCGACCATCATGATGCTGTAAACAGAACCCGGATTCGTCCGAAAAAATGACGTTTTGCCATTCGCGCACCCAGGTTCGTCGGTGAGTACACCATCGCAGGCGCTCCTGTCTGTGATGCAGCGTCAAGGGTAACCGCAGCCATGGTCTCCGAGCTGATAGTCCATGCTGCTGCAAACGTCGTCGAACTGTTCGTGCAGATGGTTGTTGTCTTGCAAACGTCCCCATCTGTTGACTCAGGGATCGAGACGTGGCTGCACGATACGTTACAGCCTTACAGCCATGCGGATAAGATGCCTGTCATCTCGACTGCTAGTGATACGAGACCGTTGGGATCCAGCACGGCGTTCCGTATTACCCTCCTGAACCCACCGATTCCATATTCTGCTAACAGTCATTGGATCTCGACCAACGCGAGCAGCAATGTCGCGATACGATAAACCGCAATCGCGATAGGCTACAATCCGACCTTTATCAAAGTCGGAAACGTGATGGTACTCATTTCTCCTCCTTACACAAGGCATCACAACAACCTTTCACCAGGAGATGCCGATCAACTGCTGTTTGTGTATGAGAAATCGGTTGGAAACTATCCTCATGTCAGCACGTTGTAGGTGTCGCCACCGGCGCCAACCTTGTGTGAATGCTCTGAAAAGCTAATCATTTGCATATCACAGCATCTTCTTCCTGTCGGTTGTGTACGTTTTGTAGTTAAACATTTCACATGACGATTTGTCATTGATATGCAAATCATTGGTGAGTCGACAGCCAGAATTAATTTACAAGAAGGGCAACGATGTGATTTTTTCCTTCTATAGCAATATTTTTTCCTCTGCTAACATCGATATTCTTGAACTTCTAATTTTTCCTTGACACAGCCTTTTGTCGACTGTTGTATAGAATTGATATGTTAGCTTATCTATTTTTCTCTCTCTAAAATTTCTTCATTCTGTCACTAAGGTTTTGTCCTGATTGAATGAATAGATTTCTGCCTCGAGTTGCAGATCAGAAAGTGGGAGGAGTTAGTCAAAGGTGTCTAGAAACAAAAAACGGAATTTATGACGATTAATACAAGGAAGTACACTCTTGAGGAGGTGTACAGTTTGAATGAGGAGTGCGAACGTGAGGCTTCTTTAGTGTTCAAGTTTTATAGGACAAACAATTTTTTTTTCAGAAAAATTATCTGTATTACGTACATTTCTGCGATTTATACCACGTAACATTTTTCAGTTTTTGCATTATCATTTTTATCCCACTTTGCTCTCGGGCATTACCCTTTGGAATGTTCATATGTGGACCATCTGTATTCACAGTCTCACCTTAATTTAACATTACACACGTCGTCATTGCTTCAATCTCATTTTTCACTACTGACAAAGTAGTTGCATACAACGTTATCAAATGATGTGAACGACTTTTGTGTTCATACATCGCACCTGACGCAGGTACCCATCGTTACAGATACTGAGGAAAGAAAGTTTCATAACATGAAACCGCGATACGCCTACATAACTACGTTGAGCTGCGACTCTGACAAGTTTACTAGGATGTGTCTACTGGTCTACTGGAAATGTTATGGACAGGAAGGTGCATTCATTTTTGCTCTGCTACTGCAATCCTTCGTTCATTACGAAAGAATTACTGAGTACGTCATTTCATTACTGT